>NC_083315.2:64530720-65130720 GCF_963455315.2 Globicephala melas
TAGGACTATGCAGGCAGAGAAGAAAAGAAACTCAGAAAACAGGAGACGACCAGGCAGAGGAGCAGGGGCAGAAGAGCCAAAGTCCTGGTCAGGATGGTGAGGCCAGGGGGCTGGAGAGGGGACTCTGGGTCGGGGGTGCTGGAGCTGAAGCTGGGGCCGGGCGGTGGAAGCTTTCATCATAGGATTCAGAACTGTGAGAGTGGGAAACCAAGGGACCCATGTCAAACTAGGATGATGCCCTGTTTCAACGTCCCTTGTGCACTGAATGTTTCTACGGAACCAGCTATAGTAGGCTTCTGAGAGTCCCGTGAGCTAGGTGGTTGACCACACAACTGGCTTTCAAATACACATGACACCACTGGTGAATAAACAAAGCTGCACTTGAATAGGTTTCCTCTCTGGCTTCCATGACAATCCAGTGAGAAATATTCCATTAATATTCAAGCTTATCTATCCTGTAACCAATTACCTATGGAGTCATAAATATATACTTCTGTCTGTTAGACAGGAACATTCAAATCCTGCCTCTTCGTATCTTATTGGCTAAGCAAATGCAAGGACACGTGACGTCGTACCCAAGTGTAGATATATCACTGAGATCACTGTACTTGTCAGTTTTCCCCTGCATAATTCAGATCTACTTTAGTTTGGAAAAAGAAAATGTTTCTAATACATATTTTATGCCAGATGCTGTATGAACAGAGTATGGCATGCCTGAAATGTTACATGTAATGAGACTGGGGCTATTCTTTGGCCATACTCAGCAGCTCCTAGGAAAGCATAGTGACCTCTGCTACCTTTATAGCCAAGAGAATGTGGGCACCTGGGCTGGCATTTGCAAAGACCCCACTGGCAGAATGACCATTGCTCCCTTAGCTGAAGGGATACAGAATTCTTTAATGGAATGATGAATTCATACATACAGAACTATGATAATACCTAAAAAGACAGGTGAAAAAATTCTGACTGTATTTCTCAAACTTAAAGAAAAGATAGACTGCTTTGGCTCATACTTTGCCAAGATACCGTGATAACAAAAAGATTTTTGCATTATTTGCTTCCACCTGTTTACTTGCTGAGTGTTGGGGTGATGGTACTTTGATCATCAGCAATGTTTTTTAAAGAAAGATTTTATAAGGCTTATCCTTTTTCACAGGTTAATTGATAACCTGAATTAACCAAATAGACCTAAAATTTCAGGGTGAAGTGCAGTGCCTGACTTGTTTGCATTTTTTTCCGCCATCCTTATTAATTTATGCAGGTAAAAAGACCACGGTGAAGAACACACAGGAGGTGAAAAATAAATGTCCCAGTGACCCATTAGAAGCATTACCAATTAAACCACTGCTCTGCGAAAATCATTAACCAGCGAAATTGACAAAATTGAAAGTATCCATGTATTTGCCAAGGGAGTATATAGAACAGTACAGCTGTCTACACTGTTTTTCCATAGAATGTTATCTGTTCCTTTTATTTTTGACAATTCCTGTCCCTGTATCTTAAGCAGAACATTCTTTCTCCAAATTAAAACCAATTAAAAACTATTTAAGGAACACTCTGCGACAACAACTTCTAACAGAAATAACAGCACTCACTTCAGAAACAAGGCTGCAGAAGTTGTGAAACTTATCGATGGCTTCGCTAATGTCACAATGGAGACATTCAAAGATTGCTTCTCATTTTCAAATTTGTGTTGACTGAATATCTCGTGGTGCTGACATGCTTTACTTTAGTGTATAAGCTTTGATGTTTGTTTAAATAGTTACTTTTTTTGTTCTGTAGGATAGAATGGGATTTCATATTTAATACATTTTCCTGTTTTATCATATGTGGCTAAGGTGCCACATTAAACTTCTACTTTGGAAGTGTTACAGATGATGCCATTGCATTGAAGGAGAATCTAAAATGCTTATATTTGTGCGGTGAATAGCAAAAGCTAAACCATTACACTTTTCAGAAGGGCAAAAGGGGGAAATTGAGTGTTCCGTCTGCGCTGTGCACTGTATCATCCATTTTACTGTATTATTAATTTCCATCTTCCCAACAACTTTGTAAAGCAAGAATGTATTATCTCTTTGAACAAGTGAGGGGCCGCCTTCACTTAGGGAGGTTTAGCAGCTTGCTCAAGGTCAAGCAATATGGCTAGATTCCGACCTGGGTCTGTCCGGCTCCAAAACCCTCATAAGGTCAAAGAGGGCGCTTTCCCACGAACCCAGGATCACGGGATGTCTCCTGCCAGCCTTAATGACCGACTAAAATTGTGGAGCCAGCGGTCACTGAGGCAGAACTTGGCCTTCTGACGTGATCGGAGGGCACATTTGGCATCAGGCCAATCCCATGGCATAGCTCCAAGAGCTGCCCCATTTGAGTAGAGGGCACTCACACAATTAGCCCTACGATTACGCTTCTGTGTTAGGTGCTCAAAGGGCCAGGCAGGTGCAGGGGTGAGTCCCGGCCCTGCCATATATAGACCTTGGGCTAAGCCATAAAATCCACAGCACCTGCAAAACAAACCTTAAAAATCAAAAAAATAAAGTGGGTGGTGGGTGGGAAATAATCTATCCAACGTGAAAAGGCTGTCTGGAGGAATACATTAAATGATCGGTGAAAACTCCTTGGAAAGGAGCATATACACAGAAGGTGTACGTTGGCTGTACATAGAAGTTGTTAAGCCTGCAGTGAAGGAGTGCTGCCCCAGGTCCAGAGTGCTGTCTCGGATCCGCTCTGCAAAGTGCAGCCCACAGACCAACGGCATCGTCATCACCCGGGAGATGGTTAGAAAGGCAGGCTCTACCCCAGACCTACAGATTCCTTTCTAACAAGATTCAAGTGTACGCATTCGAGTTTGAGAAGCACTTCCTTGGGCCTCCTGGTCTAGCTTTCTAGGTCTCAACCTCCAGAGAGAGACGTTAGCAATTATTCCTTATCATAAAAATCGAATCAAAGGGCTTAGGAAGCTCATCCAATCCAGGAATGGTGAATACCTGGCATAGGTGCCACCTTTCCGTTCCGGGCAACCAGGACAGACATTACTAATCAATCAGGGAATTCTTTTTCACCGAGCTCAGAAGGAGCTGCTGTATCCTTTACGATGCACTCCAGGAACTCACTCTTTCTCTTGGAGTTAATATGGATGTGAAACCTACTTCCTACCCTCCACCATGCTTCATTCATAAGTGGACCTTATCTCCCATTTAAGGCTGTTTTCCCAGCTTTCCGACGAATTTAACATTTATCCCCTACAAAAATATTCCATTATCTGGTTACCTCGATTCAGCAGAAACTGAGTGCTACCAAGGTTAAATGACATCCCCAAAGTAGAGAATCCTATTCTGCTGGCTCAACTCTTCTCTTTTTGTCCCGGTCCGTCTCTACTCCACCATCCACATCAGTGTTTCAGACCAAGGGAGGGAAGACTTGAAACCTCACAAAGAACCTAGGACATTATACTGATGCACACAAAAGCCAAGGTACAAAGACACCAGGAAATTTTTTAAAATGTTCTGAGACCTTGAAGCACTCCTATGTGCCCTGGCAACCCAGCCCTGTCTCCTCCTGGGAGCTCGAGCCGGCATCTTTGCCAGCAGGAAAGGATGGTATGCCGAGCCGGACTCACTCCTGTGGCCTTCACCCAGTTTCCCAGCCGCCTGCCTCAAATGCTTTGTGCAAAGAGCTCCAAAATCGGAGAGATTTTCTGAACTTAATTTTTGTTCACATGTAATAGGAGACAGATACCCCCACTAAGCTGCTGTGCCGGTCAGCTAGTGGGAAGCAGCCCATATTTTCGGAAGATAAATCATTAAGACCTGGAATACAGGGTAGGCATATATACCAGCTGGGTCCATTTTAAGTGAAAATTAATGGCAAATTCTTGTAACCACATTAAGGACCATTGTCGTTCATTTGAAATCAGTTAAACATGAAAACCGTTTTGAGTTCATGGAATATAAATATTTGTCTACGTTTTTTTTTTGCCAGTGCTCCAGAGAGACTAGGAGGGTTTGGCAGATCGGTGTTCTATAAACACACTCACAAAGGGCAAAAAATAAGGAACTTGACTCTTGTTGGGTTAAACTGTTTGTCAACTTTTCCATTTCCTCAGTCAGAAGATAATTAAACAGTAAGCAGATGTCAGAATCTAATTGTTTCAAGGAAAGATTGCTTAATGACTTATGTTGCCTGTAATTTCTGTGTATTGTCTGCAAACAACACTTTGGTGGGTACAGGAAGCAGAAAGCAACCAGTTAGTTGCTCTCTCCCTGGAGGCAAAGGCTCGCCTAACAAATACATCCATGCAGTCACTCTCGATATCAAGAAGCAAACAAAAATGTCCCTGAAACAATGCTTTGGGTGTATTGGACCAAAGAAAACGTTGGCTTCTCAGAAGAAGGAGAGAGGGAAAAAGAAGTAAGGGAGGGGGAGATGGAAAAGAGAGGATGGGAAGATGGAGAGGAGGAAAGGGAAGAGCTGGGAGAAGGAGGGAGAGAAAGAATAGGAGAAGATTCAGAAAAAGGCAGTGTTTGTGGAGGGAGGGGACCGGATATGGTCCCATCCAAAGGGCCTGGTCTTCAGAGTCAAGCCCACTGTTTGGTTCCATCACTTTCCACATTTGGACTATTTATTTATTTTTTATTATTATTTTTTTTACCGGTACATGGGTCTGTCAATGTTGTGGCCTCTCCCGTTGCGGAGCACAGGCTCTGGACGCACAGGCTCAGCAGCCATGGCTCACGGGCCCAGCCGCTCCGCAGCATGTGGGATCTTCCCGGACCGGGGCACGAACCCGCGTCCCCTGCGTTGGCAGGCGGACTCTCAACCACTGTGCCACCAGGGAAGCCCCTGGACTATTTATTTGACCTCCCTGAATTCATTCCCTCAACTGACAACTGGATGTATTGATAGTAATCCCTGCCCTAGCTCGATCACAGGCCTGTTGTGAGCTATAAAGAGTAATATATATGAATGTCTCAAAATTGTGAAACACTATACAATTGCTTTAATTTTTCATCAAAGAGCAGAGGGGAATTGGGTGGAGAGTTGAAACAAAATGAGGTGTGTTGGGGGGGTGAGGGATGCGCTCTTGTAGGGGTCCCACAGCAGTGCTGCGTGGGATCCAAGGTGTTTCAGAATTTAATAAAACAGCTTCTTCACGTTCTACTGCGGAGCCCTCCCCTTAAAATACACACACACACACACAAACACACACACGCAGCCCTCCATGGGATTCAAGTACGTGTCCAAGAAGTCAAGTGGGGGACAGGCTTGAGAAACAGGCCCCATGCTGCGTTCCTAACTTCCGGTCACTTACAACTGGGGCAAAGGCATTGCTAGTGGCCTCTCCCTTCAGGATGAATCTCTTCCCTGGGGGTTGTCAACCACCCCTTACAAACAGACCCCCCCAACTAGGGACCTCCACAGGTTACCAAACATGGCCAGTAAGACTTAAACTCAGAATCCTATTCTGTGATTTATTATGTAGTCTTTCCAAAAGAACCAATTTACTAATGAACTATGGGGCCCACACTCGTTCTGGGCTCATCTCTGACACTCCCTTACTGTGTGGTCTCAGACCAGCACCAACCCTCTCTGAGCTTCCACGTTCCCATCTATGAAATAAAGTTGAACAGCTTGATCCTAAGGACCTTTCTCCTCGTGACATTCAAAGTTCTCATCACTTACCCATCGGAAGTCTAAGGTATAAAGCATAGTCCAGAGTCCTCTGCGCCCTCCCGCGCCTTTGTAAAGAACCCTCCTCAGGGGAGTGGGGGAAGTCATGGGTGGTCAGTCACGGGAGACTGACCCATGAGAGGCATAGCCGGTCCAATGGGGCCAGGGGTGAATGAACAAAGGGACCAAGGGAGCAGGCAGGCTTTTGCAAGTTTGTCTGAGAGAACGTGAAGAAGTTTAGACGGACAAGAAGGGGATGGGTGAGGGCATTTTAACCACGAGTCAGTGTGGGAGCATCTGGGATGCCGGCACACTCTGGGAAAGGAGAGAGGCCTGGCTACCCGGAGGGAAGACCTTGGTGGAGAAGGAATGAAGGACATGGGTGGCCAAATTGTAGGGGGCTTGGAGGCAAAAATGAAGCCTGGGACGTTATTCCAGGGGCAACAAGAGACTGGATTGTTCTAGAGCAGGGGACTGGCCCGAACACACAGAGCCATTTTAGGAAGGATAAGCTGGCTGTGGGGAGCAGACCGTAGTGTTTCCAGTGGGTAGCCCTGTGCAAAGGGCACGCGTGCTGATGCCACTGGTGACTCACCCCCCCCATAAGGGAGCAGTGAAGGCAGAGGCAGCGCAGGTGTTACCCCGCCCCAAGCAATCTCACACTCGTGTCAGCCTCAAAAGAGCAGAGAGTGAAACGCATCGCATCCTGAAGATGAAAGGGAAAACACATTCTTGGAAGAGAGCTCCTCTCCAACCCGTCCACCCACAGCCCCCAGAATAAGGGATAGGCAATCTGCTTCTCCTGGCATCAGATTCAAAATACTCCTGAGGCCAAGAGGACCTAAAAGGGTACCTCTGCTCACGTGCGTGAGAACAGCCCAACAGGGGGACCATCTGTCTCAGGATGGGCCCAGTGTGGAGGAGGAAACAGTAGCCCCCAAAGGGGTCTATTTCAGTTTCCAGGAAAGCATCCCATGAATACCCCCAGCCACTAACGAGATCTCTCTTTAGCTCTCTGCTTAGCTCTTTGCTAAGTGGGAACCGCCCGCCCCCCCCAGTGGTGGGGGCCACTCTCTACGAGGTTCCGTCACTGGCATCTCGGCATGGACGTGTTTGAGGGAAGAAGGAGTCCAAGGGCTCTGATCTCCTGAGACGATGCAGACCCAGCCAGCGAGAAGAGTTAAAAGCATGCGGGTTCGAGAGGCAGAGGCCCCTCAAACGACCTGCAAACACTTGTGCTCAGGATTAGCCCGACATCTCCTCCTTGGAAAGGTTGCTTTTAGTCCCAGATGGGTCTGGGAAGGGGCCCTCCTTCCTCAGGGGGGCTCCACAGCCTACTCTAGGGTCCACTTCCCTGGCCATCCCCTGGTGATGGGAAGGTTGCTGTAGAGTTCTCGGGGGGTCCTGATGGTTGCATGGACCAGAGAGGAAGCAGTTGGAGAGTTTGGATGAAGACAGGAGGGGAATCGGTGAGTTAGAAGGGAAACTAGAAAGTGAGTGTCATAAAAGCCAGGAGGAGCAAAGCAGGAAGAAGGGGTCAGACGCCTCCAATTCTCATGGGGGGCGAGTATCATGACCACAGTTACATAGGTCATCGATGATCTCTACAAGAGCAGTTTCAGTGGAATGGAGGAAACCAAAGACTGATTTCAGCATCTCACCTGCCCTCCGAGGGAGATATGATTATCCCATTTTATAGACAAGGAAGCTGAAGCTGAGAGAGATGACCTGACTTATCCAAAGCCCAGTTACCTGTTACCTAGTTACCTATCAGACTATTACCCAACTGCCTGTGACCATGGGGCCATTGATGGGATGTCACAGGTGAGGTTGATGGAGACTTTGGTGGGATTGACAGTGATGACGATGTTGATGTGGTTGGTAATGTTGATGATGATGGTGACGGTCACAGCGATGCTGCTGGCGGTTGTTCAGATGGGGAAGTCGATAATGACGGTGATGTGAAAATTCACTGGTCTGTGGAATCAGACAGATCCAGATCTCTATCCCAGACAGTCAGCAGCACATAAGGTCTTCAACTTCGGAGGCTTTTTGTTCCTAGCTGTAAAGTGGAGATAATATTACCTGCCTCAGAGGACTGTTGTGAGAATGACATGGATGGGCAAGCACCTTGAAGCACCTGACTCCTAGTAGGCTCTCAGTTAATGTGTGTTTAATTCATTTGTCTACAGGCCAAATTTAGGGAGCGCGGTGAACGTCGTTGCGTGAGCCTTACCTTCCCAGCCAGACCCATCCCTCTCGGGTCAAACTCCACTCCCCAACCAGAGTTAACTCTACCCTCAAGGTCAATCATGGTCACGTCGGTGGCTGCCTGCTCTCCAGCCCCACCACTTTACGTGCTTGCTCTGAGGATGCTGCCCTGCCAGAAGCCCCGCCCTCATGTCTGTCCACCCTGGTGGATGGGTGCCCAAGAGACCCTACAAGGAAGAAGGATGGGCATGGAACAAACACTTACTGAACGCTATGATGCAACCAGCTCTCTGGGCTCATTCAGCTGGGAAAGCGGGAGTGTAGGCTTATGAGTTTGGGCTTTGGAATCAGACATGCCTAGAATTAAGTACCTCTCCTCCTTCAGTTCCTTACCCAAATTACACCTTCTCCACGAGGCGTACCCTGACCACCCTGTTTATACTGCAGCCCCATCCCTAAGGCTTCCCCTCTCACCCTTATCCTGCTCAATTTTTTCATCCCCTTTTTCACTGGCAACATGTTTTTCTTACATATTATGTTTGTCTGTCTTCTCCCACTGGAACGTTGTTCCAAAGGGCAGAGACTGTTACCTGTTTTGTTCACTGATGCCTCCTCACACCTGGCACACAGGAAGCGCTCACTAAACATGTATAGAATAAGTGAAGCGCCAGCTCAGTCCTTAGCAACACACACGTAACAAACAGCTTACCAATAACTCAAGTTCACCAGATCTGTCTGGCTCCAGACCCAGGGCCCTTGCACACCCACAATTTCCAGTTGTTTTCCTGGTCACAGCCCCTCCACCCAATCCCCCCGTCATCTCTAGAACCCTTTCATTTCGAAGACTCACTCTTACTTCAATCCATTGAAGTATTACAGGGTCGGGCTGCTATCTGAGGAAGATGGAATGTTTCTTACCCTCAAGAGAACCTCAGGCCCAGCTCAGGCACTTCGTATGGCGGCGATAGCACCGTGTGCTTTGAGGGAAACCAGTGGGAACGGCCTGACCCACCCCGGCCTGGCTTGAGGGAAGCCCTTTCAGTTTAAATGTTCCACAGTCAACTCAGGTCCAAGGGGCGGAAGGCAGGGCTGCTCGGTGTTTGCTCCGAGGGGTCCACCTACTGGGAAAATGCAGGTAAGTCAAACAAGCCTGTTTGTTCTCCCAGTACAGCAAACAAAAAACAGAACTAATTCTCCTCCAAGGCTCCCCGCTGGACCCGGGAGGCGTGATTAAAGTAATGGGAAGACAAATATTTTCCTGGAGAAAATGATAAAACTGGAGGCAGGAAAAGCAAACAGCGTCTTCAAAAGGGCAGCTGTGGAGTTGCCCCAGGAGCAGTTAGGGAAGGTTCTGGAATGGGGGTGGGGTGGGGGCGGGTGGCCTGTGGGCTCCTGGCTTGGAGGAATGGGCTGAGGGGAGAGAGGTCTTTTCTGAAAGCAACCAGCACAGCCGGCATAGGGGGAAGCTGTGTGATTCACTCTCCCCATCACTAGGATTTCGTTATTGTTTTGGAGGTGGAGGGAATTCAGGTGACATGGTCCAAGACAGGCCAGAGCTTGAGCTGAGAGCCAGACTGCTTGGGCTTGAATTCTATCATTCATTCATTCATTCACTCGTTCACTCCTGTGGTCAGTCAGTCAGCCCTTTCTTATAATACATCTATACCGAGCACCTCCTGTGCCCTAGGCTCTGGCCCATGCTCTGTGGTCTTAAGTGAGTCCTCCATCCTCTCAGAGACTCCCTGTTTTCATCTGGTAAACAGGCTGGTGCAGGGTTGTTGGAAGCCCTGCTGCAGGTCCCATCTTGCCTTGCATCCTCAGGGCTGTAGCTGGGAACCCAATTTCCTCCTTCCTTTTCGGCCTCATGTATCCTACCAAGACCTTAAAACTCCACTTCAGCAATTCTTCCTCCAGGAAGCCCTTCTTGACGCCCTCAGGCTGGGTTACCTGTCTTCCCTGTGCTGCTTCCCAGAGATCCGAAGCTTACCTTGGCCAGCACATCACCCCACCTGGCATGGACCTGCCTCTCGCTCTCATGGCGAGCTCCTCCGGGCCCAGGAACATGATGCATCTATCTCTGTGTCCTCAAGGTTGAGGCAAGGGCCTGGAACTTGGAGGACTCAAGAAAGACATGTGACTTGTGACTCAGGGCTAGGCCCTAGAGCTGAGACAAGAGGTGGGGCTCTGACAATATGGGACAAGTGGACTCACCCCCATCAACTGGGGTGCGGGGTGGGGAGGGGTGTCATGGACAGCGGCCAAGAGAAGGAAATGCTCTGAGAATGGAAGGAAGAGAAAAAATTAGCCAGAGACAGAGGGTGGGAAGGGAAGAGCATGTGCAAAGGCCAGGAGGAGGTTCTGATGACACCTGAGAGGTTGTGGATGGACTGTGGCCAAGAGACCTCTGAAGTTCTCTCTGGACCTTTTCCTCCAGGGGTGGAAAGGCCCTGGGGAATCCTGAGCTAAGGTGGGGCCTGATCACCCTGTGTTTTAGAAAGACCTTGTAGAGGGCTCTGTGGGTGGACAAGGGGGTCAAGAGATGTCACATTCTTATCTTGTGATATTAGCTCAAACCATGAAAACCACAGTCCTAACAAATGTCAAGGCCTGCATTTGGGGTCAAAATGATGAACTACCCCAGGAGCATCATGACTTGGCTGCAGTCCAGGTGAAAAAGACCTCAGGGTTTTAGGTGGTCCCACAGCTTCATGTGAGCCCACTCAGGGCTGCCGCTGCTTCAGGAGCGAAAGCCATTCTGGGATGGGAGATATAAAGTTCAGGCCAATAGAGGTGACAGGCACAGGGCGCAGACTTCGTTTGGAAAGGTTCCAGCCCTGGGTGTCACTTCACTAGGAACACAGATGAGAATGTCACCCAAGGGGTGAGAAGTCAGAGAACCTTGCTTCTTGAAGAGAGAAGCAATTCTCTCCAGAGAGAATTCGATCACAGGGCTGGACAGAGAAAGGAAAGGCGTGGTTGGGCGTGGGCACCATCTTCAAATACCCATCGTGGGCCTGAGCCAGCCTAGAGGGGCCGAGCCATGTCCACATGCCAGCTCCGCCCCTACTGAGCTGGGGGACCTCAGCAGGGTACTTAATTCCCCTGAGCCTCAGTTTCTCCATTTGCAAGATAGGAATATGGAGTTGTGAAAGTTAAATGGGACGGCGGAGCTGGACACACGGCAGTGCTCCATAAAGCTTAATCTCCTTGCTTCTCTAAGATGTTGAAGGCCTGTGTTGACTGTAAGCAGGGGGGCGGGGGGGGGGCGGGGTAGCCAGCATGCACTCGTCAGCACATTTGCGGAGGGCAGAGTCCCAGGGAAATGTCCACCAGGATTCAAGGCCCCCAGAAGCTCTGCAGGAGGGACACAAGGTACAAGCAGCAAGGATTGACGGCTGCAAGTGAGGAGGGGGGACCTGGGGAGTCAGGGTTCACTGAAGACAACCCTCTCCTGCTTCAGACCACCCTCAAGGGCCCATCACTCTCCCCTCCTGCTCTGCCGTCACCCACAGCTAAACCCCATGGCTCCACGGAAACAGTCATCTCCAAGGTCTTGGTTTGGGTCCCCCCAGAAGCAGACCCTGAACAAGGACACGGGTACGTAATTGGGAGGCGATCCCAGCGAGTGAGGATGGGAACAAGGGGGTTAGAAGGGAGTGGGACAGGGAAGGAAGAAAAGCCAAACAAGTGAATTTAGGAGCAGGTCGCCACTGTGGGCAACTGAGAGCCATCCCGTGGGCCCCCTCTGGGGAACTGAATGGACGGAACTCAGAGGCGGGGAGGCTGGGACACAAAAACCCCAATGGCATCCCCCAGGGGTGAGGGTAGCCCTGGGACATTCGCTCCCTCGCGTCTCCAGGCTGTGCCTGTCTGCAGCAAGCTACGCTGAGGACAGCCCTTAGGCAGAGAAGCAGAGACATGCTGGGCGCTCTCACGGTGCTCCGGGAACAGCCCACAGCTGCAGGATGACTCTGGGGAACCCAGAGGGGTTGCAGTAGGGAGTCCACGACTTTGCTAGGGTCACCACTGACCCCACGATGGCAATCAATGGCCTCTTCTCAGTGCGCCCCTTACAGCTCCTCGCTGAGCTGCCACCTGTGCTCACCGCCTGCCTATTCCTCAGGATCCCAGGAATACCACCCCAGGCCCGTCTTCCTTGTGCTCATCTCCTTCCCGGGTGTGTTTGTGGGCTTCTGTCTTCTCTTGCCCTTAAGTGCTGAGATCCCTGGGGTCTGCCCCTGAGCACTCTCCCTGCCTCACTCTCCTTCAATACGTGTCACAGGTCTAACTACATGAAACCCTACAGGGGAGCATGTTAAATGCAGGTTCCCAGGCCTCGCCCTCCAGCCCTACTGAACCAGACTCTCTGAAAATGGAGCCCACGAACGTGCCTTTTTTTTTTTTTTTTTTTTTTTTTTTTTTGCAGTACGCGTGCCTCTCACTGTTGTGGCCTCTCCCATTGCGGAGCACAGGCTCCGGACGCGCAGGCTCAGCGGCCATGGCTCACGGGCCCAGCCGCTCTGCGGCATGTGGGATCTTCCCGGACCGGGGCACGAACCCGTGTCCCCTGCATCAGCAGGCGGACTCTCAACCAATGCGCCACCAGGGAAGCCCGAACGTGCCTTTTAACAAGCTCCCTAAGTTGAGTTGCCAGATAAAATTCAGGATGTCCAGAGGTGCATGCCACATCTGAGACATACTAAAAAAGTCCTTGTAGTTTATCTGAAATTCACATTTAATGGGGCATCCTGTATTTTCGTTCGCTAAACCTGCCGACCCTATCCCAAGGTGATTCTGATGCACCATAATGTTCAAGAACTTTTTTTATTGTATTCTCCCTGAGTTACCGTATCCATGCCCCCAATTTCAATTACCAATTACATGACAGTGACTCGGATTTCTTTCTTGCCCAGACCCCTCCCCCGAATTCCATAGATCTGATGGCCCACTGGACATCTCGAATTTGATATGTTCAACATAGAGAGCTCATTGCTCTCCACCTGCCCCCCACACCTACTCCCCAAATCTGCACTTCTTCCTTCTTTCTCTGTCAGTAGCCCCGCCATCCACTTGCCCAAGCCAGTAACAAGAGGGGTTATCTCAACCACTCCTTTCTCACCCCACTCACCCCCTAGTCAGTCACCAAACTATTGTCTACATCGCTCAAAATCCCTTGCATCCTTGTGGTAGGCTGCCTTCCAAATATATCCACCTCCTAATCCCTGGAACCCGTGAATGTTAATTTATACGGTAAAAGGGCAGTTGCAAATGTGATTAAATTAAGACCTTGAGATGCGAGATGATCCTGGATTATCCAGGTGGGCCCAGGATATCCACTGTCCTTGTAAGAGGGGTGCAGGAGGCTCAGAGTTAGACAGAAGATGAAATGATGATGGAAGCAGAGACTGGAGTGGTGTGGAGTGATTTGTTACAGCAGCAAAAAGAAACTAATACCGTCTATCATCTTTCTCCTTTCACATTGCCCCTGCCTGACTTTATTCTCTGTCCACTGCAATCTCCCCATGAGGGTCTTCTGCTTCCAGCCTTGCATCCTCCATAGCACGAGCAAAGTGGTCCTTCCCCTGATTCATGCCCTTGGATGACCCCCATCACTAAGGAAAAGTCCAGACCCATCATCAGCTCAGCTTTCTGGGTTGGGCCCCTCCCCTGTCTCTCTTCATCTCCCTCCACTAAATACCTTCAGACTGCTGGCTTCTGAACTCAATTCCTGGTTTAATAAACCCTTGTTCTCCTTCTTTCTGACAAGAATATTTTCCCCCACCTTTTTTTCTTGCCTAACTCCTATTCATACAGCAAAACCCAACTCAGATATAATTTCCTCCAGCAAGCCTTTCCTGGCTCTCTCGCCACCCACAAAAGAGTTAATGAGAGCCAACTCTAACCTCATACAACTTTTATTCCTTGACCAAATTCCCACTTTTGCAGTTTCCCCACTAGTCATTGTCTCTACTAGATTCTGAGTTCCTTGAGGACTGGAAAAACAGTTTCTTGTTTGCTTTTGAATCCCCAGGACCTAGGAAATAGTCCATACACGTTTGTTGAATTAGCACAAGTAAACGTTTCTCTCGGTTTCAATATTCAATGATTTTTATGCTACTGTTTCTTAGGCTTTTCTCCTTGTTAAGGAGCAGAGGGACAATTATTTTTTTTTTCCCATTGCTAGTTCCTGTTAACTCACTCAAGATAAATAAAAATTAATAGGCACTCATTTGTCATGTGGACTTAAGAATCCAAAATCACATTTGTCTTGGCCCAGAGTGTTAATACAGCTCATAATATTTGTAATTCACGAAGAAAAATTTATGATCCAGTGTCTCCCTCACTTAAATGCATACACACATGCACACAGTCACAACCGCTGGCCTGGGGTCTGCAGGAGCTAGGGAAGGAAAACAACAAAACTGTGGACTCCAAGAATCCCTAAAGAAAGCCCCACCCAGACCAGGACATTGTTCTTCATCAACAATGTCCCCAGTCCTCACACCAAAGCTATTCGAGGAAAAGATGATGAAGCTCACGGAAAACTGTAGTCAAAGGGACACAACTTTCTTTTTAGCTCCATTCCTAGATATTACACCTTGAGGCCCCGCTCCTCTCCAAAGGAGTCTGGTCACTGCCCTATAAAAGTCCCCCACCAGAGTGGAAGGAAAGAAATGAAGGTCTTTTTCTTGGCATTTCCTTCCCACAATCCTCTGCGACTTGCCAGGATTTTCTGGACTGATAGGAAGCATCTCCCCCGCCCCCCTCCTGCTTGCTGTTCTCCAGAACCTGCTGTTACCCATCCCTGCCCAGGGAGGACAGAAGACGGACAGTCAGCAGGGTACCAAGCAGTCCCACAGGACCCTCCATGTAGAATGGAATTATGTGTAATATTTGAAGGAAGGATTCTGCTTCTAAAAGAACCTCAAAAACTACAGGTTGGAAACTGACACCTCGAGTTGTTTGAGTTTGATTCTAAAGTGAGAAGTATTATTTCAGAAGAAGGAAAGGGTCTGAAGGTTTAGTCCACAGTCAGTGGCCCACAGTCCTCCACGTCCTCTGATGGTTGAAAGGATTTCAGACGATTCTAGAGCAGCAGGGGCAGGAAAAACACAAGTTCTTTAAGAGGAAGTTGCACAGGGGTCAGCATGGTTTGGGAAATGGAGCAGAGGATTTGAAAGCCTGCAGATCTGAGTGCAGACGCCAGCCTTGCCCCGCAGCAGCCGTGCTGGACTGTCTGTCATCACCTGGGCATCCCGCCACCCTCCTCCACAGTCTCTCCCAGGAACGGGGCTCCCAGGTTCCCCTTCTGCACAGCGTCCCAATGAGATGCTCTGCTAGTGAAACCCTCATGTGATGTTTGGAAGGCAAAGGAGAGGAGAGGCCATTCTTCTCCAGAGGCACTGGAGGCAGACCCGCTGGCAGACGTGAGGTTTGCAGGCGCTTCCCGGCCAGCACCTGCCCTCACCTGCTCACAGCTGTAGGGGTCAGCACGAGCCTCCAGGAGGTCCCACACAGCTTCGGGGCCGGCTCTGGAGAACCATCCATTTTGGAACCTGCCGGATGACCTTCAATGATGGCTTCCTGACCTTCGTTCCTCCACCCTTCCAGCAGCTGCCTCAGCCTCTAATTCCCTGCATGAACAACCTGTGTACTTGGAATGCACAGCATCAGTACGGCAGCTCTGCTCTGGCCTGGCCACCGTCTCCTCCCCTACCATGCCTCCGTTTCGCTGCCCTTTTACCCTCCCCCCACCCCACCCCCCAGACAAAGGCAAATGGCCATTTTATTTTGTGGCCGGCTCTTTGTGAGTAATCTTGTCGATGAGACTGACCTGCTTGAGGCTCAGCAAACAGTTAATATTATTACCAATAATAAAATGGAAGAGCTGGAGATGAAAGGAACGAGGCAATGGAAAAGAAGAGGTTGGACATTTGAGAGGGGACCTAATCCCTGACGGGCCTGGCAGGGGAGGGGAGAGCCAGGGCGCAGAGGAGGGGCTGATGGTGAAGCAGGAAGGGCGCCTCCTCCAGCGAGAGCACAGGCAAGGAGACCAGGGGTTGTGGACACCGCAGGTGTGTAGACAGAGCAGGACTGGTTGTTGAAAGCAGTTCCCACCTAACGGCTTCATTTCCCTGCAAGGCAGGTGGCCCGGCATTGCACTTGGCCTTCTTCACAATCCAAGACTGGTAATGATTGCTTGCCTGTTTCCCACTTCAGGCTGGGAGCTCCAGGAGGGCAGGGGCCCTGTCTGACTTGCTCGGCACATGGTGGGTGTACAAGGTGTGGGTGCTGGGATGGGGGATCAAGGATAAGAGTGGACGCTAGCGATGGCTGTTGAGGGGACTGGGGGACGGGGCTGACAGCTCGTGAGAGGATTGCCGGGCATCCCAAAGAACTCAAGGGGGCGTGGATTCCTTGCCTGTGCGTGTGGCAGCCATCCCGGGGGACGGGAGGAGTGGAGAAGGCTGCCGTCCGGTTCTGTCGACAGGTGCAGTGGGAAGCAAGCAGGGACGAGGGAGCAGGGCATGGGCGCGAGCGCTGATACGCGGCTCCTGCACTCCAGGCTGATGCGATGGACATTGACCGAGACAGGAGGAAGCTGATGGACAGGAGGAAAAGACAAGGGTCAGAAGCCTGGAAGACTTGATGAGGGGACCCAGTACAGTGAGGGAGGGGCCTGGAGGTGACCCGTGTGGCAGGGGGTAAGCTGCTGTCAGGCTGAATTCCAGAGAGAGCCGCAACGGAGGATGACAAGATCCAGGGGTCCCCAACCTGGCTGACGATCAGCACGTCACATCTAGTTCCTGTGTCCCCTTCCTGGAGCTTCTGGCACCTGGGAATGTATATTTTAAAGCCCCCCAAATGGTGTGGATGAGAGCCAGCTCGGGGAATCCCTAGCATTTAAGGTAGAACTGGGGGTGTGTGCAGTAGCATGAAGTGGTGATGATGGCCAACAGATCTGAAAAGGTTTAGGAGGTCCGTGAGATATGGGTGATGGATGTGTCACGCACAAGGATGCTGACGTCCCCTGGCAGGATGGCAGGCCTTTGGGAGGAGGAAGACGGTGGTCGGCCGCCAAGGCCCTAGATGAATCTAGGGGCGTATTCTCACAGGGATGATGAGAAGTCGTCCCGGCGGCCGGAGCCTCCGTCCCCTCAGAGCTACCAAGCCGTTCCACAAGCTCTTACCAGGTTTAGACTCTGCACCCAGCCCTTGGTAAGATGCCATGGGACTGCAAAAGGGAGACCCACGTCTACCATATCAGGAGCTCAGCATCTTGTGGGGAAGGGACGGCGTCTGGGCCCTGCGCAGTCCTTGGACTATTTCCAGCTCCAGTAGGATGCAGGTGCTAGCCAGAGGCCTTGAGGAGCTTTTAGCCCGAGGCCCTCTCTAGGATTTTGGGCAGTTTTAGGGCCCAGTGGCAACTGTAAAACTGAGTTGCACAGAGTGGCCCCCCATATTCTGCCTGGGACCTCACCCCATCTGACACCGCTTCGTGGCAGACACACCCAGAGGCAACAGCCTCGTCACAGACGACGGCTGCAACACTCAGCAGCCTCGGGAGCAAACGGCATGGACGGGTGTGGGACGGGACAGGACAGGAAGTGAGTGGTGACCACGGCGTGACATGGCGCTTTGGGGGGAAGTGCCCGAGAAGACTCTGCAGGCAGTCCTGCCTGAGCGGCTGGGACCCCAGGGTCACACGCACGCTATTCCGTTTCTCAGTGGGCTGTCCACATCACAGTCCCCACCTGCTTATCTAGAATGCACATTCTTGGGCTCCACCCAGACCAAGTGCATCAAAAGCTCTGGATAGAAGGGCAAAGAAATCTGCATAACTATGCCAACATTTCTGAGGCACTGCCTTACCCTGACTTCTCGTTACTTCTGAGTAAAGTATTGTCAGACCCATTATACAGACGAGGAAATAACAGCTCAGAGAGGTTAAGTCTCTGACCTGATATCTTACAGCTATTAAGTGGCTGAGTTGGAATTCAAAGCCAGGTCTTTTGATCCCACGTTCTTTCTATTAACTCTCCATCACTCAAAGAAGGAAGAGATGGTGGGGAGCTGGAGAAGTAAGGTCATCAGAGACTCCTGTAGGGCTGAACTTAGGCTGGGCCGTGAAGCTGGGCAGGGTCAGGTGGGTGAAAGGCAAGGGTTATCGAGGATGGACACTTCCTGAGTGCCTGTGACACTGTGCACAGCACCATTACCACGTACACATCCCACCGCATCGCATCCTCATACCAGCCCTATGGGCTAAATGTAGCATCGTCAACTTGCAGGTGGGACAACTTATGCTCAGAACAGTTGTATCACCTTAAGGGGATGTGGCCAGTAAGTGGAAGGACATAGATTAGAACTCGGTAACTCCTGGCTTGAGAGTCAAATCATTTTCTACTACAACGGTAACTGCTGTTTTCTTAAACAGCACAAGTCTCTACTCAGCTAAAACCTGACACAGAATCTCAGGATGCGAGAGAGAGAGGAGAGAGGTCCTCTGGCTGGAACCATCGTGCAGAACCCAGAGCCGCCCTAGCTACCCACCTCACTGCCCCTGAGGCTTCTCCATCCGCAGCCACAGCCCCCCTTCACACCACCTTCCTGGCAGGAAGAGAAATATACCAGCAGGGAGTCAGGAACAGGCCAAGCAGGCTCCAGCCAAGTCTCTAAAGAAATAGGGCAGCAGGTCTGAAAAGTTGGGAAGGTCTTCCGTCGCCCTGTGAGACATCGTCCTTGGCGATGTGGTGTCTGCGGCAGGTTTCTCGCACACCTTCTCCTAACCCCATCTAAGAGACAGAGACGTGAGGAAGGCAGGGGTGAGAGCGAGGCCCCCATCATGGGGTGCTGCAAGAAGAAGTGTGTGTGTTAACTTTGGAAAAAGCAAATAAAAAACGAAAACTTTCTACCTTTCTGCAGCTGCTTAAACACACTAAAACTGCCCAGCTCCGCTCTGACTGCCCACGTCCTTCCTTCCTGACAATAAACACATTTCCTTGCTTTGCAACATCTGAGCACACAGGAGTCTTCCCTCCCCCTAAGGTGCCACCTCCTGGAGCTGAAGCCAATGGGTACAGTGGGCAGGACCCGCATCGTCATGGCTGCCTAGGGATGGCCCTCCCTCTCCTGTTCCCATCACAGCAAAGAGATCAACATGAAGGAAGGGAACACGCTTCAAGCTCACTTAATGGCCGGTGTCCTTATTGTCATTGCTGATCTACCCCAGCCTGGCCATCTTGAGAGCCCAGCCTGGAGAGGAAGCCTCCAGGCCCTAAGACGTGGCCAGAGCTGTTCTGCGCAGGCTCCCTGGCCATCTTCCTGCCCCAGCTTAAGGGCTGGCAGCGAGGACGGTGGTTATGACACAGAAAGCCCCGGGCACGGTCTCTGCCAGCCCCAGGCTGTAAACACTTTCTCTCTTGCCCTCCCAAGGGAGGACCAAAGGTGAGCCTGGAGGTGACCCTGCAGAGAAGCCTGTGCCCAGGGAGGGCCCTGTGGCTGGCGTGCCCTCCCCTGGGGCCCAGCCTTGGCTACTTGCAGAATTCAACAGCGCACAGGCCAACCCCCGGGTGGCAAAGAGGAGGACGGAGAGTCAGGGACAGAGTGTTATAAATAGGTGTGTGTGACTGAGAAGGTCACCGGCCAGAGTGAAACATGCCAGAATTCTACAAGAGAGAGACAGATGTAAATTATCCGAGCATCTCACAAGCTTTCTCTCTCGGGATGAACTGAGGGTTCCAAGACAGTGCAAGGGTGAGTAGGCAGCCACAGATACCCAGCCAACAGCTGAAAAGCCTCTTCCACTGAAGAGGCACTTAGACATGACATTTATTTCTTAAAGAGGCTGGCTTTTCTGGGCGCTCACGAGAGACTGGCCATCCGAGCTGGAGAGTGGGAGGGTCTCACCCTTCACCCTGCTCTTCATCCTGGGTCTCTGGCAATGTCTAGAGACATTTCTGCTTGTCATGCCTGGGGAGGGGGAGATACTGGCATCTAATGAAGGCCAGGGATGTTGTTCAACACCCTGCAATGCACAGGACAGGCACCTCACGACAAAGGATGATCCAGCCCCGACTGTCAATAGCTCCGAGGTGAGAAATCCCGGCCCAGCCCCCCTCCCTGGCCCCTCTACCTCCAGACACCACCTCCTCTCCCATTCATTTCCAAGGGCCCTGTCGAGGCAGCCGGAGCCACAAGTACGCGTAGCTACGCAAATAGCAACTCCTTATTTGCCGTGTTTGCTCAGCCAATATTGACTTTGCAGCCTAACACTGGTGCTATTGAGCCAGGGTTATTCTCAATATTGTTTGAGCAGCATTAGAACAGCCTGTGATAACCGGCAGCAGAACAGGAAGCTGCACCCCATCCCCGGCACACCCCCTTCCCCAGCCGCACCTCCTCCGGAGGACACTCCCGTAAAGACAGAGAAACCTGTGTGCTCGTGGAGTCAAGCGGACCTAATGCCCGCTCCCTGGCTGAGCAAACACACAGAGGTTAGAGCAGGAGCACGCTCTCCGCTCTCTGGCTGAGTCAACACTCCAGGGAAGCTGGAGCAACTGAAAAAGTTTACACGGGGGCTGGGCAGTGAAAAATCATGGCGAAGCAGCCCCAGGCTATACACCAAACCCTTCGGTGGGGAAAGACCCCCAGAGACTAGGGTTCTTTGGTTCCTGGTGACTAAGCAGTAGGATGGTGAATCCATCCATGAACCGAGCACCCATTAGGTGAGGGCCTACTAGGTGCCGGACACCGTGCAGATCAGGACCAGAAGCTTAGAATGGGAGGGCCCTTATGGATAAGCTAAGACAGCCGCCATGTTTGAATGATGAAGACCATTGGGTAAACAGCCTCCATCGTGGACCTGGTCTTTGCTGTAAGGGAGTAACCAGCTCCTGGGCATGAGTTCAGAACTGAGAACAACCTGGTCCTTAGGAAGCACTCTCCCTGCCAGCTGGGCTCAAGTCCCTTTAACAGGAGCCAACATTGAATGTGCTATAGTGAGAGGCCTTAAACTAAGTCCAGGAGAGGAACTATGGTCATCTCCATTTGAATATATCTAGGTATAAGGATGGTTGTCACGTTCTTCCTGAGGGCCATCTTGGAGGGGTAGAGGGATCAGGGCAGAGAAACCAGTAGCCAGGCCTGCACAAGCCACACGGGTGATAGGAGGAAGGCATATCTCTTGCATTCCAGAGGGGAATGAAACGAAACTGTGAAACCAATGTGGAATCAGGGCTCCTGAGGGATTTTAATGAGAATCGTGATCGCGGCCACTGCATATGGCTGTGTACCACCTGCCCAACCACAACCAGCAGGTCCACAGTAAGACCAGACAAGACAGAGAATGTTTACAGATGAGAAATCCACGTGGAATAAATGGGGCGGCTTTTCCCTGCCCACAGTGAAGTAAATCTAGGCTTTACTGGATCTGGGCCCACGTTATGTCTCTAGATCAACATTAAACAAGTTGCCAGGATCATTGAGGGGGCATTCTGAAAATTAGCTCTGGCCAGCCCTGAGAACACCAAAATGGCCATTTGCTAAAATTGGTCATTAACATTCTCGACTAACTGCTCTCTCCAAAGACTTGGAAAATGAGGGGGGGAAACTCCTCACAAATCAGCTATGACGTAGGCCCTTATGATGACCCGAACTCGAAGCTTCAGAAACGATTCATTTTTTAAAGTATGTGGTGGGCATTTTCCACACATGGTGGAATATTTTTATTCAACGGCCAAGTCATTCCACTTTTCCCCCAAAGCGGACATGTGAGCCAATGTGCCTGCCAGGTCTGTGCCCCCTTCTCTGAGGAACACCTTCCCGCCGACAGGAGTGGTCCCTGCTGCCCTGTTTATCACCTGAATGCGCCCTGTTGGAACAGAGACAGACACCTGACTAAAAAGAGATACCCCATTGGCTGGCCACTGACCCATCTGATTCCTTCCTCTGGGAATTAGGATTCAGACTCTTGGTGTCGGGTCCATGATCTGAGAGATCACGTCCCACTGGAGGCGAACACTTTTGGACCTAGAGAAGGCCAGTCTGCAGAGAAAAGAATGAAACAGACCAACTGAGAGAGACTGAGGTAAAAGACCACAAGGCCGCAGAGAAGGGGAGACACAGAGTGCAGGCAAGCAGCTGTCTGGGGCTCTGATAACTTTCCAGTAGCTCCACCTTGAGCATCTCATGAGGACTGGTTGTCATCCCTGCCCTGGGGTTCAGTGAGATTCCTCATAGCCTTCCAACAAATGTATTATTATTATTATTATCGAGAGCTAAGTCTATAATCATTCTGATTCTTGCACCAAACAGTTATTGACCAAGACACCTAGTAAGAAATGCCCTGTTTTCTGGACTACACTTGTTCATCACTGAGCATCTCACCCCATCTTCTTCCCCACCCTTGGTCTAACTTGATTCCTACCTCTCCTGGCATTTCCATGGAGACGGCTCATGCTTCCTTTGAGTGTTTCAGGTAATAATAACCCACAGCGCACCCCAGCCATCAGCAGCTGAGTAAGCTGTGTAACCTAGACACCACGTTCCACTCAGTGGTTTGTTTGCTCAGCCTACTTCAATAGAGGCTGTTAGACTACCAGTCAATAATTAGTCATTCAACAAACATCCATCAAGCTCTACCCCAACCCCAGCAAAGACATGTTGAAAACACAAACAAACTTTTAAAGACCACAGAGCAAATGTAAGCACATTTTTCCATTTTCCTGTCACAGGAGAGGAGCAATTCTGATGTGCTATCAGCCCTAATGCAGCTAGAAGTCATCAGTCACACCAACTGCCCAGTCGGAACGAGAAGTGACAATAGAGGCACAGCTCTTGCTTTGCTAACTCTGGAGGGGTATTAGCTAGTTGTTGCCCGTGAAGGGAAACAAATAGCCCCGTTAATCCCCAAGATCAGTGGAAATATAACTGGACCACCTGTAGTATCAGGGCTTCCTTCAGGGGCTCCCCACTGCCCTGAGTCCCCACTACAGGAGTAGACCTAGAGGACATTCATCCATCCTATTTTTATCGGGTACCCTTTTATTATGTCATAAGGAACCTCAAGGAAACATCTCCCATCTCCATAAGCTTTCGTACTGTTCTACCTCTCAATTTTATTATTACTATGATAAGATTATAACTATTAACATAGTAATATAAACATTTAAAACCATCTAACAAATGACTCAGCCTTGCCTTTAAGGCAATCAACAGTCTTTTCTTTTTTTCTTTTTTTTTTTTTTTGCACATTACCTTCCATAGGTAGTATTTTTACATAGACGTGACTCTAGCAAGCATATCAGATTGTAATTTGCCGTTTAGTCTTATTTGCCACTTTTCTACGCGTGAGCAATGTTTCTCAGGCTCGTGTTCCCCACCCACGGCCTCCCACCCCATTCAAAGCTCTACCCAGGTATGCCCACACGGGGTGCCCGTTTTCCCCTCCTCTACTTCCCCAGCTCCCCTTTGGTGCCTCTGCACTTGCAGAGCTGCAGGATGGTACTGCACTCTTTCTCCCAGGGCCCAGTGCCCAGCCAGGGAGGCCCCTTCCAGCAGGCACAGCCACCCTGCTGCCCGCCGCCCCTCCTGCCTGGACACTCTACACATGCCCGTCACCTACCCACTGCCTTCCTAGGTCCCATCATTTCCCCAGAGCACTCTAGCCTGTGCAGGGGCCATCATTCTCTTTTCTACCTTTGAACACCCAGCGCCTGACACAGAACGTAATGCATAGCAGATGTTCAAAAATATTGGGTGAAAAAATGAGTGAATAAATTAACTAACGGTTTGTGATGAACAAATGAGCCATCGGGGCCCCCGGCTTCTTCTTTCTGCACCTGCTTCCCCTCCATCCAGAGCTCTCTGCCACCCTGGCCAAAGTATGTACTTTGAGGGCTTATTCTCCAGACATTCACGCCCAGGTCCTGTAACCTGCACACACAAGAAGGGCCAGGCTGCAGGGATGTGGGCCTGGGTCAGTTCATGTGGTCTTGACAGAAAAAGAAGCAGCCCAGGACTTTTCTCACGGTTGCCTCTTCCCTCTCACTCCTTCCCGTCCCAGCTTTAGCTTCCCTTCCCATCCTGCCAGGAACTCTTCCCATCACATCTGGGCATTTCCTTTCCCTTGTCCACTTAAAATAGGGACTGAGCGCCTGCTGTGTCCCAGGTATAGAGACAAATCAGAGAGAATCCCTGCCCTCAAGGAGCTCATCGTCCGATCAAGGCCCAGAATGAAAAGCAATACAATAATGTAAAATCTTCTGGAGCAGGAGGTAGAAAGCCTCATTACAGAGTCAAAGTGGCATCTTCGGCTGTTGACATGAGTAGCTTACATGCCAAGCTGTGCTCGGGTCCCTCAGGGGCCTGCAGTAGGGTCTCATGTTCCGGTCCAGAGCTGTCCGTTCAGGTTAAGCATTGCCCTCCTCCTGCATCTGCCTTCAAAGGTGAATCCCTACCCCCATAGGAGACACCACACAGGCCCTCGGACTCAGTGGGGATCAGAAGCTCTCCTCCCTCCCAGGAAGGGTTAAGGTTGCAATAAAGTACACGCTTGCTGGGAGATGGGGAGAAGTGTAAAGGTGAGAAAGACACAGAAAGGGGGCCCGGAGGCTCCAATGACCCACTTTCACGGGCAGGATCAGCTCCAGGCAGGCTGAACAGCAGGTACTGGCCGATACACCCAGGTCTCTGCCTGCCTCCCCGTCTCATGACCTCGTGCCCTGAAAGATGTCAGAGACCTCATCTCCAACTGTCAGCACAACTCCCACCCTGTAAGGGAATCTGGAGCCCTCTAGTCTGACCTGCTCAGTTTACAGCTGGAGAAACTGAGCCTAGAGAAAAGTAACAGGACAGAGTCTCTCTTTCCCTTTAATTTTACATTGACTCCTGTTTTGCAAAATGACGTTGGGACATGTTTATCTCCCTTGATCAAATCATTCCATTTCTGAGACTCTCCTCTAAGGAAATAGTAATCCTAAGCACAGGAAAACTTTGGGCACAAAGACGGTCATCACAGCATCATTCCAGCTAAAAGTGGCAGAAGACAGGGCAGGCTAAGCAATTCCACTTGATGGAAAACAGGCTGCAGGCAATCCACTAAAAATTATAGTTCAGTCCAGCTTTTAATAAATGGGAAAATTCTGGTATGATATTGGAGGGGAGGAAAAGATACCAATTTTTATATGAGCCTAACTATGTGAGAAAAGCAACTGCAGAGAAGCAAGACTGAGAAGAAAAAACTGGTTTTCTTGTGTGTTCCTTTTGTTCCTTGTGTATTTTTAAGTAACTAGCTACGATAGGTAGTGAGATTACAGGAGAGTCCCCTCAAAGAGACATTCAGGGCTTCCCTGGTGGCGCAGTGGTTGAGAGTCCGCCTGCCGATGCAGGGGACACGGGTTCGTGCCCCGGTCCGGGAAGATCCCACGTGCCGCGGAGCGGCTGGGCCCGTGAGCCATGGCCGCTGAGCCTGCGCGTCCAGAGCCTGTGCTCCGCAACGGGAGAGGCCACAACAGTGAGAGGCCCGTGTACCGCAAAAAAAAAAATTAAAAAAATTTTAAAAATAGCAACATTCAGATTGGGAAAAAATTAAAATTATATTTTTTAAATGATTATATTGGGGAGCCAATTTACTAGGAAAAGAAAGGCCATTTCTGACAGCCTGGGGAGTTAAAGTTGCTTCTCAAAATTATTCTAAAGGCCACTGTCACAGCCACTCTTTCCTCAGACCATCTTGTAGGACCCTGCTAGACACCACATACTCATTGGGATACTTTCATTCAAGAAAATTTACTAAGTATCTACTGGCACAAACAGTGCCAGGCACTGTGTTGGTTGTTAGGGATACAAGAGTAAACAAGGCCGATGGAGTCTCTGCCCTCATCAAGCACACTGTCTAATGACAGAGACACTAAAAGGGTCTGCACATCACTAGCATAAACTATGATAAGCACTACAAGGATGTTCTCTCAATTGGGATTGAGTTTGGCTACCAGGAATAGAAATTCAACTACAGTGATGAAAACAAATGAGGGTTTTAGCTCTTACAAGTCCAGAAATAGGCAGCCCAGGGCTGGAGTGATGGCTTCCACAAAGCCTTCAGGGACCCAAACTCTTGCCATGCTTCTGCTCTCACATACAAACATCCTTCATATCCTTCACCTAAAGCTCCAAGACAGCTGCTAGAGCTCCAGCCATCACATCTGTGTTCCAGGAATAAAAAAGGAAAGACACAAAGAGCAAAATGCAAAGAGAAAAAATAATCAGCCCTTTCTCAATTTCTCAGAAGCTCTACCCAGCAATTTCCTAGCTGTCAGGAAGGCTGTGAAAGGTAGTCTTTTAACTGTACACGTTGCTTCCCTGTTAAATTGGGATTTGATAAAACAAGAAGATAACCATGTATGTCAGAAAAGGGCCAACAATCTCTGATCCAGATGATGTTGTGAGAGCAAAACACAGAGAGGTTCAACCAGGTCAAGGAGGGGACTCAAAGCCACAACGTTTAAGCTGAGGCCTAAAGGATACATGGGAGCAAGAGAAGCGAAGGGGTAGGCGAAGAATTCCGAGCAGAGGATCAGAAGCTCCACCCAGTGGACAACTCTGCTGTGAATTCAGCAAGGCCACGGGGAGAGCCTGAAGTGAGGTCAGGAGACATGGCTTTAAGGCCTGGCTCTGAGGAAACATCACATCCCCCTCTGAGCCTCTCCAGCTGTAAAGTGAGTACTCTGCACTCGAATCCTATGAAATATTTATCAGGGCCTCTGCTGGGTTATGTGGGGCAGGGAGAGGGCACACCACCTTATACCGTATCCCCATTCTCTCAGGGCTTTCGGACAAGACAGAGGGAGGAAACTCATACAATTTGAAAGCTGTAAGGGGAGAACTGGATCAGGCAAAGAAACCAAGCCCCACTGGAGGGTTCAGAGGCGTTCACATCTGAGCACCAACAGCCTCACATCAACCCTGGGATACAGGGACCCCAGAGGCCACAGCTTTCTCTGCAGGGGTGTACGGGGTGGCTGCAAGCATCCCTGGAGGCCTCTACCTGGACAGGAATCTTGATGATGCCACACAGTGGGGTGGACAGTGGTGGTGGCGTGGGGGCGTCCACCACTTCCTAAGCATGTTCTGCATGCCAGGCACTAGGCAGCTTTGCGTTTATCAACCCGTGTAATCCTCCCAAGGGAGCCACTGGATAGGTATGAGTTACTTCCATTTCACAAATGAGAAAGCTAAGGCTCAGAGAGGTAACTTGTCCGCATGATGATTCAGAGTGATGGGAAACACTGGTGAAATCACGCTGGTGAGAGTCCTTTGAAAGCCTAAAGCTCTTCCCGTGACCATGTGACTTTGGTCAAGCTTCGCCTTGGGGCTCAGTTTCCTCATCTGTAAAATGAGGTCACTTTGGTTTGCTACTCACAGCTGTTGCAGCTCTCATGCCTCCAGTGTCTGCCACGTGCAGCCGCCTTCCCCTCGGTGTTTTGCTGCATCTTCACGATGCAGCCCTTCCGGGTAGGTGTTGTTCGCCCCAGGTCATGGACAAGGAGTTGACCGGGTCCCTCTTGGCTCTCTCTCCACCACGACAGGCTGGCTCGTGGAGATCCACCTGTGCCAGGTGGACGCTGCCCCCTGCTTGACCTTTGTCCTCCCGAGCATCTGGAGCAGGGCGGGGATGCACAGATGGGCCCTCGGCTCGTGGGCCAGCCATAGGAAGACACCAAAGGAGGCCCATCACAGTGTTGCTATTCAGGTCAAAACACCTCCCTATGTTTAAACAATTACAATCCATAATTAGTTGCCATCGCAGTGTAACAAGCCCGCTGTGGTTTCAAAATCACAGTGACTGCTTTATTTAGCTAAAGCGACCGCAGCTGGGGACCACTGGATTATTTGTCAAAGAAAATGTCTCAGCTTTGGCTTCCCAACCTTCTCTTAGCCTGTCTCTCCTGGTTCCACAAGCACACACCCACCCCACCCACGGCCCCCTGTTCTACCACGGTCTCAAGCTGGGCTCCTCGCACCCATCCTTGAGCCCTTCTATAGCTTATCCTTCCTCCTCAGCACTTCTTCAACCCCTGTCCATCCTTTAAAGCCCAGTCTGGGGCCTCCTCCTCCTCCAGGAAGTCTGCCTTGACTACTGCAGCCCCATTGGCTCTCCCGCCAATCCAGTCCCAATGCTCCTTCACACACTAGTTAGCTCACTGGTCTCTCAGTGTGGGGGCTGGGAGGAGAGAAGGAAGAGGAAGTAGACTATGGAACGGGAGGGAGAAAGATGGGCCACAACACAGGCCTTGGTACCAAGTTCCTGTGCTCCAGGGAAAAGGGAACCAAGCTGGGTGGGGTGGACATGCTGACGGAGCCAGGCCAATGGGTCCTTCCTGCTTGGGTCTCAAGGGGTCTTAGCAGGACTAAAGCTCTGTATTTCTGAGGGAGGAGATTATCAGGGAAGGTATATTATCAGGGAGGAGAGGCTGGAGATGTGCCCTGGGACACAGCTAGGTTCTCTTTTCGTGATGCTGAGCTAAGACAGTGCTTTCCTATCAAAGGCCAGGACTTGCAAGACATCAGGTGTGAGGACAAAAGATCCCCATGGTACTGAGAGACAGTCACTCACTTGCCAAATGTTAGCGGAAATTTTTGAATTTTTCTTAAGAAAGAACAGCCCAGTGTATTTCCTCCCAATATGCTTTTCTAAGAGGGATCTAGTGATGGTGGACATCAGGCCTTGTAATCCTTGTTACTCTGAGAGGTGGGTCTACAAACATTCAACCTGGCCCAGGGAGGCTGGGACAGGTGGCCGGTCAGAGAGGGGCCCAAGAGAAGCTGATGTTTCTCCCCCTTGCTCAGGGGGTGACCCCTCCCACACTGCTCACTTTTGGACTTCAAGCCTTTAAGAGCCCCCCAGTGCTTCCAGCCCAGGCTCCAAACCAGACACGCCTAAAATTACAGGGGGACTTCAGAAATCAGGCAGCTCAACCTCCCTCTAATCATGAAACACTTCACAACCTCCCTGGTGAGTAGTCATCCAGGGACAAGATTATTATCCCATTCAACAGATGAAGAAACTGAGGCTCTGAAAGGGCGGACAACTCTCAGAAGCCTGTGAAGAGTCCCGCGCTGTCTCGATTCTTGGGGGCTGTACCCCACTTCCCATTCCCACGGGGCCTGGCTCTTAGCTGCTTGTCCATTGACCACCCCTCAAAAAAAACATGGCGCCCAACAACGGCTTAAGGCATCAGGTCCAATATTTCTGAAAGAAAGGCATGCATCACTAACATGTGATAGGCGGTTCAGGGAGTATCAGTTTACTGCCTGGAGTCTGAGCCTCCTTCCCTTGCAAAGGTCAAGTTGAACTAGCCTCCCTTCAGTTCCAACGTTCTCTGGTTCCATAAAATATTTTTAAGAAGGGGCGGGGGCTTCCCTGGTGGCGCAGTGGTTGAGAGTCCGCCTGCTGATGCAGGGGACACGGGTTCGTGCCCCGGTCCGGGAAGATCCCACATGCCGCGGAGCGGCTGGGCCCGTGAGCCATGCTCCTCAAAGACTAGGGGGCTTGCTCCCCCAGGCTGCCCTGTCCCAAGCCAGCCATCACGCTGACAGCAGATGGGACCAGTTGAGGTCTTCATGGCATTGCTGACCCAACCGGCCAGGCCTCCCTTCGAGCTTTATGCAACTCAGACTGCAAGTCCCACCTCCTCCATGCGGCCCCCGAGTTACCCTACTCCCCAGAGCTGCTTCACTCCTCAGAGCACCTTATTTTATGTGTCACCCAGGCTGCCCGCTGTGCCACCTCATGGAATGCTTGCTGATTGATGGACTCCAGCGCCCAGAGCAGAGGCCAAGACCTGAACTGGGGACAGACCAAGGAGGGAAAATGAACCAAGCTCTACTGGGGAGTGCCAGAATGAGTCAAAAAGAGAAGTGTCCAGCAGACATTCATCCTTCCCTGCCCTGTTGTCCCAACTTCATTCATTCATTCAAAAATGCTTAGCCAACACCTGCTATGTGCCGGGCACAGTGCTAAATGCTGGGCCACTGCAATGAACAAGACACATCCTCTGACTACATTGTTTTTATAGATCAGTCAAAAGGGCAGACATTAAACAAATAATTACACAATGAATTAATTAACTGCTGTTGTAACTGATGCTGTGAAGAATAACTAAGGGCAGGTGCTAAGAGAGAATGCCTGCCAGGAGGAGCCTACCTGTAGGAGGGTCACAGAACGTTCACAGAAGAAGGGATATCTTAGCTAAGACCTAAACATGGTCTTTAGCGGGGACATGGCAAAGTAGAACCAACCTGTGCAAAAGTCCCGAGGCAGGAAGGAGCATGCAACATTTCAGAAATCTGTGGAGAGTCAGCGTGGCTGGAGCTCAGAGCCACGCAGAGAAGAGGGGGCTATGACGAGGCTGGGGCAGCAGCAAAGAATCTAGTCTGGGTGGGTGAGGAGCCCATGAAGAATCTCAGCAAAGAAAGAACTCTCTGCGTTTTAACTTGGCCATGGCAAATTTTTCTTCCGGCCTAGCCCATCTCTCTTCTAAAGGTCAATAGACATTGGGACTTGCTCTTTCTAACCAGAATTTGGGCCATATTAACAGCCTACATCTGCACAATGGTTACAGCGCTTTCCCACCCAGTATTTCTTTCCATATCCACAGGAACCTCATCAGGGAGGCATTTTTAGCCCCACTTTGCAGATGAAGACATTAAGACTCAGTGAGGGCTTCCCTGATGGTGCAGTGGTTAAGAATCTGCCTGCCAATGCAGGGGACACGAGTTTGAGCCCTGGTCTGGGAAGATCTCACATGCCGCGGAGCAACTAAGCCCGTGCACCACAACTGCTGAGCCTGCACTCTAGAGCCCACGAGCCACAACTACTGAGCCTGTGCTCTAGAGCCCGTGTTCCGCAACAAAAGAAGCCACTGCAATGAGAAGCCCACGCACCGCAGCAAAGAGTAGCCCCTGCTCTCCGCAACTAGAGAAGGCCCGCGCACAGCAACGAAGACTCAATGCAGCCAATAAAAAAAAAAAAGACAGTGAAATTGATGAACCTGCCCAGAGGTCACCCGCACAGTGTTCTGTTCAAGATACCATGGTGGCCGGATGAAAGGGCAAAGCAGAAGAAAAACTGGCCTTCACTAGGTACGAGTATGCAAACAGACGCAAATGTAAATGAAGGCTACTAAGAAGGAAAATCTAGCAATAAAAAGTATCACACATTTCAAAGCAAATGAAAATATTCAGAATGAATCTGCTTTGTGAATTGCCTACTAATAGATATAGGTATAGGTACAGATACAGGTACAGATGTAGGTGTAGCAATAGGTAAGAGCCACAGAAAGTCAAGGGTTGAAATAACTTAGTTTTTCCTAGACCTCTAGACCTTAAGCTGCTCATTTTGGGTGATTAGCAAATTGTATGGTCCTATGTGCTGGCAATGAGATGATTCTAAACTAAATTTCAATTCTTAAATTTAATAAATAAATAAATCCCAGGTTAGAGCTCTTCACTTATAAATGCTATTTCAATGTCTATTGCAACGTCAATTAAAATGATACATAATAATAACAGGGGCGTGAATCCTAGATCACAAGCCCAAGTAGGCAAGAAGTGCCACTTTCTTCCATCCGTCTAATTACCCAAATGCAAGGTCCCGAGCCCCCTCAGAGGAAGGGTCTGAGCCTCTACTCCATCAGGGATCCACTCTCGTTGCCCATATTCAAGGGCAGACACGGAGTAAGCTTGCAAAAGGAGAGAAGACAGAAACTGCATTGGAAGAGAAAGCCCACCTAGGAAGCAGAGCAGACAGAGACGGATTCAGGGGCAGGGGTAGGGGGTGGGCAAGCCCATCCTTTCCATGTAAAGTACTGAGGGCTGGAGTCGGGCTCAGCATTAGGAATTTGACACTCATGTGAAATTCTGCTGCCGAAACTGCTGTGCAAAGGCACAGGGAAACTGAAATTTAAACAATGAATCCTCAGTCCTACGGCAAATGAGTCGTTCCGCAGATTGATCATTCGGCAAATTGGCCTTTAGCAAATTGATTTGGGGCATCTAGGCCTGCTCCTGGAAGGCTGTCTACTAGCCAGGAGAGTGTGCAGAGGCTGGTGGAGGAGAACACATCTCCCAGGGAGCAGACCTTTCCCCTCTGTCCTCCACAAGAGAGACCTCCAGAGGTCCCCAAGTAGACGCGATGTCAGGGGATGTGGGGAAGCCTGGTTGCCTTCCAGGGTGGCCTGAGGTCTGAGTCCGTAGGAAGCGGCTCTCCCACCCACATAATGGACCTTGGAGTCATTTATGGAGAGTTAAACCTCAGAGCTTAATCTGTAAAACCAATGATCCTCCGCACCTCTGTAATCTTCTGCTGGGCTGCCCGAATCTGAACATCTGCATGGGTGCCGCCTGATGAATGGGGTGCACCGGTGCAGGGCCCTGCACTTGCAGCACACCCACCTTGGCCCTCCCGAGTCATGCAGGGCAGAGGGCTGGCAGGATCGCAGAAAAAACCACTCACACTCGAGGGGAGGCATCCAAGCAATTTTTTTATCCACCTGTTATTTTCAGCCAGAGTGCATGCTCTCCAAGGCTTCCTCCTGCTCTGATGTTTTGTGATTCTGAGGCCCAGAATCCTGTGGGTTACGACCTCCATAAATCGTAATAAAATAGAGTCAGGACAGTCAGTCAGCAAATCCTGCCCAGCCAGCCACTCAGCCGTCATTTAGATCCACAGAAGAATAAGCGGCGGACACACTTTGATGGATGTCCTGCTGCGTAGACACGTTACAGAGGGATCCATCCGAAAAAGGGAAGCGTGGGATGCAGCCCAGAAAGGTGGGCCGACGATGATGATGTTGATGAATTGACATCAGTGGAAGAGGAGGAGGCATCTTTACAATATTCAAAACTCTCTCACACCCTCACCGTATCTTCGCAAGGCACACAGGACAGGTATTGAGTACCATATTGCAGAAGGCGCAGTTGAGTCTCATCAAGGTTAAACACCTCATCCAAGCTCACCTACTCAATTTGAGCCCAGGTCTTTCATACCCAGGAGCCAGCTGTGTCCACCGAGCTGCCTCTGATGACCACGTGTGGCCCTGGGGTCCTCTTACCTGCACAAAGAGCAGTGACTTTGCCCATGTAAATGGCTGATATGCCATTACTGTCAGATAACAAATGAGGCAGCCTCTGGGGTCAAGACGACAAAGCAGGAAAACAACCCTAGACACTACTTAGTATAAACTCTTCCCCACCAGAACGGAGAGAGAAGGAGTTCCTAGTGTCACAGACTCCCAAGCAGCAGAGCCTACTGACCATAGTGCAACATCAGGGCTGGTGGCCGCCCCCCTCCCCACCAGCCTGGAGCACTGATGCCCACCGACCCATCAGCCCCACCCTTCCCTTTCCCCTGCAGACAGTGAGGGGATGGCATAAATATGGCCAAAGGCAGGCTCTGATCACAAGCTCTCTCTGCCCATCTGTTCTGCCCCCAAACACTTAGTATTTTATAATCACGGCATCTAGTGAGCATTTTGTCATTCTTTGTTGAATGAATGCATGCGTGTATCCATGAATGAGTGAATGAATGAAGAAAACTCTGGCCTACGTATAGCACTTCCTTCCTTACACAGGACCTTTGCATCCAGTATCCCATCTTATCCTTGGGATACCCTGGTGAATGCAGTATTGGAATCCCTGCTTTAGAGATGGGGCGACGGAGGCCCAAAGCGATGACCATCTCACACGAGCTAATGGCAGAGACTGGCCTAGAATCCCAGGCAGGTTCCCACTTCAGTGTTCCTTCCCTGTGCTGGCTGCTGACCTGGGCTACGTTCTCCAAAGAGAGGAGCTTGACCCCCAGAGCCCAGCAAGCGAGAGTTCCCCTGGTCACCCAGCTCACCACCAAAGGGGACCAAGGAGGCTGGAACTATGGGAAAGCCCCAGAGAAAGAGTTCTCACCCCTTGGCTAGGGAGGGAGCACTTGTCACTTTCTAAACAGGCCTCCACACTTTCCCCGAGTTAGCTCCTAATTTCCAGATCTGGATGAGGACCGGAAACCACCCCCATCCTTTACCTTTCTGATTGTGACTCGCTCTGGGAGCAGGGAAGTGGGAGGGGTGAGATGCCCAAGGCTCAACTCTCACCAATCTTTTGGATTTTTTCCTGGTAGCTTTATATTTTTTTAAAACAGCTTTATTGAGATATAATTCATATACCGTACAACTCACCCATTTTTTTTACAATACCATTTAAAAGATGTTTTATTTTATATTGGAGTATAGTTGATTTACAATGTTGTGTTAGTTTCAGGTGTACAGCAAAGTGATTCAGTTATATATATACATGTATCTATTCTTTTTCAGATTCTTTTTCCATTTGGGTTATTATAATAGAGTATTGAGCAGAGTTCCCTGTGCTATACAGTAGGTCCTTGTTGGTTATCCGTTTTATGTGTAGTACTGTGTGTATGTTAATCCCAACCTCCTAATTTATCCCTCCCCCACCCACCTTTCCCCTTTGGTGACCACCAGTTTGTTTTCTAAGTCCGACAACTCACCCATTTGAAAGTGCACAATTCAATGGCTTTTAATATCTTCACAAAGGGGCTTCCCTGGTGGCGTAGTGGTTAAGAATCTGCCTGCCAATGCAGGGGACAAGGGTTTGAGCCCTGTTCCGGGAAGATCCCACATGCCGCAGAGCAACTAAACCCATGTGCCACAACTACTGAGCCTGTGTGCCACAACTACTGAAGCCCACACGCCTAGAGCCCACGCTCTGCAACAAGAGAAGCCACCACAATGAGAAGCCCGCGCACTGCAACGAAGAGCAGCCCCCGCTCACCGCAGCTAGAAGTCCACACAGCCAATAATAAATAAATAAAATAAAATAAGTAAAACATAAAAAAAAAACTTCACGGAGTTGTGCATCCATCCCTACAGTCAATTTTCGTACATTGTCATTATCCCAAAAAAGAAACCCTACACCCTTTAGCCATTACCCCAACTGTCCCAACTGATGACCCAGCCTTAGATGACAGCTCATCTACTTTTTTTTTTTTTGCCTGCGTTCGGTCTTTGCTGCTGCTCACAGGCTTTCTCTAGTTGTGGCGAGCAGGGGCTACTCTTCATTGCTGCACACAGGCTTATTGTGGTGGCTTCTCTTGTTGCAGAACGCAGGCTCTAGGCGCACGGGCTTCAGTAGTTGTGGCACGCAGGCTCAGTAGTTGTGGCTCACGGGCTTTGTTGCTCCGTGGCATGTGGGATCTTCCTGGACCAGGGCTCGAACCCATGTCCTCTGCATTGGCAGGTGGATTCTTAACCACTGCGCCACCAGGGAAGTCCATCATCTACTTTTTGTTCTATAGATTTGCCTGTTCAATTCTCGCCAGTCTTTAAAACAAAAAAGTCCCCTCTTTGACCCCTCAGTCATTCATTCATCGAAGTTTTCCTGACCACACATTCTACTGGGCACTGATTGCCCAGCGCTGTGCTCAGGGCCGTGCAGGCAGGGTGGGCACGGCAGCCTGCCTCTGAGGGGTCAGCACCACAGCCAATGTCCTCTCCTGCCAGGCGTGCCAATGACCTTCCTGCCAGAGGTCCACCCCAGGCTTCTCTGCCTTAGTCTTGGACGTGTTAATCCTCCTTCACAGACTTCCTTTGACCTCCGTCACACCATCCTCAGACTCTGTTGCCCACTCGCTTCCCTGCATCCTCTACCCCCTCATTAAATGCTGGTACTCCCCAGAGCTCTGACCTGGGCCTTTTCTTTCATCTCCCTCTATTCAGCCCCTTTAATCATCTCATCGACACCACAGGGATTCAAACACTACCTAGATGCTGAGGACACCTAAGTCAGTTCTCCAAACTCTACACCAAATGCTTGCTGGGCATCCTCTCCTGAGGTGGCCACCGGCATCCCAAATTCAGCACATCCACACCTGAGTCCACCCTCACGCCCCACACCCAACCTGCTGCTCTTCTCCCCAAGCCTGGAGAGTGAGGGGTGGCCCCCCTGCAATCAGTCACTGGAGTAAGGAACCTGGGGGTCAGCCTCAGCTGCTCCCTCTTCCTGGTCACCATGTCCAAACGGTAATCCCATTGGATGGCTTCTACCCATCCAGTGTCTCTGAGAGCTGTTCTTCTACTCCTCCCCCTGCCTGCCCTAATTGACCTCCCCCTCCTCCTTTCTGAACTAGAACATTAACCTCCACACGGCCTACCAGCCGCAGCCGAACTGGCTGCTCTAGCCTGCGTCCCAAGGCCCTGCTCCATCCAAGTCCCACCTTCTTCTCGGCCTCATCTCCGCCCCCATGTGCGTTGGCTCCAGCAGACCCTGAACTCTCCAATCCGAGAGCAGACCCTGCTCTCTCCCCTGCCAACTTTTGTGTGCATTTTCCCCCTTTCCTGGAAAACTCTCTCCCAGCCCTCCACCCCCACCTAGGGAATTCTTACTTCTTTTCCTTCAACACCCAACTCAAACCTCACCTTCTGTGAGACCCTCGCTCCCAGGCCCCTTACCTGCAAGGCCCCATCACTCGCCACCCTGAACCGCAAGACCCATTCAACTCAGCCCCTTCGAGGACCGTGTTCTGCTCCTTTATCTCTCTGTATGTCTAGTCCCTGGTGATGTTACACCCACGGGGGCCTCAGTGAATGAATGAATGAATGAATAGTGCAGGTGGGTAGACTGGATAGGACACAGAGACATTCACCAGGGAGGGAGCGTGACAGTACCAACAGATCAGGAGGAAGGAAAACGCCCAAACCCCTCTGCCAGGTAAGCTGTTTACCACCAGCTCGTGCAAGACCAGACTCAACACATCAGACACAGAGGAATGGCTTAGAGGTAGCGCTGCGGTGCCCTGATTCCCTCTAGGGCTCAGAGGAACCGGACACGGAGGAGAGCTGAGGAAGTCTTCGGAAGCAGCCTGCCTCTGTGCTGCAGCCCAGCCTTCCAGGATCTGAGCAGAACGAAGGTTGAAGGGTTGAAGGAGACGCTGCTTCTCCAGGGAAGTCGCACCCAGAAGGCGTCTTCCAGAGCTCCAGGGCTCTTGCTGGGAAGAGTTTGGTGCCTCCTTTTCACCAGGGAGCCTGACTAGCTGGTGAGGGTCAGGGAAGGGGCGGCAAAGGCATTTCAAAACCAAAGGCGGATGTTCCCCACCCTACCCCACCCCCAAGGTCATGGTCTGGAGTGTCCATCTGCTTGACCTTGTGGAAGACAGGCCTGACTAGGGCTCCAGAGAGCAAGCCAGACGCCCTGCCCAAGTGGCAGGGAAGTGGCACCAGGACACTCAGGAGGCGAGGGGCAGCACTTAGGAGAGGCAGGAAGGGAGGGCTGGAGACTCAGGGGCCACTGGCAACCTCTTCTGTTTGACTTTGGGCCAAGGTTACGTGTAATGCTCTTCCCGACCTGAGTCGCGCCGACACAAAAGGAAAGCAAGTGGACACGGGCAACCCAGCTGCTCCTGGCAAATGTCACATCCAGCTAGCGACTCTCAGTGGCCCAAGTCCCCCCTGGCCTGCACCCTTTTCCCTCCCGGTAGCCCCCTCCTCTCCTTCCTCCCTCCCCTTCCCCAGGGCCGGGCTTTGTCCCTGTTCCTGAGTGGGAAAATCTGCTCCCAGAAGCATAGGTGCCTGGCCCCAACCCCCTTTTCACAGCCGAGGAAACTGAGGCCCAGAGAGGGGAAGGGACTTCGAAGCCTCACACAGCGGCCCGCCCCCCAGGACAAAGCGCACTGGGCTGTCAGTCTAGGAAAAGCTGTGCTTAGCCCCGCCCCCTGACCTCCACCACATCCTCCCACCAAAAAGAGAAACAGGGCTGCATCTGAACACAAATGAAAGCTGTGTGCTAAAGGGACAAAGTCTAGCGGGGGAATTCGAGGCATCAAGAGCAGAAGCCTCGGGGAAGGCCTGAGCTCACCCTGCTCTGTGCCCAGGTGGGCTGGCTGCGTGTAAGCCATGCCCCGTACACTGCACCCCAGCTCCTGCCGGCAGCTTCCAGCCTGACTCTGGGCTTGATGTCTAACAACTAAAGCAGAGCCAGGCCAAGAGAGAAAGAGTGAGAGAAAGACCTGCTCTTTAGAAGCTGCAGCGGGGCCCCACGGCTCCTGGTCCCCAGTGTTCTCTGAAGCCTGCTGAGGGGCGAGGCTGTATCATGCAAACACTTGCCCACAGGTGCAGTGACACGGAAGAGGAGCAGGCCCTGCGATCACTCCCTGCTTAGCGCCCGTGTGCCACCCTCCTCCAGTGCCAGCTTCCCCAACATCAACACCCGGTGATGGCACTGGGATGGGGAGAGCAGACACAGGCCTCTGGTGCCCTCTGCTGTTCAGCACTCCTGTCCCACAGCCTGAGGGATGGCACTGAGGCTGGCAGGAGACAGTAGAGGAATGTCACCAGTCCCTGGGGTTGCCCTAGCTCGTAGCAGCCCCTCCACCTACTTTCCAAAAGGAGCCAGGACAAACGCCACGCTTAAGCCCTGAGAAGGGCAGTGTATCAGTCAGAATACACCAGGGTGTGTCACGGTAACAAACACCCCCTAAAGTGAACCAGCTTGTAACAATTTTTATTTCTTGGACCTGGGTTGTCTGGGGGTGATCCTCCATGTTTCCTCCCTCCAGGATCCAGGACAAGGGAGCAACCACCATCCTGAATGTTGCCCGTGACAGTGACAGAAGGCAAGAGACTGAAGGGCCTCCACAGACCTTTAAAACGTCCACTCACAGCTCATTGTGCAGATCAGGTCTGATGGCCCCGTCCTATACAAGGGGCCTGGATATGCAATCCTACCAGGTGCCCAGACGTCTGGGGGCTGGAAATATTCAGAGAACAGTATGATGACTAGTAGTTAGTTTGCTCTCCGGGTCACCAAACATTCGGCTCATTCTTCCTCCTACAAGCAAAACACACTCACCCCTCCCTGAGGAATACAGCCCCAAATTCCACCACCACCACCCCGCCCCCCAGCATAGTATCGGCACAGGAACAGGACCTCAGGGTGGCCTGTGAGGGTCTCCTTATCAGCAATGAGATGCAGTAATCCCTTTATCACTCACAGATGGGGTGCCTCCTGAGCCGGAAACCAACGACCTGAAAATTAAAATTATTTGCCTCCCTCAAATTCAATATTCAATGAAATAACAAGTACCAGATAACGTCAACGATACACCCAGTTAGAAAGGATAAGTGGGAGATGCACCTCGGCAGACGCTGTTGCACAGTTATCCTGACATTCCACGGACAGACATTTTAAGGGTCCCTGCCCTAGGACTGGGGCACCTTCCTTGCTCAGGGACTAGGACTGTCCCTCGGGTATCTCTCTCTGTGGTTCTTTGTGCCTCCCCTGTCTGGCTGGCTCCCTGGGTTTCTTCTTACTCAGAACCTTGGGATGTTTGTAATGGCCACCCCACCCTTGAATCTACTTGACCTCCAAGTTCCAGCATGACACCGGTTGCAATGTCCCTTAAGTCTCAGTTCAAATTCCAGAGAGAAGGAGCAAGAGAGAGAGAGAGAGAGAGAGAGAGAGAGAGAGAGGGAGAGAGAGAGCCTGATTGGCACAGTTGTGTTATTTAGGACCAGGCACACGAGTCGTACTTACCCTCCAGCTTATGAATGGACCTGCTTGGGAAGGGGTCATATGCTGCCTGCACAGCCTGGGTTGCCCTGGAGGTAAAAGTAGGGAAGACAATGGATGCTTGTTTTCTCTGAGACAAATTGCTTGGAGTTGCCTTTGAATGACTCTGAAGAAAACACACAATCTGGGGTGAGAAAGTGAGGTTTGGCCTTCTCCCACCTCAGACTGCTAAATTGTCTTCTTTATTTCCCTAAGTCTCAGTTTCCTCATCTGTAAAATGGGACAACAATCTCTGTCCCCATCTCTGTCTTCCACTCACTCCCTTTGTCCTCTCAGTCTCCCAGTGGAAACAGTCCCAGGTCCCAATTGCCTGAACGGGAGCACGGTCCAGACTTACCTGTCGCCTCTCTCAAGAAATTTTGCATTTGTAATAGAGAACTTTCAGAGACTGAATAACCAAAGGAATACATCTCTAACAGTAAAGCGTAAGGCCATGAGAGAGGCGAAAGGGGGAAATATTTTGGCAGAAAGGAGGGAGGAGAGATGGGGCACTCAAGGTCACCTAGATATGAAGTCTGCTCTCTATTGCTGACTTTCCATTTCCTCCTTTGTAGAAGTGAGTCAAGGCCTATCTTGAATGACGACTCTCGTTACCAGAATCCTTGGGTCATTTTCAGTGGAAAACTTGCGTTTGAGCCATGTGTGTGGGCGTGGTGCCCATATAGGTACACGCTTTCCTTCCCTGTCCCCTGTCCTCTAAACTCTACCCAAAAGTGATTCAGGCATAGTTTTGATGATAGCAAAACTATTGCAGCCCCCATTTCTCAACCTCAGGGGTTTTCTTTGGAAAACTCTCTTTCCTCCCTCGTCTGTGGTAGTCTGAAGATTTGCTTTGTGTGTTTATTTCACCCTGTTTCTGAAGCAGAAGTCACATACCAGGGATGACTTGCACCATCTTTGTGTCCTTGCGCTCAGAGCCCCAGCATGGGTTTTGGTAAACATCTTTTTTAGGGCACATCAAAAAAATAATAATAGGTAATGTTGGTACAAAGCTTTCCAGTCTATAAAACATGGCCACACTTATTATTTCATTTAAGACTACCGATAACCCCAACAGGGCAATTATTTTACAGAAGCAGAAACTGAGGCTCATAGAGGTTAAGTGACTTGACTAAGATCACACAGCTAGTAATAAAAATAATAATTGAGATTAAAATTCAGGTATTTAGACCATGTGCCCCTTCCACCTTATCAGATGGTATCTCTCCCACACCCCCTGGCTTGATGGCCACAATCCTTATTCCCCAGGGAGAGCACCTTTCATACCAGAGTCAGCAAGAATAGACTTAGGGTGTAACTTTCCCCTGGGAAAGGGGACAGAGGGTCACAGAACATCACCACAAAGTGAGTTGCCTTGGATCTTAGTGAATTGTAAGGAAAGAAAAAGTTGATTTTAAAGCCTGTCCACATGCTCTCCTATCACTGGCCTGGGTCTCTTTGCAGCAGCTGAGCTGGTTCTAATTTTCAAGACCAGGTGCCCTGTCCACCCACTGTGACAGACCAGGGCTTCCCTGGGGCCAATATCTGCAGGTCTCTCCTCCCCTGCACTCCATTCCTGGTTTGCCACAGTCAGAAGCTAGTTGTACCCTTCTCTGCACCTCAGTTTCTCTCTCTGTAAAATGGGAATGATCTCTGCTTTCCTGTCACAACTCTCCAGTAGGAGTGGAGAGGAAGATGAGAGGGCACAAGTCACGGTTTCTTACAGAACTTTGGTCTTTTTATAGAAGTGATATCTGAGTAAAAGATAAGAGCAAGAGTGGCCTCAATGCTACCTGATTAGAGGACTCCAGAGGAGAAGTTAATTCCCTGGCACATTCTGGGGAACTGAATTTTCTAAATGATTAGAAGTTCCTTTGATTCCAACCCATGTGGCTACAAAGCCTTCTAGTATTCCAGAGAGAGAACCTTGCTGGGGCCGTGAGCTGGAGATGGTTTTGCTGGTGTCGATCCTGCCCGGGTCCACCCTGCCCAGGGCGGGACCAGGGGCAACGGCAGGAGATAGCGGCCAAGTGAACCTGGAGCTCAGTTGCACTCAGGAGTCACTTAGCTCTGAGTCCGTAGTTGCTTAGTTCCTTTGGTTCTTTCTCAAAAGGGTCGAGTTGGTAAAATTCCAAGCTGTGGAGGGGGAGGCAGTAATTCATTCTTTCACAGCCATAGAAAAGTGCACTGAAACGTGTATGAACGGCTGCCTATTACATCTGTGAATAAATCTTCCTGGTCACCATGATCTGGTACCTCTGTCACTTTGATAAAAGCTCTCAAAGACATGGTTTCCCCATCTGTACAATGAAAGAGTTGCATTTCATTGTCTTTGAGGTCCCTTCTAGAGTGTATACTTGCTTGGAATAGTAAAACACCAGAGCCTTTAAGACTCAGAGGGAAAGAGACTCCAGGTTTAGTGGGCAGAGATGACGTTGCCTGGCTGAACAACCTCCGCCTGTTTCCCTCCCTCTTGTCTTTCCTTTGGGAGTCCTTAACGCATAGCCCAACGCTGCCACTGCTTACACAGAAATTGGCTACCATATTGGAACCCTAGGCTGTCTCCTATAATTGTCTGCTTCTGTGCTGACCATACTCCAGCAACATGTTAACATGTGAGCTTCCTGAGAGGAAGGAGGACGTCTCCATCTGTATTAGTCAGAATTCTCCAGAGAAACAGAATTCATAGGCAATAAGATAGATAGATAGATGATAGATAGATAGAGGTAGACACATAGACAGATAGATGGTAGATAGATGTGTATATGTATATCTGTATATATACTGGGGGCTGGGGAAGCAAAGGAGGGAGAGAGGGAGAGAGAGAGAAATAGATTTATTTTAAGGAATTGGTTCATACAGTTGTGGGGCTGGCAAGTCCAAAATCTGTAAGGTAGACTGACAGGCTGGAAAGTTAGGTAAGAGTTAATGTTGCAGTCTCGTATTTAAATGCCACAGGGTAGCAGGCTGGAAACTCAGGCAGCATTTCTATGGTGCAGTCTTGAGAATTCCCTCTTCTTTGAGAAACTCAATCTTTGTTCTTAAGGCCTTCAACTGATTGGATGAGACCTACCTACAGGATGGAGGGTAATCTGCTTTACTCAAAGTCTACTGATTTAAATGTTAATTGCAGGGCTTCCCTGGTGGCGCAGTGGTTGAGAGTCCGCCTGCCGATGCAAGGGACATGGGTTCCTGCCCTGATCCGGGAAGATCCCACATGCCGCGGAGCGGCTGGGCCCGTGAGCCATGGCCGCTGAGCCTGCGCGTCCGGAGCCTGCGCGTCCGGAGCGTGTGCTCCGCCACAGGAGAGGCCACAACAGTGAGAGGCCCGCGTACAGAAAAAAAAAAAAAACCTCACTAATTCAGAGCTATCAGAGAGGGCAGTCAATGGCTGCAAGTCCACATTTAAAAATCATTTAAAAATAATGTCATTTTATTACTTTAAAATATATTAGTCAATCCAGGCTAATAAAGTGTTGCATGGTGAGCCCTTGGGGGACTTATGTTAATGAACAAATAAGAACAATTTCAGGTTAGTCTATCAATTATTGGTGTGGAAAAGGGTGTCTTGGAAAGTACTTGAAAACAGTGTATTATCCTCTGTAGATTAAGTGTTCCTCCTGCAATCATCTTAATGCATTTTATTAATTTAACAACTTCTCGCTACCTTGAGAGTCCTTCAGGCAACTTGGGTGCAGGACTGACTGGGCTTCTACAAATTCTGACTCGGCGCTGACTGAGTATAAGATATTTCACTGACTTAGGTCAAGACCTCTATTTCGTGTTCTTTCCTTTTCTTAGAAGCGTGTCTCGGGGTGGCCATCTTCACGTGTAACTCCCAGAGGTAGAACTGTTTCTATCAAATAGCAAAGAGCCTGGACTTGGAAACCTGGGCTCTGGACTCAGACAGACCTGGATTCAAATCCCAGCTCTGGCTCTTACAAGAGATCTTGGGCAAGCCACTTAGCTTCTCTGAGACACAGTAGAGTGGATATGAAACAACCTCCCTCACAGGGTTGCTGTGGGATTCAATTAGGTGATACGACAAAAGTAGCTGAAATATTGGCCCTGGTACAGGTGTCCATCTAGAGATGAGTCAGGAGGTTATAGGCATGGTCCGAATGAGGCTCTGAGGGTAGGGAATGCTGAATTATTAGTCTGCGTACTGGGCCAGTCCTTGGGTGAGTGACTAAAGTTGCCTAAAGACAGACTATGATCTCAGGGCAGGAGCCCAGGAATCATTGTCATTATTATTATTAGCAACAAAAACGACGATTTATAGCTCACAAGAGCTATCCAACTTCTCACAAGAGCTCCGCTGAGACAATTTGTATTTGAGGAAGGTTATGCAAGGGCCACAGTATTTGTCTGTTTCTCTAGGCATTCGAGTCTGGATTAGGTTCGCCCAGCCCCTGCAGAAAGGCCTTCCCTGAGCGCAGGTGCAGGTTAAGCCCTTGTTTCTACCGTACATCACGGTCTAGAACCACCAGTGAAGGGGCTCATGGGAGACCCTGGGAGCACGACATCAGTACTTCCTCCGGGGAGGGCCGGGAGCTGTACAATCCCCTTACTCTGTCCTCGCTACAGCTACATCCGGCCACTAGTGCCCCCACCCCCAGTTTCTCAGAGGAGGGAGCTGAGTCCTAGAAGGCAGGGGGACCTGCTCAAGGTCACAGAGCTGGTGAGGGAGTGGTGATTCTAGGGTATGAGCACAGCATGTTGGCCTCCAAAGGATGTTCTCTCTTCCTGTCTCAGGTTCTGCGAAGGCTCCCAGACTTCTGCGAGACCCCTTGGGGCATGTTCTCTCCCCCTCCTTTAACTGCCCAGACAATAACCACCTGCCTCTCCCTTACAGCTGCCTCTGCCCTTCCTCTGATTCCAGCCATACTCCTGAATGTCAAAACGGACCCGTGAAGGTAGACCTGGGTCTTGTCTGATTTTGTTGACCCATGGTGGCCAGCACGAGGGCTGGGCCTAAAGAAGGCCCTTAGGGGGCTTCCCTGGTGGCACAGTGGTTGGGAGTCTGCCTGCTAGTGCAGGGGACACGGGTTCGAGCCCTGGTCTGGGAAGATCCCACATAGCGCGGAGCAACTGGGCCCGTGAGCCACAACTACTGAGCCTGCGCGTCCGGAGCCTGTGCTCCGCAACAAGAGGAGCCGCGGTAGTGAGAGGCCCGTGCACCGCAATGAAGAGTGGCCCCCACTTGCCACAACTGGAGAAAGCCCTCGCACAGAAACAAAGACCCAACACAGCAAAAATAAATTAATTAATTAATAAACTCCTACCCCCAACATCTTAAACAAAAGAAGGCCCTTAATACCTGTTTGTCAACTGTGTTGACAAAATTAGTAAGAATTTCCCCGAGGGCCTGTGGGGAAGCATTGAACCTATCTGCTTCTGTTACATGACCCCGCTGTAAACACAGCTGACTAAAGGTAGATGGAGGGCAACCCCAGGGACTGGTGACATCCCCTCGTGGATTTTAATAAAACTAAAATATCAACAAAAGGTACAGTTCTTGATGAATCCACTTTCTGGATTTTGTTCTGTCTTCTTAAAACACTTAAAGAATAAGCTTCAATTTCAAAAATCTTATTAAAACCCAGTAAAATATTTCCAGCATAAGCTAAATTGTGCACTTACTGAACAAAAATATGACACCTCACAGTTCACACCCTTGCACTGTTTTAAATTTTCAACAAAAATAAACTCCAGCGGTCCCCTAGAATGACTGAATTAAAGAACTCAGTTTACCTTTTTCCATTTTACAACCACTGCACTATCATGGTTCATTTCAAATCTACTTTTTAAGCGCAAGAATGCTCAATACCACAGGGAGTTGGAGACACAAACTGTACCCAGAGAGAAAGCAAACAGTTCTGCAGCCTGACTCTCAAAACAGATGCATATGGGTAGGTCCATGTTTGGAGAGCCAACTCTATAACTAGGAGTTCTCCAGATTAACTTCTGTGTACAATAAAATGTTTATGAAAGGACAAGTAATAAAACTGTCCTAATGTGAAGGGTATATTATTATTATTATTATTATTAAACTCCACGGTATGACTACAATTGTTTACACCTTAGGCCAAGGAAAGATTGCTCATGGAGGAGAATTTTATCACTGACATTGCTTACAATTGTCAGTGTACAATGGTAATAAAAGTAGACCAAATTTCAGTCAAATGTATTGTTTTTTGGGGTTTTTAAATTTTATTTATTTATTTTTGGCTGCATTGGGTCTTCGTTGCTGTGCACGGGCTTTCTCTAGTTGCGGTGAGCGGAGGCTACTCTTCGTTGCGGTGCACAGGCTTCTCATTGCGGTGGCTTCTCTTGTTGCAGAGCAGGGGCTCTAGGTGCGTGGGCTTCAGTAGTTGTGGCACACAGGCTCAGTAGCTGTGGCTCGCGGGCTCTAGAGCACAGGCTCAGTAGTTATGACACACGGGCTTAGTCTCTCCGTGACATGTGGGATCTTCCCGGACCAGGGCTCGAACCTATGTCCCCTGCATTGGCAGGTGGATTCTTAACCACTGCGCCACCAGGGAAGCCCAAATGTATTATTTTTTTTAACTCCTCTGCACCTGCTTATTGCTTGCACTAGAGGACTGTACCCATCGCTCCACCCTTAGTACACGGGCCAAGATACCCTAAATAAAGCCCCCAGAGTTGTCTTTCAGAGCTGGCCAGAGGGAAATGTTATATCTTTTTCCTTCATAGACAATGAAAATCATGTGACTGATTATATTGCCCTTACTGCTTTGGCACCATGAAGCTCAGAGCCAAATTCATGGCTCACTTTGTAGGACCTTATTCATTTCTCCCCTTTAATTTCTCCCCCGAGGGCTTAGGTGTCAACCTAATGTATACCTTCCCAGTCCCAACATTCAACTTATTGTTTCCAAGTTTTCAAAATGACTTCCCACACAGCCTCATTAACTTGCAACATCCTTCTGTTTAAATTTTGTCTTTTGCGTTTCCGTGGCTTTAGGTGGGGCACAGAGCCTCCAGTTTACCACAGTCTCCACCACTCCCTTATGCACTGCCCTGTAGACTGTCTCTTTCATATCTTCTCTGCTTAGCCTCTGACAGCCTTTGAGCTTGCAACCCATGTGTGGTGTTTTCTTTGTTTATAGATTATTGTAAGCCCACTCATCTCCTTTGTGGAGTGGAGAGGGAGCTCAGTGCAGCTTGGTCTGGTGCGAGACGTGCTGTGATCTGGGAAGAGGGGCACCGCGCATCCAGCGCTGCGCCAGCCTCTTTTGTATCCTCTCATTTAACCCCTCAATAACCTGCCGAGACAAGCATGGGCGCCATTCTATATGTGAGGAATCGAGGCTCTGAGGAGTGAAATGCCCCATCCCAAGTCACACAGAGCCTTGGTAGCAGAAATAGGATGGAAACCCAGAAGGGTCTGGGGCCTGCTCTGAGCATTGGGTGAGGGCGGAAGTGGACTGGAATTCTCCCCAAGGCAGCAGGGACGCCCTAGGGATGAGGTGAGCTTCTATTCCTCCTGCCCCCCACTACTTCCTGGATCCACACAGCTCCCACAGAGACGTCCACCAGGCGGCCTGGCAGGATCACCGCATCACCAGCGAGCTGTGCAGCCTCTCAGGCCCTGTCCTCAGAGGGACACCTGTTGGGTTCAACGCTCTGCTGTCGTCATCTTGAAATTCTCAGTTTTTCAATGAGGGGTCCACCACCCCCACCTAGACTCTCAAGTGACAGTAGCAAGGTGACCCAGCCACCACCAGGCTCCCCTGCCCACAGTGCCGTTGGTGTGTGGGGGACACCTTGCACTAGCAAAGGCTTCTGGGAGGCAGCACTCATAAACCCAAGCTCCTCCTCCTAGACTCCTAACAGCCAAAGTGCTTTGGTGTCATTGATACCCTAAGCTGCCTGTGCTTTGCTCTGGCTGGTCGCCACAGCAACCAGAGGTTAGCCTGGGCCACTGAATGAATCGGCAAATAATTATCAAGCACTGTGCTAGCAACTGTGGCAGAAAACAAGCAGCTTCACCGGACAGTCCAGTCTTTAAATAATTTTAGGAAAATATGCCCTAGAAGAAGGGGGAGGTAACATTTGTAAGACTCTTTCCCTCCCATCCTGGAAACCATGAGGTAGACACAACAGGTAATTTTACAGGCACAGACTTTGAAGCCAGAGACTTTGGGGTTCAAACCCCAGCCCCATCACTACTAGCTGTGCATCCTCTCTAAGCCTCAGTTTCCCCTTTACAAGGTGAGGGCACTCACCCCTGCCCACCTCACAGGGCTCTCTCTTTAAGGATGAAGTGAGCTCATGTATAACAAAGAGCTTTGTTGACTGTGCAAATGTTAGGTTGTTCTTTCAATAAACATTTATTAAGCATTTACTCTGAGCCAAAGCCTGAGTTAGGCATTACAGCCTCTCAAATGTAAATGTCCTGGGCTCTCTGGGATTCACCCTTTTTTATTTCCAACTGAGGTGAAAGTCATGTAACATAAAAGTAACCATTATAAAGCGAACACTTCAGTAGCATTTAGTGCGTTCACATACCACTATCAAGTTCCAAAACAGGAAAAGCCTGTACCCATTACACGTCCCCCTCTTTTCAGGGTATATTTTCTCTTGCTATGATTCTGTTCTTCTCAGGAGTTAATTTCCTGGGCTTGATAACATCCTGATGTCCCTCTGATCACCTGTGACTCCAAGCCAACCCCTGGATCCAAACTCAAGCTTCACAAGATGAAGCCCAGTTTCCTTTGCCAGCACTGGAGAAACCGGAGCCCCAAGCCGGCCATTTTTAATTACACTGGGGCTGGCTGAGCAGGTAATCGCTGTGTATTTCAGTAAATTACCTCTCATAAAGGAGCTATCATGTTTGCTCGCGTGCCCTTCTTTCCTGCAATCAGCTCCCTGTCTGCTACCATGGCCTCTTCCCAGCATCCTGTGCACTTGGCGAGCGTCCATCTCGTCAAACCGAGGACAGTCAGGTGCAGAGGGAGGGGACGGCGTATGGGCAAATATTGGACTTGGCCACACTTGCTGTCCATATCAGGAACCTGATTGGCGGTATTGATTGACAGATGCGGGGACCAACTGTTTGGAGAGCTGAGCCCCCTCGGATTGGGGTAGGTGTTTCAGCAAACACCCGTAATACTGGGCAAACAGGCCTGTTGGAAGAACTGCCTGGCATGTCAGCAGAGCAAACCGCACGCTGAGCAAACAGCTTAAAAGAATGTGGCCACCTCCACGTAACCTCAACCGAGGTATTGATCCCACTGGAGGTGGGAGAGGGGCTGAGCAGGGAACAGAGAGGTACAAACCCCGGCAGAATGTAAATGTTATCTTTAAGCTGCGGCTGTCAGGGCCCTAATGGGCATCTGTTTGGAATTTGTCTTCTTGCAAATCTTTAAATCCAGGTCAGGGCCACGCACAGAATTTAATAATAACTTTTCAGAGAGATCGGGGCTTGGAACTGATTTCATTTTTCATAAGCCCAACTGGGACTTTCTATTCTTCTTGGAGGTAGCAGCCTCGCATGGAAACTTTCTAGGTGCAAGTCCCAAGCTAGGAAGAGGCAGATCTTCTGAACATGAGCCAGAAGGCTACCAGAGAGAAGAAAATCCAGAAATAAAGTTTCTTTCTCTGACCCTTGAACTGGCCATGCATGAGAGCTGGTCGAACGGAAAGAATCCTGGAATCAGTGCCGAGAAACCGGGGCTTACGACAGCTGCTGGGTGCCCCCGACTGGGCCTTCCACCGTCACCTCCCTAGGCCTCAGCTTCTGCGTCTTCCAAGGGGAAGATGCAGACCCTGCCGGGGATACACGAGGGCGCAGTTCAGACAAGCCCACTCAGGCTTGGGAGAACACTCTTGCCAGAGAACCCTGCCCCTGTATAAGGAGTTGGGCTGTTTGCTGTGAGACCATGAAGGATGCCCTTCCTGGACCCAAGACCCTCTGAGATCACCATGTGACAATGGAATGGACCACAGCCATGACTATCATCTGTTGTTTTAGACAAGTGGCTACCTGGATCTTTCCTAGAAGCTGGGCAGGAGGAAGGAAATATATGATTTTGGCAAATTCCTTGAAAATCTGAAAACCATGCTTGCTTGCCTTTTAATATCTCTGTAAAAGAATAGAGTGGGAGGGCTTCCCTGGTGGCGCAGTGGCTGAGCGTCTGCCTGCCAATACAGGGGACACGGGTTCGTGCCCCGGTCCGGGAAGATCCCGCATGCCGCGGAGTGGCTGGGCCCGTGAGCCATGGCCGCTGAGCCTGCGCGTCCGGAGCCTGTGCTCCGCAACAGGAGAGGCCACAGCAGTGAGAGGCCCGCGTACTGCAAACAAACAAAAAAAAGAATAGAGTGGGAGATGCTTGCTCCTCAGTGTCCAAATGATGTAAGAGGGCTGTGGTCAGATGTCACCACTGGCCCACAACTTCTCTCTGAGAATAGTCACAGGAAGAAGAAAACCTTGCCCTCTACCTCCTTCCCCTGACTGGCCTGGTCCCCTAGAAGCTGCCCCCACCCCCAAACAAGGAGGGGGCACACCTATGCTGGATCTTGGCCAGTTCAGAGGACTGACTCCTGTCTTTAATGGAAGCCATGAGCAGTGTGGCTAACCCCAGGGTATTACTTTGCACTGCATTTTATGAGTGAAAGGAGCTTATAAACCATTCTGGTCATCTCTGACTTTTGGCATTAGGTCTCACGGTGATAAGAAGAATCAGAGAAGCCTGTGGCTCAGAGAAGGGAGCGTTCCTAATTTTTTTTCTTTTTTTTTTTTGCAGTACGTGGGCCTCTCACTGTTATGGCCTCTCCCGTTGCGGAGCACAGGCTCCGGACGCGCAGGCTCAGCGGCCATGGCTCATGGGCCCAGCCGCTCCGCGGCATGCGGGATCTTCCCGGACTGGGGCATGAACCCGTGTCGCCTGCATTGACAGGCGGACTCTCAACCACTGCGCCACGAGGGAAGCCCGCGTTCCTACTTTTAAGGGATCTTTAAACGGACACTTAATGGAAAGTTGTAGACCAAGTGATTAAGAGTGGTGGGCTTCAGAGTCGACTGCCTGTTGTAGAATCCCAGCTCTGCCTGTCACTAGCTGTGTGGCCTTGGGCAAGTACCTAACTTCTCTGAGCTTAACACTCCTCCCTGTAAAACGGAAATACTAATACACTCCTGAAAGGATTGTTGTAAGGATTCAATGGCCTACTGTGTGTAGGCCCCTCGGTGTAGCCACTCACCTACGTAACCCCTCAGGAAGTAGTAGAGACTCATTACTTCTGTCACGTGGGCATGACAGACCCTAGTGAGAACACGCTGTCACATCCATATGTGACTAGTGGAGGACACCCCATTCTCAATGAGGAAGCCCACCAGTCTTGCCTAGAAAACCGACTGTCAGACTGGGGTCAGCACAGAGATTCTACCAGGCAAGTCGGGAAAGGCACTAAGTTTCTAAGAGCACAGCCTGTGAGAGCTTTTCAGGTGGACTTCCTCCCCAGAGGGGACACTCCAAGGCCTCCTGTTCCTGCACCCTCAGCCCCACCTGGACGCCAGGCAGCCAGGAGGCTACGTGCAGTGGAGACAAAGAGTGCCTCAGAGAAATGGGCCGCTCTGTTATCCTCTGATTAGAGACGGGAAGCCCCAGCAAGGGAGGGACTTGCCCAAGTTCACAGAGAAGGTCAGCTGCCCAGCAAGGTATTTGTGACAATAAGGAAATGGGTGATAAGACTCGGTCTTCTAAGCCAGGAGCACTGACAGGTTATCAGGGAGAAGCTAACGCTGGCCTTCAGAGAGGAGCGGATGGTGACCTAATTCATTCCCCTCACCAGAAAGTTCTTAATTAATTAGGGTTTCTCAGCCGCAACTAGAAACAAATAAGTAAACTGCCCCTGTGTTGATACTTCTGCTCTCATCCTGGTGACTAACCCACCCTCAATGACACGTCTGTCTCCACAAAGGTTGTCTCAGAACCATTTGCTTTGGGAACTACAGAGTAAACACAGGGACGCACTAACACAGGGACAATCTATGATATGTATTAAGTAGAGACAACGCGATTTCCCACATCTGCACAGCCTGACATCTGGATAAATACAAAAGATCCCCCTCTTAAGGAGAAGGCTCTTAGCCATGGTCGTGCATTTGGCCAAAGTCCACCATGGCCATCCCACCTCCCGGGCCTCAGGCGCCCCCCACTGCCCTAGTGGCCCCAGAGCTCAGGCAGAGCCGAAAGGTTCCAGGACCCCCTCAGACTCCTGCTTTCCCTCCCTCCCAGCTCTCCACCCACCTCTTCAGAACGATGACATGGTTAAAAGTGAAAAGGGGGAAACTTGTTGAGTAAAACCATTGCTGTTTTCAAGGGTCCAGGAAGCATGCCCTCACTGGCCTGCAAGTAGGAAAGCAGGGCACACACCCATCACTCCACCCATCCCTGACCATCGTCAGGTTCCAGACCTTACTCTCACGTCTGTCGGACAAAGTCCTCTTTTCTTGAACAGGGAGACGGCCGCTGAGCACAGCTGGAGGAGCTTTCGTTTGGAGGCAGAAGCCCAGCCGCGCGTGCGCTTGGTAAGGGTTTTGGACGCCTCGGCCCAGAATGGATTAAGGAAAAGATAGACATGGTTAAGAGTGGATCTGTAACCCCTCCTCCAACCACGCTGGGCCGCAGGAGCCCGGAAATCCCAGGTGCCTGCTTTACCTCACCTGCAGGGACCACCCCCTCTGAAAGCCTAAATCAGGTGCCTGCTTTACCTCACCTGCAGGGACCACCCCCTCTGAAAGCCTAAATCAGGAGGTAGGGAAAGCCTCGGCCCCTGTTTCTGCTGCTGCTGCATCTCCAGGCACATGCCGCCTTCTGCCGCTGCCAAGATGCAGGCCTGAATCCAGGAGCCTCGGTTCCCCACCCCCCGGCATGTCCCCACTCTCTCCCCACATCGCTGTACTCATAATTACCAACTGTTTACAGCAAAGACAATTAGACTGAATCCCCTGATAGAAGGGGTTAATTATTACAAGCCAGGAAAAGAGGGACTTATTGCAAGCTGACCCCCATCTACCTGGATACATAGTAACTAGCGCTGCTTTGGAAAGCACCCAGGTTAGAAGAGGGTTTTTCACTTGAGAAGCCCCAAGCTAATTACAACCATAATGTGAACTACACAGCACTGCTGATGAATCATTGAAAAGCCTGAGTGACGCCCGAGAATGTTTAATTAACCATCCACCTCTGTAAAAATGTATCTCCACGGCCCGGTGCCTAGCTCTGGTGTATTCTACTAAAATGATAGTCCTGTCTTAAATCACTGGACCTTCCATACAGACTCTCAGTATCTTCAGAACTTTGAACTTTGAAATAAGTTCACTTATTTCATATGCACTGAAGGAGGACCGGCCTCATGGGTCGTGGGTCTGTGATCCACACAGCCACTCAGAGCCCGAGCTCAGAAGGGCCCCTCACGTGGTTTAATGCTCTGCTGTCTCTCTCTTGACATTCTTAATCATTTCTGAGCAGGGGCCCCCAGCATTTTCACTTTGCACAGGGACCTGCAAACGATGTCACCGGTCTTGCACCAGACTCTTAAAGGAAAGACAGGGTGACGCTAAGAGAAAGTGAGACACAGGAATCCATACCTCAAGCCCCTTTGCTCTCATTTGAATCAAAATGCTCCATTCTTTTAAATTTCCGAGCAAGAGGACATCTGAGTTGCAGAATCTTTCCTGAGGAAAGGATGTGATTACATTACAAAATTCCTAATGAGTCGGTCTGACCCTGTCCTCCAAGCTAAGCCCTCTACTCCCGGCCAGCCGCTGTCAGAAAAGCACCTTTCTGACCTGTTGTATCTGCAGATCGAGGTCAGGGAGAGTCAGTCTTTGCCAGCCTGCTTCTCAGTTGTTCAGAAATATTCACCCAGAGTCTCTACGGCAAAAACAAGTTTTGGAAACTCTAGGTCAAATAAAGTTAATGTTCTGAATTGCAAGACTTCTCAGAACCTTTAAAGAGTTAGCAGGAAATGTGATTCTCCACGACTACGCAGACAGCACTTCCCAAGCTTATTTGACTACATCAATCTACCACCCACCCACTCAGGGGAGTATTTACCATCAGGTTCATGCAACTTAAACTTCAGAGCCTCTCACCTGCCTAGGTCATTCCAAGGCTCTAGAAGGACGCTATCAAAGTGTTCATCAGGTCATACGTTTTTGTAACCTTTGAAGAAGTAAGATCTTGCTTTATCTATCTTCTTAAAGAGCGCCCCCCAAATTGTACGAGCTTTGGACCCCGCAAAATCTGTACCCTGCTCTGCACTCATTCCCACCTCTGGAGGCCCCAAACATCTTAAAATGCACTCGCATCCCCCCCCTTTAATGTGATTTATAAATAACTCTAGGAGTTGAGTCGGAGATAGCATAATGTCATTTGCTTAGTAGACTTTTAATTAAACATTCTTTCTTATTGGTTTTGCTCGGTTACAAGGAATGTTAATTTTGGAGGCAACTCTTTTTACATTTCCACGTGGCAATCATTTTCTCAGGCCCTGGGGAAGCTGGTGGGCCCTGAGTACCAAGCTTATAATACGCAATGCATAAGATGGGGCTGTGCTTACCAGCCTCAACAGTTTGAGAAACGCTGCACTAGATTATTTTCATAGTTGCTTCTAATTCAGAAGAAATATCTATCCAGTGTCTAATTCAGACTAAAGGGAGATTGGAGTGGTGAGGAGAGAGGAGTCTGCACTATAGAAATGGAAATTTTTATTGTCAAGAGTCAGCAGGTTTCCTTGAACCGGGTTAACAAGGTGCTATCTAAGGAGACCTGGGAGGCTGCTTTAATGTTAGGACAAGACTGTTGTGCAATTAGCTTCTCAATTCGCTATATGGAAATAAAGGCTTTTAAAATATTTGAAAACGGCTCTTGCTCTTAAGTAATTGAACTGTTTCCCCTTGATGTTCTTCATTCTCTCCTGCTTGGACACTTCTTCCTTTAACTAAGCATTAAGAGAAATACACCTTGTGCAAAGCGCTGTGCCCAGGGGGAGAAAATATGAATAAGACCCAGTCCCTGCCCTCTACCAGCCCACCGTCTAATCAGGAATTGGCAACCTTTTTCTGCAAAGGGCCAGATAGTAACTCTTCAGCTTTGCAGATCATCTCTGTGTCGAGAACACAGCTGGGCCCTTCTAGCACAAAAGCAGACCACGGACAAATGAATGAGAGGAGTCACGTTCCATTAAACTTTCATTTACAAAAACTACCTGGGCTACAGTGTGCTGACCCCTGGTCTAACAGAGAGACAGACCCATAAAGAATTTGCTAGGTGAAGGTAAAACCTAATTCTGTGCAATGACAGAAGTGCTGGCCAAGGACTCTGGATTGCAGAGGGGAGGGAAGAAGCAACTGATTGCCAGGGGCAGGTCAGAGGCTTCCTGGAAGAGGTATCTGAGCTTATGGGGCCATTGTGTCTCGGTTCAGGCCTTTATGGTTCCCCAGTTGCTTTGTTCTTGCCCGATTTTCCTCCCAGCGAGGCTGGCACTCCTGAGACCTGGCATCCCCTTGCATGATTGACGAGGCTTAACTAAAATGGGTGCGTATGTCCTGCCTACAGAGTCTAGGTCAGCATCCAGTCAAATAAAATCAAGGTTGTAAGAAGGAAACTCTGATACCAGGCTCTGTGCCCCAGGCTTCAGATAACCATTTCTTGTTTGGGAAACCAAACCACCTGTGCCTTTGAGGGGAATTAGACAATGTAATCTCCTCCTGGGCTGCAACCTTGGCTGTAATTCCTTTATTGTTCTTGAGACACTTTGCAGTTCTCAATATCCAAATGTCATGTAGTTTATTGTGACTTGTTTGCTCAAGGCTGGGCAAATAAAAGAACAAAGGCGGCTCTATCACCCCAGCCTTTGCTATCACCTGCTCTCACCCTGAGCTCAGCCTTCAGCACCCCATTCCCTTCCAGCCTGTGGGCAAGGTTGCTTGAGATGTGGAGCTACCAAGATTGGACAGGAGACAAGGTACTTTCTGAAAGGCCTCCCAATAGTGTAGCTTCAATTCCACCAGGGACCGGGAAAATGATGACACCCTGGCAGTAACAGCAGGTAAATGACTTACCCATTACAATGGATGGAACTGATAATGCCAAGAACCAGACGTGGTGGGGTCAGGGGTCTCACCAAGAGACGGCTAAGGGGGGTTAGTCCCTGCACCATCTCCAGCAGCGCCCCTGCAAAGCCTCTCTGAATTAATATCTAATCTACCTGTGAGTGCAGTGTGCTGGCTGCACCACCCATCTGAGTACAGCCCCTGAGCTCCTTCTCCAGAGACATTCTAGAGTCCCCACTGTCCACTTATGCCTGGTTTACACCTGGAGGGAAACAACGCTCAAAGGTGTGACTCGCTGCCAACACGTGTGGGACTCTGCAGGAAGCTAGAGGAGGTCAAACCAGAAAATGCTGGATCCAAAATGTACCTCCTCTCGGTATATCAAATGCAGTTAGCACGTGCAAGCACCCCGCCCCTCCCCTCCTAACCAGTTAGCACCCCAAGCTGCCGTTTTCTCATCTGCAATAGTGAGGAAATACCTGTGACAAGCAGTCCTTCAGTTTCGAACCCCCAACCTTGGGTTGTGGTGAGATGTAGCTGAGAGGCCAGCACAACTCCTGACTGAAGGGGACTCCCTCTCCCGTCTAAACCCGGCCAGGGTGGTCAGCATTCCACAGAGGAATCTCTCTGCCTGGATGGCCCTCCTGCTTCCTCTCCACCTTCACAGGTGTTGCCCACCCTTCAGGCTCCAGCTTCTGGCTGCCTCTTCCGGGAAGCCTGCCCATCACCCTAGCTCTCCCACACCAGCCCCCTCTCAATACCCTTCCCCTGTTTTCAGGCAGGCTCACACAGCATCAAGTTTAATAACACCCTGTCCAATCTCGCAGTCTCATTACTCTGCGTGTGTTCATTATCTCCCCAGAGGGTGAGCTCTTTGGCTGGAAACTATACCTTCTCTTTTAACCCCCTAAGTGTACTGCACAGGGCTAGACAAAGCAGGTGCCCAATAAAGACTAGCCGATATAAATCCCAAGGATTTAAAAAGGGTCCGATCCCAGCTTCCTCCTCTTTTAAAAGACATGACCATAGCTGTAACCAATACCTGGAAGGCATCGCATATTTGAAAGATATGCCACATTCATTATCTCGCTTCATCCGCAACCCAGGGAGGTGGGTGGAATTAATCCCACAAGGCAGGTGTGGAAACTGACAGCCAGTGAGAGTGGGTGATTTGCCTGAGAGCACAGCAGTAAGTGGCAAAGTCATAATTTGAACCTAGGTCTTATGACCCCCCCCCCCAAGCCCATTCTTTTTTTTTCCATCATATGGGGCTGTGAGCCTTCAAGACCAAAAGAGGGTTCAAGGGATGACCGGCAGTTCTGCTAGAGAGAAAACGGCAACCGTCGTTACAGGCGCCCCAGAGAAGGCAAGTTTCCACCAGACCTCGAAGAAGTGATGGAATCTGGATAAAAAGAGTCAGAGGAGAAGCGGCAGGAGCAAAGGCATAGAGGGAGCAGCAGAGGCATCCGAGGCAGATGGCGGATGCCACCCCGACAGTGTGGCCAGAGCTGGGCTCGTGGAGGAGCTGTAACAAAAAGGCAAAGCCTGCGGGGAGTTAAAGCAGAGGCAAATTTTAAGAGGGTCTCAGATCCCAAGTAGAAGATTGTGAGGATGGTGTGAGCAAAGAGGAGAAGGAGGGTGGGGGGCACTGGTGAGCGACCCCTCTGCAGGACTCGGGAGGGACCGGACGGGGAGGGGAGCACGTAAGAATAAGACAAAGTCATTCCAAGCTCCCAAGCCAGAGACATTGCTAAAATGTAGGTGTCATTAACCGACATGTGGGTGGCAAAAATCGCCACTGATTTTGACTGGGAAGGAAACAGGCAGTATCACACAATGTCAAATTTAATAATATCCTGTCACCGGGCACTATCTCATTATTCCACACATGTTCATTATCTCCCCAGATTGTGCACTAGCTGACTTCTAGAAACTGTGCCTTCTCTTTTAGCCTCCACAGCTCCTTGTGCGGGGCTGAGCAGATAGCAGGGACCTAAGGCACACCAGTGTGTGTAAATTTCCAGACCATAAAACAGACCAAAACCCCAAGGTCAGCGAAGGGCATTACAGAGAGATAGACAGCAACTCAATGTTTTCTTAAAAGCGCTTTGCAGTAGCAGCCAGAGGCATCCAACATAGCCCTGTAATGAAATGCTGCCCCTCGAGGTAGAGAGCTCCCCATCACTTGAGGTATCCAAGCAGAAACTAGACAATCGTCAGAGGCTCCATGAAAGGAATTCCTGCATGGGAAGGGAGACCAGACAGAACAGCTCCTACAGCCCCCTTCATCTCTCAGACGCTATGGTTCAAAAATGCTGTGAATTTGATCTCCGGTTTCCTTGGCATGTCCCATTCAGAAATAGCCAGACTGATTTAAAAAAAGAAATCTCCAAGCCTCTTTCTATTTCTTTCAAACCCTTTAAATGTCAAGTTCCAGACCACTGCTCTGCCTTGCTGGGTAGTTGGATACCAAACCCATGAGTGCTGGGTTTAGAATAGCACGGCTGGCGTGGCCAGAGGAGGGGGTCTGACTTCATGCATTCTTAATGCACGTCTATTTTTAAGCCATGAGACATGTCGCCTTCCTTCGCTGTTCACATCAATATCACACAGGGACGCTGACACAGGGCCATCTGTCCCCGCAGACACATTTTTGGGGGAGAGGAGGCAGAGGGAACCAGAGGGAGATAGATATGCATTTTTGTTCAAGTCTGAAAATTGATTCAGGATACGATAGCTCCCAAACTCAAGCTGGCCAGAGATGCCATTTGCCAATACCTCTTGGGAATACAGTGTCTTATTTTTTCACCGCCTTCTGAAGTTTAGCACAGTCGGTCAGTCCACCCACCCACTCATTCATTCATTCATTCACTCATTCACTCATTCATTTGTCTGAGGCGGGCCAGGTCTGGGCCACCCATCCTCTCACCATGCTTGACTCTTCTGGGAGCCCGTGATGCAAGAGGGCATGGAGAAGAGAAGGGAGCATGACCAGGAGGGTGAAGAGTTGAAGCAAGTCTTTTCTGAGCACCTCCAGTACATCGAGGCTGTGCCCAAACTGAAGTCTGACCAGGTGGAGTTTTCCCCCGAAATAAGGGTTCCCGAGCTGAGACAGAAGATGAGTCCAGACTTGGGAGCCAAAGAAGGAGGGACTTCTCGTGTTCTTCCCAAGAAGAAACTAAAAGTTGTCACAAGGGAAATGGGGGCTCTAGGTCCGTGTGGCTATGGACCCCAGAACTGGCCTGAGCCTGCTGTTCTGGGAGGGCCCCACACTCTGCGGAAGAAGGTCTAGGAATGAATTTAAAGAGACACAGTGGGAGCCCACCCATTTGGGGCTTGTTACGGACTTCGATTCTTAAAGCCTTTGAGGGCCCATCACGCTTTCCCATCTCCCTTCTCTGATAACGCATCCACTTTTCCCTTGACACGCTGCTCCCCCATCCCTGGGGGTCCTGCTGGACCAGTCAATCATACGAGTCCACCTTCCCTTGGTAATTGTGCAGTGTCAGGCCCAGCCAATCAGAATAGTCCTCCACAAGGCATCAAACGCAATTAATTCAGGGAGGCACAAATGCTCCGGGTGTGATCAATTAGACGCTGTCCTGGGATGCTTCTGCCAGAGCTAACGAGGAAGACGAACTCTCTCAACTGCTGTTGCTAAATTGAGAGAATATGAGGCTGAAACCACTTTTGCCCTCTTGCCTCCTCCATGAAAAGGACCTGTGTTTAGAATAGAACCAATCAGAGAGCACACAGGCCAAGAAGGAGAAGAAAATCTTGATGATTTCTGACCCCTGGGTCCACCCTGCAGAGGCCAACCCCAAATATGGCCATTTATGAGAGCCAATACATTCTTTTTCCCCTCTTCCTCAAGTGAATTCAATTTGAACTTGCAGCCAACCATTTCCTCACTGATTTGCACTGACAACTTCCTCGGCCAGGTGGGGCATTAAAGAACAGGACCGCAGGATGTCTTGTGCTCGCCCTCTGAGAATCCCCGAACCCTGATCTGGCAGGTGTCCTGGGGTAGGATGCAGCACCAGGGTCCCCGGTCCAGCACCAGTACTCCAGTGAGGCAGCTGCAGTTCGCGGAACATCTTCTTAGACCCCGCCCCAGACTTCCGCTGTCCCTGACTTGGAGAGAGTCTCGGTGGCACTGCAGTTTCTAGATGCAAGGAGCATCTTCTGGTCTCAGGAAGCTGTCCCTTTGTTCCAGCTCTGGGAATGGACTGGACTGGCCCCTTGCAAGGTTGGGGAATGCCTGGACATTTGGGAGAAGGGGGCCTGAGAAACAGGGCTCCTGGGGCATCTGAGCGTATGGGGCCAAAACCTTCCTCTTTCAGCCATTACTGGAAAGAGCATTATTCATCCTCTGACTCTGAAGTTAGTCACCCCGCCAGGTCCACAGGACTGCAGGGAAGAGACCAGCCTCCAGGCTGCGAGTTGGGCCGCTTTCACTCCAACACACGGCCAATTTAGGAGTGGGGAGGTGACTAAAAGCCACAAGACACACACAGATGAAGACAAGATGGTCTTGCCCTAGAGGAGCCCACGACCCTTGGTTAGGAGACTCTCTCCCGAACAGAAAGCTATAATTCAGTACGGACCGAGGTACATTTTTTCATTCAAAAAAATTTTTGTGGTAAAATATACATAAACATGAAATTTACTATTTTAACCATTTTTAAGTGTATGATTCATTGGCACTAAGTACATTCAGAATGTTGTATAACCATCACCATTATGTATTTCCAGAAGTCTTTTATCATCCCGTATTGAAACCCTGTACCCCTTAAGCAATAATTCCTGTTTCCCACCCCAGGCCCTAGTAACCACTACTGTGCTTTCTCTCTGTGTGTATTTGACTGCCCTGGGTACCTCGCGTAAGTGGAATCATACAATATTCATCCTTTTATGCCTGGCTTATTTCACTTAGCATAATGTTTTCAAGGTTCATCCGTGTTGTAGCATGTGTCAGAATTTCCTTCCTTTTAAAGGCTGAATAGATTCCATTGTGTGGGTATACTATATTTTATTTATCCGTTCATCCATTTATGGACACTTGAGTTTTTTCTACCTTTTGGCTACTGTGAAAAATGCTGCAATGAACATGGGTGTACCAGTACCTGTATGAGTGTCTCCTTTCAGTTTGGGGGGGATTTATACCTAGAAGTGGAATTTCTAGATCATATGGTAACTCTGTGGTTAACTTTTTGAGGCAGGGCCGAGGCGTATTTGAGGTACATGGATGGCAGATGGGTGGAGGACACGAGGGGAAGAAATGGGGAGCGAAAACTTTAGGTTCAGAGAGACCTCAGAGTCCCCACGTGGCCTCTCACTGTGGCTTTGGACCTATGACTAACCTTCTGTGTCTCTTTGTTCATTTATAAAGTGGAGGCAATATCTCCACCTCACAGGTGTCTGGTGAGGCTAAGGTAGAGGAAAGTCATTGCCAATCACAGATGGCCGCAAATCCCTCTTAGGGGAAAATTGGCCTTTGTTGAGATGATACTTAGCAAGTGCTTCTGAGAGAAGCAGGAATGTCACATATGGTTTGTAGGTTATTCACTGGACAAGGGCACCTGTCCAAAGGGGAAAAGAGGGGCTGAGATATAGCCTGCTCTATACTCACCAAGCCAGGGACCCAGCATAGGGCTGTGCCCACCCCTGATCTATGCCCACACAGCAGTAAAAGTGGGCCTCTCCATTCAAATCTGAGCACCCTCTTCCCGCAAGGTTCTGTGGCTCCCCACTGTCCTAGGGATAAAGTCCAAACTATACTACAAGGCAGCAGATACAACCCTTACCTGCCTCCATGGCCCCATTCTAGCTATCTACTCCTTGAACCCTAACTCCAGCCCTCCTGAATTTTGTTCCACTATTTCAATGTGAAATTCTCCCTCTCTCTCCACTCAGATGGGGAAATTAAAACTCTGTCAAGGTAAACATCGTGCTCAAGGTCACACTGCTGGCAGCTAGGTCAGAACCCAAACCCAATAAACCCAGAATCTATGGTCTTTGGCTCCAGGGTTGGAGATGGCACTAGACCAGAGTGCAGAAAGCACTAGGGGTCAGAAGACTTGGGCAGATATGGCCCACACTAGCTGGGTGACCTTGGGCAATCACTCTTCAATGACTCTGGGCCCTACCACATGCTAGCTCTGTTATCACAAAGTACTATTCAACCTGAGATCATTAGGGGATATTGCAATGAGCATATATTATTGCTGTTATGTGTGAGTCGGCTGTTCTGGTCCCTCTGTCCTCAATGGGAACTCTGTTGTGTCTTCTGAATAAACTTTGTAAAATGAAGCACAATTGGAAATGGAAAAATCCCTGGCTGGAGCAGCTCAATTTCCAATGGCCTGGGACATCCAAATGGCCCCAGTATCTGGGGATTGTTAAAGCATTCTAAATGAAACAGGCATCCAACTCCAGCAGTTCATTTCCTTAACAAAGACTGGAGAGGGCAGAGAAATGACACCGCAGAAATCTATGTTACAGACCAAGATTGGAAAAATAAGGGAAAAGGAATTTCTGTCCCTTCAGTCTGCAAATTGAAGCTTTTCAACAGCCTGGTCAAATGCAATTGCACTGTGTCCACATATCATGCAGCCAGGTCACGTTAGCTGAGCTGCCCTCCAGAGGGGTCAGCTCGCTGCAAGAGTCCCCAGGCTCTTGTTAGCCCAACCAGGGTTTAGAGTGCTTTGACCCACAATAGATAGTCCTCTGGGACAATCCTTTGGAATTTCTCTGGAAATGCTGGCCTCTGGCACAGACAATCTTCTCCCAGTAGCATTCACAGAATCTGACACTATTCTAGGGCCTTATGCCTAGGGGATTCCATTCACCTACTCCCTATCAGTCAGATGGAAAAGGACTGGAAAAATAAGAACAACTCCATTATATTCTTTAAAACATATTGATTCTCTAAACTATGCACATGATCTAAACTTGTACTGGAACACCCAATGAGCTTGCAACTCCCTCCTGGGTTTTGTTAGTTAGTATTAGTCAGCTACTGTTGCATAACAAATTGCCCCAAAATTTAAAGGCTTAAAACAATAATAAAATCCATCATCACAGTTCCTGTAGGTTAGGGCAGTTTTGTGCAGTTTTGCTGGATGCTTCTGGCTTACATGAGTTTGTAGTCAAGATGTCAGTTGGGGCTCAGTCAACTGAAGGCTTGACTGAGGCTGAAGGACCCAGCTCCGAGGTGGTTCACTCACACGGAGAGCAAGCCAGTACTGGTTGTTGACAGGATGGCTTCTCTCCACGTGCATCCGGAGCCCCAGGGCTGCTTGAGTGTCTTTAAAACATGGCAACTGCTGGCCCCAGAGTGATCCAAGAGTGAGCATGTCTGTAATCTCATTTATGACCTCACCTTGGAAATCACATTCCAGCCTCTCTGCAGTACCCTACAGATTACACAGGCCAGCCCTGTTTAAAATGGGAGGGCGTGAATTTCAGGAGGCAAGAAACACTGGGCCTTCTTGGAGGCCGACAGTGACACAGACCCATGTCCCACAGAAATGCTCACCAGGATCATAAGTTGATATGTGCAAGGGTGTTTGCTGCAACATTATGCAGGGTGGCCGGGAGTGGAAGTGCTCCAGGCAGAGAAGGGGATGTGGGGGACATGTACAATGGACACTGTGCATCAGGTCAAAGAAAGGGATTAAATGAACACATGGCAACATGGATGCATCTTAAAAACATGGTACTTTGTGAAGAAAGTAAACTATAGAGTGAGTTCTATAGCACCATCCCATTTACATCAGTTAAAACAACAAAACATTTTGCAGGAACACATCCAAACTACAAGAGACATGTTAAACCCATTAGAATAGCTGCCTGGGCACAGGTGGAAAGGGGAATGGAGATTTTTTTTTTTCCTGGCCGCACCGCACAGCATGTGGGATCTTACTTCCCCGACCAGGGATCGAACTTGTGCCCCCTGCAGTAGAAATGCAGAGTCTTAACCACTGGACCACCAGGGAAGTCCCAGGAATGGAGATTATTGGGAATAAATAACAAATGTAAACAAATACATAGGGCCTTATGGGGACCGGTAAGAGGAGTGCCATGACCTAAGAAATAAATTAACTCAATCCTCTGCCCCTGAGACTCAAAGATACCCTTGCACAAGGAAACAGACCTCTTTCCCTACAGCTGGGTCACCTGAAGTGACACCACCTACCACAGAGCTCCCTTCAGAGTAGCTGATTTGTTGTTGGTGGTGGTGGTTTGTTGGTTTTCTTTTGCATCCAAACCCTTGTCTCCAACCCACTTTTTCTTTAGAATTCCAGACTCCATGCCCACCTGGGTGTTGCACAAACTGAATTCATTTCCCATCCTGCAAATCAGTTCTCCTGTAGTTTCTCTCTCAGGCAGGATCCCACCATCCACCTAGCCACGCCATCAGAAACCGTGCTCTCCTCCACCCTCCTGCTCTCTCACTCAGCCCCACATCTGGTGGGGATGCCCTGTAGATAGCAGTTCAAACTGTCATCATCCCTTGCTTAACAGGTAGAACCTTCCTGTCTGCAACATGGAAATATGAGTGATACTTGCCCTTCTATCAGCTCAGACACTTTCAGCTGCAAGTCACATACAAATAAACAGCTCAGACTGGTTCCAGCAAAAAGCAAGCAAACATGTCACCAGGCCCTTGTTTTCTACCTTCAGTCCCAGCTCTGCTCTCCGCCTTGGGGAGACATCACCTACCCACGGCTCTCAGAGAGGCTCTCCTCTCGTGGTCACAAGCTAGAGGCAGAAATTCCTGGTCTTACATCCTCTCAGCTTCTCATCCTCGATGGAGTAGTCAGATCCTGTTCCCCAGCATCACTGGTTCTCCTTGGGTCACGTTACCATCCCTGAACCAACCACCATGGCCGGGGAAATGCTCTGATTGGCTAGGCCTGAGTCACATGTCACATCTCTGCACTGGGGTAGAGTCACCTACAGAAGCACAAGGAATGAGAATTGAGGGGAATGGGTACCCCATGGGAATCAGGACATGGTGAGCAGCTAAAGGGCAAATGGAAACTGGGTGGCTCCAGAGCTGATGACCTCCGGGCCCTCATGGAGTGTCATGAGGATGCCATGCGATTATGTACCTGGCACATAGAACATGCTCAGTAAACGTGGCTCTCGCCGGCACCTGCCTCAGTATCAGCGTTATTGACTTTGGGTAATCTTTGAGCATACTAATATTTTTAAAAGCTAGAAATTCGAAAACTTGGCAGTGCAAGTATACAGACCTTAAAATCCTTAAGACTTCTTAGCAACTTTAAATAATGCCCAATGACTTTATTTTGCTCCCATAAATTAAAAAGCTTTGACGTGTCCCAACTTTCTAATCGAGGACACGCAGTATGGCAGAGAGCATCTGTTTTCCATTTGAAACATTGTAGTAAAGGGAATCACAGTCTCGGGGAAAAGAAATATTCCCATTTATCAGAATCCCTGCAGCTCTCCTGGTTGGTTCCACAAACACAAGTCAGGCCCAGGATCTTGTTTTATTCTTCGAGTCTTTTCTATGGTGAAGTCTTCCCGCTTCACCTAAAACGTGTGCTCCTAGAATCTGAGAGCTCATCTACACTTCCCCAAGCCCCCTAAAACAGTCTCCCTGGGTAAATATTCTGAGTTGGTTGGCTGGCAGTCTGGCTGGCTGGCCCACTGTCTGGCCATCCGGCTGACTGACAGTGCAGCCTGGATCCCGGTAACTGGCAGAATTCCCATCTGTCTGCACAGCCCACATACCCCCAGCTCCGCTGCCAACCAGGGCTTAGGCCCTGGCCGTAAGAGACTCCATTTGTACCATTAACGGCAACTTCAGCGACAGCTGCCGGCAGCAGGTGCAAAGCCAAACAGAGCCCAGCTCTGGAGAGAAATCTTTTGGTCGTCAAGCCAGCTGTAGAGACAGTGAAGAGAGGTGGGAGGGGGAATGGTTCTTTCTGAAAGCCAGCTCAGAGCAGGGAAAGTTTGGTCTGGGCCTTTTTCGTCATCAAGTCAATCAGTCGGATGGGCCAGCTGGATGGCCACCCGGCCACACCAGAGCCGAAGGCCCCTCATCGTGGGCACTGGGATCGTCCCACCTGCTCCTCTCATTTCCAAGGAGTCCTTGTCCCACCTCCAAATCCAGATTTGCCCTCCTTCTAGAGAGAGGAGGGGACACATGGAAGAGCAGCAAAGGGACCGCTATTTAGAGCCTCCAGCCATGGGCTAGCAGGACCCCCATCACCTGGAGACCTGAGAAATGCAGACTCTCAGTCTCCACCCCCAGACCTCCTGAGTCAGAATCTGCAGTTTAACAATTTCCCCAGTGGATCTGTGTGCACATCCAAGTCTGAGAAGCAACGGTTTGGAGACTCAGGCATTCACTTAATCCTTAGAAATTTTTACGGAGCGTCCACTCTGTGTCTGGCAGTGTTGTAGTTTCCGCAGGTACCTCGGTGACAAAAGAGAGAAAATACCTCAGCTCTTGTGGAGCTTACTTTCTAGTGGAGAGAGGCACAATCAATGAGATAAATACATAAAATAGGTAGTGTGCTAGTGGGTGGTAACTTCTAAGTGGAAAAATTAAGTGGGAAAGAGGAACACAGGGTGCGAGTTGGGGAGGGAGCAGTTGTACAGAGGATGCCTCGCTGAGACATGGTGATGGAGGAAGGACCTGGGAGGAAGCGAGCCCAAGGGGAGGGGCGGGGGAGGGCACCCAACAGTTGCAGGGAGGGAATTCCTGGGAGTAGGACTTCCAATTTGAAAACCAAGACAGTCCTGGGCAAACAGGGACAGCTGGTCACCCTGGAAGGAAGGCGAGGGTAGTAGAAGCACTCAGAAGAGGGGGCACCGTCCTGGAGCCTCACCGCTCACAGTGTGGTCCTCAGCCCAGTGGCATCACATCCACAGGGAATGGGAGTAGCTTCTTGTTAGAAATGCAGAATCTCAGGCCCTGCCCCAGACCTCCTGAATCAGAATCTGCATGTCATAAGATCTCCCAGGGGATTCAGACTACATATATGCTCCTTCTAGACTTTTATAAGGACTGTGGCATTTCCTTTGAGCTGGGAAACCATCACAGATGACATGATTTAGAATTTAACAGGCTGCTGAGTTGAAAATAAATTGAGAGGGGAGGGGAGACCAATTAGGAGAGGTGTGATGCAATCCAGGTGAGCAAAGATGGCGGCTGCTGGTCCCGGGCTGGTCATGATAGAGCTCGTGAAAGCGGTCGGATTATAAATGTATTTTTTTTTTTCCCACTGTTGCGGCCTCTCTCATTGCGGAGCACAGGCTACGGACGCGCAGGCTCAGCGGCCATGGCTCACGGGCCCAGCCGCTCCGCGGCATGTGAGATCTTCCCGGACCGGGGCACAAGCCCGTGTCCTCTGCATCGGCAGGCGGACTCTCTACCACTGCGCCACCAGGGAAGCTCTCTCAATGTATTTTTAAAGGTGAGTGCAGGTTTGGGGTGTGGAAACCAAGTCTCTGAGGAGGTAAGTACATGAGCTACTTTTTCACAACACGCTTTCTCTCAGGTTCACCTCCCTTGTGTTTCTTGTAGTAACTTCCTTCCTTCCACCAACATTTGTGGGGAGGGGGCTGGTTTCTGGAAGTCCCTGTGCTGGAGGAATGAGGCCGGATCCATGCAATGTGCTCTCTGATGAAGAAAACTCCAGGGGCTCTGGGAGTCCAAGCAAAGAACCACTCAGTCTGGGTGAGGGTGGGGTTTGGGGAAAGGTTCCCCCAAAGGACTTGTTCTCACAGCAAAGCTAAATCTCAAGGAACCTGAGGTGAAGGATGTTGCAGATGCAGGAAGCAGCCCCTGTGAGTCCCCGAGGGCAGGAGAGGGGAACATTCCCGGATGTGGGATCCAATACCCCAGGGCTCCCCGTCGCCCGTAAGCACAAGTCCAATCTCTGTAGCTTGAAGTCCAATGCCATCCTCAATCAAGCCCAAATATATTTTCAATTTTATTTCCCAGCTCTCCCCTCCAAATCTCACTCTCCTCTGTGACCCCACCTGGGCACCTCCGCTCCGGGGTCCCCAGCAGTAACAGCCCTCGATCTGGGCAAGAGGGCCACTGCTCTGGACCCGGCTCTTCTGGTGGCCCCTCTTCTGGCCACACCCCTCTCCTTGGAATGAGCAGTCTATGGGGCCACAAGGATGTGCCCACCTGGAGCCCACATACCCTTCTCACTGCTGCTATCGAACCAGGTCCTTGGGCTCGTTAATCAATAGAAATTGATAAGAGGACATACGAGAAATTCAGGCAAGGTTTTGTTGGGACTTGTGCTGCAGCAGGGGGAGGGGGGAGCGAAAACAGGTAACAGGTGCCCTTGCTCACTCTCTGCCCTCTAAGGAGGGCGGCCTGCTTTTTCTTTTTTTTGTGTGGTACGCACACCTCTCACTGTTGTGGCCTCTCCCGTTGCGGAGCACAGGCTCCGGACGCGCAGGCTCAGCGGCCATGGCTCACGGGCCCAGCCGCTCCGCGGCATGTGGGATCCTCCCGGACTGGGGCATGAACCCGTGTTCCCTGCATCGGCAGGCGGACTCTCAACCAATGTGCCACCAGGGAAGCCCCCGGCACTGCTTTCTTAAATGGGGTGAGGATGGGGCGAATCGGTGGGTCTGAGCCAGGCGGAGGGCGGCTTAGAGCGTCTGCCCACCCCCTTGGTGGTGCTGTGTGCAGGGATCATGCAAAGTACCCTGCTTTTGCTCCCAGTACCTCAGAAGTGGCAGTCGGCTTGTGGCCTTTTTGTATCTTACTGTTTATAATTGCCCCGACTGCACATGCATGCAGTTATTTTTAGTTCCTTATAGTTTTTTTGTGTCCTGTTGCTTGAGGAGACGTTTGTCTAGGTGCAACCGCTCCCGGTAAAGGGTCTCAGGTCCCAGCCTGTCTCAGTGCCACACTCCAGCATCCGGAGCCACAGCACTCACTGCTCAGGTGGCCCCAGCCGCCTTGCACGGCCTGCACAGGCCTCTTTCCAGGCCAATCCCCCTGAAGGTGAAGCGTCAGCAGGTACGCCCAGACCAGCTATTTCCAACGATTCAGACATCGGACGTGTGTGCTGAGGTGTTTCCTCAGTGTGGGAGGGAGTCAGGGGTGGAAAGAGGAGGGAAAGGCTATAGGCTCGTACTGTTCCATCTCATTCTGGTGCAAAATTCCAAGGATGCTGAAAATTCTGAATAGGAACCTGCCTTCAGGTCATTATGAAGGTACTTGCATCCAGATAAGCAGAGAAGCCTATTTTATTTAACAGATTGCTAGTGTGAGTTACGACTCTTTAATATTTAGACGTATGGTCTGTGGACTCCATTTGGGCTCTTGCCTTGGGCCCACAAAGGTTCTGGCCAGGCCTGTGGCATAGCTTCGACCCCGCATTCCCCTTGGAATTCTCCTCACCTCTTCCTCTTCTTCTATCTGAAGCTAAAATGCACTCAGTGCCCATGTGGAGATCATCTGTCATTTTTGAATCTCCTTTCAGCTGGTACCTGAAACTTTCTTTTCTGGAAGAAACCCATTCCCTTTGGTTTAGATGGGGCTGAGCAACTAGGAGCTATCAGAAAAGACAGTCTCCTTATGATGGAGAGACAAGCCAGCTCAGAGAGAAGAAAACATAAACCGGGATGGAACAGGAGGAAGACAGAGCTCAAGGAACCCTCTGTCAGCTCCTGGATCCATCCATACCTGATCCCAGCCCTCCCTTGGCCTTTACAATTACCTCCAGTGAATGCCCTCTTTTTGATTAATCTGTTTGGAGCTGTATTTCCGTTACTGGAAACTGAAACAGCCTTACTAATCATTCTAATTCATAGAATCATAGGTGTCAGAGCCTGAAGGGGCCTTAGAAACCATCTGACCAACCTCCACTATTCAACACATGACGAATCTGGGACTCAGAAAGGTGACATGGTTTGTCCCAAGTCACACAATAAATCCGGGCCAGAATTGAGACAGAAATATAGACCTTGCTCCTAAGTTGTGACCCTATGTTTCCCCTCCATGTCCCCTTCCTCAAACCTGCCCAGACCAGAGCTGCACCCCCGCCTTCCCCTCAGCTTGAGATCTGTTCCCAGCATCTCTGGGTCTTGTCCTGCATTTGTATTATCACTTCATTGGTCCCAGTGGGTGTTGTATCCAAATTCAAACAGCAAACCCCTTGAGGGAGGAATGCCAGCCTTCCCTCATTCTGAAGCCCCCCACTGGGCCGATGGGAGCACCACTCCCAACACAGAATAGGCACTGAATGAGCCCTTGCTAATTTACCAAAGGCCTTGATGCTCGATTGGCTAAATCCAGCCTCCTTTTCCACCCAAGGCTCCATCTCTGAGTTAATGTTTCTCACAGGCAAAACCTTTTCAATTCAACAAGCTGTTTCCCAGGCCATTAGAAGGAAGTACAATCAGAGGTAGGAATGCTGTGTGGCTTTTTTTCTCCATTTCTTTTTGTTTTCAATTTTCTGCCTGTGGAGTTTTGTTTTTTGGGTTTTTTTTTTTCTCTCTCTCTCCCTTCTTTTTTAACAGCCCAACTTGCTAAATTGCACATCGCCAGCAACTCCTGTGAGTTTAGTTCTTAAGTGTTACATTTCTGTAACAGATACTCCAAAAGCAGCACTTATCTTCAGGAGGGGGCTGGTGAGGCCCGCTAAAATTATATTTCCATTTCTGTTCCTATGTTTTTAAGCTGTTATTTTAGCATTTCTGACTAGTTCACAGTTGACACCTACTGATGGAAAATTAGATGAAACTTGGCCAAGAAGGAGCCTTCCCTCTCCTCCCCAGGCTGAGAACTAGTTCCTTTTTATAATGAGTCGCAGCTGTGGAGAGGCCGAAAGACTCCTAGATTTGGAAATGCAAGATCTTGCTGGACTGTCCCAGCTCCGCTGCTAACTAATTCTTGGACCTGGGGTAAATCACCTAAGCCCTCTGAACCTCGTTTTTCTTCTCTGTCAAATGGGAATCATACCCACAGAACCTGGGGTTATTGTGAGGTTTTCTATTATGTAAAAATATCTGGCCAGACACTGACAACATGAATCCTATACCATGAAAATTCTTGGCACATAGTAGGTGTTCAATGAATGTTAGTTATTTGCAGGTCTTAGTCTTTTTTTCTTAGCCGTTTGATATCCTTTGGATTGGTTTATACTCTGAACTTAAGTGATTAAATATGGGAATTATGGGATTCCTCTCCTTCTCAGTTAAATTAGCAGACCATGCCCCAGATACAGGGACACTCAGGCCACGGGGTCAGTCTCAGTTAAAACCCTTCAACCACGCGCTATTGTTCTGGAGATCAAGCCCAGACTCTGCAACACTACGTACGTACAGCAGAGGCAGCTCTCACCTCCCTCCTCCTCTCCTGACACAGCCCCACCTGGAATCTTTGGTCATACCTTTTCATCTGCCCAGTAGGCCCTTTCCCTGGCTAACTCCCCTTCAAACTATGAAACAGTTTCATTGCATCCTGTCTTTGGGCTCCCACCTTCCCCCTTAGGACCAGCATCAATGGTCTTGCCCATCTCCCACTAGACTGTGAGCCTCTCTGGCATGGGTTGTGCCCTGTTCATCTTTTATCTTTGGTACCAGCAAAATGCTTGGCATACAGTAGGAGCTCAGAAAATATTTCTTAAAGTATAAGAGGATTAGTATGTGAAGAATAAATGAGGAAGTTTCCATACATAAAGTCGGAAATTCTCTTTCAATTAATGTATCAATTCAACCCATATTCTAATGGGGTTTTTATGAAACTTGAACGACTAATTCTAAAGTCTGCCTAAAGAGTAAATTCAAGAATAGGAAATAAATAATAAGAAAAAGTAAAATAAGCTTGAAAACCTGCTCTGCGAAACATCAACATATATTATTGAGGCTTTACCATTTAAAACAGTTGATTTTGGTAGAAGAATAGGCAAGTGGATGTATGGACGGCACTCAAGAGTCCAGATACATACCTGGGTATATATGAGAATTGGGTAAGTGGTAAGCATGGCATTTTATATCAGCAGGGAAAGATGGACCATTTTAAAGAACAGAAGGGCGATAATGAGCTGTCCATATGGAAAAAAGCAAAGGTATCAGCCAGGGTAGTCCATGCTGTGCTGCGGTGATAAACTGCCCCAAATCTCAGTGACTTAACACACTGAAGGCTGATTTCTGGCTCGGGGCACATGTCTGTTTGCAGGTTGGTAGGGTGGCTCTGCTCATTAAAATCACATAGGGACCAGCTGATGGGGCAGCCACCATCTCAAATGTTGCCATGGAGGGTGTAGGCATGGACTGGAAGGTCTTGCATTAGCAATTAAATGCTTGGTCCTGAGGTGACCCCATCAATTCTGCTCATAACTCGAGCTAGAGCTAGTCACACTGCCCCACCCAACCACAAGGAGTGCAGGAAGTGAAATCCTACCATATGCTGTGAAGTGAAGAGAACCAAAAGGGCACTGTGGTGAAGAGCACAACGACTACACACTACCTTCCCCGGTTCATGCCCCACTGCCCCCCGGAAAAAAGTATTTTTAATTTTTTTAAAGCAGAAGAAAATATAGGGTAAATTTTTTTTTTATAATCTTGGAGAGGAAGATGACTTCCTATTCAAGTTATTAAATCCAGAAGCCATAAAAGAATTACAGATTTAATTGCATAAAATTGTAAACTTTTTGCATGGCAAAATAATCTATAAATGAAGATAAGGGTCAAGTAAAAGATCAGGGAAAATATTTGTACCATGATGCATAACTGACAAAGGGTAAATATCCATAATATACAAAGAGTTCTTGAGAATCAATAAGAAGAATCAACATGTAGAATAATGGGCACAAGATAGATAGCCTTGTTTAGAGGATTTGGGAAAATAGACATGTTCATATACTTGTTAGAAGTAAAGTGATTTTTCTTTTTTGAGAGTAATTTGAAAGTACCTATCAACATGTTAAATGCACGTACATTTAATGCAGCAATTCCTCTAAGTCCTCATACAAAATACTATCTGTAAACATGTAATGCAATGTTATCAAACAAAATATTATTTACAAATGTATTTGTACCCTGTTGGTCATTACAGAATTACTGGTAATGGCAAAAAAGTATTACTTTTAAAAGGACAAAAAGACTAATATATTGCTTTTAAACAAACGTGGTACCTGCATGCCTTGGAATACTATGCCATCATTAAAAAGTGTGAGGTAGTGTTATAAGTATGGACGTGAAAAGATGTTCATGATACACTTATTGTATGAGGTTTATGGCAATCACTGATCACCCCACCTGCCCTCCAATTTCTAACATAGTTGTAATGAATCCTAAGAACCAAGTAAGATCAGCTTTCATTGACAATGATATGGGCTGAGAGGACTCAATGAAGTGTCCAACCACATCCCATGGACCCAGACCTGACTCTTTACAAATTAGAAATCAATTTTGGTTTTTTTTTAAGTCCCTATAATTACAATACTAGTTCTTCTGGAATTTTTAAGCATAGAAAGAAAAGGGTTCCAGAGGCCACTTAACCTTGGTATGAAATGATATAATTAATTAGCCGGCCTAGGGTCACCCACCAGGCAGGTGGCAGACAGGGATTCAAATTCAGATCTGACAATGGGATGCCTCAAGGCGCTTTCCCACTTCAAGGTTCCATGTGTTAAGACAAATCACCAGGAAGCTGCATTCCTGGGGTCAAGCCTTTGATGTCCTCCCTCCAAACCAATCTCTGACCTTAACGTTGTGATTTGGCCTTCACCACTATTACCTCTGCTCTTGCTCTAAAAACAGAAGCCAGAGAGGTGCCTCTTGCTGGTCTGCATGGCCCCTGGGGAGATGGTGCCGCGTTCCTGGAGTTGTCCCTGTTGCACAGGCAGGCCCTTCCCTGTAGTAGTGAGAACACCGTGACCCTGCCCGGGCTCCTCCCCCCCGCCCACTCGCCTCCTCCCTTAGGAAGCATGGAATCATATTTTGCCTTTAACAGCCAAAGTCTCGTCAGAGTTACGTGATGCCATTTCCCACTCCCAGCTACCTCTTTTTTCATTACATTTTGTTCTTCTGTCTGGTGAGCTCCAAGCCCATGGTGCCTGTATTTCATGGCATAGCCATGTGGCCCAGGTAGCTGGGGCTAAAGCCCAGCTCCATAAGACCTGGGAAAGTTCAGTTCTTTTTGCCTCAGTTTCCCTGTCTGTACAATGGCAGTGGTAGTCACAGTATCTCTCTCATGGCTACATCCTCAGGATTAAATGAGATAATGCATTCAATCTGCACCTGCACACAGATTTTATCCGTAGAGGTTAAAATCACCATTTTATTCCAAAATGGTTGAACTTGGCAATTTCACGTGGTTCGACCTAATTGGTTTTTTGACGAAAGTCGGCAGGCTGTAAATAAAGGTGATACACTTTCTCTTTTTTTGTGTGATTTTTAATTTATATTGGAGTATAGTTGATTTACAATGTTGTGTTAGTTTCAGGTGTACAGCGAAGTGATTTGGTTATACATAGGCATATATCTATTCTTTTGTAGATTCTTTTCCCATAGAGGTTATTACAGAGTACTGGGCAGAGCTCCCTGTGCTATACAGTAGGTCTCTATTTGTTACCTATTTTATATATAGTAGTGTGCATATGTCGATCCCCACCTCCTAATTTATCCCTCCCCCCGCCACCTTTCTTGGTGACCACAACTCTGTTCTCAAAGTCTGTGAGTCTGTTTCTGTTTTGTAAATAGGTTCATTTGTATCATTTTTAGATTCCACATATGTGATATCATTTTATTTGTCTTTCTCTGTCTGATTTACTTCATTTAGTATGATAATCTCTAGGTCCATCCATGTTGTTGCAAATGGCATTATTTCATTCTTTTTAATGACTAATATTCCCTTATATATATGTACCACATCTTCTTTATCCATTCATCTGTAAATGGACATTTAAGTTGCTTCCATGCCTTGGCTATTGTAAATAGTGCTGCTATGAACATTGGGGTGCATGTCTCTTTTCAAATAGAGTTTTCTCCAGATATATGCCCAAGAATAGGATTGCTGCATCCTGTGGTAACTCTATTTTTAGTTTTGTGTGTGTGTGTGGTACGCGGGCCTCTCACTGTTGTGGCCTCTCCCGTTGTGGAGCGCAGGCTCCGGATGCGCAGGCTCAGTGGCCATGGCTCACGGGCCCAGCCACTCTGCAGCATGTGGGATCCTCCCGGTCCGGGGCATGAACCCGTGTCCCCTGCATCGGCAGGCAGACTCTCAACGACTGCGCCACTAGGGAAGCCCTATTTTTAGTTTTTTAAGGAATCTCCATACTGTTCTCCATAGTGGCTCTACCAATTTACATTCCCCCCAACAGCGTAGGAGGGTTCCCTTCTCTCCACACCCTCTCCAGCATTTGTTTGTATACTTTTTTTTTTTTAATTTATTTTTGGCTGCGTTGGGTCTTGGTTGCTGCACACGGGCTTTCTCTAGTTGTGGCGAGCGGGGGCTACTCCTCATTGCGGTGTGCGGGTTTCTCACTGCGGTGGCTTCTCTTGTTGCGGAGCACGGGCTCTAGGCGCACGGGCTTCAATAGTTGTAGCTCGCGGGCTCAGTGGTTGTGGCTCGCGGGCTCTAGAGCACAGGCTCAGTAGTTGTGGCGCACGGGCTTAGTTGCTCCACAGAATGTGGAATCTTCCCGGACCAGGGCTTGAACCCGTGTCCCCTGCATTGGCAGGCGGATTCTTAACCACTGTGCCACCAGGGAAGCCCTGTTTGTAGACTTTTTAATGATGGCCATTCTGACTGGTGTGAGGTGATACTTTATTGTAGTTTTGATTTGCATTTCTCTAATAATTAGTGATGTTGAGCATCTTTTCATGTGCTTTTTAGCCACCTGTATGTCTTCTTGGGGAAGTGTCTATTTAGATCTGCCCATTTTCTGATTGGACTGTTTGGTTTTTTGATATCGAACTGCATGAACTGTTTGTATATTTTTTATACAAAATATATTTTTTATATATATATTTTTTATATATATTTTTTATACATCCTTTTAATGTATTGTTGGATTCAATTTGCCAATCAACTCCTTGTTGGTTGCACAGTTTGCAAATATTTTCTCCCATTCTGTGGGTCGTCTTTTCCTTTTGCTTATGGTTTCCTTTGATGTGCAAAAGCTTTTGAATTTAATTAGGTCCCATTTGTTTATTTTGGTTTTTATTTTCATTACTCTAGGAGGTGTATCCAAAAAGGTATTGCTGTGATTTATATTAAAGAATGTTCTGCCTATGTTTTCCTCTAACAGTTATATAATATCCAGTCTTACATTTAGGTCTTTAACCCATTTTGAGTTTATTTTCGTGTATGGTGTTAGAAACTGTTCTAGTTTCATTCTTTTACATGTAGCCATCCAGTTTCCCCAGCACCACTTATTGAAGAGATTGTCTTTTCTCCATTATATATTCTTGCCTCCTTTGTCGTAGATTAATTGACCATAGGTGTGTGGGTTTATTTCTGGACTTTCTATCCTGTTTCACTGATCTATATTTCTGTTTTTGTGCCAGTACCACACTGCTTTGATGACTGTAGCTTTGTAGCATAGTCTGAAGTCAGGGAGTCTGATTCTTCCAGCTCTGTTTTTCTTTCTCAAGATTGTTTTGGCTATTCGGGGTCTTTTGTGTTTCCATACAAATTTTAAGATTTTTTTGTTCTAGATCTGCAAAAAACGCCATTGGTAATTTGATAGGGATTGCATTGAATCTGTAGATTTCCTTGGGTAGTATAGTCATTTTGACAATATTGTTCTTTTAATCCAATAACATGATATATCTCTCCGTTTGTGTTGTCTTTGATTTCTTTCAGCAGAGTCTTATAGTTTTCAGAGTATAGGTCTTTTGCCTCCTTAGGTAGGTTTATTCCTCGGTATTTTATTCTTTTTGATGTGATGGTAAATGGGATTGTTTCCTTAATTTCTCTTTCTAATCTTTTGTTTAGTGTACAGAAATGCAAGAGATTTCTGTGTGTTAATTTTGGTTTTCCGGTTTTTTGTTTTTATTTATTTGGTTGTGCCAGTTCTTAGCTGTGGCAGGCAGGCTCCTTAGTTGTGGCTCCAGGGCTCCTTAGCTTCAGCTCACTGGCTTCTTAGTTGCAGCATGCAGTCTCCTTAGTTGTGGCAGGTGGGCTCCTGAGTTGTGGCATGCAAACTCTTAGTTGCAGCATGCACGTGGGATCTAGTTCCCTGACCAGGGATCAAACCTGGGCCCCCTGCGTTGGGAGCACAGTCTTAACCACTGCGCCACCAGGGAAGTCCCATCTGTGTATTAATTTTGTATCCTGCAACTTTACTGAGTTCATTGTTGAGCTCTAGTAGTTTTCTGGTGGCATCTTTAGGATTCTCTATGTATGGTATCATGTCATCTGCAAACACTGCCAGTTTTACTTCTTCTTTTCCAATCTGTAGTCCTTTTATTTCTTTTTCTTCTCTGATTGCCGTGGCTAGGACTTCCAAAACTATGTTGAATAATAGTGGTGAGAGTGGACATCCTTGTCTTCTTCCTGATCTTAAAGGAAATGCTTTCAGCTTTTCATTGTTGAGTATGATGTTAGCTGTGGACTTGTCATATATGACCTTTATTATGTTGAGGTATGTTCCCTCTGTGCCCACTTTCTGGAGAGATTTTTTGCCGTAAATGGGTGTTGAATTTTGTCAAAAGCTTTTTCTGCATCTGTTGAGATGATCATCTTGTTTCTATTCTTTAATTCGTTAATGTAGTATATAACACTGATTGACTTGTGGGTATTGAAAAATTCTTGCACCCCTGGGATGAATCCCACTTGATCATGGTGTATGATCCTTTTAATGTATTGTTGGATTCAATTTGCCAGTATTTTATTGAGGATTTTTGCATCTGTGTTCATCAGTGATATTGGCTGGCCTGTAATTTTCTTTTCTTTTTTTGTGTGGCATCTTTGTCTGGTTTCGGTATCAGGGTGATGGTGGCCTCATGGAATGAGTTTGGAAAGGTGTTACACGTTCTACCCCATTGGTCATAGTTGGACATGGATGGTTTCCTATCTGGTAACTTCGGAGGCCTGGCACACCTTGCAGTGGCCTGGGGGTGGGAAGGAGGGGCAGCCAGGAGGCAGCTGAGAACCCTCGGACAGGAGATAGGAGTCTTTGGAGGGACACTGGGAAGCAGCAAAGGAAAACTTTCTGGACTCTGATATTGCCCCAGCACATCCCAAACCCTGAGCCTCCCTCCGCTCCAGTGGTTCCCAAAGCCAGCCCAAATCCCACCTGGTCTTCAAAAGGCAGCTTCCTGGCCACAGTCAGCCTTGCCACCCACCAGATGTATGCCTCACTCCTCACATGGTGGCTTTGCAAAGAGCGGGGGTCTCAGGCCCCTGACAAATGCGCCTGCCTCCCCATTGATGGTGAACTAGGACAGGCAGGCCCCCGTACCGCCTGTGTAGTCCCCCTAAAGGCTTAGCTTGGTGCGTGGGACCACGCAAGGACTTAGAAAATGATTGCTGAAATGAAACTTCACTGAGCTCACAGTTTTCCCTGGGGGCCAGTCCTATCATCCTAGTGGGATATTAATCTTATAAAGCTGTTCTGCTTGGGAGGAAAGGAGGGAGCGAGGAAGGGGGATAAAAGAACTCCTGTAGGCAGGCACCAGAGGCGGCTCAGAAATTTCTACCCAGAGGGCTGAGGGGCACTCCCAGTCGGGAAGGGGGTTGCTTAGAAATGGTCTCAAAGCCGCATTGACATAGCAAGCTGATTGCTTCAACTTATACGGCATGTTTATTTGGGGTGGCTCGGAGGGCAGCTGACAGAAACGGCAGCTGGAGCCACCAACCCTTCCCCCAGCCACCCAGGCTCGCAGGCTGAAATGCATTCTTTCCCCGCTAAATGTAAATGCAATCCTTTCCCTGGCATGGACCCTCGCTTGATTTCAGATAAAGAGCGTCAGCCTCTGATGGTAAACTGGGCTGCATCTTGGCCCCATCCCTGCCGGCTGACCTTGGCAAACCCACTTAACCCCTGGGACCTCAATTTCCCCCGCTGTAAATTGAGCTCAACTTCTCTGCCCCGCTTCTCTGCCTCTTGAGTCAAGCCCAAGAACCCTGCAGCCCACCTCCTTGGAAACATCCACACAAAAGGGAGCGATTTAGAACTGGAGCCCTGGTCTGTGGTATCATGGATCTGAGCCAGCGTTCCGTCCCTGTGAGAGGCACAGGCTGCAGCTGGGGGATTACAGGGCCGTCTCCAGAGGCCACCCCCAGTGGCACCGCCTGCCCAAGAGGCCCCACTCTCGTCAGAATATTAACACCCTGGATGCATTTGTGTGTTACTCATGATTGAGACCATGGTTCCAAAAGGATTCTGCAGCATGCATATTTATGAGACAAGCCCAGACAAAGACTACCACATTTTAAAAGATGCAATTATCTCTAAAAAGTTCAGCTTTATTTTCATGCTAATGAATACAATATTTTTAAGCAAACCTAATTGGTTTGCCTGAGTTCCCATAAAAGCTCTCAACTCATTAGAGCTCCGAGGTCCCCTTCAAAAGGGCCTTAGAGGGAGCTGGGGGGCCAACAAGGGGGCTGGCACCCAGGCAGCATGTTTTCAGAAGTTTTCAGCCCATGCGCGCTGCTGTCCCCTTCCCAAGCCCTCCTGCTGGATGGATGACAGGTGAGGCCTTTCAGGAGGGGCCGCCCCAGGGGTCTGGGCCCTGGGAATGTGGGAGCGTCAGGAGAACCTGAGGGCCAAGCGGAATGTCCTCCCTTCTCTCTGCAGAGGAAGCAAGGCCAGTGTCCCCGTCCCACCCTGCTGCCCCGCAAGTCTCACCACTGTCACAAAACCCCTGGCTCCCTGGTGGCTGCTGGAATTCCACCCAGAAACAGGGTCTTCTGCCAGGTCATCAGCCCAGGCCTCAGGCTCAGAGCAGAGGGAAGGGGCTTCTCAGACCCTAAGCCCCCATCCCAGATACTCCTGTGCTCTGCCATCCGTTCATTGGCTTTGACGTCCCCAGCTTCCGGCTTTTGCCTTCTGCCTCTGAAGCACGGCCACACCTATTTTCTCATCACCTGCCCTTGTAAATGACATGTTGTTTTCACTCTTTTACAAGGAGGAACCTGAGGCCTGAAGCTGCAGAGTGTGTTTGTGCCCCCCTGCAGGCTGCAGTTGCTCCCCATGACATGCCACATACAGGGCTTTCTGGGAGAAGGTCTGTCCTCTTCCCTGCTGAGTTCGTGTCCCGCTTCTCTCCTCATCTCAGCCACGTCCCTGCAGTTTAAGCTGGGTCTTTTCTTTACATGCCTACATGCTCCCTGGTTCTTGGCCTCAGGGCACAGTGTACAGCTGTGTGGGCTGTGCAATGCCAGGGGACAGTATAGGCTGTGAGCGGCGCCCCCTGGAATTGTGCGGCACTGTGTCCTCCCTACTCGGCATCTTTACCTTCCACTGGCTTCCTGCTGGGCCATTTGGGGATCTTGGGCCTGTAAGTTGCCCAGGAAATCCAGGCAGTGGAATTTCAGAGTGTTGTTCAGGAAATGATGGGCAAACTCAGCCAGGGGCAAAGAGGGGGGTTAGAGCAGAACAGAAACAATGGAAAATACAGGCTGGGGTAAGTTCTGGCCTGGAAGTGAAGAGATAAGAGAACCAGGCCCGGTCCTGCCACTAAGTGTCTTTGTGCCTCCATTTCCCCCTCCATGAATGAGGACGTGGGACCCGCTGATCTCTGAGGGCCCATCCAGGGGGGCATCTTTTGCTTCTACTGAAGATATTCCAGAGAATCCCCGAAAGAAACGATGACATAAAACTAGAATGTTTGGGGCCTTATAAAACATTATAAGCGTCAAAACCTTATAACCTTATAACCATTCATCTGTTTCCACTCCTGGCTGGGGACGCAGTCCCAAGGTCAGGCTCCGGGGGCTCAGGGAGGTGGCTCAGAGGCCAGCAGGAGTATATAGGAAGGAGGGTATTGACTGAACCTGAAAACCTAAGTCAGTTAACCAGAGAAGAGGAGGTAGGATGTTCCAGAGAGGGCTGCATGGCCCTAGCAACAAGGGGGACCCAGAAATGATGGTGAGCTGAGTGGCCAGGCCAGCAAAGCAGGCCAGCTGCTAAGAAGGGGGAGAGAGCAAAAGGGAGGCCTCAAAGGGCATCTGTGGTTTATAAATCCCCACGGTCATAATCTCCTGTGCTTCTCACAACCGCCTGAGAAGGAAGCTACTGTGTTTCCCATTTTATAGGGGAGTAAATGGAAGCCCAAACAGGTGAAGGGGTCTGTCTGAGAACACCCAGCACGGCCTAGGCCAGGGCTGAAGCTAAGACCTCAGTCTCCTGATTCCCAATTTGGTTATCATTTTCCCGAAATTACCAGGAGGCCAGATTCACAGGGCGTTGAATAATAAGATCAAGGTTTGGGATGGTGTCTTACGGGCAATAGGGAGGCCCTGGAAGTCTCTGAGGAGAGACATGACCTGGAAACCCAGAGTTCAGGAATGAGCGTGAACGGCTGGAATGGGGGGGAGAGAAATGGAGGTGGTCCTACTTAGGAGGAATATTGTTTTAGATTTATTGAGAGATCTGTCCAAGGCCCTGTACGGTTTTGCCTTGGAGAAGCTGAGTTACATGCTCTCCACTGGGCCTTCAAGAGGTCCCCAGGGGTATCGCCCAAAGGGCTTAGGAACTGAACTATGGCCCTGGGATGTCACTGCAGGGACCTAACCTAAGCTCAGAGCCAAACCCCACACCCCAGTTGCTACACCGCCTAATTGGCTTAGATTTATCAAAGTAATTTTTAAAGGGGAATTTTATATGAAGGTAATTACACTCAGCTGAACTAATTTTATTAAACAATGCTGCTTTAATGACAAACAAATTTGTTATTAATTTGTAACCAAGCAGCTATTTCATTCAATTTGTAGCATCAGTAATGAGCCCTGTGGCCAGACCCTTTCTGAGGAAGGCAGCATGACCACCCAAAAGCCGGAACCCTAACCTGGCCCCAGCTCTGCTGTGGACTTGGTGTGACTCCCTCTTCTCTCTGGGCTGTGTCTCTCTGTAAAATCAGGGCTTGGAAAAGTGCCCAGAAGGAATGCCCACTCAACAGCTTCAGGGCCTGAGAGCCTGTTTGGACATTCAGTCCTTTCTGAGTGCCTCAGTTTCCTCATCTGTAAAGTGGGGAGAGTAATAGTGCCCGTCTCAGAGGGTAAATGGGAGGACTGATTGAGTTAGTCCATGCAAAGCTCTTCAGCCAGTGCCCAAGCTCACAGGAAGCATTATGTAAACATTTCTTATTTGTATGAATATTCCCAGAACCAGGGATGTGGGCTGGGGATAGCAGAGAGCCCATTGCCACGAATGGCGTGAGCGAGCATCCTGCTTCCCCTCATGGCTATCATCCCTTGATTCTGGGTTCCTCAGCTGCAGGGCCTCCCACCCCCTCCTAGGAGGGCGAGGGACCTCACTGCAGCCAGTGGAAAGAGCCGAAGGAGTGAGGTTCCAGACTCCACCCTGCCCTCAGGTGACCCTGGGTATTGCCTTGGCCTCTTTAACTCTCCCATGCGGATTGATCACCCTGCCTGCCCAATCGCCAGGCCATCTCAGGGCACAGACAGGCTCATGGGGTGGCATTCAAACATGCAGAGTGGGTCAGGATAACCTGGAGTGCTTTTAGGAAAATGCCAATTCCTGGGCCCTGTCCCAAGAGACTTGATGCCATGGATGTCTCCACAGATCTGTGCACCTGGGGCATCCTTTTGAGAACCCCTGAATTTCTGACACCCCACTACAGTTCTGCAGGGCACTCCACGCTCGCTGCCTTTGGAATCTTACTGGTCTATGTTCACTGGAGGAAAGAGTAGTTTCTCAAAATTAACTGACTTGCACAGATAAGGGTAAATGGGGAGCAATATTCGACACCAGGTCCATAGGTTCCCTGTCCTTTGAAATGCACTGGCGTGGGAACAGGGCAGGACAGTTTGTACTGGTTTCAGTCACCATGGGGCCAGGATGACGTGACACCTCTGAGTCCACCTGCTGTAGAGATCCGCCATCTTGGTGACTCCAGAGAATGAACCACTTGAAAGTCAGCCTTTCAGTGAGTGGCTGTTTCCATACCATCCATGGACTGTCACACAGACTGTCTCTTATCCAGGATCCCAAGAGCCCCCAGGCTCATCACAGTGCCTGACCTTCTGCAATTAGGGAGAAGAATATTGTGTCTCCACAAGGCCTCTATTCCATCCCAACATATCAATGTACATGTATCATTTAGCCCCATTAGTGAGGTCTAAGTTTTGTCCCTGAGGTTCATTGCCCAGGGCTGCACAGAGATGCAGAGCCAGCTTCACACAGTCCCCTTTATCCGAACGGAAGGTGAATTCTGGTGAAGAGCACAGGCTGAGGTTGAGAGAGCAACAGAGACTCCCGCGGGCCCCACTGCATTGGCGGCAAGAAGGAGACCCTGAGGATTCGGGGGCATTTCACCTCAGCTGGGCCCACGGTCACCCTCAGCAAGAAGGTTCACAGGGAATGCTAGTCAGCCCTCCAGTGGGCCTGTCAGGGAGGATAGGGAGTTTCATTCAATGCCAGGGTCAGGCCAACATCCATCGCTTTCTGTGGCCTGATCCTCTAAAGTCCCCTGTCTCCCTCTTCTCACTCCATCCAACATCAAAATTCTACTCATCCTTTGGGCCTAACTCTGTCCCTACCTCCTCCTCCTAGAAGCCTTCATGTACTTCTTGGCATTTCCCCACCTCCCTTCTAGTTGGGTGGAGGTCATGTGACCTCTGCTGGCCAATGAAATGTGGCTGGAAGTAGCCCACATCTCCTCTGGGCTGGGGCAGTAGGGAGCTGGTGGGCTTCCTCCTTTGGTGACAAGTAACCGAATCCCTGACTAACCATGAATTAAGGGTTTTTATTATCTCATGTACCGAGAAGTCTCAAAACAGGCAACCTCTTGTCATTTCATGGTTCCAAGATGGTTTTATGAAGTGTATTTGTCATCTATCGCTGTGTAACAAATGACCCCAAAACATAGTGCCTTAAAACAATGCAGCTTGACTTGGGAGTTGTGGCTTGAGGTCTCTCATGAGGGGGCTGTCAAGATGCTAGCCAGGGCCACAACCATCTGAAGGCTTGGCTGGGGCTGGAAAAGGAGCTTCCAGGGCGGCTGACTCACATGCCTGGCAAATTTGTGCTGGCTGTTGGGAGGAAGTCTCAGTTCCTCCCCATGTGGGTCTCCGCAGGCTGCTTGAACATCCTTATGACACGGCAGGTGGATTCTCCCACCTAGTGAGCAGTCTGAGAGAGCAAAACTAAAGCATCAATATCTTTGTTGGCCTGTCTTCAAGAGGCACACAACTTCACTTCTGTCACATTCTCTTCACTAGAATCAGGTCACTAAGTCTGGCCCACAGTCAAGGGGAGGTGAACTAGGCTTCACCTTTGGCAGGGAGAAAGATCAAAGATTTAGTGCACATGTTTTTAAAACCACCAGAAATTGTGTGCATACAGGAAGAGGGTAAAGGAAGCAAAAGGGTTCCTCTCCACACCACCCTGTCATCAGAGAAGTTTTCCCCATGAGGCCCTGTCAGTCTTTCCCTCGTGTGCAATTGGCCATAAATGAGGCAGATGTCTCCAGACCCATCACTGGCAAAGAAAGACAGAATTCTATGACTCATCTTCCAAGATCTGCCCTGAGAAGGGTGTCTGCTTACTCTGGTCTGTTTTTTCCCTTGGGTGGCATGGTTTTAGATGCAGAGGACCTGGCGTGGGGCCCCTGCTCTATCACATCTGCTACACGAGCCTGGACCACAGGGTTGCCTGAGCAACCCTGCAGAAGTTCAGTTACCCTCTTTGCGAGAATTCCTGCTTCACAGGGTTCTGAGGAAGAGTTGAATGTGCTTTGTAATATAACAAGCATTAGGCCCACGTACATTCTCATCACTGCCATTTGCCCTGGGTTTGGGGTGAGAGGCCAGATACCACCGAGGTTTTTTTGTCCCCTGTTTCTTCTCATCTCTAATTTCCAGCACAGAGAGCTCAGCCAGAAACAGGAGAACTGGGCACAGAGGCCAAACCCCCAGTGTAGAAACAGTGTGCCATTGTAAATGCCTCCAGCAATGGTACCCCACCCAGCTGAGGAAGCCTTGTTCCCAACCCCACTTAACAACACGCCGGATTTAATATGAGCAGCTGATCTCATTGCTTCCATAACAAGTTTAATTTGCTGGGAAAGCGAGTTGGTGAAGTTCTAATAATGCAGAGCTGCAAATAATACCAAAGAGAGTTTGCATTATGATAACTTTCCAATTAAAATGGATTAATGGAGGAGAAACAGCAGCAGTAGTGTCTAGACGACATATTACTAAATCCTTGGAGAGGGCGATGGAAAGGAGTTGGGGGAACAGGAGAAATAAACAGAGGAACTTCATGAGTTGGAGTCACCCTTGTGTGATGTGGCAGGAGGTACCAGGAGTGGGTGCCTTATCCCTGGTGTCCCATCTGTTACAGTGCCTAGAATTTCCATCATTTGGGAGAATCGGTCTTTCAGGACTCAAAGGCCTTTGGTCTGTGGACATCCTTTATTAAAATGCAAATAGCACCTTTAGTTTCCTTGGCTGGCCGGTCACTGGGATTAGGCTGCAGCTACCTGACGGTGCTGTGTGCGACAGAGCAAAGGCCCTGGCTGAGAGTCAGGGGAGCAGCACAGACCAGATGTGCACATCTGTAGTGGCAGATGTGTCTGGGCTTCACTACAGGACCTGTTGAAACAATTCCTCCACATCTGCACTGTGACACTGACCCCTGACCGTTGCTGAGTGATCCAGGAGGGTTCGTTCAGAATCTCTCTCCTGGGAACCTGAATTTTAAACCTGAGAGACACAAGGCCTGGGAGATGCAAGAGGTGGGGCTCGGTCATGTAGGGGCTTCCAGGAGAGAAAGGGCCACAGTCTGCTGCCTGTGGTTGTTTTTTGGGGTTTTTTTGGTTTTTTTTGCGGTACGCGGGCCTCTCACCGTTGTGGCCTCTCCTGTTGCAGAGCAGAGGCTCCGGACGCGCAGGCCCAGCGGCCATGGCCCACGGGCCCAGCCGCTCCGCGGCACGCGGGATCTGCCCAGACCGGGGCACGAACCTGCGTCCCCTGCACCGGCAGGCGGACTCTCAACCACTGTGCCACCAGGGAAGCCCTGCCTGTGGTTTTTGAATAGACTCGGGCCCCGGCCCCTTGGCCCAGTTGACCGGGCCAAGCTAGTCAACCCTCTTGCCGTTCCGTGAGATGCCTCAGGATCCATGTTCCTCCCCTTCGCTTAAGCTAACTAGTCATTTCTGTTGCCTGCAAACAAAAGAAATGTAACTAATTATCACTTCTTATCTGTGGGACCTAGGGAAAGTCACTTAAGCTCGCTGAGCCTCTGTTGTCTTTTCTGTAAGATGGGGATACACACATCCCTGCCTCGCCAGGTTGCTCACCTCCTGCTTTGGTTAAAATGATGTATCAGGGTTAGATCTCCATCTAGGTCCCTCTCAGGTCTGAAGCTGGGAGATTTTATAAGTGGGTCCTTGTGAGGGACTGGAGAAGAGGTTGCCTGGAACCACAGAGACCAGGAGACCAGGAAGCCCAGGACCCCAGTTTTACCAGCATCACTACTTTGAAAGGCAGAATCATGTGCGTCTCAGCAACAGAGCTGAGCCTCCTTCCAGAAATCCCCAGTGTTCCCCTATACCTGGGAAGGTTTTGATTTCTTGCAAAGCCCATAGGCCCCTGAGCCAGTCCCTCAGGGGTGAAGTACTGGCCAGGTGCTGCCCCCTGCAGGCCTCCATTTCTCATCAAATAAACGAAGAAAAATCCTATTTGATTAAATACAGTCGCATGTGCAGCATTTAGCATGAACAGTCATTCTCCCGTTTTATCTCATCCTTCCAAGTCCTTCACTATCTACAGGTGGCTATGAAACTACCATTGAAAACAAATAATTCTGGGGATAAGGGAAAATATGAGGCAACACAGAGTCAGAACTGAGGCCAATGCAGCTTTGGGTGGGGAGAGGAGTCACATTCATTGCACACCTGCTGTAAGTCATGCATTATATCTTCCATTATCTCATTGTTGTCATGATCTTTCAAAACAAGTAATGCCAATCCCCATTTTACAGATGATGAAACTAAGGCTCAGAGCAGTAAACTTGCCCACAGTCAAACAGTTCACAAATATAAGGTGTGTTTGAGTTCAAAGACTTCCCTCTTAACCAAAGGTTTTCAACATTTTTTTTTTGAGTAGAGACTGCGTTCTCAAATGAAATCTCATGCCCAGTGCATGAAAGAAAGAATAAAAGCAGAGCTCTCTGGTTGAATGGTTTGGTGGTTGTCTGGAGATGTGGAGAGGAGAGCTTGTTCAGCCCTGCCCACCCGTCCTGTCTCTCAGCCCTCCCCTTTGGGCACAGATGCTGGGACCCCGAGTTTAGCTGGAGAACAGCTGCTTCCCTTCCAGGCAGGTTTTGTTGGAGGCCCTAGATCCAACCAACAAGGTTTTCCAATGAACCGAATAGAAAGAACTCCCGCTTTGCTGATCTAGGTTGAAATTCTGGTTCTGCCACTTACTAGCTATGCAAGTTTCTCAGCTAATCCAAGTTTCCTCAGGATACTGCACTACCCAATAGAAATATAATACGAGCCACACATATAATTTTAAATTTTCTAGTAGCCTCATAAAAGGCAAAAAGGTACAAAGGTAAAAAGGTGAAATCAAAATTAATAATATTTTTCTTTAACCCAATATATTCAAAACATTATTATATCAACATGTAATCAATATACAAAATTATTAGTGAGCTATTTCGCACTTTTTCATATTAAGTCTTCAAAATCTGATGCACATTCCACCCAGTACATCTCAATTCAGACTCTAAATTGGCATTGGAAATCTTTGCTCTGGATTTAGATTTTGTAAAATTTATAGTGAAAGAAGTAAATTCCTGAAGCCAAGTTGTTCCAAACATTATTTAAAGTTTTCCAATAACTAGGGGGACTATCAATTTTTAAATAGAAATTAAAATTAAATAAAATTGTTTTGTGTGACATTGTAGTTTGCCATTCTAATAGGTATGTAGCATTGTAGAGATGCTCTCAAAATATCTGTCTGTAATGGTCTGAGGGTGGGAAGGCTCCAGAAAGCTGCCATGGGGACTTAGGATAGGAATTGAAGTCCAGCCACGCCTCAGATGCCTCTGGAGAACGTAGGGGCAGGGCAAGGCCATGCTGAGTCAGTGCTTCTAACACCAGGGGAACTGCCATCTCCTCAGAAGCCTTTGACCCGTCTCCAGGAGTCTCTGGACCTTGCCTGCACATTGCTCAGTTTCCCCAACAAGGACTGCTGCCCTGGTCAACTAGCACGTCCACAGTACCTGAAGAATATTGTAGAAAACTCTCTGCTTTTTTTTTTTCATAAATTTATTTTATTTTTGGCTGCATTGGGTCTTCGTTGCTGCACGCAGGCTTTCTCTAGTTACAGCGAGCGGGGGCTACTCTTCGTTGTGGAGCGCGGGCTTCTCACTGCGGTGGCTTCTCTTGTTGCAGAGCACGGGCTCTAGGCACGCGGGCTTCAGTAGTTGTGGCTTGCGGGTGCCAGAGCGCAGGCTCAGTAGTTGTGGCGCACGGGCTTAGTTGCTCCGCAGCATGTGGGATCCTCCTGGACCAGGGCTCGCACCCATGTCCCCTGCATTGGCAGGCAGATTCTTAACCACTGCGCCACCAGGGAAGTCCAAGGCTCCGCTTTTAAAGAATGGGCTCCCCTCCTGCTTGGACTTTTTTTTTTTTTTCAGTTTTTAAAAATTGTGGTAAGATACGCAACACAAAATTTACCATCTTGACCACTTTCGAGTATACAGTTCTGGGGCATTAAGTATATTCACGTTGTTGTACAACCATCAACATCATGCATCTCCAGAACTTTTCCATCTTCTCAAGTGAAACGCCGTCTCCATTAAACTCAAACTCCCCCTTCCTCCTCTTCCCAGCCCCTGGCAACCATCAGTCTACTTTCTGTTTCTATGAATTTGACCATTCTAACTACCTCATGTAGAGATGGAATCATACAATATTTGTTCTTACTTCACTTAGTATAATGTCTTGAAGATTCATCCGTGTTGTAGTGTGTGTCATAGTTTCCTTCCTTTTCAAGGTTGAATAATATTCCACTGTATGTATATACTACAATTTGTTTTCCATTCATCCATCGGTGGATACTTGGGTTGCTTCTACTTTTTGGCTATTGTGAATAGTGCACCTATAAATTTGTGTGTACAAATATCTGTTTGAGACCTTGCTTTCACTTCTTTTGGGTATATACCCAGAGTGAAGTTGCTAGATCATGTGATACTTCTATGTTTAATATTTTGAGGAATTATACCATTTTTCACAGTGGCTGCACCATTTTATATTCCCATCAACACTGTGGGAGGGTTCCAGTTTCCCCACATCCTTGTCAACAGTTATTTTCTGTGTGTTTTTTTTTAACATCTTTATTGGAGTATAATTGCTTTACAATGGTGTGTTAGTTTCTGCTTTACAACAAAGTTAATCAGTTATATATATACATATGTTCCCATATCTCTTCCCTCTTGCATCTCCCTCCCTCCCACCCTCCCCATCCCACCCCTCTAGGTGGTCACAAAACACTGAGCTTCTCTCCCTGTGCTATGCGGCTGCTTCCCACTAGCTATCTACCTTACGGTTGGTAGTGTATATATGTCCATGCCTCTCTCTCGCTTTGTCACAGCTCACCCTTCCCCCTCTCCATATCCTCAAGTCCATTCTCTAGTAGGTCTGTGTCTTTATTCCTGTTTTACCCCTAGGTTCTTCATGACATTTTTTTTCCCCTTAAATTCCATATATATGTGTTAGCATACGGTATTTATCTCTCTCTTTCTGACTTACTTCACTCTGTATGACAGACTCTAGGTCTATCCACCTCATTACAAATAGCTCAATTTCGTTTCCTTTTATGGCTGAGTAATATTCCATTGTATATATGTGCCACATCTTCTTTATCCATTCATCCGGTGATGGACACTTAGGTTGTTTCCATCTCCTGGCTATTGTAAATAGAGCTGCAATGAACATTTTGGTACATGACTCTTATTGAATTATGGTTTTCTCAGGGATTATGCCCAGTAGTGGGATTGCTGGGTCATATGATAGTTCTATTTGTAGTTTTTTAAGGAACCTCCATACTGTTGTCCATAGTGGCTCTATCAATTTACATTCCCACCAACAGGGCAAGAGGGTTCCCTTTTCTCCACACCCTCTCCAGCATTTATTGTTTCTAGATTTTTTGATGATGGCCATTCTGACTGGTGTGAGATGATATCTCATTGTAGTTTTGATTTGCATTTCTCTAATGTTTAGTGATGTTGAACATTCTTTCATGTGTTTGTTGGCAGTCTGTATATCTTCTTTGGAGAAATGTCTATTTAGGTCTTCTGCCCAATTTTGGATTGGGTTGTTTGTTTTTTTGTTATTAAGCTGCATGAGCTGCTTATAAATTTTGGAGATTAATCCTTTGTCAGCTGCTTCATTTGCAAATATTTTCTCCCATTCTGAGGGTTGTCTTTTGGTCTTGTTTATAGTTTCCTTTGCTGTACAAAAGCTTTGAAGTTTCATTAGGTCCCATTTGTTTATTTTTGTTTTTATTTCCATTTCTCTAGGAGGTGGGTCAAAAAGGATCTTGCTGTGATTTATGTCATAGAGTGTCCTGCCTATGTTTTCCTCTAAGAGTTTGATAGTTTCTGGCCTTACATTTAGGTCTTTAATCCATTTTGAGCTTATTTTTGTGTATGGTGTTAGGGAGTGATCTAATCTCATACTTTTACATGTAGCTGTCCAGTTTTCCCAGCACCACTTATTGAAGAGGCTGTCCTTTCTCCACTGTATATTCCTGCCTCCTTTATCAAAGATAAGGTGACCATACGTGTGTGGGTTTATCTCTGGGCTTTCTATCCTGTTCCATTGATCTATCTTTCTGTTTTTGTGCCAGTACCATACTGTCTTGATTACTATAGCTTTGTAGTATACTCTGAAGTCAGGGAGCCTGATTCCTCCAGCTCCGTTTTTCGTTCTCAAGATTCCTTTGGCTATTTGGGGTCTTTTGTGTTTCCATACAAATTGTGACATTTTTTGTTCTAGTTCTGTGAAAAATGCCAGTGGTAGTTTGATAGGGATTGCATTGAATCTGTAGATTGCTTTGGGTAGTAGAGTCATGTTCACAATGTTGATTATTCCAATCCAAGAACATGGTATCTCTCCATCTGTTTGTATCATCTTTAATTTCTTTCATCAGTGTCTTATAATTTTCTGCATACAGGTCTTTTGTCTCCTTAGGTAGGTTTATTCCTAGATATTTTATTCTTTTCGTTGCAATGGTAAATGGGAGTGTTTTCTTGATTTCACTTTCAGATTTGTCATCATTAGTATATAGGAATGCCAGAGATTTCTGTGCATTAATTTTGTATCCTGCTACTTTACCAAATTCATTGATTAGCTCTAGTAGTTTTCTGGTAGCATCTTTAGGATTGTCTATGTATAGTACCATGTCATCTGCAAATAGTAACAGCTTTACTTCTTCTTTTCCGATTTGGATTCCTTTTATTTCTTTTTCTTCTCTGTTTGCTGTGGCTAAAACTTCCAAAACTATGTTGAATAAGAGTGGTGAGAGTGGGCAACCTTGTCTTGTTCCTGATCTTAGTGGAAATGGTTTCAGTTTTTCACCATTGAGGACGATGTTGGCTGTGGGTTTGTCATATATGGCCTTTATTATGTTGAGGAAAGTTCCCTCTATGCCTACTTTCTGGAGGGTTTTTATCATAAATGGGTGTTGAATTTTGTCAAAAGCTTTCTCTGCATCTATTGAGATGATCATATGGTTTTTCTCCTTCAATTTGTTAATATGGTGTATCACGTTGATTGATGTGCGTATATTGAAGAATTCTTGCATTCCTGGAATAAACCCCACTTAATCATGGTGTATGATCCTTTTAATGTGCTGTTGGATTCTGTTTGCTAGTATTTTGTTGAGGATTTTTGCATCTATGTTCATCAGTGATATTGGCCTGTAGTTTTCTTTCTTTGTGACATCTTTGTCTGGTTTTGGTATCAGGGTGATGGTGGCCTTGTAGAATGAGTTTGGGAGTGTTCCTCCCTCTGCTATATTTTGGAAGAGTTTTAGAAAGATAGGTGTTAGCTCTTCTCTAAATGTTTGATAGATTTCACCTGTGAATCTGTCTGGTCCTGGGCTTTTGTTTGTTGGAAGATTTTTAATCACAGTTTCAATTTCAGTGCTTGTGATTGGTCTGTTCATATTTTCTATTTCTTCCTGATTCAGTCTTGGCAGGTGGTGCCTTTCTAAGAATTTGTCCATTTCTTCCAGGTTGTCCATTTTATTGGCATAGAGTTGCTTGTAGTAATCTCTCATGATCTTTTGTATTTCTGCAATGTCAGTTGTTACTTCTCCTTTTTCATTTCTAATTCTATTGATTTGAGTCTTCTCCCTTTTTTTCTTTATAAGTCTGGCTAATCGTTTATCAATTTTGTTTATCTTCTCAAAGAACCAGCTTTTAGTTTTATTGATCTTTGCTATTGTTTCCTTCATTTCTTTTTCATTTATTTCTGATCTGATTTTTATGATTTCTTTCCTTCTGCTAAGTTTGGGGGTTTTTTGTTCTTCTTTCTCTAATTGCTTTAGGTACAAGGTTAGGTTATTTATTCGAGATGTTTCCTGTTTCTTAAGGTAGGATTGTATTGCTATAAACTTCCCCCTTAGAACTGCTTTTGCTGCATCCCATAGATTTTGGGTCATCGTGTCTCTCCATTGTCATTTGTTTCTAGGTATTTTTTTATTTCCTCTTTGATTTCTTCAGTGATCAATTCGTTATTAAGTAGTGTATTGTTTAGCCTCCATGTGTTTGTATTTTTTACAGATCTTTTCCTGTAATTGATATCTAGTCTCATAGCGTTGTTGTCAGAAAAGATACTTGGTACAATTTCAATTTTCTTAAATTTACCAAGGCTTGATTTGTGACCCAAGATATGATCTATCCTGGAGAATGTTCCATGAGCACTAGAGAAAAATGTGTATTCTGTTGTTTTTGGATGGAATGTCCTATAAATATAATTAAGTCCATCTTGTTTAATGTATCATTTAAAGCTTGTATTTCCTTATTTATTTTCATTTTGGATGATCTGTCCATTGGTGAAAGTGGGGTGTTAAAATCCCCTACTATGAATGTGTTACTGTCGATTTCCCCTTTTATGGCTGTTACCATTTGCCTTATGTATTGAGGTGCTCGTATGTTGGGTGCATAAATATTTACAATTGTTATATCTTCTTCTTGGATCGATCCCTTGATCATTATGTAGTGTCCTTCTTTGTCTCTTCTAATAGTCTTTATTTTAAAGTCTATTTTTTCTGATATGAGAATTGCTACTCCAGCTTTCTTTTGGTTTCCATTTGCATGGAATATCTTTTTCCATCCCCTTACTTTCAGTCTGTATGTGTCTCTAGGTCTGAAGTGGGTCTCTTGTAGACAGCATATATATGGGTCTTGTTTTTGTATCCATTCAGCCAGTCTGTGTCTTTTGGTGAGAGCATTTAGTCCATTTACATTTCAGGTAATTATCGATATGTGTGTTCCTATTCCCATTTTCTTAATTGTTTTGGGTTTGTTATTGTAGGTCTTTTCCTTCTCTTGTGTTTCTTGCCTAGAGAAGTTCCTTTAGCAGTTGTTGTAGAGCTGGTTTGGTGGTGCTGAACTCTCTCAGCTTTTGCTTGTCTGTAAAGGTTTTAATTTCTCCATCGAATCTGAATGAGATCCTTGCTGGGTAGAGTAATCTTGGTTGCAGGTTTTTCTCCTTCATCACTTTCAGTATGTCCTGCCAGTCCCTTCTGGCTTGCAGAGTTTCTGCTGAAAGATCAGCTGTTAACCTTATGGGGATTCCCTTGTGTGTTATTTGTTGTTTCTCCCTTGCTGCTTTTAATATGCTTTCTTTGTATTTAATTTTTGACAGTTTGATTAATATGTGTCTTGGCATATTTCTCCTTGGATTTATCCTGTATCGGACTCTCTGTGCTTCCTGGACTTGATTAACTATTTCCTTTCCCATGTTTTGTTTTGTTTTTTTTTTTTAATATAATTGTCATTCTAATAGGTATGTAGCACTGTAGTTTTGATTTGTATTTCCCTAATGATTAGGGATATTGAGTATCCTTTCAAATGTTTATTAGCCACTTATATGTCTTCTTTGAAGAAATAATCTGTTCAAGTCCATTGCCCATTATAATCGGGTTGTTTTGTTGTTGCTGAGTTGGAAGAGTTCTTTATATATTCTGGATATCAATCCTTATTAAATATATGATTTGCAAATATTTTCTCCCATTCTGTGGGTTCTCTTTTCACCCTGTTGATAGCGTCCTTTGATGCACAAAAATTCTTAATCTTGATGAAGTCTACCTTATCTATTTTTTATATCTATTTCTTATCTATTTTTTCTCGCCTGTGCTTTTGGTATCATATTCAAGAAATCTTTGCCAAATATTAATACAATGTCTTGAAGCTTTCTTCTTATGTTTTTTTCTAAGAGTTTTATAGTTTTAGATTTTACATTTAGGTCTTTAATCTGTCTTGATTTCATTTTTGCAGATGGTGTAAGGTAAAGGGTCAACTTCATTCTTTTGCATGTGGATATCCAGTTTTCCCAATCTCATGTGTTGAAAAGACTACTTTCCTCATTGAAGGTTCTTGGCACCCTTGTCAAAAATCATTTGACCGTATATACAAGAGTATTTCTGGCTTTCTATTCTATTCCATTGGTCTGTATGTCTTTCTTTGTGCCAGTACCACACTGTTTTGATTACCGTACTTGGTAGTAAGTTTTGAAATCATGAAGTGTAAGACCTCCAACTTTGTTCTTCTTTTTCAAGGTGGTTTTGGCTATATGGGGTCCCTTGAGATTCCATATAAATTTTAGGATGATTTCTCTTTTTATGCAAAAAAAATCTTTGGGATTTTGATAGGAATTGCATTGAATCTATAGATCATTTTGTGTAGTACTGACATATTAAAAATATTAAGTCTTCCAATCCATGAACATGGGATGTTTTACTATTATGTTTTCTTTAAGTTCTTTCAGCAAGGTTTTGTACTTTTCAGAATGCAAGTCTTTTGCCTCCTGGTTAAGTTTATTCCTAAGTAATTTTTATGCTATTTTAAAGAAATTGTTTTCTTGATTTTCTTTTCAGAGTTTTCATTGTTAATGGATAGAAATGCAACTGATTTTTGTGTGTTGTTTTTGTATCCTGCAGCTTTGCTGAACTCATTTTTCCCTGTTTGTTTCTTATGCTGGGTGGTGGGTACATGGTTTTGCATGTTTGGAATATTTTATTAAAAAACAAATACCTTGAACCACAAACTTGCTCCCGCTCAAGTAACTCCCTTCCAGCTACAATTGGAGGGGGGAGCAGTCTTTGGGCTCTTACTGGCCCCGTAGAGAGCCCATCTCTTTTCTGTACCCTGGGAGATACCATCTTCCCAAAACGTAAAAAATGCTTCCTGAGCTGAGCAACACCACCAGGAAACTGTCTAAAGAGGCAGAGGGGCCCCCTAACCAGTGTCAGACCTCTGGGTGGGAGGATGGGCTCCATCACCGATGCTTGTGGAGCCCTGACAAATCCCTTCCTGGACCTTAGTTTCCTCCTCTGTCAAATAAGCAGGTAAGACTCGATGATCTCCAGGGCCCTTTGGTTGTGAAGAAAGCCAAAGCTGGGCAGGTGGAGAGAACGTGGGTGGAATCACCAGGCTTTGGTGGCAGTGAGGTTCTGGTCCACGGCACCGCTCTGCAGCGTCCTCACTCACTGAAGGAAAACGCCCCCATGATTTTATCCGACTTGTCACTCCTTTATTCAACCTTTGTGGTTTTAAAACAACGATAAATTACTTGTGCTATAATTATTATTACAAGAGCCCTTTGCTCTGCAGTTTGTAAAGCACTTTCACATTCATTACTCATTTTACAAATGAGGAAACCAAATCCCAGAGAGGTGGTGGTGTTCCCTGCCCCTAGCTAGGCTAGTAAATAGTATACCTGGTCTGGATTAAAATGAATCCCAGTTCAGCTGACAAAATGCTGTGTGGCCACCCCTGTATAATGAGGTAGTTACAGATGAGGGGAACTAGAGGGAAAGAGGGAGGAAGGGGAATAAGAAATTCGAATCATCTATTGATTTGATACAGTTACTTTTCCATAAGGTCTAAAGGAAATAAATGGCACATCAAGAGGGAGACTCAGAATGTAATAAAGCAATGCGCAAACTGTCAAGGTCATCACATATAAGGAACGTCTGACAAACTGCCACAGCGCAAGAGGCCAAGGAGGCGTGACCCCAAAATGTAGTGTGGGGTGCTGGATGGGATTCTGGAACAGGAAAAGGACGGTGGATAAAAACCGAAAAGATGGGAATCATATAAACTTACAATAATGTATCCATATTGATTCACCAATTGTAATAAACATACCATAGTAATGTAAAGTGTCTGTAACAGGAGAAACTGGGTGTGGGTATATGAGAACTGTCTGTACTATCGTCAGATTTTTTCTGTAAATCTAAAGTTTTAGAAAATAAAGTTTTTTTTAAAAAAATGCACAAATAGGGCTTCCCTGGTGGCGCAGTGGTTGAGAGTCCGCCTGCCGATGCAGGGGACACGGGTTCGTGCCCCGGTCCGGGAAGATCCCACGTGCCGCGGAGCGGCTGCGCCCGTGGGCCATGGCTACTGAGCCTGCACGTGCGGAGCCTGTGCTCCGCAATGGGAGAGGCCACAACAGTGAGAGGCCCGCATACTGCAAAAAAAGGAAAAAAAAAAGCACAAATAAAGCAGAAACTAACACACCATTGTAAAGCAATTATACTCCAATAAAGATGTACCAAAAAATAAAATAAAGTAAATAAAAAATGCACAAATATATACAGTAGTTCCTGATCTGATTTTAAAAGGGAAGACCAAGCCTACCCTTCTCTCTCACTCCAGCCCTGAGTCCCCTCCGCCTCTCTGTGCCAAAGCACTTAGCTGGCAAGGGATGGCAGGCTCACTCCTGCCACAGTATCCCTTCATCTGGCTGATCACTTTCCCCAGGCCACACCCAAATTCCATCATTTCCCTTCCATGTGGAATGCTGCAGTCAGAGGACAACAGGTAAGGAACGTAGATGGTAGATGTATTGATATATCTGCAAGATGTGAGAAAGGTGGAGACAGGGAGAGACACAGGGAGACAGGGAAACAGGAAGAGACTAAGACTGACAGAATTTTTGACAGGGATGCCAAGATCATTCAATGGTGGAAAGAATGGTCTCTTCAACAAATGGTACTGGGACAACTGGATATTCACATGCCAAAGAATGAAGTTAGACTCTTACCTCACTCCATATTCAGAAATGAACTCAAATGGATCAACGACCTCAATATAAGAGCCAAAATTTCATAAAAACCATCAGAAGAAAACACAGGGGTAAATCTTCATGGCATTGGATTTGGCAATAGATTCTTAGATGTGACACTAAAAGCATAAGCAACAAAATAAAAAATTGGTAAATTGGACTTCACAAAACTGAAAAATTTTGTACATCAAGGGATATTATCAAAATGTGAAAAGACTGGGCTTCCCTGGTGGCGCAGTCGTTAAGAATCCGCCTGCCAATGCAGGGGGCATGGGTTCGAGCCCTGGTCTGGGAAGATCCCACATGCTGTGGAGCAACTAAGCCCGTGAGCCACAACTACTGAGCCCACGTGCCTAGAGCCCGTGCTCCGCAACAAGAGAAGCCACCGCAATGAGAAGCCCGTACACCACAACAGAGTAGCCCCTGCTCGCCGCAACTAGAGAAAAAGCCCACACGCAGCAACAAAGACCCAACAAAGCCAAAAATAAAATATATATATACACAAATGACCAGCAAGCACATGAAAAGATGCTCAACACCACTGGCCAGTAAGGAAATGCAAATCAAAACCACAATGAAATACCACGTCATACCCACTGCAATGACTATAATTTTTTAAATGAGGATATTTTTCATTAGGTTGTAGAGAAATAGAAACCCTCATAACATCACTCGAGGCAGAGAGCAAGGGTTGTAAAATGGCCTAGCTGCTGTGGAAAACAGTATGGCATTTCCTCATAAGGTTACATATACAATTAATATATGACCCAGCAGTTCCACTCTTATATACCCAAGATAGATGAAAAAGTATGTCTACCTATAACCTGTACATGAATGTTCACAGCAGCATTATTAATAATAGCCAAAAAGTGGAAACAGCCCACTGTCCATCAGCAGATGAATTTATAAACAAATTGTGGTACATCCATATGATGGAATATTATTCCGCAATAAAAAGGAATGGAGTACTGATGCAGGCTACAGTTTAGATGAACCTCGAAAACTAAGTGAAACAAGCTAGAGACCAAAGGTCACGTGTTATATGATTGGTTTTATATGAGATATCCAGTATAGGCAAATCCACAGAGACAGAAAGTGGATTAGGGATCAGCGGGAGATAGGAGGAGGAGGGGACGGGGAGTGATTACTTAACAGGTATGGGGTGTTCCGCTGAGGGGGGATGAAAATTTTTGAAACTAGAGAGAGCTGGTGGTTGCACAGCATTGTGAATGCACTAAAGGCCACTAAATTGTACACATTAAAATGGTTAAATGGGGCCTCCCTGGTGGCGCAGTGGTTGAGAGTCCGCCTGCCGATGCAGGGGACACGGGTTCGTGCCCCGGTCCGGGTAGATCCCACATGCCGCGGAGCGGCTGGGCCCATGAGCCATGGCTGCTGAGCCTGCGTGTCCGGAACCTGTGCTCCGCAACGGGAGAGGCCACAACAGTGAGAGGCCCGTGTACCGCAAAAAAAAAAAAAAAAGGTTAAGTGTATATTGTGTGAGTTCCACCACAATTTTTTTTAAGTGACATAGAGATAGCTAGGCCAAGACAGAAGCAGGGACCTGGAGAGAGGGAAGAGATGGAGATATCAGGACAAGCTGCAGCCCATTACAAGGAATTTATTAGTCCTGTTCGGTCAGCGGGTTGCCAGCTAAATGTAATATAGATCTATATACAAAGAAAATGCCTCTTTCTGCATAATGAATATTTACTCATGCATGGGTCGGGCAATTTCACAGAAGTAATTAAAAGCAGTCTTTTGTGTATTGCTCAAAAATGATAGTGACCTGCTGACCGGAGCTGCAGACACAGTGACATATTGAAAATGTTACCTACTGACGTATGTTATTAAAGAGGAATTAAGGGTCGCTTTCTTCCCCTCCCCTTAAAAGCTAATCATTCCTAAGCCTCCTGTCTGCTCACATGCAGAGTACGGCTTCAAGGGGAGCCCACCCCCCAGATGAGGCCAGAGAGCTAGGCTGACCCGCCTCGATCTACAACCTTCCCTCCACGACCATACATTGAAACAGATGATGGTTATTGAGAAGACCATAGAGAGGAAATAGGCCACAGTATGTGGTCTCTGTGGAAAGTTCTCCCCACTCTCCTGCCATATCCAGCCAGTTGCAAAATCCTGTCGATTCTACTAATTCTTCTTCAGCGACCCTTGTCACAGTGTCTCCTCTTTGTCACTAGCTCTGCCCTGCTTCAGCTCCCCACTGCTCCTGAAGCTTTGTTCCCCGCAATTCTGATCTACTGATGACTCTTCCTGGATCTGTGAATCAAGTCACTACTTTGCTCATGCACCACCCATTGTCTGTAGTCCTCTTCACCCTGGCATTAAAGGCCCCATCGTCTGACCATAGCCCCAGCTGACCATTCCACATCAGGGTTCTTGGTTCCCAACGACAGAAAGTGACTGTGGCTAATTTAAGGCAGAAAGAACCTACCAGGAAGACATCAGGGAGCTCGTAGAATCAATGGGAAGCTGGGAGGTCTGCCGGCAAAAGGCAGAGATAAAGTCATGTGTACCAGGGGGTGGTCCAGCCAGGATGCCACAGCTGACCCCACCACACCACTGATGGGCACTTGCCACCATCCAACAGCCCTACAACCTCCATGAATAACCCCTAAGCATCCCCACCTCCTCATGTCTGTCTGCAGACTCCCAGTCCTATGTGGGAGTATCCAACCAACAGAGCCTGCTCCTTCTGCAACCTCACCACCACCATCCCAGGAGAAAGGAGCCGGCCCTCTTCCACAGGGAGAGGCGAGGCCCTCACTTCCCAAACGTACTCCCTGTCCCACAGCTAAATCAATATTTCCTTCATACCCCCCGCCCACTCGATGCTCTCCCATCACCCCAACTCTGCTTTTGCCTTCTCTCCCTACTGGAATGCCTCATCCTACCTCCTCATAACCAGTTGGATCATCCTTCAAATGACCCAATCAAATGTCACCTCCTCTAGGAAGCCTTCCCTGATTGCCTCCACCCCCCCCCCAATCTAGATGTGATGCCATCTGGGTCTCTCTGGTGGCATTGAAGGCTCTCCATTGTGTTTTATAGCTTGTCATGCTCTTGGGTGACCCTCTCCTATGAGACAGTGAGTCCCTAGAAGGCAGGACTCATGACTTCTCTTAACCCCAGAACCAAGCACAGAGCCAGCCTGGTGTGTGCACAGATGCCTGGATGGGCAGAAATGAGGTCTGGTCCAGAATTTCTATGCATTCCTGGTCTGCAACACATGGTTTGGGTGTCCTTTATTTTCCAAGTGTGTTTTGGAAACTATACACTATAAGGGCCCACGAGGATGGGGATAACGTTTTTTTTAGATATCCCCTCAATTGATAGCACAGGGCTGGGCACATATTAGGTGCTTAATAAACACACGATTCGAACTTCCCCTTTCTTGCCCCTACTGTGTCTTTTGAGTTTCCTGAAGTGCATCACCATTGAGATGATATTGAATCAAATCAAATGTAGAAGAGCTTAATAGCAACCACAGCCTTGCAGACATTTTTTTTTTTGACCATTTCTTTTAACTCGTGGCAGAGAATGCCAGCTGTCAATCAAAATCCCTTTTGCCTCCTCTAGAGCATTAGCAGTGTAGCCCAGCATACGACTACCTGGTTATTTCCCAGACTCATTTGCACTTAGGTGTGACCCTGTGTCCAAATTCTTGCCGGTGGAATGTGAGAGAAAACTCCAAGCCCAGTGCTCTCTTAGCACTGCCTCAAGGTTACCCATTTTTTAATTCCTTTCATCTCTTTACATAAGCTATCTTAGGGAGAACTCCTGTTAAAAGCCCAAGTGAGTCAAAATAGGAAGTCATACGACATTCAGCAAGTCCCTTTGCCTCTCTGGACTTCCATTTCTCCAGCTCTCATGCTGAATGAGTCTAAACTGAACCTGCCTATTCCCTCCCCACGTTTCCCCTTTTCACCTGCCCACGCTTGCTGCCAGGCAGGTGGGCTAACACTGTGTCTGGGAAACAGCTGTCCCTGGGATCCCTTCTAAATCATCAAGTCCCAACTCTTTCTGACTTTTAAAGACCTGCATGCCTCCCCTCATGATGTTTGAATGATAGTTCAATTCTGTCGATTTCCTGGGGAACAGTAGTTTTCTCAGATATTCTGCTGCAGACTGCCTCTCCCTAGAATAGAAAACCCCAGACAGCTGTCCCAGGCAGGCTCCCTCTCCATCACCTGCAGCCATGGTCAACGCCACCAAACCTTCCTCACAGAGCCCCCCTGACCTAACTTTGGGCTGAGGGCAGCCCAGCATGGGAGCAGGCAGGAGCCGTCCTTATATACGGCATGAAGGTGTGGCCCATATATAGCAATGTGGTCATACCAGTTAAAATATTGAGACACACAGATGTAGAAAAGAAACTTACGGTTATCAAGGAGGAGAGGGTGGAGGAGGGATAAACTGGGAGATTAGGACTGACATATATACACTACTATATATAAAACAGACAACTAATAAGAGCCTACTGTATAGCACAGGGAACTTTACTCAATACTCTGTAATGACCTATATGGGAAAAGAATCTAAAAAAGAGGGGATATATGTACATGTATAACTGATGCACTTTGCTATACAGCAGAAACTAAAACAACATTGTAAAGCAACTATACTCCAGTAAACATTAATGTAAAAGAAACAATATTGGGGCTTCCCTGGTGGCACAGTTGTTGAGAGTCCGCCTGCCAATGCAGGGGACACGGGTTCGTGACCCGGTCCGGGAAGATCCCACATGCCGCGGAGCGGCTGGGCCCGTGAGCCATGGCCGCTGAGCCTGCGCGTCCAGAGCCTGTGCTCCGCAACGGGAGAGGCCACAACAGTGAGAGGCCTGCGTACTACCCCTAGGCCTCCTCCAAATCCCTCCAGGCTAGCCGCCCCACCGTGTCCCATCCTTGCCTGGTAAAGGACATCTGCACAGGGCAACAACAACGTCCACATTATGATTCTGGATTTTGTGATGTTTGTGGTATTTGTCAGCTTTTTAAATTTTCTGTTTTATTATAATGTATCATCTTATTCTAAATAAGCAGTCTTGTTTTGTGTTCTTTTTATGAGATGATCAGTCGGGTACGGCCACAAGAGGAGACGGAGAAGAGGCTCAGGAAGATAGTTTATTGCACTCAGAGGTCCTAGGGACAGGAGGCAGGGCTCACCGTGCAGGGCCACATGGTAAAGCACCCGGCTCAGGAGGCAGAAGACAGTAATGAGGAAGTGCTTACACGGTGCCCTTTAGTGAGGTTTCCATGGGAAAGGCAATGTGGGCAGGGTGAACAGCTTAGGATTGGCTAGTTTAAATCATTCCAGCAGGTTTTGGACCTAGGGGCTGTCCCCAGATTCCTGGTACCAGGCCCTGGAATGATTAAGGCAGAGAAATAATGCCTCTGGGGTGCAAGGCCCAGGTGGAGGGGGTCTGGCTCTGCATCGGTTAGTTCGCATATCAAAGGCCTGCTCTCTAAGAATTGGCTGGCCCCCCCAGGAGCGGCAGTCTCTCCTCAGCCACAAAGGTTTTTTTAAGATGTCAAGACATCATAAAATACAGTAAATAAAATGATGGATAGATATAGGTGTAGGTACAACTTTATACCTAATTTTGTATTCATAACTGTGTATTCTTTTTCTTAAAGAGAACCCCCAAGCCGCATATGTCTCAAGCCCTACAAAACCCTGGGTGCCCCCGACCTTGGTGATCACTGGCCACAGCAGTGTAGATAATGAAGGGGTTCACACACCCTGCAGGCAAAACACCCACCCACATGCCCTCCGTCTACTCTGTGAGCTCTGCTTCTTGTGGGTTACGGATTGAACTGTGTCCCCCCAAAAGACATATTGAAGTTCTAATCCCCTACACCTCAGGATGTGACCTTATTTGGAAATAGGGTCCTCGCACAGGCCATTGGCTGAGATGAGGTCGTGCTGGAGGAGGGTGACCCGTAATCCAATATGGCTGGTGTCCTTATAAGAAGAGAAGGAGAGACAGAGACACAGGAGGAGAAGACAGCTGTGTGATGAAGGAGAAAGAGACACGTGCTGTAGCTGCAGGCCAAGGAGGGCCAAGGATCACCAGCAAATGCCAGACCCTTGCCAGAGGAAGGCAAGGGAAAGATTCTGCCCAGCTCTTCAGAGAAGCGTGGTCCTGCCAACACCTTGATTGTGAGAGAATAAATTGGTTGTTTTAAGCCCTCCCAGTTTGTGATACTTTGAAAAAAATGTTTTTCATTTATTTTTAATTTCTTTATTTTAGACCACATTGGGTCTTCATTGCTGTGTGTGGGCTTTCTTTAGTTGCGGTGAGCAGGGGCTACTCTTCATTGCGGTGCACAGGCTTCTCATTGCGGTGGCTTCTCTTGTTGCGGAGCACCGGCTCTAGGCAGGCGGGCTTCAGTAGTTGTGGCGCACGGGCTCTAGAGCACGGGCTCTAGATCACAGGCTCAGTAGTTGTGGCGCACGGGCTTAGTTGCTCCGTGGCGTGTGGGATCTTTCTGGACCAGGAATCGAACCTGTGTCTCCCGCATTGGCAGGTGGATTCTTAACAACTGCACCACCAGGGAAACCCCCAGTTTGTGATGCTGTGTTACAGCAGCCCTAGGAAACGAATACACTCCTACAGGAAGCTCCTTCCTCGGTGACATTCACTGAGACCTTATCTCTCCAGCTCCCGGAGAAATAGTGCCAGCACAGAGGACAAAACGGGCAGAACAAAAGACAGATGACAGTCAGAATTAGGGCAGTGGGTTTGAGGAAGGAACTAGGGCCTGGACAAGCTGTTTAGGCCCTCAGCACAGAGCACTAGATGGAAAGGGTCAGAAGAAGGGTTTGAGTGCAGCAGGAGAGTCGGGCCCGAAAAACAGCGCACGGTGCTTGGGGAGGCACCGAGTCCTTCCTCCAGACCAGCCTCCGAGGGGGCTCTGGGCCAAGTCCCAAGATCAAGTCTTGGCAACTGGAGCAGGCTCTGTCCCCAAAGTTTCAGTGATCTAAGCACCAGGGAGCACAGTGACCCGGGCACCTGAAGTCCAGGTAGAAGTCCACAGCCTGCTCATTCAGAGCCCATAGCCAGGGAACCGTCGGATGGAGCGCCCAGGCCATCGAGTCAGCACTAGTCAGGGGCACCGTATGGCTGACCTTTCTGCTCACGGCTCTCCCGGCAGCCGGGCTGAACATGACTGAGGTCTGTGCATGAGCCGTGAAGGGACTTTAACATGTGATACCAGAGTGTGAAGGACAGAGAAAAGGGTAGCACTCCTCACCAGCAGGACCTGCCCTCAGCCCAGTTGTCCTCAAGATGAAATTAAAGAGATCAACTCAGTTATCTCAAAGGCCTTTTCTGCTTCAATTTTCTCGACTATGGTAACCCACACCCTGCCAGGGGCCGCGCACTCTCCTTCTCCCTCCTCCTGGCTTCCCAGCCCTTCATCCGCATGCTGCAGACCTCCCATCCCCAAGCGCATCCTTACAACCTGCCAGGCCCCTGCCCCAGCCCAGGTTCTGCTCTGCGTAGAAATTCTGCAACAGCCAGAAAGCCATTAAACTAAATCAATTCACGAAAGCCGGGTACAGGCAACTCTCTCTGTAAGGTTTTATAATTTAAAAGGAGGCAGATTGCTTGAGAACAGGGGCCACGGCTGCTTTGATTCACCATCGAATCCCTAGCCCTAGCACAGATCTGACACACTGCAGGTGGTCAATAAATATTTGTTGAATGAATAAATGAACAAATGAATGGGACTCTCAGTCACTACAACAGAATGTGCAAGGCCGGGATGGGAGGAGCAGAGGCCTTCCTAGGCCCCTTCAACTCAAACTTTGAAACACAGGGTCTGCTCTCTCCCCAGACTTGGAGATGAGTATCGAGTCTGTTAATGCTCTAGCTGCACTCCCTCCCAAGGGGCCAGAAGGATGCTGCCCCAGTGCCTGAAATCAACCCAAAACAAGCCATGAGGCTTGCATGGCTGCCACGCATTGCATATTTTCTCAGCCGTCTGGGGCTAAATACAAAACAATGAAAATGAAAGGAGGTGGGAAGGGAGACTTGTTGAAAGGAGAAATCAAAGAGGAACCAGCCATCAGCTTATGTTTAGCAATAAGCAGGTTAATCACAAAGGAAATTAAAAGCGAGTCTCCTTGAAGGAGAAGAAGGAGGGGAAAAAAACTGTAATTGGTTCCCTCTGCTCTGAAATCACAGCACCTGCCCTCCATCTGCACCCAGAGAAGTGGCCTGAGGTCGGCAGACAGATCTGCCAAATCTCTTTCAGGCAGTCTTGAAATGCACACATGCACATGCACACACACACACACACATACACACACACACACACACACACACACACACGGGTCGTCCATGTGCTATTTAAAACACACAGAGCTTCAGTACTTAGAGGCCAACACTCGTACCCATCCTTCCATCCTTCATTTTGTATTATATTGATACTAAACCTTCAATCACCTAGAAGGAGAATTTACAGGTAGGAGTGGTGACCCTCTGGTAAGCAGTGACTGGCTGTGAAGTGCAGAGCAAATAATTTGTTACTGACAGATGTCAAAGTTTGGGAATGGTTTATTTAACTGTATAAACTGGAGAGGATTCAAAGTTACACCTACAGCATCATCACTCTTTTTTTTACTGAAGTAGAGTTGATTTACAATATTGTGTTAGTTTCCCGTGTACAGCAAAGTGATTCAGTTATATATATATCTTTTTTCAGATTATTTTCCACTATAGGTAATTACAAGATTGGATATAGTTCCCTGTGTTATACAGTAAATCCTTGTTGCTATTTTATGTACAGTAGTTTGTATCTGTTCATTCCATACTCCTAGTTTATCCCTCCCCCACACCTTTCCCCTTTGGTAGCTGTAAGTTTCTTCTCTATGTCTGTGAATCTGTTTCTTAATCGCACATCCACCCTTCTGCTTTCTCATAGGCAGGGGGTGGAGCCGACAGCCAGGACACAGAGAATGTGCTTTACAGAGAGGAGTAAGCAGCCCTCCTTGATGGTCTCAGCCATGGGTTTGAAGCAGAAAAATGTCGAAAGTCTCTAGTCCAGAATGTGGACCACAGAAGGCAGGCAAAGTTGAAGACACATCTCAGAGAGGGGAATCAGCCCATTAGCGACCAAAATTAATCAAGGACCTGGGGCCAGATGCTAGTGGAATCAGCTGATCTAAATGTGAGAGAGAAAGTCAGAAGGAGACAGAGAGACAGACACAGAGAGAGCAGCAGCGAAGAGAAGGGGAGAGGGGGAGGGAGCCCGGGTTCCTGTCGGCTACAGGCCTTTGTGATGCTGTCCTGCCCTGTGTTGTGTGACCCACCCCCTCTGCTCTCCCAAGCAATTCACCTTTTTGCTTAAGCCAGTTTAGTATTGATAGAATCCTGTGACTTGCAAACAAAGGGGCCTCGTCAAGGCCCAACCCTTGGCTTACCAGCTGCAGAGGGTTGGATAAGAGGGCTCAGGGGATCTCCCAGAGGCCTCGCGGAGTTAGGAGAATGCGTTGAGCCTGCCGGGCTGCACAGCTGAGCTCCTTGGAGCTGTCGGGGTTCTGGAGAAGACCCCAGGGACCAACCCATTTTCTCTTCCAGCTAAAGTTTGGTTTGAACAAAAGTTCCCGTGGCTTGACGTTTTTTGAAACCCACTGGGCAAGGTACAAGACCCTGGCAGGAAGTCTGGATGCTTTCTAGCTGTTCTCACTCCCTCTATCACTCATTCTACTTTAATAAGCAGAGGGAAATCCCAGCTGCCTATTATTTTAAGCTGATGAGCCGAGGTTTGAAGGAGGGTCGCCATCTTGCGCGTCTACAGTGGTGATGCCAGTTCTGTGTCTATGGAAGATGCCCCTGCTAGACCCCCGCAGACAGGCAGAGGAGGCCCCTAGGATTCTTGGCAAGTGGAATCCCAGGCACAGCAGAACCACATCTTCAGCTTCAGGCACAGAGAGCGACACGGAGCAAACGCTCCTCTCCGAGATGAAAGCCCTGCGGTGGAGATCCCTGCTGGGTGCCGCAAGGGCCCCGACCTCCCTGCAGAGTGGACGCTGCAGGCAGTGCAGAGTCTGAGGACTTTCTGTCCAAAAGGAACTTTCAGAGACCTGCTAATCCAGTACCTGTTTCACAGAACAGGAGACCGGAGGCCCCGGGTCGGAAGGACTTGCCCAAGACTACACAGTGAGTAACTCGTCACCTGATCCCTCCCTTGGGATAATGTCCCCTGAAGAGCCAGTTGGGCCCTTCTCTAGGTTACTGAGCCGAGTGTCCTAAGACTCAAGTCCCTTCTTCCAAAGAGTTGTCAGGCACTTTCAGCCCCCTTCCCCTCTAGCTTCGGGCATCTGTGATATGATGCCAGAGCCTGGTTCAGTCTGTCCCACAGGACATCATGGGACAGTAGAAGGAGCACTGGAATTGGTGTCCAAAACTGTCTTTGAGGCTACACAGAGGAGTCAAGTCAAAGACATCACTTAACCTCTGGTTCCCAGTCTCCTCATTTGTACAATGGGATAATAAAATCTGTCCTGCCGGTTTCTCAGGCCATGAGGATCCAGTAGGATAGAGTCTGGGACCAGGATGGCCACACAGTGTTACTCCCCTAAGAAAGCCCTCAGCTCACCTGCCTGATGAGGCATTCCTGGTACCACACCCATCTCTTATGGAATTTGCCTAAAGCAACTGCCTTTTCGCGGTACCTGGCATGGACCCTATACATCAACATTCAAAACACCCCCATCTTGCTTTTATGGGATATGGGGACCAGGGACCCTCCTAGCCAAGGCTTCTAAATATAGGATCCCATGATGCCAGGGACCCACAAAATGTGGCCCTGGAATCTCCAGCCTATTATCAAGATTTCAAAAAGTCTTACGGAAAGTATTTCCCTAGGTAAACTCAAGGGCCCATCTTCTTTGCTTTGGACTAGAATGTTCTTTCAGAGTGTAGTAGTTAACACCATTATCTTGTGTTAGCTAGAAGCTTGGCTTGGTAATACAGATGTTTCTAATTAATATAAATGCACGCCCTAATTAGCTGTTATATGATACATGAGGTGCGTTTGTTAGGAAGATCTTTTCTCAAAATTTACAATCTCCAGCAATTCCACTTTTAGGTATTTCTACTAAGAAATAATTATGAATACATGCAGTGATTTTTGGACAAGGCTATTTGTTGATACATTGTGTACAAACATTTTTAAAAGTTCAACAATTTGTTAACGTTATGGTACATTCAAATGGTGGGATTACATGTAGTCACTAAAAATCACCTTTTAGAAGAATATTTAACAACAATGTGAATTATGATTTGAATATGGTTGAGCAGAGGAGAAAAGCTCACAAAACTGTACATCTAGTATGATTCCAATTTTGTGCATTAAAAAGGAAGATTATACAAACCAATGTTAAAAACAGTTATGAGATCAAAAGTGACTTTTATTGCACTTTTCAAGTTTTCTACAAATAATATGTATGAGTTTTATAATTGGGGAGGAAAGGCAGAAAATGTCCTTTTGAGAATCTCTGCAAGAATCAAGTCTCTAAAAGGGTCTTGAAAGTTGAGAGTTCAAGGAGAACCCAAGGGCAGGCACTAGGAAGCCTCCCCCCCAACTTGGAACATAACAGTTGGTTTTCAAAGCTTTCACACCGCCATTTGTCAGAACCTCAAGCTGGCACGCCAGGCGTTGGTGAGCATGTGGATCTGTGGTATCTCTTGCACATTGCAGTGGAGTGGAAATTGGTGCAACCGTTTTGCAAAACCCTTGACTTTATCTCCTAAAGCTGAACATTCCCATACTTAACACTCTACAGGGAACATGTGTTTATCAGTAGGTATTACAAGAGTGATCATTAACAGCGCTGTTCACAATAGCAAAACGCTGCAGAGATCCTTGTTGTTCATCAACACAGAAATGAATGAATAATCTATGGCGTATTCCCAAAATGTGAAGTAGAGTCAAATCGAATTAATTGGTGTTTCAGTTCGAGAAGGTGAAAAAAGTTCTGGATTTGGGTGGTGGTGACGGTTGCACAACACTATGTATGTACTTAAATGTCACTGAATTTGTACACTTAAAAATAGTTAAAATAGGGCTTCCCTGGTGGCGCAGTGGTTGAGAGTCCGCCTGCCACTGCAGGGGACACGGGTTCGTGCCCTGGTCCAGGAAGATCCCACATGCCGCGGAGCGGCTGGGCCCGTGAGTCATGGCCGCTGAGCCTGCGCATCTGGAGCCTGTGCTCCGCAACGGGAGAGGCCACAACGAGAGGCCCGCGTACCGCAAAAAAAAAAAAGTAAATTTTACATTTTATATGTATATAACCATAATAAAAAAACAAATTAAATACAGTGAACTTGATAATACAGATTAACTTAACCACGATAATAAGTAAAAAAAAAAAAAGCTGCCAAAGGTGACATACAGCATGATGTCCTCTTTATAAAGTTAAAACAACTAAAATTTAAAATAGGCTTTTTGAGAAAGCGAATAAAATACAGTACAACAAAATAAGCAAAGCAAGAGAACAGTAAACAGAGAATTCAGGGTGATAGTTACTCGGATGAGGGAGGGTAGCTTGATCTGGGCTATTATTAAGGTCCTGCCTTCTGTGGGTGGAGCCACGGGTGCTTTTTACATTAAAAGAAAGAAAATGGAAAGGGTGGAAGAAAGGAAGAGAAGATGAGAGGGAGGGAGGAGAGGAGGAGAGAAAGGTGTCCTACCAGAGATGAGGGTATGCCACGAAGCAAGGATTTTGATTCATTCAATTCTGGTCACCCGGGGTGACCAGTTTGACCATAGTCCAAACGCTATGGACTTCCCTGGTGGCACAGTGGTTAAGAATCTGCCTGCCAATGCAGGGGACACGGGTTCGAGCCCTGCTCCGGGAAGATCCCACATGCCGCGGAGCAACTAAGCCCGTGCACCACAACTACTGAGCCTGTGCTCTAGAGTCTGTGAGCCACAACTACTGAAGCCCACGCACCACAACTATTGAAGCCTGGGCGCCTAGAGCCCGTGCTCCGTAACAAGAGAAGCTGCCGCCATGAGAAGCCCGTGCACCACAGCAAAGAGTAGCCCTGCTCACCGCAACTAGAGAAACCCCAGGCACAGCAATGAAGACCCAATGCAGCCAAAAATAAATAATTTTTTTTAAAATTGCTGAACAGAGCATATATTGTTTAGTAATACATAGGCACGTGAAAAGCATTTGTAAAATGTAAACGGATGACTTTGGCGGGCGGGGGTGGGGTGTTCTAGAACAGTGCCTGTGCACATAATAGGTACTCAATAAATATTTGCTGTTTGTTGAGAGGGAAGAAAAGTAAATGGATGTTTAATACAACATTTAGGATAGTGATTGCTCTGGGATGTGGAGGGGGATGTGTATGTGGCTCCCCTGATCCCGGCACTCAATTTCTTAAACTCAGTCGTGGATACACAGTCGTTCATTTTACTATTATTCCTAAAGCATACACATACTTTATATGCACTTTTTTGTATGTATGATTTATTTCACAATTAAAAAGTAAAAAAGGAGAGAGTATAAATTAAATAGAATGCAAAAAAAGAATTTTTATTGTTCTCTAAAAACACTAATAGATCATCAGCTCTGGCAAGATGGATCAAGAAAGAAATGGAGAAGGCACAAATATTCAGAATGAAAAAGAGGATAGAACTACGGATACAGTAGAATTTTTTCAACTCTTTAAAGAATTCTATGACCAATTCTATGCCAATAAATTTTAAAACAGACCAAATAAGTCATGCTCTAGAAAAATGTGTAACAGGATATTAAAATGGGACTTTCTCCATCTCCGCTTCAGCTGAGGGTCCCGAGACCAAGAACTAGATACAGTTGCCAAATGCTTTCCCATTCCTAAACAAGATGCCGAACGACCTCACTCACTTCTGCAGGGTGAGCTAAGGTTTTGTGAAACCACTTCTGCCGGTGCTGGGCTTCACCAGGTCGAGCTGCTAAAAGGGTACGAATTGGAGAGGCCTGGAAGAAAGGAGGATGTCTTAGGAGATGGGCACGTAGGCAGGTGCTTCCTTTTAACCTCAAATCAAGTGAGAGGGGCTTGATGAGGACCGCTCAGAGGGCTTGAGCGGCTCCCAGGACTGGGAGTTAATAAAGGCATACAAGTACCTGAGAAACCTAAAGGCAAGTCATGGTGAGCTGCCTAGCAGCAGAGGGAGAGTGAGGAACAAGGGCTGTCTTAGGGAGCTGCCCTCTGCTGACGGTGGGCAGGGAAGCAAAGGGTGAGAGGGAAGGAGGTGAAGAGAAGGGAGTCTGCCCTCTGGGGAATAGGCCCAAATAGACAGGATCTGCTGGAGAAAACCAGAGAGCCAGCTGGAGTCAAGATGTCACCATGCCATAGGCATTGTAGCTGGAGATCCCAATGGAGCAGCTGGGGCTCTGAGAAAATCCAAGGAGAGAAAGAGCCAGCTTTAGACATCAACAAGCCTAGGAAACACCAACCCTTCATAAATGTCTTCTACAACAGTGCCCTTTCCCTTACAGCCCTCACCCCAGATGGTCCTGCAAATTGAATGTGGTAACCTATCCATCTGTCTTTTTATCTATCTATCTATCTATCTATCCTGGCCAAGTAAAGCTTATCCCAGAACTGCAAGGAAGATTCAACTTCAGGAAAATGTCTAATGTAATTCACCATATTACCAGAGAGAGAGAAGAAAAACTATATGAAAAAACATTTGATAAAATTCAAACTTATATTTTAAGTCAAAGCTTCATATTAGGGACTTCCCTGGTGGCGCAGTGGTTAAGAATCCGCCTGCCAATGCAGGGAACACGAGTTCGAGCCCTGGTCCAGAAAGATCCCACATGCCACGGAGCAACTTAAGCCCGTGTGCCACAAGTACTGAGCCTGCGTGCCACAACTACTGAAGCCCGTGCACCTAGAGCCCGTGCTCCGCAACAAGAGACGCCCCCGCTCGCCTCAACTAGAGAAAGCCTGCGCGCAGCAACAAAGACCCAACGCGGCCAAAAATGAATAATAAATAAAAATTTTTTTAAAAGCTTCATATTAAAAACAACTCCTAGAGCATTAGGGATAGTGAGATCTTCCTTAACTTAATAAAGGGTATCTTTGGAAAACATGCAGCAAATGTTGTACTCAGTGGTGAAACATCAGATGTATTTTCTTTAAAATGACAAATCATGGTATCTGGCATTAAATCTAACCAAAAAATGCTCAGGACCTATAAGCAGAAAAATGTAAAACTGTTTTGAAGGGCAGATTTAAATAATAGAAGTGATATAGCACATCTATGGATGGGAGGACCCTACATCTTAAAAATAGTGATTCTCACCACTTCTGTCTATAAATTCAATGCCATTCCCACTAAAATCCCAAAGGGTTTTATCACAGAACTTGATAAGATTATCTTAAAGTTAATATGGAAGGAAAAAGGTCCAAGAAAAGCCAAGGAAATTTTGAAAGAACAAAATAGGGAGGCTTAGCTGGCCAGATATGAGGAATTATTATAAAGCTATTATAATTAAAAACAGGGTGGTATTGCTCCAGGAATAAATAAACCATGGAATAGGATATAAAGGCCAGAAATAAACCCATAAACATAGCTTACATGTAACAGAATTACAAATCAGTGTAATGAATTATTCTATAAATAATAAATGATTAGATGAATTATTCTATAAATGGTACTGGAAAAATTGATTAGCCATTTAGAAAAAAAGTAAAATTAGGCCTTTTCCTCACATTGTATATACACACACACCACACGTACACGCAATCCGAGGAGATGAAAGATCTACTAAATATGAAAATCATTTTTTTAATTTTCAGAAAAAATAGAAATATAGAAGGATATTTTTATCCTATCAGCATAGAAAAAATTTATCAAATTTTTATCAAGATACATTAATTACAAACTATAAAGGAAAATTTTGTAATGTTGGAATATATTGAAATTTGAAACTTCTGCCTGACAAAGACTTTTATAAATGAAATGGAAAAAACAAGTGACAGACTGAGAAAAGATATTTTTATTTTTTTAATTTTATTGAAGTATAGTTGATTTACAATATTATGTTAATTTATGCTGTACAACAAAGCAATTCAGTTATACATATATATATTCTTTTTCATATTCTTTTCCATTATGGTGTGTCACAGGATATTGAATATACTTCCCTGTGCTGTACAGTAGGACCTTGTTGTTTATTCATTCCGTATATAATAGTTTGCATCTGCTAATCCTGAACTCCCAGATAACTTCCCTCCCCGACACTCCCTCCCTCTTGGCAACCACAAGTCTGTTCTCTATGTCTGTGAGTCTGTTTCTGTTTCGTAGATAAGTTTATTTGTGTCATATTTTAGATTCCACATATAAGTGATATCACATGGTATTTGTCTTTCTCTTTCTGACTTACTTTGCTTACTATGATAATCTCTAGGTCCATCCATGTTGCTGAAAATGGCATTATTTCATTCATTATTTCATCATATGGCAACTCTATTTTTAGTTTTTTGAGGAACCTCCATACAGTTTTCCATAATGGCTGCACCAATTTACATTCCCACCAACAGTGCAAGAGGGTTCCCTTTTCTCCACACCCTCTCTAACATTTCTTATTTGTAGACTTTCTGGTGATAACCATTCTGACCAGTGTGTGGTGGTACTTCATTGTGGTTTTGATTTGCGTTACTCTAATAATTAGCGATGTTGAGCATCTTTTCTTGTGCCTATTGGCCATCTGTATGTCTTCTGTGGAGAAATGTCTCTTTAGGTCTTCTGTCCATTTTTTGGTTGGGTTTTTTTTTGTTGTTGTTATTGAGTTGTATGAACTGTTTGTATATTTTGGAAATTAAGCCCTTGTTTATTGCATCATTTGCAAATATTTTCTCCCAGTGCATAGGTAGTCTTTTCATTTTGCTTATGGTTTCCTTTGCTATGTGAAAGCTTGTGAGTTTGATTAGGTCCCATTTGTTTATTTTTGCTTTTAGAGAAAAGATATCTAACTACCAAAAGAGTAGTATCCAAAATATATAAAGAACTCCAGCAAATCAGTAAGGAAAAAACAACTCAACAGAATTGGGCCAAGCATATGGAGAGGCAATTCACAGAAGAAGAAAGCAGGGTGGTGAATAATCATATAAAAATAGGCTTAATCTCACTAGGATTCAGGGAAGCAAATTGCAACAACAGAGAGATTCCATTTCACACTGGTTAAATTGGCAGTATCTTGCAAGTCTGATTGTAACAGATTCATAAGCAATGGGGGAAAGGAACTCCTATACTTGTTGATGGGAGAGTGTGTTGGTACAATCACCTTGCGGAGGAGTTTGAGAATATCTAGTAGATTCGAAGATGGTCAGACCTCACAACACAGCAAAACCAATTCTAGGTAACCACTCTAAAGGGAGTTCCAGGTGCACAGGGAGACAGGTATGAAGATGTTTGTACGAAGATGTTTGTTGCAGACCTATTTTGTAATAGTGAGAAAGTGGAAATAACCATTAGGAGAATGGAGATCTAAAAATGTGGTTTATTCACCCAATGGAATATCATACAGCAGTTAAAATGAGCTAGATGTATACACATTACCTCTCACATTTGCTCCCTATGCTTGTTTTATAGATTCCACCTCTTTGATGTCTGTAAGATCTGTTTGCTCCTTTCCATCACCCCGACAATCCCATGCCACCATTTTTGCTTAGATGATGTAACAGACACCTAACTGACCCCCCTACTCCCCATTGGCCCTGGGCAGCCAAGGACATCTTTCTAAGGTGCACACCTGACATTGTCACTTACCTGCTTAAAAACCCTCCAATGACTGTGGCCTACAAGACAAAGCACAGACGCCTTAGCAGAGCTCAAGAAAGCCTCGTCTTTCACTTTTCCCCTTCCAATCCAGCCTCATGGGATTGTTTGTGGTTCACCAGACAGGCTGGGTATTCAGCCACCCTGCCTGGATCACGCGACTTGCTCCCTCTGCCAGGAGGGAGCTTTCCTGTAACTCAGCCCCTTCCCACCCGCACTGATCCACCTGGCAAAGTGGATCCGCCTGCAAGCAGCCATCCCCAAAACTCAGCTCAAGAATCTGGGTGAAGAATTTGCCCACAGACCCCTCTCCCCACGTTTTTCTTTCCACTGTGATCCCCCCGGCCAAACCTCAAGGCACAAGACCGAACTCTCTTCTCTGTGGGAACCAAGGCAAGTCATTTCCCCCTCCGAGCCAAAGCTCACCCCTGAGCAATTGCACCCATCATCCCTTGCAGCTTCTCTGTAGGCCAGTGCCGGCTGGAGAGCAGGGTGAGAGGCCAGTTCTCACCTGTATGCCGCTGCTCCCCCCACACCTTGTCACACTGCATCACTTTCCCTGGCTGTTTCCCTGCTTCCTTCCTCCTCATTCCTGCATCAAGTTCACACTCTGGGACCAGCAGTGAAGACTCACCAGTTGAGCCCCCAAATCCAGGTGCTCAGACTGGTGGGGCTCATTGTGGGAGAGCTTCAGGAGGGGAGAGCCCCCGACCCCCACTCCAGGAGGATACCTGTGAGCAGATGCTCCAGGCTAAACTCCCATGGCCTCCTCCACTTTCTGCAGACGTGGCCCAGAGACTCAGCCGAGGAAGAGGAGAAGGAGCCTGGCTCACCGAGGAAGGAGGACAGTCAGGAGAGAAAGGCTGGCCTCAGCCAGGGAGGAAGGAAGGGTGTCAGATGTTAGCGGATATTCTCCTAGGTCGGTCTGCCTGAAAGACAGTTCAGGGCTCAGCCTGTGGATAGTGAATTAGAAGTATGTAGTATCGGCTTCCCTGGTGGCGCAGGGGTTGAAAGTCCGCCTGCCAATGCAGGGGACACAGGTTCGAGCCCTGGTCTGGGAAGATCCCACATGCCGCAGAGCAGCTAAGCCCGGGAGCCACAACTACTGAGCCTGCGTGTCTGGAGCCTGTGTTCCTCAACAAGAGAGGCCGCGATAGTGAGAGGCCCGCGCACTGCGATGAAGAGTGGTTCCCGCTCGCCACAACTAGAGAAAGCCCTCCCACAGAAACGAAGACCCAACACAGACAAAAATTAATTAATTAATTAATTTTAGAAAAAGAAAAAGCATTTAAAAAATAATAATAATAAAAAGGAACACAAATTGGTACACACTTTCTAGGTACAATTTATAAAAAAAAAAAGTGTGTAGTATCATCACCCTGATCCCGCCCAAGTGGCATCAGGCTGTAGCCTCATAAAACCTTTTTTTTTTGCCGTACGTGGTCCTCTCACTGCTGTGGCCTCTCCCGTTGCGGAGCACAGGCTCCGGACGCGCAGGCTCAGCGGCCATGGCTCACGGGCCCAGCCGCTCCGCGGTATGTGGGATCTTCCCGGACCGGGGCACGAACCCCTGTCACCTGCATCGGCAGGTGGACTCTCAACCACTGCGCCACCAGGGAAGCCCCTCATAAAACCTTTTTAAAGGGGCTTCCCTGGTGGCGCAGTGGTTGAGAATCCACCTGCTAATGCAGGGGACACGGGTTCGAGCCCTGGTCTGGGAAGATCCCACATGCCGCGGAGCAACTAGGCCCGTGAGCCACAACTACTGAGCCTGCGCGTCTGGAGCCTGTGCTCCGCAACGTGAGAGGCCCGCACACCGAGATCTTTATGATGACACCTCCTTTCTGTAGAAGTTTGGTCCTATTAAGTGGGAGTCTTTTTGCCTGGCAAGTACCCTGACAGGTTTGGTGTGTGCACTTGTAGGTTGGAGCAGCTGAGTGGTGGAACGGCTCTGCAAAATAGAAGGAAAAGCATCTGCACATCTGGGGGATAGAGAGGAGGAGCGTCAGAAAAGGAAAGAGAGGGAGAAACCAGTAAGTGGGGGAGTTTGGGCAGTTGGAGGTGAGGAGGCGAGTCAGCATTTTAAAATAAGAAAGCCCAGGGTTATCCGTGCTGGGGGATGCTTCGCGGGGCCCCTCCCCCGGGGCGGAAGAATCTGCCACGTTCATGGACCTTGGTGTGCGTGGATCTCTTAGGTGTGGAGATCGAGCGATGGGTCATGTGGAGTGAAAGAGACGGGTCTTGGATCTGCACCTTGAGAGCCTGGGGTCCCTTGGGGATCTGTGGAATTCTTCAGAAAGGCGGAAGGAGCTAGAACTGGAGTTCAAGACAGTCTGATCTAGATCTTAACTGCGTACAGCTGACATCTGGATCACTTGTTAATTGCATAGTATCTAATAAACTTAGAAAACACTATTCACCTTTCCAAAGTCCATCGGAGCCCTCTAACACACCATTTCCTCAAGAATAAATGGGTAAGTGTGCACATCCAGCACACATGGTGTTTAACCTGCGTCCCACCCCCACCCCCCGCGCCCCTTCCTTGCACTTAGCCACAGGTCAGAGTCACTCAGAGTTGTGGAGGCAGGAGAGAGAAGCCAGGTGAAAGCCTATTTAAAGACTGGGCAGTGGAGGCTCAGAGAGGGAGAGCAACTTCCTCAAGACCACACAGCTAATGGGGGCAGAGCTAGGACTTATTTTTTTCCTGCCCCCAGGTTTGGGCTCCCCCCTCCCTGAGGACTGCAGCTGCTGTGAGTTAGGATGGAGCCAATTTGGGTCTGAGGGCAATTCATTAAAACATATCCTGAGAGAGCAGGGGACAAGGAGGCCTTGTTTTCTGAGGGATTCTCCCAGGGCTCTGAGCTCCAAGCAAACACATTCCTGAATCTTTGCCACCACATTTAAAACCAGAGGAGAAAAGTTATAAATGGGCTTTTTCTCTCTACAGATAAGAGAACCACAGGATATTAGGTCTGGGAAAGATGGGCTAGCAAGACGTCTCCCTGCCCAGACTCCCTGTGACCTAAGAATCTGAATTCTCGCCATGCACTTTTAGAGTCCCATAAGCAGAGATGTGTGACCTTAGTAGCTTCTTCAACAAACATTGTAAATATTTTTAAAGTTTTTACTTTTATCATAGAAAAACAATAGGCATTGAATATTTTGCAAAATTCTAATTTATTCAACTCAGCAAGAATCTGTTTATTCAAGGAATGGACAAACGTTCACCATTGAAGTTGGAACCTGGACACATTGGTCCGGGAGGTGGGGTGCGGGGTGTCATTAAACTATTCTCTTTATTTTTTAAATGTTTTCAAAATTCTGTAATAAAAAGTTAAAACTATATATATATATTTTTATAAATTTATTTATTTTTGGCTGCCTTGGGTCTTCATTGCTGCGTGCAGGCTTTCTCTAGTTGTAGCAAGCGGGGGCTACTCTTTGTTGAGGTGTGCAGGCTTCTCATTGCAGTGGCTTCTTGTTGCGGAGCACGGGCTCTAGGCGCACAGGCTTCAGTAGTTGTGGCACGCGGCCTCAGTAGTTGTGGCTCGTGGGTGATAGAGCGCAGGCACAGTAGTTGTAGTGCACAGGCTTAGTTGCTCCGCGGCATATGGGACCTTCCCGGACCAGGGATCAAACCCGTGACCCCTGTATTGGCAGGCAGATTCTCAACCACTGCACCACCGGGGAGGTCCCTATGTGCATTTTTTAAAAGTTTGCTGCTTAAATAAGTGTCAGAGTAAGAACTTCCATTGTAACTATTTTGCGTGTTGTTTTTAAAACAATGCCAATTTGCTGTCAACAAACTCAGTCCGTCAACCTGTGCTTGTATCAAAGTTCTCATTTTAAAGGTACGATTAAGGGACTTCCCTGGCGGTCCAGTGGTTAGGACTCTGCACTCTCACTGCCAAGGGCCTGGATTCAGTCCCTGGTCGGGGAACTAAGACCCACAAGCTGCGCAGCACGGCCAAATAAATAAATAAAGGTGCAATTAAAAGCGCTTCGTTTAAAGTGACGATTAGGACTCAATACAATTGGGGACGCTGTATAACCCACACCATAAGTTGAGGCAGCATCTATGTCTCATCACTCCTTGTCACGATCATTTCACACTAGTGGGCACACACAGACACAGCCACATGTAAAACACCAGCAGTGAGTAGATGGAGCCCATGTTCATCACTCATACTTCTAGGCTCTCTGACTCCCTAGAAGAAGCAGGTGCCCCACAGCACTGCGTCCATCCCGCTGTCCTGTACCTGCCGCACGTTCTTAGAATTCCTTACTATGCATCTGCTCCCCCAGCTACTTGCTGAGCTCCGTGAAGGCAAGGATGAGGCTGGCCCCTCTCTGGGTCCTGGTCTGGGACCCTGCCCCACAAAGAGTGAGGACTCAATAAATAAGTGTTAGATGATATAAAAGTCAAACTGTGTAGCATTCTGGGCTTGGCATAGAGAGTTGGGAGAAAAACAGAAGAGAAGTGACCTGGGACATGGAGGAAGATCGGGGCTCCTCATCTACCTGATTATATGCGGGGCCTCAGTCTCTCCATCAACAAAATGGGAATAATTATCTTTACTTTGCAGAGTCATGGTGAAGAAGAGTGATGATGGCTGTGCGGTGCCTGGCACATAGTAGGTGCTATAGAAGAGGCTGCTATACCCAAAATGATGACCCTAGGATGAAGATAACATCTGATGCAGAGCTTGGGACAGAGGTGAGTGTTTTAAACACAGGCAATGAAGGGTTACCAGGCTGGCATTAGCCAAAAAGCCCAAGATCTTTTAATAAAAGTCAGGGTGGAGAGAGAGAGTTCGCAGTATTTAGTTGTTTTGTATGCCGTGACTTTAACTAATCCTCATGTCAACCTGTGAAGTGCGTGGTTTGTGACCAAGTTCTCAGGAGGGGAGGAGGAAGCATTAACACAGGCTGGTGCAGCCCTCAAAGCTCTCAGGGATGATGTTGGCTGTGGGTTTGTCATATATGGCCTTTATTATGTTGAGGAAAGTTCCCTCTATGCCTACTTTCTGCAGGGTTTTTATCATAAATGGGTGTTGAATTTTGTCAAAAGCTTTCTCTGCATCTATTGAGATGACCATATGGTTTTTCTCCTTCAATTTGTTAATATGGTTTATCACGTTGATTGATTTGCATATATTGAAGTATCCTTGCATTCCTGGAATAAACCCCACTTGATCATGGTGTGTGATCCTTTTAATGTGCTGTTGGATTCTGTTTGCTAGTATTCTGTTGAGGATTTTTGCATCTATGTTCATCAGTGATATTGGCCTGTAGTTTTCTTTCTTTGTGACATCCTTGTCTGGTTTTGGTATCAAGGTGATGGTGGCCTTGTAGAATGAATTTGGGAGTGTTCCTCCCTCTGCTATATTTTGGAAGAGTTTGAGAAGGATAGGTGATAGCTCTTCTCTAAATGTTTGATAGAATTCGCCTGTGAAGCCATCTGGTCCTGGGCTTTTGTTTGTTGGAAGATTTTTAATCACAGTTTCAATTTCAGTGCTTGTGATTGGTCTGTTCATATTTTCTATTTCTTCCTGATTCAGTCTTGGCAAGTTGTGCCTTTCTAAGAATTTGTCCATTTCTTCCAGGTTGTCCATTTTATTGGCATAGAGTTGCTTGTAGTAATCTCTCATGATCCTTTGTATTTCTAGTGTCAGTTGTTACTTCTCCTTTTTTTTTTGTAATTCTATTGATTTGAGTCTTCTCCCTTTTTTTCTTGATGAGTCTGGCTAATGGTTTATCAATTTTGTTTATCCTTTCAAAGAACCAGCTTTTAGTTTTATTGATCTTTGCTATCGTTTCCTTGATTTCTTTTTCATTTATTTCTGATCTGATTTTTATGATTTCTTTCCTTCTGCTAACTCTGGGATTTTTTTGTTCTTCTTTCTCTAATTGCTTTAGGTGCAAGGTTAGGTTGTTTATTCGAGATGTTTCCTGTTTCTTAAGGTGGGCTTGTATTGCTATAAACATGTGGCACATATATACAATGGAATATTACTCAGCCATATAAAGAAACGAAATTGAGCTATTTGTAATGAGGTGGATAGACCTAGAGTCTGTCATACAGAGTGAAGCAAGTCAGAAAGAGAAAGACAAATACCGTATGCTAAGACATATATATGGAATTTAAGAAAAAAAAATGTCATGAAGAACCTAGGGGTAAGACAGGAATAAAGCCACAGACCTACTAGAGAATGGACTTGAGGATATGGGGAGGGGGAAGGGTGAGCTGTGACAAAGCGAGAGAGAGGCATGGACATATATACACTACCAAACGTAAGGTAGATAGCGAGTGGGAAGCAGCCGCATAGCACAGGGAGATCAGCTCCGTGCTCTGTGACCACCTAGAGGGGTGGGATAGGGAGGGTGGGAGGGAGATGCAAGAAGGAAGAGATATGGGGACATATGTATATGTATAATTGATTCACTTTGTTATAAAGCAGAAACTAACACACCATTGTAAAGCAATTATACTCCAATAAAGATGTAAAAAAAAAAAAAAAAAAGCTCTCAGGTAGGGCGAGGCTGGAATTTCTGGCATCTGGGGCAGGAAGCATTTCTGGGCTCCTGGTACTCTCTCTATTCTTTTTAAATCAAATCAAGTCCTGGAAGCAGCTCAAAGCTCACCCTCTTTGGGGCCCAGTCCCTGTACCTTTGTTTAACAACAGACACAGATTCATTCCAGGCTGGCCTAGTTCAAGTTGACCTGGGCAGGGCTGTTGCCTGGGAGGTGGACAGAGCCTCCCTTCCCCTCCCCACTGCCCAGTCAGAGGACATGACCCACTCTCTTCTCCCACCTTGGAACCCTGCTTGCCTGGGGTTCAGCTCTGAGTACTTGACCCTGGAGACCCCTTACCCCTTGGAACATGGAATGAAGAGCTTCCAGGGGCTCAAAGAACATAGAGGTCCCCTTTGTTCCCATCCTAAATACTTCCCTACCGAATTTTGTCTGCCCCTGGTGGTCAGGACAGGTCTCTCTGAGAAGGTGACATTTGAGTAGAGACCTCAATAAATAGAAAGTAGCCATTAAAATGAGCAAAAGAAAATTCTTGGCCTTAGGTTGCCCACTCTCACCACTATTATTCAACATAGTTTTGGAAGTTTTAGCCACAGCAATTAGAGAAGAAAAAGAAATAAAAGGAATCTAAACTGGAAAAGAAGCAGTAAAGCTGTCACTGTTTGCAGATGACATGATACTATACATAGACAATCCTAAAGATGCTACCAGCAAACTACTAGAGCTAATCAATGAATTTGGTAAAGTAGCAGGATACAAAATTAATGCACAGAAATCTCTGGCATTCCTATACACTAATGATGAAACATCTGAAAGTGAAATCAAGAAAACACTCCCATTTACCATTGCAACAAAAAGAATAAAATATCTAGGAATAAACCTACCTAAGGAGACAAAAGACCTACATGCAGAACATTATCAGACACTGATGAAAGAAATTAAAGATGATACAAATAGATGGAGAGATAGACCATGTTCTTGGATTGGAAGAATCAACATTGTGATAATGACTCTACTACCCAAAGCAATCTACAGATTCAATGCAATACCTATCAAACTACCAATGGCATTTTTCACAGAACTAGAACAAAAAATTTCACAATTTGTGTGGAAACACAAAAGACCCCGAATAGCCAAAGCAATCTTGAGAAAGAAAAACGGAGCTGGAAGAATCAGGCTCCCTGACTTCAGACTATACTACAAAGCTACAGTAATCAAGACAGTATGGTACTGGCACAGAAAAAGAAATATAGGTCAATGGAACAGGATAGAAAGCCCAGAGATAAACCCATGCACATATGGTCACCTTATCTTTGATAAAGGAGGCAAGAATATACAGTGGAGAAAAGACAGCCTCTTCAATAAGTGGTGCTGGGAAAACTGGACAGCTACATGTAAAAGTATGAAATCAGAACACTCCCTAACACCATACACAAAAATAAACTCAAGATGGATTAAAGATATAAATGTAAGGCCAGACACCATCAAACTCATAGAGGAAAACATAGGCAGGACACTCTATGACATAGATCACAGCAAGATTCTTTTTGACCCACCTCCTAGGGAAATGGAGATAAAAACAAAAACAAATGGGACCTAATGAAACTTAAAAGCGTTTGCACAGCAAAGGAAACCATAAGACGAAAAGACAACCCTCAGAATGGGAGAAAATATTTGCAAATGAAGCAACTGACAAAGGATTAATCTCCAAACATACAAGCAACTCATGCAGCTCAATCTCAAAAAAACAAACAACACAATCCAAAAATGGGCAGAAGACCTAAATAGACATTTCTCCAAAGAAGATATACAGATTGCCAACAAACACATGAAAGAATGCTCAACATCATTAATCATTAGAGAAATGCAAATCAAAACTACAATGAGATATCATCTCACACCGGTCAAAATGGCCATCATCCAAAAATCTACAAACAATAAATGCTGGAGAAGGTGTGGAGAAAAGGGAACCCTCTTGCTCTGTTGATGGGAATGTAAATTGGTACAGCCACTATGGAGAACAGTATGGAGGTTCCTTAAAAAACTACAAATAGAACTACCATGCGAGCCAGCAATCCCATTACAGAGCATATACCCTGAGAAAACCATAATTCCAAAAGAGTCATGTACCAAAACGTTCATTGCAGCTCTGTTTACAATAGCCAGGATATGGAAGCAACCTAAGTGTCCATCGACAGATGAATGGATAAAGAAGATGTGGCACATATATACAATGGAGTATTACTCAGCCAAAAAAAGGACCGAAACTGAGTTATTTGTAGTGAGGTGGATGGACCTAGAGTCTGTCCTACAGAGTGAAGTAAGTCAGAAAGAGAAAAGCAAATACCGTATGCTAACACATATATATGGAATCTAAAAATAAAGAAAAAAAATGGTCAGAAGAACCTAGGGGCAAGATGGGAGTAAAGATGCAGACCTACTAGAGAATGGACTTGAGGATACGGGGAGGGGGAAGGGTAAGCTGGGACAAAATGAGAGAGTGGCATGGGCATATATACACTACCAAACGTAAAATAGATAGCTAGTGGGAAGCAGGCGTATAGCACAGGGAGATAAGCTTAGTGCTTTGTGACCACCTAGAGGGGTGGGACAGGGAGGGTGGGAGGGAGGGAGATGCAAGAAGGAAGAGATATGGGGACATATGTATATGTATAACTGATTCACTTTGTTGTAAAGCAGAAACTAACACACCATTGTAAAGCAATTATACTCCAATAAAGATGTTAAAAAAATAATAATTCTTGGCCCTGTGGGAGCCAGTGATTCTGAAAAGACCTCAATCTATCTGCTTTCCTGAGTTGAAAGACTGCATTTGAAATTCCATCTCAGGCCAGGTCTCCAAAACAAGTTGAGCCTAAAAGTTTACATGTATCCCTAGACCCCACCCACCCACCAAGGCTATTGGCCTATGCCAGGCCTGAGAAGCAGAACAGAGAAGGCAGGAGAGCCTGGGAAGATGGAAGGCCTCAATTGGCAGACCTTGGGTCTCAGAGAATGACGGGGAGTGGAGACCAGTAGGAGGAAGGAACCCAGACAGACAATATCAAGTGTTGATGAGATTGTGGAGCAACTGGAACCCTCATACACTCCTGGTGGGAATGCAGAGTGGTCCAGCTACTTTGGAAGACAGTGTTGCAGTTTCTTACAAAGTTGGACACATACAGGGACTTCCCTGGTGGTCCAGTGGTTAAGAATCCATCTTGCAATGCAGGGGACGCTGGTTCAACCCCTGATCAGGGAACTAAGATCCCACATGCTGCAGGGCAACTAAGCCGGCACACAGCAACTACTGAGCCTGCATGCCACAACTAGAGAGAAACCCGCACACCGCAACAAAAGATCCCATGTGCCTCAACTAAGACCCGATGCAGCCAAAAATATAATAAAATAAATGAATAAATATAAAATATGTTTAAAAAAAAAGTTAAACACATACAGTTGACCTTTGAACAACATTGGTTTGAACTGCGGGGGTCCACTTATACGTGGATTTTTTCAATAGTAAATATTACAGTTCTACACGATCCACAATCCGTTGTTTGTTGAACCCCTGGATACAGAGGAACCTCGGATACAGAGGGCCAACTGTGCTGAGGGGGTTGGTGCCCCTAACCTCCACGTTGTCCAAGAGTCAACTGTACTTAATATATGACTCAGCAATACCTTCCCTGGTATTTACCCTAGAGAAATGAAAACTTATGTTCACATAAAAACCTGTACACAGATATTCATAGGAGCTTTATTCATAATGGGCAAAAATTGCAAAAAAGCCAAAAACAGCCCAAATGTCCAACAACAAATTGTGATGTGTTCATGCAATGGAATACTCCTCAGTGCTACAAAGGCACAGACAACTGGTACACCCAGCAACATGCATGAACCTCACAGACATGCTGACTTCTTGAAGAAACCAGACTCAAAAGAATTTATCTGTAGGATTCCATTATGTGACATTCTAGCTATAGGAACAGAAAGCAGATGACTGTGCAGGGGCACGAGAGAATTTTCTAGGGAGATTGAAATGCATCTTGATTGTGACGTATGCATTTATCAAAACTCATTGAATTGTGTACTTAGGGGCACATTTATTATATAGAAGTTACAACTTAATTCAAATATAGCTTAGTAAAATTGATCTAAAAATCACACCCCAACACATTGTCCACTGGATAAACCCTCCTTGGGGTCAATCATCCACCCCCTTCACTTTACACATCAGGAATTGGAGGCCCAGAGAGGGGAGTGACTTCTCCAAGGTCACACTGTGAGTCAGGACTATTAATGCACAAGGGAATGTCTAACTGAGGTCCACAGGGCGTATTCTCAACCTCCTCTGACTTAGTGCGCACTATAGCTTTGTGAGGCAGCAGTCATGCCGTTATGCCCGGGTTTCAGATGAGCACACGAAGGCCCAGAAGAGTTGGAAGACTCGCCCGAGTTCACACATCCAGCTTCACCTTGACCTAGCCTGCCTGGGCAGCTGCCCATGGAGCAGGAAGACAAACGCAGGTCCTCAAAGCCCAGATCTTCCCTCTTCCCCACGATCCACCTCCAAGCAGAGGAAGTGTGAGCTGGAGACGCTTGACTGAAGCCCAAGGGCCCCGAGCCCAGCCCTGAGGCAGGCAGAGGAGGGAAAGGAGAGTGTGGAGCCCTGTGAGCTTTCCCTGGTGAGGCTGTGGGCTGGGCGACAGGAGCCACTTCTGTTCCCAGTGGAGCACACCCAGTGGAGCCAGGGAGTAGGTGGAGAGACGGCCCTGGCTGTGCTCAGAAAGATCTGGTTTCCCCTGGATGCTTTTTCCAGCATGGCCTGCCAGGAGAGATTAAGATCGCAGAGAGCAACACGATGCTCTGGAGAAAGAGATTAGTGGGTTCCGGGGTGTTTGTCTCCCTGAGAAAGGCGGTTTGTTTGGGATCTGACTCCAAGCCACAGCTGAAGCTGTGCCAGGTCCCACTGGAGTTGACATGAGGAGAGAGAAGGCCCCTCAGGCAAGGAGGCCAAACATAACAGGACTAGGCCTTCCAGAACCCTGAGAGGCAGTGGAGGGTGTTCTGGGGTCCCCTGTAAGCCTTGCTCCAGCGCCTCCTGCCGAGGATGGGCCCCATCATAGCAGACCCCTGGGTTTGCTGAGAACACAGACGGCCTTCGCCCTGCTGGGAGGGACCTTATTTGTTTTCTCCAGAGGGGGAGGGTCTGCACCCAGAGGGTGGGGGAGGGCTGGTCCCAAGAGAGGGAGGGGGAAAAATAGCCAATTAGCATGGAAGCTGGCGGAACTTTTTAAAAACTGAAATGCGGGGCTTCCCTAGTGGCGCAGTGGTTGAGAGTCCGCCTGCCGATGCAGGGGACACGGGTTCGTGCCCCGGTCCGGGAAGATCCCACATGCCGCGGAGCGGCTGGGCCTGTGAGCCATGGCCGCTGAGCCTGCACATCCGGAGCCTGTGCTCCGCAACGGGAGAGGCCACAACAGTGAGAGGCCCGCGTACGGCAAAAAAAAAAAAAAAAAAACTGAAATGCGTAACATGAAATATTTCTCAGGCTACCATCGTAGAGGGCACAATGAGACACCTCCTGGTGAGCCAAGAACCTTCAGTGAGGTTTCTACTGCCTGAGTGACTTTGGAGTGAAAGATCCAGGAGAACGACCCAGGCCCTATGTTTGGGGGCAACTCCAGGGGAGAGAGAAGGGACAACTGCAGGAAAACAGAGGCAGGTGTCTAGAGCCAGAGTAGCCGGTGACAATTTGCAGGAATTTGCATCTGAAGGGCTTTGTGTTCCCCACAGGAGTGGAATGAGGTTTCAGTCTGTCTCATTCAGATTTTCAGGAGCTGAGGACTCTGGCTGCCATCTGAGTTACATGTGCTCCTACCAGACACGGTGGTGGAGGTGGGAGAAGGCAGGAAAATGGAGGTGGCTTGTCTTCTGCCCCCAAGGGGCGCCAGTGGCATTCAGCAGATAGGACAAAGCACACAGCCAGGTGTGTGAATAGAAAAGGGCACATGGAGGGAGCAGAGGATGATGGAGGAAGACAGAAAAGGTGAGTGAGAGGAAGAGCCAGGGAGAGGGAGAGAGACTGATTTTTTTTTCTTTCCAGCCTAGAGACAGTAACATAAGGAAGCCTTCTGAAGGGACATCACATTTAGGGCCATACTGTTGGATCAGTAGGATATGGCCCTGGGGATCTGTGGAGGGGTCACTCCCTGCAGAGAGCACTGCCTAAGCAGAGGCCCAGAGGGGCAAGGCTGGGCGTTTCCAGAGCGCTGAGAAGCCAAAGCGATGGCAGGAGGTCTGGGGACCCCGGGTGATCACGTTGACCCTCGTCCTTGCTTGTCATGCCAGGAGCTTGCTCGAGGCTTGCCATCTAGGGAAGGAGACGCATATGAAATAACCCCACAATCAAATACAACATTGTAGATGATGGTAGTGTTACAAAGACACCGTTTAAGGAGGCGCTTCAGAGCCAATAGCAGAGAGCACGTAGTGGGCAGTGATGTCTGCATTCACACCCGGAGGATGCGCAGAATTGAGTGGGTAAGGACGGGGCTGGGGAAGAGCACACAGGCCGAGGCAACAGCCCGTGCAAAGACCTCGAGGCGGGTCGGAGCATGTTCCGCCCCCAGCCCACCATAACCGCTGCTGTCCAGGGACTCTAAGGGAGTTTCCTCCTCCTACCTTCCCCACGGCACCGCGCACAGTCCTAGGCACGCTGACTGTGCTCTGGAATTCACATGCCCACACCCCCTGCTGATTTGCTCCCAAGTTTATCCCTTCCAGCCACTCGTACTGATTGCCTCCTGACACCACCTTCCCATCCCCTTGACCTCATATCTTACCCCCCGACCCCTGGCCCCAAGGTCACCAGCTCCCCACAAGGTTTGCTCCGTTTTGTGAAGGTACCACCAGCCTGGGTCTGGCTTGGGGCCCCCTCGCTCCCCCTCCTAACTCATCCTGCCCCAGCCCTTTCCCAGGATGCCTAGGGAGCTGAGGGGCATGAACACCCCGTGGTAAGCCCGGATCAAAGGGGGATGAATAAATGGTGTCCTTCTTCCCCCGCAGGCTGTTCTGAGACTTGTTGTGTGCATTTTGCAGAAGGTCCTGTGACACAGAACAGAGGCAACTCCATCTTGCCTCTGGTATTGGTTGCCCCTGCCCTGCTTCACTCTCCCACCCTGCACTCTGCTTCCTGGGCATCGCATTCCTGAAAAAACTCCTCCGACACAGGGCTCTACCTGGGGTTCCACTTTAGGGAGCCAAAGCTAAGACCCCCCCATCAGGATGAACCTGTATCTCTGAAGCGGGGGCTGCCTCAGACTCTCCCCATCTCCAGCAACGCATGCTTCAGTGGGCTTTTCAGACCCTGGGCCCCAAGCCCCTGGCCTCTCTGCTCAGCTGCCACATCCCTGACTTGACCCTGTTCAAACGCCCAGTCTCGTCCCCGTGCTGACTTCTGTAAATAGCCAGGCAGCATGTTTACCAAGAACACTTTTTTCTTTTTTTTTTTTTTTGGCTGCGTTGGGTCTTCGTGGCTGCGCATGGGCTTTTCTCTAGTCGCGGTGAGCGGGGGCTGCTCTTCGTTGCGGTGCGCGGGCTTCTCATTGCAGTGGCTTCTCTTGTTGCAGAGCACGGGCTCTAGTCGCACAGGCTTCAGTAGTTGTGGCACCCAGACTCAGTAGCTGTGGCTCGCAGGCTCTAGAGCGCAGGCTCAGTAATTGTGGCGCACGGGCTCAGGTGCTCCGCGGCATGTGGGATCTTCCCGGACCAGGGCTCAAACCCGTGCCCCCTACACTGTCAGGCGGATTCTTAACCACTGTGCCACCAGGGAAGTCTTACCAAGAACACTTTGACACTTACTTTCCAGTGGCAGAGACAGCATGGTACATTACTTAATTCTTGTTTGCCATGGTACATGGCAAAGTGACAGGTTCCCCAAACCTGTCTGGTGGCCTGTATTTCCACAGGCTGCTCCAAAGCCAGCCTGAAGTCCTAGTGTAGAACCCAGAGCCACTGCCTGGATACCAGCAGCCTGGGCTGCCATCCAGATTCTGCCACAGGCTCTTTGTGACCCTAGACAAGCCCCAGGTTCCTTGGTCTCTTCCTTGTGAACTGAAGAAGGAGAGACATTCTCCAAGGTCCTTTGAGCTCCAACCAGAGAATCATGCTCCCTCCAGTGCCCAGAGAAGATCAAGTTCGAGGCTGCCCTGCACACCACACCCCCAGTTAGCATTCTCCCTATAGATCACGCCTTTATAGAACACACATGTCTTCAATACGATGTTTTCTGGCTGGTATTTACATGGGTGGGGACTTCTCTGGTAGTCCAGTGGTTAAGACTCTGTACTTCCACTGCAGGGGGTGTGGGTTCCATCCCTGGTCACGGAACAAAATATCCCGCATGCCACACAGTGCGGCCAAAAAAAAAAAAAAAAAAGGGAGAAAAAATATATGTGTACATCTCCAAAATTTAACTTTTTTTTGGCCATGCCACGTGGCTTGCAGGATCTCAGTACCCCCACCAGGGATTGAACCTGGGGCACTGCATTGAAAGTGCCAAATCCTAACCACTAGACCACCAGGGAGCTCCCTAATACAACATTTTTTAATGAAACAGTGTGCAGGAAAAGAATCAAGGTACTTTCCAAATACAATTAGTAGAAGGTTTAAATCAAGTTGTGTTTTTTATTTTATTTTATTTTATTTTTTGCGGTACGCGGGCCTCTCACTGTTGTGGCCTCTCCCGTTACGGAGCAACAGGCTTCGGACGCGCAGGCTCAGCAGCCATGGCTCACGGGCCCAGCCGCTCCGCGGTATGTGGGATCTTCCCGGACCGGGACATGAACCCGTGTCCCCTGCATCGACAGGTGGGCTCCCAACCACTGCGCCACCAGGGAAGCCCTCAAGTTGTGTTTTGAAGAACATGAAAGTAATGAAGTGGATGGTGTCTCTTAGCTGTTGCTAGCACTGAGGCCAGATTCCCGTGTACAGAGCAGCTGCTTGGTTTTTGTTGTTGTTGTTTGTTTTGTTTTTGTTTTATTTTTAAAGAGGCTTTTATAGTCCTGTCGGTAAGAAAATACATAAATACAAAGATCAGCATATCAACCCACGTGGTCTGGTTGAATGAAGATTGGATTTATCTGACAAAGCCCGCTAGAGGGGTACATTCTTTTTTTTTCTTGAAGTATAGTTGATTTACAATGTTACGTTAGTTTCAGGTGTACAGCAAAGTGATTCAGTTGTGTGTGTGTGTGTGTGTGCTTTTTCAGATCCTTTTCCATTATAGGTTATTACAGGATATTGAATTTAGTTTCCTGTGCTATACAGTAGGTCCTTGTTGTTTATTTCACAGAGTAACTGCTTGTTAATGTCCCTATTAATTATAGGTGACCAGGAAGCAGAGCTTTAAGCATCTTACAACCTAATCTGATCCTTTGTTACATATATAAACATTTTACCATATTTTAGTTAGACCTAGGAAATCCCTAGGTTAAGGGATTGGGGTTGACAGATAAAAATGTAATTTTCCCCTTTAAAAGGAAAGGAGGGCTTCCCTGGTGGCGCAGTGGTTGAGAGTCCGCCTGCCAATGCAGGGGACACAGGTTCATGCCCCGGTCCGGGAAGATCCCACATGCCACGGAGTGGCTAGGCCCGTGAGCCATGGCCACTGAGCCTGCGCATCTGGAGCCTGTGCTCCGCAACGGGAGAGGCCACAACAGTGAGAGGCCCGCGTACCGCAAAAAAAAAAGGAAAGGAAAGGGACTTCCCTGGTGGCACAGTGGTTAAGAATCTGCCTGCCAATGCAGGGGACACAAGTTCGAGCCCTGATCTGGGAAGATCCCACATGCCGCAGAGCAACTAAGCCCATGCACCACAACCACTGAGCCTGCGCTCTAGAGCCCGCAGTCCACAACTACTGAAGCCCGTGTGCCTAGAGCTTGTGAGCCACAACAAGAGAAGCCGCCACAATGAGAAGCCCACATACCACAATGAAGAGTAACCGCCGCTCACCGCAACTAGAGAAAGCCCCTGTGCAGCAACGAAGACCCAACGCAGCCAAAAATAACTAAAGAAAATAAAATAAGTTTTAAAAAGAAAGGAAAGAAAATAAACAAAAGGAAAGGAAAAGATGTTTCCAGAAGCATTTCACACAGAACATCTCATTTTCAGGAATAGATAACTGACATTAATTAGGAGATGCCGTACAATCTTCCCAGTTCACATGGTAGTCATATTCCTGGGAAATTCAGTGGATATTAAAACCTTGCAAATATACTTGGTGTTTATTATGTAAAGCAGAGTTTAGTTTTGAGCTCACATAATCACCTACATCAATGTCCTGAGAGACATTCGAAAGTCACGTGGGGGGCAAGGCAATTCTTCACCGTGAGCTGGCCCCAGGCATTGAAACATGTCCAGCATCCCTGGCTCCTCATAGCCCCCACCCCAGTGCCAGCAGTGCTCTCCTCAACATTGGGACCCCAGAAATACTCCCATATGTTGTCAGTGCCCCTTGGGGCATTCCTACCTGCATGGAGAAATTACCCTTAAAGAAAGCATAAACTGTAATTTTAGTATAATTACAAAGTTGTGCAACTGTCACCACTAATTCCAGAACACATTCATCACCCCCAGAAAAGGAACCCTATACCCATTAGTTGTCACTCCCCATTCTCCCCTCCCACAAGTCCTAGCAACCACTAGCCCACTTTCCATCTCTGTATCTGCCTAGTCTGGACATTCCATACAAATGGAATCATATCATATGTGGCTTTTGTGTTTGGCTTTTTCATTTAAAATAATATTTTCAAGGTTCATATATGTTGTAGCCTTTACCAATATTTCATTCCTTTCAGTGGCTGAATAATATTCCATTATATGGATATACCACAATTTATTGATTCGTCCGTTGAGTGGTTTCCTCTTTTTGGATCTTATGAACATTCATGTATATGTTTTTTGTCTCCCATTTTTATTGAGATATAATTGACATACAGCACTGTTAAGTTTAAGATGTACAGCATAATGATTTGACTTACAGACAGCATAAAGTGATCACCGCAATAAGTTGAGTGAACATCCGTCATCTCATATAGATACAGAACTAAAGAAATAGAAAACTATATTTTTTCTTGTGATGAGAACTCTTAGGATTTACTTTCTTAACAACTTTCCTGTATAACATACAGCAGTGCTAATTATATTTATCATGTTGTACATTACATCCCTGGTACTTATAACTGGAATTTTGTACTTTTCGACTGCCTTCATCCAATTCCCCCTCCCCTCACCCCTCATCACATATAAATTTTTGTGTGGATGTATGTTTTCAATTCTCTTGGATGTATACCTAGAAGTTTCTGGGTCATATGGTAACTCTATGCCTAACTTTTTGAGGAACTGCCATACTTTTTCCAAAGTGACTGCACTATTTTAAGATTCCGCCAACAATGTATGGGGCTTCCAATTTCCCCACATCCTTGTCAACACTTGTTATTGTCTGTCTTTTTGATAATAGCTGTCCTAGTGGGTGTGAAGTGGTATCTCATTAGGATTTTGATTTGCATTTTCCTAGTGACTGATGATGTGGAACATCTTTTCATGTGTTTATTGGCCATTTGCACACCTTCTTTGGAGAAATGTCTATTCAAGTCTTTTGTGTATTTTTAAATCGGGTCATTTGACTTGCTGTTGTTGACTTGTAAGTTTTCTTTATATATTCTGGATACAAGTCTCTTATCAGACATGTAATTTGCAAAATTTTCTCCCATTGTGTGGGATGTCTTTTCACTTTCTTGATGGGGTCTTTTGAAGTATAAACATTTTTAATTGTGATGAAATTCAGTTCATCTATTTTCCTTTGATTGCTGTGTGCCATGGGCTTTGAATCAGTTGCCCTAGCCCCACCTTATGGCCAAGGCCAGGAAATGGAGGCTGCTGTAATTTGAATGGAGGCAACATCTTCCAGCTTCAAAGGCTCTTGATGGGATTCCATATATAGAGTTTAACTTCTCTAGATAAAAACTCTATACCTGCCAAGTTCAATGCCCTCAGAATGAGTGGCACCAGCCATTCATACCTTAGAGCAAACTAGTCCATCAGACCCTTCTCTAAGAGCAGACCGTGCTGGGGGTGGGGACCCTGAACCCTGGGTGTGCACTACGTGGGTAGAGGCACACTGGAGAGGCAAGCTGGACGTGAGGAAGGCCAAGGTCGCCTCTTAGCTGAGGGAAGTCGCCACCAGCTCTCCTCCATAAGCATTAGCTAGGAGCCTCCCCATTCCCTACCTCAGGCCATACTTTAGGTTTTGCAGCAAAAGGCCCTGCTAAAACGTAAATATGTTTGCAGGATGGGGACACATACTTAGATGGCCGGTGCTAGACTAAGAGGAACCTCCATGTTTATCTCCTGCAGGCCCTCCAGCTGTGCATGGAGAAACAGAGGCCCAGAGAAGGCAAGGGACTTACAGCAAATCCACAGCAGGGCAGGGACCACGTGGCTCTCCCACTCCCCACAGCCCTCCCACAAGCACCTTGGCCCTCATGGGATCCACAGGCCTCTGACAGCAAACATTGCCCTTGGGCATAGGCAGTTTGCTTGGGCAGAAAGAGGCCCACATAGGTCACTGTCCTAGGGGGTGAGCCCATGAAGGGCCGCAGCAGGGGGACAGAGCAGCACAGGGCCCCAGACCTTGAGGGGCAGGGGACTCAGCTCTTTGGGACGACCCTGCAAATCACATATCTCTTAGTAATAGCTGCCGTTCACTGAATGCTCATGAGGTGCCAGGCGCATGCTGAGAAATGTACCCACATCATCACGCTGATCCTCCCGACAGCCCCGTGAAACAGATGCTTTGGTTTTGGTTTTTGTTGAGGCCACTGAGACTCCAAAGTAGTTAAGCGACTTGCCCAGTATCACATAACTGTTGATAGAAACAGCTGAGCGGACTTTCAAATCCAAGTCCGCCAGCTCCAAAGTCAGTGCTCACTATGCCCGTTCTGACTGATTTGTGGAGAGCCCTCTAGTTCTCAGCGCCCATGTGGAGGATGCACTGTGGACCCGTAGGCTCGTGTCCTGCTGCCCACCTCATGCAGCTGAGTTTGCCCAGGAGCAGTCAGAGCCCTGGGTCCGTTCCCAGGGAAGCCTCGGCCCTCTTCCTCTGTCACAGTGCCCCCTACTGCTCACTCCCACTCTCTTCTGCCAGACCGTTTAACGCCAAGGGGCTGCCTGTTAACAGAGGCTCTGGGGGTTCCCCCAAATAGGAGCCCCAGTCTCTCACTAACACCCCTGTCTTCTTGAAAGTCCTCTAGGTTTGGAGCAAATCAGAGAGAAAAGGGTGATGTTATTTCTGGGCTTTTAGGTCTGTGCCTAAGGGGCCCAAAACCCCTGCATTGTCCTACCCTCCTGTCACAGAGCAGGCCGAGGGGCTTTCCTGGTGGTCCAGTGGTTAAGAATCCGCCTTCCAATGCAGGGGACACGGGTTTGAGCCCAGGTGAGGGAACTAAGATCCCACATGCCGCGGGGTAACTAAGCCCACACGCCACAACTACTGAGCATGTGAGCCACAACTAGAGAACCTGCGCGCTGCAGCTACTGAGCCTGTGCACCACAGCTAGACAGAGAAGCCTGCACACCACAACGAAGAGCCCGCATGCCGCAGTTAAGAACCAAAGCAGCCAAAAATAAACTTAAATAAATGTTAAAAAAAAATGCAGGCAGAGAGGAACTCTGGACTTCGTATCAGACACTAGAGCTCAGCAACCCAACTCCAATTCTTCATAGTCCTACGGATGTGTGTAAAGTGAGTCTCAGTTCCCTGATCTGCCAACTGGAGACAGAAGTGCCCACCTCTCTGCTGTGGGGTGTCTCAAGTCTAATATACAGCAAGTACCCAGTAGCTGAGCGTGTGTCCTTCCTGAGCCTCAGTTTCCTCATCTGCTGATGTCCATTGGCACCTGACCTTCACCCACATTACCTCGCTCAGTTATCACAGTAATACATAAGGTAGAATAAGGAGAGCTCAGAGGAGTCAAGCAAGTTGCCCAAAGTCACACAACTGGAAAGACGTAGAGCCAGGGCTCCAGGTTCAAGGCTTGTAACCACCATGTCACAGTGCCTTCCAGTGGCAAGGTGCCTTATATACTATGAAATGTGCAGAGTCTGTGCAAAGCTGGGGAGACGTGGAGTAGGAAGAAATTAGAAAAAATAGTACTTAGAAAAATGAAGCCAGGATGGGAAGACTCATGCAGTTTGCATCTATCACAGCAGACTTCCTGGAGGAGGTGGGACTGAGCCAGATCTCCCCGTGTCACAGGGTCCAGAGTGACTGGTGGAAAGGAGCCTGGCTGCCCTCCACTTGCCCATCTAGAAATGGGGGTGTTTCCCAACCTTGCAGGGGCTGAGAGAGAACAAGGTATAATGGGACTGTCCTGATAGTGAAGACATATATTGATTGTTTATACAGACCAGGCACAGTACTAAGTGCTTTATGTGGGTCATCTCCTTAAATCCCCCAAGAGCCCTGTGGGGTAGGTACCATTATCGTGGCCCCTTTACACTTGAAGAAACTGGCTTTCCCAGAGATTAAGAGGTTTTGCCAAGGTCTCACAGTAACTAAGAGGAGGAGTCAGGACTCAAACCCAGGCTCAGAGCTCTGCTCCTATTTGCCCAAGCCACAGCTACACTTCCCCAGGAAGAACGTCCCTGGCTGGGATCCACACTTTCCTGTCATCTCCACGTAGCCATCCCTACTGGACGTTCTCTCTGGTGACTCTCCTCTCAGCTGAGGCAAACATAAAGAAGAAAGACTTCCTTTCTCCCCATGTCCCAGCATCCAGAAGTGGTCAAATGGAGGATGCTTGGAGAATGAACTGGCCTTGCTTGAGGAAGGACGGATTATCTATGTCTCTGTCGCCCCCTCCTGCCCCAAAGGAGAACTTCACAGGACCACAGCTCTTCGGGGAGCACCGCAGTGCAGGCTGGAAAACGAGGTCAGGGCAGTGCTTCCTAAGACATCCTTGGAGAAGGACCACGCTTTCATTTTTTTTTTCAACTTTCAATCTGTCATGGACCAATACTTTTGGTAAAAATTCATAAAAATGAATTACTTTTAAAAAATGAAATGCTGCTTGAATGATGTGGCACTGTCAAATTGCTATAAAAGTTTCTAAATGCTTCCTCACAAGTTCTCAGTGAGTACTTCCTGTACCTGTCTTCAGGTTAACAATAGTTTGTGAGCCAGCACAGTTCAGGGATCACACTTTGAGTGGCACTGGTACAAATGGCCACTGGGCAGAATGTCTGCCTGAGGTCCCAGGGCTAGTTATGAGGAATCCATTCCCAAGGGCACTGCCTCAGTAGAGACAGGGACTCTGTGCCATCCTCAGACTTGGGTCCTGATGCTGACCCGGGGTGCATCCCTGGACTTGCAGCTGGAGCAGAGGGATAGCATAGGCCTGAGAAAGGGGCAGGGCCCCAAAGACAGCAGTCAGAAGCAAGATCCTGGGTTCTGCGCTCTCCATCTGTGAGAGACATGAGCAGCAAAGCTGACGCTGTCAGAGCCAAGGAGGCCTATGGGAAGGCAGATCCTTCCCCTGACAAGCTGAGAGGTAGGGGTGGGGGTCTTAACCTTGCTGTAGGGCAAGGGTGATAGACACCCTGAGCTTAAGTCCAAAATTGGATGGTCACATCACCTTGCCACTCTTAGCTTCCTCTTCCACAGATGCTCTCTGAGATCCTTCCTAAGTCTAGTATGCCGTGCTTGTCCAGGAAGATCAACTGCCTTCCCTTAGGGATGGGTCGACAAGGCTGTTCCATGGCCGAGAGGAGAAACCAGACCAAGCAGAAGGAAAATGGACAGTAGTTGTGCATTGTGGGCTGCCCCCATGGGACAAGGAGGATCCAGGGCCGGAAAGGCCAGAGAAAGCCTCTGGGCAGGGTGCACCCAGGGGATGCCTTGGAGGGGAGGGATGCTTCTGATCAGCTGGGGAAGGCACTTGGTGGAACTGAAGGAGCACTTGAGGGAAGTAAAACCAGCCCTCTCTACGTTAGCATCGGCTACCTGCACACAGCCGCACTCAACCGGCCCCACTGTCTCTGGTGCCCACCGCCACCTCTAAGAAAAGTAACCCAACAGCTTGAAAGAAAGCAAACAGCTGCAGAGCAAGGAACAAGCTTCCCACTCATTCCCAGCCCAGGTGAACAGGCTGCGAGTTTGTTGACAGAGAAAAAAGTCATCAATTTTTCATGAGCCAGCGAAGGCAACAGAATGTCTCGGGATGTCAACAGTTTCCAGGCAACAAAGACAAACCAAATACACAGTCCCCTCACCTGCAAAGGTGTCTCCTTTACAAGCATCAGCTTGGATGGGGAGCCGGGAGGAGATGGAGACGGAGGCAAGTGAAACCCCTTGGCAGCCACAACGGCTGATTCAGACGTTGGGGGTCTGTGGTTGTCTGCAATGACCCCATTAGCAGATCTTGTCAGATGATGACTCAAGGCCAAGCCGGTCTTTGGGAAGGATTCGGGCACAAGAGCAAGGCGTGTCTTATTCATCCATTTATTCAACAAACATTTTTGAGCGCTCTTAGGATCAGTGCTCAGGCCCCGGCCCAGTCTAGCTGGGGAGATGAGCGAGGAAACCACTTCCCCTCACCCTGTGGATGAGAAAGCCAAGAGCTAGAGAGAGTAAGCAACTGTCTCAAAATCACAGGGCCACCTAGAGGCCGAGCTGTACTTGATCCCCCAGCCCAGGTTCTTTGCAGCTGTGCCCGGAAGGAGGTTGGCACAGACACGGTCTCGTCCAGAATTAATGCTGCAAGCTTTCTAGAGCCCTTTAGCCTAAGTGTTCAGAAACCGAATCTAAAACCGAAAAGGAGATCATTAGAATCTCGTCGTGCGGTACATGACTGTTATTTTTAACTATCGAGGTGGTTCTAACCAAAACAGAAAGGATGGCCCTTTCCAGAGCACTTTGTCAGGCCTGGAGCTCCCAGGATGTTTCCCTGTGTTTGCATTAACGTTTCCCAGTGAATGTCAACGGAGACTCGAGAATAAGTCAACACAGGTCCTCACAGTAAATGGCAAGGCTTCTTAGCAGAGTAAACCGTGTGCTTAGCCTGTCTTAAAAGAATCTTTGCTGAGTAAACAGAAGGAAGGCTTTACTTGAGAGTAAACAGAGCCAGGAGCTGTGGTGCGCCTGAGGGCTGGAAGGCGACTCCACTGGCACTGGCTGCTTCGCGGGGCCCTGGGAGGGAGCTGGCATTGGCCTTGCATGAGGCAGAAGCTTCCTTGCAAGCCCTTCATGCCGGGAGGGGTATGGGGTGTGGGGACCAGAGAGGTCATGGGACTTATTGATTGTCACACAGCCAGCTGAAGCAGAACCAGACTCTGAAAGGACCCTCAGAAAGGAGAATCTGGGAGTCCATCTCATTTGCTCTGAGGGGTCAAGGAACTTATGTCTTAACCTCCCCAGGACAATTTTTATACTTAAAGACCACTTCAAGGAAGTGAAGCCCTAATGAAGACAGAGGTGAGAAAATATTTTTCGTCCAAATAGGTGACCAACTTTCTGTCTGCAAATATTAATGCTGATTCAATATTGCCCTTAGTGGTAGTGGCTAAGGAAACAAACCTTAATAGCTTCTGGTCCTTTGCCCACACCATAACTTCCTTGATGGCCTTGTTTACATGAGCTTCTCATTTTCCCAAGTAAAAAAACATTTGGGTCTGAAATCTTTGACCCGTAAACTTGTTAGTCTCAAAAACCCAAGTGCAACCACTGACTTAAAATCATCTCAAATAACTTTTCACACACATACGCACACACACACACACACACACACACACACACACACACCAACCAACTTGAAACATTCCACTCTTTGTTTAATTTATGGATTCCTTTCCTCTTTCTTGAAAGGATATGAGAGCATAGATCAAAGTACAAGTATGCTGTGAAGTCATTACAAGAGCCACAAAAAAAGAAAAAAAAATTTTTTTTTAATCAGTACCAAGAAAAGGATGAGGAAGCAAATCCATTATCCATTTAGGTCAATTTAATAGCTGAGCTTGGGCATTAAGCCTGGTGCTGTTTCTCAGGCAGAGAAGCAAGCGTGGTAAGTCACAGAGCTCTTGTTATTATAAGGGAGGCCTGGCTACCAATTCCCTGGAGGATACAAACTTTCTTCTGGTCCTAATTTTTTTTTCTTTTTCAATAAATTTATTTATTTTTGGCTGTGTGTTGGGTCTTCGTTGCTGCGTGTGGGCTTTCTCTAGTTGCAACGAGCAGAAACTACTCTTCGTTGCAGTGTGCAGGCTTCGCATTGCGTTGGCTTCTCTTGTTGCGGAGCCCAGGCTCTAGGCACATGGGCTTCAGTAGTTGTGGCACGCGGGCTCAGCAGTTGTGGCTTGTGGGCTCTAGAGGGCAGTCTCAGTAGTTGTGACACATGGGCTTAGTTGCTCCACGGCATGTGGGATCTTCCCGGGCCAGGGTTCGAACCCGTGTCCCCTGCATTGGCAGGCAGGTTCTTAACCACTGCACCACCAGGGAAGCCCCTTCTGGTTCTAAATTTAAAAGAATTTTTCACACAAGACCTTATTTAGGAGACAGTAACAACACAACAGCCTCCATAAGTTTTATGGAAAAAGCAGAAGTGGTTTTCATGTGGCCGTTTCTTTCAGCAACCTTGGAGGAAAGCCAAGGACAGCAGCTCAGTAAAGTTCTTCCTTGTTCTTAGACAAGAAATGAACTTAGCACATTTGACTTTTCCTCTTAATATGCTTAAGTAAATTACACAGGAGGCAAGACCACGTGAAAATGCACTTGGTTTCTTCCTGACTGGGTCACTGGTGGGCACACAAACATGCCTTTACTTTCAAATGGGTGGACTGCCTTACTCACCCCTGGGCGGACAGCCCGCACCCCTACCTGCCTACCTCACCACGCGGGGGCAGCACTGAGCAAGCATCTGGAAGAAAGAAACTTTCAAACATTCCATTTGTAAGCAAAGCCATCCGGCATGAATGCAATTCTACCAATCTACTAATTCCATTAATCCTGAAAATCCAGTATGTTGCTGTTTCCATGGAAATTTAAAGGGTGTAAAAATAAAACAGCTGCTCCAATAGTAGGCATTTTTTCTCTGATGCTCTTTTTAATTTTTTAAATGTCAATCCATCATATGAGATAGCAAAGAAATGCTAACATTTTTTGAACAGGAACTGTGCTAAGTGTTTTACATATGCCATCTCATTGAATCCTACAAGAACTCTATGAGGTAGGTCTCATCATTAACCCCACCATGCATATGAAGAAACGGAGGCACAGAGAGGTTAGACAGTTCTCCTAAGGTCACACAGCCTTATTTAGTGGCAGAGTGGGATTTGAGTCAACCCAGGTAGTCTGACGTCAGAGCCCTTAACCCTCTATCCCAAAAGACTGATGGGATCTCACCGGTGGAAGACATATCTAGTCCACACTCATTCCCTAAACAAACATTGTCTTATTTATCCCAGCCTCTGCCTAATGCCCAGCAAAGTTTTTGCCTATTTTGAGCTAAAATGCTCTCAAAATTGGTCAGAGTTCTTCCCTCCATAGCTCCTTGGAATAAAGTGAGTTTCTCTTTCATATGAAAGCCCCTCCAATTTTTGAAAAATTAATAATAACGTTCACTGTTGCTCCCCAACCCTCAAACAGCCCTACAGCAAGAACAGGGTCATTACTCCCCATTTACAAATATGTCCCATCCCATTCCTGCTGGCTAATGAAAGTGCTGGACGCTCCTGACATAGAGGTTTCACAACAGATTAGTTGCTTTAATCCACTCACCAGCGTCAGAGACCACATTGCCATTACTAAACCAGACTTAAGAGCTATTAAAAGTAATGCATGGTCATGATTTTTTTAAATGCAAGTAATATGGAAAAGGATGAACTGAAATGGAAAAAAAATCTCTCTCCTGCCCTGTCCAATCTCTCCTTTCAGAGGTAATCACTGTTGTTACTTTTGAATCCTTCCAGAAATTTTATCTACACATATAAACATATGCACGTGAATCTTTTGGGGTCATATTATGTATAATAGTCTGTAATTTGCCTTTTTCCCTTAACAAGGTGTCACAGATATCTTTCAATAGCAGCACTCCTGTTAATGGCTACATGAAAGCCTCTTCTCATGCACTTTTTTTTCCCTCTTACAAATAATGCTTCAGTGAAATTGTACATATATTTTTGGATGGATTCTTATAAGTGAAATTCCTGAGTGGAAGGTAAGGGCACTTTAAATTCTGAGAGATGGAAACCAATTACACTCCTTAAAAAGTTGTAGTGGGGCTTCCCTGGTGGCACAGTGGTTGAGAGTCCGCCTGCCGATGCAGGGGACACGGGTTCGTGCCCCGGTCCGGGAAGATCCCACATGCCGTGGAGAGGCTGGGCCCGTGAGCCATGGCCGCTGAGCCTGCGCGAAAAAGTTGTAGTCAGTTTCACTCAAAGCAACGGTCCATCTTCCAAGTGTTGACAACATGGTTTATAATTCAACTGTTAAATCTTCCTTCAGTATCTGAAGACAGTTATTAATTGTCGTTCTTTTTGTTTTGTTTTTAATTTTTATTTTATAGTTGATTTACAATGTTGGGTTAGTTTCAGGTGTACACAGTCATTCCTTCAAACAATGATTATTATTCACCACCTACATGGCAGGCACTGCGTGAGGAGCTGGGTTTGCCCTAAACCAGGAGTTCCCAACCCTAGTCATCAAATTCCTCAGGAGAGCTAGTTAAAATGCAGACTCCCTGCAGCCTTCCGGGAGGTCCTGGTTCTTCGACCTGTGGAGGGGCCCAGGAAGCTATTTAGTTGTTGTTTGTTTCATTCGGGTATTTTGTTTTGTTTCGTTTTGTTTAACAGTTTCCCAGATGACTCAGCTAATGATAAGCAGTCAAAAGTAGAACAAATCTTCCCGCTTCTTTCTCTGGGCAAAAAACCGCTTTCTGGAAACCAAGGTGCTGGGAACAGGCAGGATCCACTGCCCCCAAAATAAAAGAACAGGGAGCTAACTCCGTGATATTAATTAGTAATGTCCAAACGCCGAAATCTATTGTTGCTCCACACCCCTCAAAAAAACAGCCTTATGGCAGGAATGGGCTCATTATTCCCAATTTACAAATATGCCCCATCCCATTCCTGTTGGTTAATGATAGAGCAGGAATCTCCTGACCTAGAGGTTTCACAACAGATTAGTTGCCTTGATCCACTCACTGGCGCCCGTGACTGCGATGCCGCCGCCAAACCAGACTTAAAAACTTTTGCTAGCTGGATGGATGAGATGGTAACGGGCACGCGCAAAAGCCCCGAGGCGCGCGCGCCCCTAGCGGTCAATAAGCCTCAGTGCAATTGAGTTTGCTTCAGTTGGCCACACTCGGCTTCTAACCCCGCCTCCCATCCCGCCCCTTCCTCCCAGCGCGGACGTTGATTGGCGAGAGGCGCACTATAAGAACTTGAGCGCGGGTGTCTGAAGCCCAGGCATTAGTGCCAGTTGAGGAGCGTGATTTTTCTGGAATGTACGGCTGAGGAGAGCTGAGAACACTTCACCCGGTCGCCTGGTCTCGGTCTCCAAGTTTTCCTGCATATTCTCCCCTCATGCTAGGCGATGTAGACGTGACGGGGGAGGTGACAGGTCACAGTGTCCAGAAAGAAGTTTGCAGGCTGCGGGGCGCCACTCCTTGCTTCTGCTGTCCCACCTGCTGAGAATTCCACGCTCATCAATAAGGCGTGGCTCTGGCATCACCTGGGGGAATGCCGGGACGCTCTCGTTTGAGTCCGCGGACCCGGGTCTTGCGGATTTAGGATTATGGAGTGTGTAAAGCCAGACCTGGTACCAGCGTCTGGCGCCTTCAGTCCTCATGTGGGTCCGTGGGTTCCCATCTCAGGGCCTGAACACCTACATCTGTACCTGGCAACCTGGAAGGTGTGTACTAAGTGTGAATTAGTACGCAGCTTCCAGGTTGTGTACGAAATGTGAATTGACTGAACGAGGCTTGTGGTAGGGGGAAGGCCGGCTGCAGTGGAAAGGGCATTCGCTAGTCCAGAGACTTGGGTTCCACTTCTGGCTTGGCCAGTCACTGCTGCTGAGCAAGGTCTTCCTTTTGTCTGGGCACTGATTACCTTCCGTGTGATAGGAGAGGGTTTGGCTCTGATAAATATAATAGTAACGCCAACAATAAGCCAGGCGTTGTGATAAGTACTGGGGATACAGGTGAGCAACACAGCCCTGATCCCTGAACTCACTTCATGGAGGCAGGAAGATATTGAAGAAACTGTCAAAAATGCACAATTACACATTTACTTTTAAGAAGTGGTATACAGGGAACTTAGGGCAGAGATTTAACATAGCCTGGGGTGGGCTTCCTGAGGCCAGGAGTAGAATTAACTGGGGTAGGTAGTAGATGAGCCAGGGAGATGGGGGATATAGCAAGTGCAAAGATCTGGAAGGTGAAAGACAGACGTTTCTTACCTTAATTGGACATCTTAATAACCCTCAAAGTATACAAGTAAGAGGAGTGGAAGTTTCAGTGAGTTAAATTGAGTAGAACTTGGAGGATTCTTTGGAAGCTCATAACTATTTGAGCAATCCTGTGAAACTATGTGATGGCCCCTGAGCCTGTGTCCTGACATTAGTGTTCCATAAGGTTGCTGAATCTGACCTGAACAGTCCAGGTTCCATGATGCATGCTCTGTGGTGTCTGTGTTCTTAATCTGAGGGGCATCTCCTGGCTATTTCAGAACTAAAAACGTCAGTCTTCTCTTAAAAGCAGCCCCTGTCTATATCAAGCTTAAGTGTCCAGGCTTGACTGCAAAGATAAGATGAGAGAGAAGTGGCTTGCAAAGTGACAGAAAAAAATCAAGAGCTGGCCACTGTACCTTACGTAGCACGTGTATGGAGGGGACACCAGGTCTGGTAGAAGAAATTCTGATTTGAGACAACTGAGGTGGCAGGCCCTGCACTAGCTGTGTGAACTGGACAGGGCTCTCAAACTCTCCAATGGGGTCTTGATATATAAACAGGACTAATTAAGTTATCCTGACATGTAAAGTTCAGAATGGGAGAATGTGTGAAAGTTATTTCTAAATTATAAAGTGCTACCCAACCAAATCAATAATCACCTGGTCACCTTGTTCCCTCACAATTTTACTGTATATGCTCCTTCAAATTATGGGAGAGAAAGGATCTGACACATTTTATTTGAAGTTGTAGCAATATACCAAGTTGTTTTGTTGCATAAATATTTTGAATTCTTTCAATTGGTTTTCTTTTCCAAAAGGTGGTTTTAAAACTTCACATTTCAATCTCTCCTTACCATTTTTTTTTTTTTTTTTTTTTTTTTTTTGCGGTACGCAGGCCTCTCACTGTTGTGGCTTCTCCCGTTGCGGAGCACAGGCTCCGGACGCGCAGGCTCAGCGGCCATGGCTCACGGGCCTAGCCGCTCCGCGGCATGTGGGATCTTCCCGGGTCGGGACACGAACCCATGTCCCCTGCATTGGCAGGCGGACTCTCAACCACTGGGCCACCAGGGAAGCCCTCTCCTTACCATTTTTAGCTGAGAACAAAAGAAAGAAAGAATTAAACAGTTGATAGGCACTTCGGATTTTTTTTAAAACCTATCCCATTGTCCAACATATTCTGTGGACTTTTTTAAAATATTTTTTTTTAATTTTTATTTGTTTTTGGCTGTGTTGGGTCTTTGTTGCTATGCGCGGGCTTTTCTCTAGTTGCGGCGAGCACAGGCTTCTCATTGCCGTGGCCTCTCTTGCTGCAGACCACGGGCTCTAGGCACGCGGACTTCAGTAGTTGCGACACACGGGCTCAGTAGTTGTGACTCGCAGGCTCTAGAGCACAGGCTCAGTAGTTGTGGCACAGGGGCTTAATGGCTCTGTGACGTGAGATCTTCCTGGACCAGGGCTCAAACCCGTGTCCCCTGCCTTGCTAGGCAGATTCTTAACCACTGCACCACCAGGGAAGCCCCTGCGAACTTTTTAAAAAGTTGTTCTTAGGTGGTTTGTCAATGAACATGTCTGTTCCCAAGATTCTTCAGAACACAAGGATTAGAGCCCATATACCTAATGCTGGCTTCCTGCTAATGCAGGATTATTAGAGGGGTGAGTGAGCTGGCCATGGACCTAGGTATGCTTTCAGTAGCCACAGGAGATATGAATAGAATTTTAAGAACAAGACACTGTTTAAAAAGTAACAAGTATGCTTGGTGAACATCAGAAGTGTGAAACTAGTTATAAGAAACCAAGCAGGTACGCAGCCCTCAAGTGTCATAGTAAACCAACCATGATTGGGCAGGATCGGCAGGGAGCGGGCTTGGGAAGCACAAGGTTGCACCTGGGATTCTGGAAAGCAGGGACGCCAGCTGTGCTCCTTGTGCCTTATGCAGAAGAAAAATAACATTTGCCTGCCAGCAAGCATGACTTTGTTCATTCTGTAACATGAAGTAGATATGATTTCCGTTTTGCCAAGTGGAAATCAAGGCTCAGAGAACTGAAAGGTGGGTGGGACTGGACAGGCTTTATTACTTATATCAAATGAATAAAACACTGGCATTCCTATATGTGGATGTGGGTCCCCTAATCTGATTATCAGATCATTCTTTGGAAAGGTTTTTTTAGCTCTATTAATTTTTACTATATTAAATATTTCTTTTAAAAAGCTGGGCCATCCATTAAGCCATGTTAACATGAGTCTTGCTAGAGTGAACATTTGCGATTGTATTGTTTGGTTTGGCTAACTTAAATTTGTAATATCCCAATTTACCACTAATTTTCAGCTGTTTTAGATGCTGTGTTTTCCTTTATCTTGTATTCTCTTTAACCCATCCAAAAAATATTTCAGCTAAATTAAACGTGGGTGTTCCCTCCTTGAATGCTAAATGCAAGGAACCCGCTAACTCAACTCTAGAGGATGTACTCTCATCACTACAGAGAAAGCTAAGGGGCAGGAGCATGGGGAGATGCAGTTAAAGTAGGCTTTGCAGTCATTGCCTGGCTTTAATCCTTCCAGGCACTTACTACTTTGTAACCAAAGGCATGAAAACCTCTGAGCTTCTACTTACCCACCTGACATGGGGTCTTACCAGCATGGGATTGTTGTACAGAACGACGCTTGAGATTAGCACAGTGGTGGCCTTCATTTAGGTGAGCTATGGATGAGGAAAAGTAGGCACTTACCACACGGATGTAGATCATCTTTGTTTTATGACACATTCCTTAGTGCTCCGCGATGCCCTTTTCCATGTCTAAATTTGAACAATGACATCTATGTTCTCTCATTGTACCCAGCCACCTCAGGCCCTAATTTACCCTACCTTATCTTTTTTACCAGATATGAATGCCTTAATCTCTTTAAAAATTTGAGCTTTACAAAAAGGGTAACTGTGCTATATGTGTTATTTACTAAGACTTTCTTTTAAATCTCACCCTGTTAAGAATTCCTCCATATCTGTAGTTTCCACCGCTGATAACTGAGGGCCACTTATTTGATGGACCTTTGAGTTTTATTTTTCAGCACTGCTTTAAACATTACCAGAGATGTATCTTGGATGTCCAATTTTACAAGATACACCAGCCACTTGCCCAAATGGCTATAGTAACATGTACAAATGGTCCTGTATGCTGGAGTGAGGGCGGTCGGGGCCAGAATGTCCTGCTCAACTCCCCAATCCCATGTCCCCATCTATTAATTGCACAGATGTCCCAAGTGCCTGGCACCTAACATGCTCTGAATACACAAGAATCATGTTATATAAATCCAAGTTCTAGGGTGGCCCTGGCATTTTGAAAAGCAAACCGATTTCCACTTCATACCACCATTCAATCACCTCTTCCCCCAAAGCTACTTCATGTTAGATTTTCAAAAATCTGAGGCCTGGATCACCCCCAACAGTGACTCTTATTCAGGTCTAGAGGACAGAGCCTGTAATCATGAAGTCATGCGGGGAGTCCGGACAAGGTGTCTGCTCTGAACCTTTCTCCTCCTGCGTCTCCATGCAGTTCTCAATGCTGCACCCAGCTGCTTCTTTCAGGAAGACACCACTGAAAGCCAAAGTTCATCTTTACACAACACATCCCCAGAACTATCAGTAAGACGAACAGCAGCAAAGAACTCAGCTTTTTATTGAATGTGCTACTAAAGAGGTTTAGTCAAAAAGACCAAAGCCCATGTCATCATCAGACTCTTCAGATTCTTCTTTCTTTGCTTCCACTTTCTTCTCCTCAGCTAAAAACAAAACAGAAAATAGTCAGTTACCTCTCTAAAAATTCCAAGAGCTCCAGGCCCTTCAACTTTCGTGGTCAAAAATACCCTAGATTCCCCTCATCAAACTATGCCTCTGGTTTTAAGATTTCTATACATCATCTACTCTTAGCAAATGAAGAACAATTTTGCCTATAATACTTCTAATCTCCACGCTCTGATACCAAGTTTCCTACCTGGGGCAGCAGTGGTGGAGGGGGCAGGACCTCCTGCTGGTGCAGCACCAGCTGCTGGGGCAGGTCCACCTGCCCCCACATTGCAGATGAGGCTCCCGATGTTGACATTGGCCAAAGCCTGCAATACATACGCATATGTAGGTAAATGCTTAGTCCTGTCCTTTTGTTCCAGCACCAAAATGCTGGCTTAACTTGCTAGGAGAAATTTCAAGCTTCCTTAAACACTCAAACCAGGATGCTTTCCACAGTTCATGACTCCTCCTTAGAGTGAATTCAATTTTTTATACTACTATGCACTTCTAGGACTTTTCCCAAGGGAATTCACTGACGATGATTTAGGAACAATGTGTCCAATCTTTCAAGTCTCACGGTTGAAGGACACAAGCTGAATAGTTAGAGGCTATCAGTTTCACTTGCCAGCGATTAAGTAACCTACACAAGGTAGCCAGTGCTAAGTTCCTTGGGTAGGAATCCGGTTTTCATTAGTCTTTTATATTCCAACACAAAATAAGTGGTCAATAAAAGGCCATCACCATGCTGGCAGGATTTACTTGGAACGGCACAGGTGGTATTACCTCCTGGGTGACCCTTTTATGAAGGAATGACCTGGTTAATATATTTTCCTCATGATTTTAGAACACAAGGAAAGAGACAGCAGAGTCTGAGACCAAGAGAAAAAGACAAAGTCATGACAAAGCAAAACCTTAATTCGCTCCCAGAGATAGAAATGTGAGGAAATCATTGCTCATACTTGGACAAGTCCAGTGGGATTCTGGCACTTCTGGAGTTTAGCATAAGCACCTGACTTAACGGTCTTCCAAAATTTACTTCTCCAAATCACTGCCACCATCACCTTACCTTTGCAAACAAGCCTGGCCAGAAAGGTTCAACATTTACACCGGCTGCTTTAATGAGGGCATTGATCTTATCCTCCTAAAACAAATAAAAACGGCAATCCATCATACAGCAAAGTTTAGCTTTCGTAAATGTCTCCGAAATACTGCAAACTGAAAGCAAATCACTCTTAACGTGGGTACCAAACTACGTTTACCCAGTTCAAATATTCTACCGGCATCGCATGTATGCTAATTTAAGACGACTCTTTCTTACACTCTAAAGGCAAAAAAAAAAAAAAAAAAAAGCCTCTGCTCTTGTGTGCCAGGTACTTTGCACGGCCTCGAGTTCATCGCTGCCACTTCACAGGCTGGGACCTGCCCAAGTCACGCTGCTATTTTAAGTTGTGAGGCAAGGCCAGAGGTGGAGCAGAGCCTCCACACCACGCAGCCAGGCCCCAGGGGGTCTTCTCAAGAACACGAAAGGAAATCACACCAAATGGAGGTATAAAGCGTCCTGGAGCATTTTCTAGCTGCGGATGAGGCTGCCCACGTGTTGCACAAATTAGAGATTGTCAAAACCGGAGCGCGCCGCCGCCGCCAAGTAAAAGCCACTCCCTCCGGGGCGGGCACGTGGCCGAGGCCCCAGGCCGCCCGCACATGGGACCACCCGATGAGCTCCCGTCCCGCCCGTCCCCCTCCGTCGGGGTGTCGATGGCCGCGGCTCCGGCCAGAAGAGTCCGCCCCGGACGCCTGCGAGGGCGGGTAACCTGTACCCCGCCACCGGCCCACGCCCGCACTCACCGTGACCGTCACCTCATCGTCGTGTAGGATGAGGGCCGAGTAGATGCAGGCGAGCTCCGAGACGGAGGCCATGGTGCGGGCGAGGGCTAGGCAGGGTCTGCCGGGCGCGGTGCTAGTCGCCGGATGAAGTGAGGGCCTCACCCCAACGCGGCCTTAGCTTCCTCGGAAGGACCGAGCACCTTAGCGGAAACTGAGGAAAAGGAAGTTCCCGCCTTCGCGCAGCCTCTTATACAGGCCACGCGGACCAATCGGCGCCCGAACTTGCCGGAAGAGGCGGGACTAGAGCCTCTCGCGACAACACACCAAAGACGCCTGCGCAAACGCGTATCTCGCTCGTTTGCGGGTTCAAAAAGTTGCTAGGCGTTTGCAGACGCCGGTTCCCGTGGCTTGGGTAAAAACTCAGCTTGTGAACAGTAAAAATATTTTTAGCAAAAAGTTACCTAGATAAATAGGTATCACTCGTACCTGCTGTAGCCCGTGTGAGAGTGTTTGAGCAGGCAGTGACCTGCTGAAGAGCAGGAAATAGGTTTTAACCTGGAGGTCCCGGTGCTTAGCGCAGCTTCTCGGATAAAATACTAAGTGAATATAGGAGAAAATGAGAAACCTGCAACGTTACTGTAGCAGAGGCATTTGAGCGCCTACTGTGACCCAGGCACTGAGCCACACTCTGCAAGGATTCATTTAATCCTCACCCAGCATAAGAGGTAAGTACTATTATCTCCATTTTGTGGGTGGCAAAACTAAGGTGTATGCCCGGTAACTACACAAGATTCCGCAGTTACTACGAGGCCGAGCCTGGATTTGGAATCTAGGAACCTAAATTCAGTGCTTCCTTCTTGTGTGTGCAGAGAGGGATGGGTTTGGGGATTATGAGTAAATTTTGTCTTTTTTTTTCCCCAAAGCATTAAAAGGTATATTAGGAATATAGGGGAACTTTCCACTTCAGGTTCATTTTTTTTTTTTTTTTTTTGTAAATAAGGAACCCCGTGGTTGGATGTAAACGCCTTGAAACTGTACTTGTGATGTTAAAAGACCTCTTGATGTAACTGCTGTCTGGCTAGGTGCTGTATTGCCTTTTTGTGTCCTTTGAAGCTAACGAAACAGGTGTTGGGTTCATGCTGAGAGGTTTTCTTTAGAATTTTTTAAATTGAGGTATAATTGATATATTAGTTTCAGGTGTACGACATGATATTCGCTATTCGTTTATATTGGGAAGCGATCATCATAGTAAGTCTAATTAACATCCATCAATCATACATAGAGAACAAATTTATTTGTGTGTGATGAGGTCTACTCTGTAAGCAACTTTTCAGTGTGTGGTACATTATTAACAGTAGTCACCATGCTGTACCTTACATCCCCATGACTTATTTATTTTATAACTGGAAATTTGTAGCTTTGATCCCCCTTCACCAATTTCACTCAGCCCCGCATCCCCACCTCGGGCAACCACAAATCTGTTTCCTGTATCTATGAGCTTGTTTTTGGTTTTTTAGTTTGTTTTTTGTCTGTTTGTTTAGATTCCACATATAATGAGGTCATACGGTATTTGCCTTTCTCTGACTTATTTACTTATTTCACTTAGCATAACGCTCTCAAGTTCCACCTGTGTTGTCTCAGATGGCAAGAGTTTATTCTTTTTTTGCTGAATAGTATTCCATCACATTTTCCTTATCCATTCATCCGTTGGTGGACGCTTAGGTCGTTTCCATGCATTGGAGATTGTAAATAATGCTGCAGTGAATATGGGAGTGCAGGTATCTTTTCAAGTTAGTGTTTTTCATTGTCTTCTAGTAAATACTCAGAACTTTTGGATTTTTTTTTTCCCCCCATGGATCTAACGCATGTTTAATAGCACCGATGTGTAGCAGGGACACATGGTTGACTGACAGAGCCCTGCCCTAGGGGCTCACAGTCCATTCAGAGACACAAGTCTTACAGCGCTGGGCGTGAGTGCTGAAGCAGCCAAGTGCACGAGTGGACATGGAGGCAGGACTGCTGAAGAGCAGAGGGGAGGGCAGCGTGGGCCCAAACAAGACTGGCTGCTAATGCAGCAGGCAAGTGCCTGGAAGGGAGCAGAGACTAGTGAGGAGGCCCTGCACCCCACCCTCCTGCATCGAAGCTGTCCCAGTGGGCCAGGGCTGCTGGTAAGCCCGTACGTAGGGAAGCACCCTTGTCTGCCAAGACACCCTCCCACTTACACTGAATAGTGAGAGCAGCTGCTTCCTCCATGCAGCCTTCCTTAACTTCCAGTCCAGAGGACAGGGGACCCAGGGAGCAAAGACTGGGGCAGGGGTCAAAGCAGATACTACAGGAGTTACGTCCAAAAGGGCTGGCATGGCGGACCCAGTCCAGTCCCAGGCAGAACCGAAGGGGGTGGGTTTGGGGGGGGAGTAGTTACAAAGACTGTACAAACTGGATGGGGACTGATCTATGCAGCTCTTTCTAACTAGCAGGAACAGGCCAGGTGAGAAGGCACTCCCCAACGAGGTGTGGGGATGCAGCCAGAGAGCCCGGTGGGAGGCAGCCTCTGGGCCACTGAGGGAGTCAGAGAATGAGGGGCACAGGGCAGAGGCCATTGTCCTGCTGTGCCCTTGGGTGGCAGTTTAAGGGGAGCCGTTTGTGCCCAGACACGGTAGACCCCAAACAAGTGCATCTCCTGCCCAGCAGTGGGGCAAGTGGACGGGGCACTACCTGGTGCGCTATATCTAGAGTTGGCTGGCAATGCCACACTGTCCTGACGGGGCCGTGGGGTTCCCTGGCCACGCAGGCCGCTTCATGTCAAGGGGGCGCTGCCACACCTGCCCGGGCCGTGTTCGGAATCCAGTGCTGTGGGTTTGGGTGTGGGCCAGATAATAGTAGTTTTAATTTTTGAAGGAACCTCTGTACTGTTTTCTGTAGCGCCTGCACCAATTTACATTCCCACCAACAGTGCGTAAGGGTTCCCTTTCTCCACATCTTCACCAACACGTGTTAGCTCTTGTTGATGATAGCCATTCTTAACAGGTGGGAGGTGATAGCTCATTGTGGTTTGTGTTTCCCTGATTGTTAGTGATGTTGAGCACCTTTTCAAGCACCTGTTTCCCATCTGTATGTCTTCTTTGAAAAAATACCTATTCAGATCTGCCTGTTTTTTAATTTGATTGTTTGTTTTTTTGTTATTGAGTTGTATGAGTTTGGTTTTTTGTTTTTTTGGGTTTTTTTGCAGTACGTGGGCCTCTCACTGTTGTGGCCTCTCCCGTTGCGGAGCACAGGCTCCAGACGCGCAGGCTCAGCGGCCATGGCTCACGGGCCCAGCCGCTCCGCGGCATATGGGATCTTCCCGGACCGGGGCACGAACCCGTGTCCCCTGCATCGGCAGGCGGACTCTCAACCACTGCGCCACCAGGGAAGCCCGAGTTGTATGAGTTTTTAATATATTTTGGATATTAACTCTTTGTCAGGTACATGATTTGCAAATGTCTTTTCCCATTCAGTAGGTTGCGTTTTCATTTTGTTGATGGTTTCCTTTTCAATGCAGATGCTTTTTAGTCTGTTGCAGTCCCACTAATTTGTTTTTGCTTTTATTGCCTTTGCTTTTGGAGTCAGATCCAAAAAATCATCACCGAGACCTGTGACAAGGAGCTTACTGCTTTATGCTTTCTTCTAGGAGTTTTATGGTTTCAGGCTTTACATTCAGTTCTTTAATCCGTTTTGAGGTAATTTTTTGTGTATTGTGTAAGATAGTGGTCTTTCATTCTTTTGCATGTGGCTGTCTAGTTTCCCAACAGCAATTATTGAATATTGTATATTCTTAGCTCCTCTGTCATAAATTAATTGACTGTATATGCATGAGTTTATTTCTGGGCTCTCTATTCTGTTCCATGGATCTATGTGTTTGTTTTTATACTGTTTGATTACTATAGCTTTGTGATGTCTCCAGCTTTGTTCTTCTTTATCAAGATTGCTTTGGCTATTCAGGATGTGTTGTGGTTCCATATAAATTTTAGGATTGTTTTATTTCTGTGAAAAATGCCATTGGAATTTTGACAAGGATTGCATTGAATCTGTAGATTGCTTTGGGTAGTAGGGACATTTTATCAGTATTCTTACAACCATGAGCATGGAATAGCTTTCCATTTATTTGGGTCTTCGGTCTTTCATCAGTGTCTTAACTTTTCCTTTATTTTTGATGTTTTGAATTGTCTGCAACGTGTATGTGTATCATTTATTACATATCTGAACCTTAAATTTAACTCCTACTAACAAAATGGTAATCTTTACATTTCATCAGTTATTTCCCTCTTGGAATTTGCCTAGTTTCCTGGAAAGGTGATTCAGTTTTTTGTTTTTTGTTTTCCCCAGGAGCCTGCTTTGTTTAATCAATGCCGTTATCTCATCATCCCTGACCAAACATTTCCATTGGAATCCCCCAATTTAGAGTCCCACTTGGGTTCATCTTAGCCACAAATGTAAACATATCTTAATATCCCAAACTTTTTAGAAAGCTTTTTAAAAAAAACACTATCAAGGTTTCTAAAAATAAAAGTTGTTTTGAGTGTTCATCTAAATCTAGGAAGCAATTATAGTGGAATCTGGGAGGGAAAACATAAAGTTATTGAAAAATTCAAACATTTCCAAAGCCAGAATGAATCAGTCCAAAACATACTTCCCTCACCAGTGTACTTAACAAAAAACCGATCTGGTGAGTATAATACATATCAACACACAGTAAAACAAGATTTTTCCCATTTTAAACTATACTAATAAGAAATAGTTTTTTTTATTGTAGTTGTTTTACAATGTTGTGTTAATTTGTGCTGTACAGCAAAGTGATTCCTTTATACATATATGTACATTCTTTTTCTTAACATACTTTTCCATTATGGTTTATCATAGGATATTGAATATAGTTCCCTGTGCTATACAGTAGGACCTTGTTGTTTATCCATTCTGTATATAAAAGCTTACATCTGCTAACCCCAACTTCCCAGTCCATCCGTCCTCCAACCGCCTCCCCACTGGCAACCACAAGTCTGTTCTCTGTGTCTGTGACTCTGTTTCTGTTTCATAGATAAACTTATTTGTGTCATATTTTAGATCCCACATATAAGGAATACCATATGGTATTTGTCTTTCTCTTTTTTGAATTTTATTTATTTTATACAGCAGGTTTTTATTAGTTATCCATTTTATACATATTAGTATGTATATGTCAATCCCAATCTCCCCTGCCACTTTCCCCCCGTGGTGTCCATACGTTTGTTCTCTACATCTGTGTCTCAACTTCTGCCCTGCAAACTGGTTCATCTGTACCATTTTTCTAGGCTCCACATATATGCATTAATATACAATATTTGTTTTTCTTTTTCTGACTTACTTCTCTCTGTATGATAGTCTCTAGATGCATCCACGTCTCTACAAATGACCCAATTCGTTCCTTTTTATGGCTGAGTAATATTCCATTGTATATATGTCCCACATCTTCTTTATCCATTTGTCTGTCCAGGGGCATTTAGGTTACTTCCGTGACCTGGCTGTTGTAAATAGTGCTGCAGTGAACATTGGGGCGCATGTGTCTTTTTGAATTATGGTTTTCTCTGGGTATGTGCCCAGTAGTGGGATTGCTGGGTCACGTGGTAATTCTATTTTTAGGTTTTTAAGGAACCTTCACACTGATCTCCATCGTGGCTGTATCAATTTACATTCCCACCAACAGTGCAAGAGGGTTTCCTTTTCTCCACACCCTCTCCAGCATTTGTTGTTTGTAGATTTTTCTGATGATGCCCATTCTAACTGGTGTGAGGTGATACCTCGTTGTAGTTTTGATTTGCATTTCTCTAGTAATTAGTGATGTTGAGTAGCTTTTCATGTGCCTCTTGGCCATCTGTATGTCTTCTTCGGAGAAATGTCTATTTAGGTCTTCTGCCAATTTTTGATTGGGCTGTTTGTTTTTTTGATATTGAGCTGCATGAGCTGTTTATATATTTTGGAGATTAATCCGTTGTCCATTAATTCGTTTGCAAATATTTTCTCCTATTCTGAGGGTTGTCTTTTCGTCTTGTTTGTAGTTTCCATTGCTTTGCAAAAGCCTTGAAGTTTCATTAGGTCCCATTTGTTTATTTTTGTTTTTATTTCCATTACTCTAGGAGGTGGATCAAAAAAGATCTTGCTGTGATTTATGTCACAGAGTGTTCTTCCTATGTTTTCCTCTAAGAGTTTTATAGTGTCCAGTCTTAGATTTAGGTCTCTAATCCACTTTGAGTTTATTTTTGTGGATGGTGTTACGGACTGTTCTAATTTCATTCTTTTACATGTAGCTGTCCAGTTTTCCCAGCTCCACTTATTGAAGAGACTGTTTTTCCTCCATTGTATATCCTTGCCTCCTTCGTTACAGATTAGTTGACCATAGATGCATAGGTTTATCTCTGGGCTTTCTGTCTTGTTCCATTGTTCTATATTTCTGTTTTTGTGCCAGTACCATATTATCTTGATGACTGTAGCTTTGTAGTGTAGTCTGAAATCAGGGAGTCTGATTACTCCAGCTCCGTTTTTTCCCATCAAGACTGCTTTGCCTATTCAGGGTCTTTTGTGTCTCCACTGAAATTTTAAGAGTTTTTGTTCTAGTTCTGTAAAAAATGCCACTGGTAATTTGCTAGGGATTGCATTGAATTTGTAGATTGCTTTGGATCATATAGTCATTTTCACAATATTGATTCTTCCAATACAAGAACATGGTATATCTCTCCATCTGTTTGCATCATCTTTAATTTCTTTCAGCATTGTCTTACAGTTTTCTGCTTACAGGTCTTCTGCCTTAACCTACGTAAGTTTATTCCTAGGTATTTTATTCTTTTTGTTGCAATGGTAGATGGGAGCGTTTCCTTAATTTCTCTTTCCGACTTTTCATCATTAGTATATAGGAATGCAAGAGATTTCTGTGCATTAATTTTGTATCCTGCAACTTTACCAAATTGATTGATTAGCTGTAGTAGTTTTCTGGTGCCATCTTTAGGATTCTGAATGTATAGTATCATGTCATCTGCAAACAGTGACAGTTTTACTTCTTCTTTTCCAGTTTAGATTCCTTTTATTTCTTTTCCTTCTCTGATTGCCGTGACTAGGATTTCCAAAACTATGTTGAATAATAGTGGCGAGAGTGGACATCCTTGCTTGTTCCTGATCTTAGACGGAATGCTTTCAGTTTTTCACCATTGAGAATGATGTTTGCAATGCGTTTGTCGTATATGGCCTTTATTATGTTGAGGTAGGTTCCCTCTATGCCCACTCTCTGGGGAGTTTTTTTGTTTTTTTTAAAAACATCTTTATTGGAGTATAATTGCTTTACAATGGTGTGTTAGTTTCTGCTTTATAACGAAGTGAATCAGTTATACATATACATATGTTCCCATATCTCTTCCCTCTTGCATCTCCCTCCCTCCCACCCTCCCTATCCCACCCCTCCAGGCGGTCACAAAGCACCGAGCTGATCTCCCTGTGCTATGCGGCTGCTTCCCACTAGCTATCTACCTTACGTTTGGTAGTGTATATATGTCCATGCCTCTCCCTCGCTTTGTCACAGCTCACCCTTCCCCCTCCCAGTATCCTCAAGTCCTTTCTCCAGTAGGTCTGTGTCTTTATTCCTGTCTTACCCCTAGGTTCTTCATGACATATTTTTTCTTAAATTCCATATATATGTGTTAGCATACGGTATTTGTCGCTCTCTTTCTGACTTACTTCACTCTGTATGACAGACTCTAGGTCTATCCACCTCATTACAAATAGCTCAATTTCCTTTCTTTTTATGGCTGAGTATATACGTGCCACATCTTCTTTAGCCATTCATCCGATGATGGGCCCTTAGGTTGTCTCCATCTCCTGGCTATCGTAAATAGAGCTGCAATGAACATTTTGGTACGTGACTCTTTTTGAATTATGGTTTTCTCAGGGTATATGCCCAGTAGTGGGATTGCTGGGTCATATGGTAGTTCTATTTGTAGTTTTTTAAGGAACCTCCATACTGTTCTCCATAGTGGCTGTACCAATTCACATTCCCACCAGCAGTGCAAGAGTGTGCCCTTTTCTCCACACCCTCTCCAGCATTTATTGTTTCTAGATTTTTTGGTGATGGCCATTCTGACTGGTGTGAGATGATATCTCATTGTAGTTTTGATTTGCATTTCTCTAATGATTAATGATGTTGAACATTCTTTCATGTGTTTGTTGGCAGTCTGTATATCTTCTTTGGAGAAATGTCTATTTAGGTCTTCTGCCCATTTTTGGATTGGGTTGTTTGTTTTTTTGTTATTGAACTGCATGAGCTGCTTGTAAATTTTGAATATTAATCCTTCGTCAGTTGTTTCATTTGCAAATATTTTCTCCCATTCTGAGGGTTGTCTTTGGTCTTGTTTATGGTTTCCTTTGCTGTGCAAAAGCTTTGAAATTTCATTAGGTCCCATTTGTTTATTTTTTCTTTTGATTTCCATTTCTCTAGGAGCTGGGTCAAAAAGGATCTTGCTGTGATTTATGTCATAGAGTGTTCTGCCTATGTTTTCCTCTAAGAGTTTGATAGTTTCTGGCCTTACATTTAGGTCTTTAATCCATTTTGAGCTTATTTTTGTGTATGGTGTTAGGGAGTGATCTAATCTCATACTTTTACATGTAGCTGTCCAGTTTTCCCAGCACTGCTTATTGAAGAGGCTGTTCTTTCTCCACTGTACATTCCTGCCTCCTTTGTCAAAGATAAGGTGACCATATGTGCGTGGGTTTCTCTCTGGGCTTTCTATCCTGTTCCATTGATCTATCTTTCTGTTTTTGTGCCAGTACCATACTGTCTTGATTACTGTAGCTTTGTAGTATAGTCTGAAGTCAGGAAGCCTGATTCCTCCAGCTCCATTTTTCGTTCTCAAGATTGCTTTGGCTATTTGGGGTCTTTTGTGTTTCCATACAAATTGCAAAATTTTTTGTTCTAGTTCTGTGAAAAATGCCAGTGGTAGTTTGATAGGGATTGCATTCAATCTGTAGATTGCTTTGGGTGGTAGAGTCATGTTCACAATGTTGATTCTTCCAATCCAAGAACATGGTATATCTCTCCATCTGTTTGTATCATCTTTAATTTCTTTCATCAGTGTTTTATAATTTTCTGCATACAGGTCTTTTGTCTCCTTAGGTAGGTTTATTCCTAGATATTTTATTCTTTTTGTTGCAATGGTAAATGGGAGTGTTTTCTTGATTTCACTTTCAGATGTTTCATCATTAGTGTATAGGAATGCCAGAGATTTCTGTGCATTAATTTTGTATCCTGCTACTTTATCAGATTCATTGATTAGCTCTAGTAGTTTTCTGGTAGCATCTTTAGGATTCTCTATGTATAGTATCATGTCATCTGCAAACAGTGACAGCTTTACTTCTTCTTTTCCGATTTGGATTCCTTTTATTTCCTTTTCTTCTCTGATTGCTGTAGCTAAAACTTCCAAGACCGTATTGAATAAGAGTGGTGAGAGTAGGCAACCTTGTCTTGTTCCTGATTTTAGTGGAAATGCTTTCAGTTTTTCACCATTGAAGATGATGTTGGCTATGAGTTTGTCATATATGGCATTATGTTGAGGAAAGTTCCCTCTAGGCCTACTTTCTGCAGGGTTTTTTTAATCATAAATGGGTGTTGAATTTTGTCAAAAGCTTTCTCTGCATCTATTGAGATGATCATATGGATTTTCTCCTTCAGTTTGTTAATATGGTTTATCACATTGATTGATTTATGTGTATTGAAGAATTATTGCATTCCTGGAATAAACCCCACTTAATCATGGTGTATGATCCGTTTAATGTGCTGTTGGATTCTGTTTGCTAGTATTTTGTTGAGGATTTTTGCATCTATGTTCATCAGTAATATTGGCCTGTAGTTTTCTTTCTTTGTGACATCCTTGTCTGGTTTTGGTATCAGGGTGATGGGGGCCTTGTAGAATGAGTTTGGGTATGTTCCTCCCTCTGCTATATTTTGGAAGAGTTTGAGAAGGATAGGTGTTAGCTCTTCTCTAAATGTTTGATAGAATTCGCCTGTGAAGTCATCTGGTCCTGGGCTTTTGTTTGTTGGAAGATTTTTTTTTTTTTTTAACATCTTTATTGGGGTATAATTGCTTTACAATGGTGTGTTAGTTTCTGCTTTATAACGAAGTGAATCAGTCATACATAAACATATGTTCCCATATGTCTTCCCTCTTGCGTCTCCCTCAGTCCCACCCTCCCTATCTCACCCCTCCAGGCTGTCACAAAGTACCGAGCCAATATCCCTGTGCCATGCGGCTGCTTCCCACTAGCTATCTACCTTACTACGTTTGTTAGTGTGTATATGTCCATGACTCTCTCTCACCCTGTCACAGCTCACCCTTCCCCCTCCCCATAACCTCAAGTCCGTTCTCTAGGAGGTCTGCGTCTTTATTCCTGCCTTACCCCTAGGTTCTTCATGACATTTTTCTTTTCTTCAATTCCATATATATATGTTAGCATACGGTATTTGTCTTTTTCTTTCTGACTTACTTCACTCTGTATGACAGACTCTAGGTCTATCCACCTCATTACAAATAGCTCAATTTCGTTTCTTGTATGGCTGAGTAATATTCCATTGTATATATGTGCCACATCTTCTTTATCCATTCATCCGATGATGGACACTTAGGTTGTTTCCATCTCCGGGCTATTGTAAATAGAGCTGCAATGAACATTTTGGTACATGACTCTTTTTGAATTTTGGTTTTCTCAGGGTATATGCCCAGTAATGGGATTGCTGGGTCATATGGTAGTTCTATTTGTAGTTTTTTAAGGAACCTCCATACTGTTCTCCATAGTGGCTGAACCAATTCACATTCCCACCAGCAGTGCAAGAGTGTTCCCTTTTCTCCACACCCTCTCCAGCATTTATTGTTTCTAGATTTTTTGATGATGGCCATTCTGACTGGTGTGAGATGATATCTCATCGTAGTTTTGATTTGCATTTCTCTAATGATTAATGATGTTGAGCATTCTTTCATGTGTTTGTTGGCAGTCTGTATATCTTCTTTGGAGAAATGTCTGTTTAGGTCTTCTGCCCATTTTTGGATTGGGTTGTTTGTTTTTTTGTTATTGAGCTGCATGAGCTGCTTGTAAATTTTGGAGATTAATCCTTTGTCGGTTGCTTCATTTGCAAATATTTTCTCCCATTCTGAGGGTTGTCTTTTGGTCTTGTTTATGGTTTCCTTTGCTGTGCAAAATCTTTGAAGTTTCATTAGATCCCCTTTGTTTATTTTTGTTTTTATTTCCATTACTCTAGGAGGTGGGTCAGAAAGGATCCTGCTGTGATTTATGTCATAGAGTGTTCTGCCTATGTTTTCCTCTAAGAGTTTGATAGTTTCTGGCCTTACATTTAGGTCTTTAATCCATTTTGAGCTTATTTTTGTGTATTGTGTTAGGGAGTGATCTAATCTCATACTTTTACATGTAGCTGTCCAGTTTTCCCAGCACCACTTATTGAAGAGGCTGTCCTTTCTCCATTGTACATTCCTGCCACCTTTATCAAAGATAAGGTGTCCATATGTGCGTGGGTTTATCTCTGGGCTTTCTACCCTGTTCCATTGATCTATATTTCTGTTTTTGTGCCAGTACCATACTGTCTTGATTACTGTAGCTTTGTAGTATAGTCTGAAGTCAGGAAGCCTGATTCCTCCAGTTCCTTTCTTCGTTCTCGAGATTGCTTTGCCTATTCGGGGTCTTTTGTGTTTCCATACAAATTGCAAAATTTTTTGTTCTAGTTCTGTGAAAAATGCCAGTGGTAGTTTGATAGGGATTGCATTGAATCTATAGATTGCTTTGGGTAGTAGAGTCATTTTCACAATGTTGATTCTTCCAATCCAAGAACATGGTATATCTCTCCATCTGTTTGTATCATCTTTAATTCCTTTCATCAGTGTCTTATAATTTTCTGCATATAGGTCTTTTGTCTCCTTAGGTAGGTTTATTCCTAGATATTTTATTCTTTTTGTTGCAATGGTAAATGGGAGTGTTTTCTTGATTTCACTTTCAGATTTTTCATCATTAGTATATAGGAATGCCAGAGATTTCTGTGCATTAATTTTGTATCCTGCCACTTTACCAAATTTATTGGTTACCTCTAGTAATTTTCTGGTAGCATCTTTAGGATTCTCTATGTATAGTATCATGTCATCTGCAAACAGTGACAGCTTTACTTCTTCTTTTCCGATTTGGATTCCTTTTATTTCCTTTTCTTCTCTGATTGCTGTGGCTAAAACTTCCAAAACTATGTTGAATAAGAGTGGTGAGAGTGGCCAACCTTCTCTTGTTCCTGATCTTAGTGGAAATGCTTTCAGTTTTTCACCATTGAGGATTATGTTTGCTGTGGGCTTGTCATATATGGCCTTTTTTATGTTGAGGAAAGTTCCCTCTAGGCCTACTTTCTGCAGGGTTTTTATCATAAATGGGTGTTGAATTTTGTCAAAAGCTTTCTCTGCATCTATTGAGTTGATCATATGGTTTTTCTCCTTCAATTTGTTAATATGGTGTATCACATTGATAGATTTGCGTATATTGAAGAATCCTTGCATTCCTGGAATAAACCCCACTTAATCATGGTGTATGATCCTTTTAATGTGCTGTTGATTTCTGTTTGCTAGTATTCTGTTGAGGATTTTTGCATCTATATTCATCAGTGATATTGGCCTGTACCTTTCTTTCTTTGTGACATCCTTGTCTGGTTTTGGTATCAAGGTGATGGTGGCCTCGTAGAAGGAGTTTGGGAGTGTTCCTCCCTTTGCTATATTTTGGAAGAGTTCCAGAAGGATAGGTGTTACCTCTTCTCTAAATGTTTGATAGAATTCGCCTGTGAAGCCATTTGGTCCTGGGCTTTTGTTTGTTGGAAGATTTTTAATCACAGTTTCAATTTCAGTGCTTGTGATTGGTCTGTTCATATTTTCTATTTCTTCCTGATTCAGTCTTGGCACGTTGTGCATTTCTAAGAATTTGTCCATTTCTTCCAGATTGTCCATTTTATTGGCATAGAGTTGCTTGTAGTAATCTCTCATGATCTTTTTTATTTCTGCAGTGTCAGTTGTTACTTCTCCTTTTTCATTTCTAATTCTATTGATTTGAGTCTTCTCCCTTTTTTTCTTGATGAGTCTGGCTAGTGGTTTATCTATTTTGTTTATCTTCTCAAAGAACCAGCTTTTAGTTTTATTGATCTTTGCTATCGTTTCCTTCATTTCTTTTTCATTTATATCTGATCTGATCTTTATGATTTCTTTCCTTCTGCTACCTTTGGGGTTTTTTTGTTCTTCTTTCTATAATTGCTTGAGGTGCAAGGTTAGGTTGTTTATTCGAGATGTTTCCTGCTTCTTAAGGTGGGCTTGTATTGCTATAAACTTCCCTCTTAGAACTGCTTTTGCTGCATCCCATAGGTTTTGGGTCGTTGTGTCTCCATTGTCATTTGTTTCTAGGTATTTTTTGATTTCCTCTTGATTTCTTTAGTGATCACTTCATTATTAAGTAGTGTATTGTTTAGCCTCCATGTGTTTGTATTTTTTACAGATCTTTTCCTGTAATTGATATCAAGTCTCATGGCATTGTGGTCAGAAAAGATACTTGATACAATTTCAAATTTATTAAATTTACCAGGGATTGATTTGTGACCCAAGATATGATGTATCCTGGAGAATGTTCCATGAGCACTTGGGAAAAATGTGTATTCTGTTGTTTTTGGATGGAGTGCCCTATAAATATCAATTAAGTCCATCGTGTTTAATGTATCATTTAAAGCCTGCGTTTCCTTATTTATGTTCATTTTGGATGATCTGTCCATGGGTGAAAGTGGGGTGTTTAAGTCCCCTACTATGAATGTGTTACTGTCGATTTCCCCTTTTATGGCTGTTAGTATTTGCCTTATGTATTGAGGTTCTCCTATGTTGGGTACATAAATATTTACAATTGTTATATCTTCTTCTTGGATCGATCCCTTGATCATTATGTACTGTCCTTCTTTGTCTCTTTTAATAGTCCTTATTTTAAAGTCTATTTTGTCTGATATGAGAATTGCTACTCCAGCTTTCTTTTGGTTTCCATTTGCATGGAATATCTTTTTCCATCCCCTCACTTTCAGTCTGTATGTGTCTCTAGGTCTGAAGTGGGTCTCTTGTAGACAGCATATATAAGGGTCTTGTTTTTGTATCCATTCAGCTAATCTGTGTCTTTTGGTGGGAGCATTTAGTCCATTTACATTTAAGGTAATTATCGATATGTATGTTCCTATTCCCATTTTCTAAATTGTTTTCGGTTCGTTATTATAGGTCTTTTCCTTCTCTTGTGTTTCTTGCCTAGAGAAGATCCTTTAGCATTTGTTGTAAAGCTGGTTTGGTGGTGCTGAACTCTCTCAGCTTTTGCTTGTCTGTAAAGGTTTTAATTTCTCCATCAAATCTGAAGGAGATCCTTGCTGGGTAGAGTAGTCTTGGCTGCAGGTTTTTCTCCTTCATCACTTTCAATATGTCCTGCCACTCCCTTCTGGCTTGCAGAGTTTCTGCTGAGAGATCAGCTGTTAACCTTATGGGGATTCCCTTATGTGTTATTTGTTGTTTTTCCCTTGCTGCTTTTAATATGCTTTCTTTGTATTTAATTTTTGACAGTTTGATTAATATGTGTCTTGGCGTATTTCTCCTTGTATTTATCCTGTATGGGACTCTCTGTGCTTCCTGGACTTGATTAACTATTTCCTTTCCCATATTAGGGAAGTTTTCAACTATAATCTCTTCAAATATTTTCTCAGTCCCTTTCTTTTTCTCTTCTTCTTCTGGAACCCCTATAATTCGAATGTTGGTGCGTTTAATGTTGTCCCAGAGGTCTCTGAGACTGTCCTCAGTTCTTTTCATTCTTTTTTCTTTATTCTGCTCTGCAGTAGTTATTTCCACTATTTTATCTTCCAGGTCACTTATCCGTTCTTCTGCCACAGTTATTCTGCTATTGATCCCATCTAGAGTACTTTTAATTTCATTTATTGTGTTGTTCATCGTTGCTTGTTTCATCTTTAGTTCTTCTAGGTCCTTGTTAACTGTTTCTTGCATTTTGTCCATTCTATTTACAAGATTTGGGATCATCCTTACTATCATTATTCTGAATTCTTTTTCAGGTACACTGGCTGTTTCCTCTTCATTTGTTAGGTCTGGTGGGTTTTTATCTTGCTCCTTCATCTGCTGTGTGTTTCTCTGTCTTCTCATTTTGCTTATCTTACTGTGTTTGGGGTCTCCTTTTTGCAGGCTGCAGGTTCGTAGTTCCCGCTGTTTTTGATGTCTGTCTCCAGTGGCTAAGTTTGGTTCAGCGGGTTGTGTAGGCTTCCTGATGGAGGGGACTAGTGCCTGTGTTGTGGTGGATGAGGCTGGATCTTGTCTTTCTGGTGGGCAGGTCCACGTCTGGTGGTGTGTTTTGGGGTGTCTGTGGACTTATTATGATTTTAGGCAGCCTCTCTGCTAATGGGTGGGGTTGTGTTCCTGTCTTGCTAGTTGTTTGGCATAGGTTGTCCAGCACTGTGGCTTGCTGGTCGTTGAGTGAAGCTGGGTGCTGGTGTTAAGATGGAGGTCTCTGGGAGATTTTCGCCGTTTGATATTATGTGGAGCTGGGAGGTCGCTTGTTGACCACTGTCCTGAAGTTTGCTCTTCTACCTCAGAGGCAGAGCCCTGACTCCTGGCTGGAGCACCAAGAGCCTTTCATCCACACGGCTCAGAATAAAAGGGAGAAAAAGTAGAGGGAATTAGTAGAAGTATGAGGAAAGAAAAAAGGAAAGGAGGAAAGGAAGGAAGAAAGAAAGAAGCAAAGAAGGAAAGAAAGGAGGGAGGGAGGGAGGAAGGAAGGAAGGAGGGAAAGAAGGAAAAAAGACAGAAAGAAAGAAGATACAGTAAAAATAAAGTATAATAAAGTTATTGAATTAAAAAATTCTTATTTAGAAAAAAAAAGGGACGGATAGAACCTTAGGACAAATGTTGGAAGCAAAGCTATACAGACGAAATCTTACACAGAAGCATACACATACACCCTCACTAAAAGAGGTAAAGGGGGAAAATCATAAATCTTGCTGTCAGAGACCACCTCCTCAATTTGGGATGATTCGTTGTCTAAAGGAGGGAAGGAAAGAAAGAAAGAAAGAACGAAGGTAAAGTATAATAACGTTATTAAAATTGATTATTAAGAAAAAAATTTAAAAAAAAAAACCATGGACGGATAGAACCCTAGGACAAATGGTGGAAGCAAGACTATACAGACAAGATCTCACACAGAAGCATACACATACACATTCACAAAAAGAGGAATAGGGAAAAAAATCATAGATCTTGCTCCTAAAGTCCACTTCCTTAATTTGGGATGATTTGTTGTGTATTCATGTATTCCACAGATGCTGGGTACATGAAGTTGATTGTGGAGCTTTAATCGCTGCTTCTGAGGCTGCTGGGAGAGATTTCCCTTTCTCTTCTTTGTTCTCACAGCTCCCAGGGGCTCAGCTTTGGATTTGGCCCCGCCTCTGCGTGTAGGTCGCTGGAGGGCGTCTGTTCTTTGCTCAGACAGGACGGGGTTAAAGGAGCCGCTGATTCGGGGGCTCTGGCGCACTCAGGCCGGCGGGGAGGGAGGGGCACGGAGTGCGGGGCGGGCCTGCGGTGGCAAAGGCCGGCGTGACTTTGCACTAGCCTGAGGCCCACCGTGCGTTCTCCCGGGGAAGTTGTCCCTGGATCCCGGGAACCTGGCAGTGGCGGGCTGCACAGGCTCCGCGGAAGAGGGGTGTGGAGAGTGACCTGTGCTCGCACACAGGCCCCTTGGTGGCGGCAGCAGCCTTAGCGTCTCCCGCCCGTCTCTGGGGTCCGCGCTTTTAGCCGCGCCTTTAAGCAGCGTTCTTAATCCCCTCTCCTCGTGCACCAGGAAACACAGAGGGAAGAAAAAGTCTCTTGCCTCTTCGGCAGGTGTAGATTTTTCCCCGGACTCCCTCCCGGCTAGCCGCGGTGCACTAACCCCTTCAGGCTGTGTTCAAGCCGCCAACCCCAGTCCTCTCCCTGCGCTCCGTCGAAACCGAAACCCAAGCCTCAGAGCCTCAGCTCGCAGCCCCGCCCGCCCCGGCGGGTGAGCAGACTAGCCTCTCGGGCTGGTGAGTGCCGGTCGGCACCGATCCTCTGTGCGGCAGTCTCCCCGCTTTGCCCTCCACACCCGTTGCTGTGCACTCCTCAGCGGCTTCGAAGCTCCCCCCTCCGCCCCCCGCAGTCTCCGCCCGCGAAGGGGCTTCCTAGTGTGTAGAAACTTTTCCTCCTTCACAGCTCCCTCCCACTGGTGCAGGTGCCGTCCTTATTCTTTTGTCTCTGTTTTTTCTTTTTTTTTTTTCTTTTGCCCTACCCAGGTACGTAGGGAGTTTCTTGCCTTTTGGGAGGTCTGAGGTCTTCTGCCAGCCTTCAGTAGGTGTTCTGTAGGAGTTGTTCCACGTGTAGATGTATTTCTGGTGTATCTGTGGGGAGGAAGGTGATCTCCGCGTCTTACTCTTCCGCCATCTTCAAGGTCCCCCTTGTTGGAAGATTTTTAATCACAGTTTCAATTTCAGTGCTTGTGATTGGTCTGTTCATATTTTCTATTTCTTCCTGATTCAGTCTTGGCACGTTGTGCATTTCTAAAAATTTGTCCATTTCTTACAGGTTGTCCATTTTATTGGCATAGAGTTGCTTGTAGTAATCTCTCATGATCTTTTGTATTTTTGCAGTGTCACTTGTTACTTCTCCTTTTTCATTTCTAATTCTATTGATTTGAGTCTTCTCCCTTTTTTTCTTGATGAGTCTGGCTAATGGTTTATCAATTTTGTTTATCTTCTCAAAGAACCAGCTTTTAGTTTTATTGATCTTTGCTATCGTTTCCTTCATTTCTTTTTCATTTATATCTGATCTGATCTTTATGATTTCTTTCCTTGCTAACTTTGGGGTTTTTTGGTTCTTCTTTCTGTAATTGCTTTAGGTGCAAGATTAGGTTGTTTATTCGAGATGTTTCCAGTTTCTTAAGGTAGGATTGTATTGCTATAAACTTCCCTCTTAGAACTGCTTTTGCTCATCCCATAGGTTTTGGGTTGTCGTGTCTCCATTGTCATTTTTTTCTAGGTACTTTTTATTTCCTCTTTGATTTCTTCAGTGATCACTTCGTTATTAAGTAGTGTATGTTTAGCCTCCATGTCTTTGTATTTTTTACAGATCTTTTCCTGTAATTGATATCTAGTCTCATAGTGTTGTGGTCAGAAAAGATACTTGATACAATTTCAATTTTCTTAAATTTACCAAGGCTTGATTTGTGACCCAAGGTATGATCTATCCTGAAGAATGTTCCATGAGCACTTGAGAAAAATGTGTATTCTGTTGTTTTTGGATGGAGTGCCCTATAAATATCAATTAAGTCCATCGTGTTTAATGTATCATTTAAAGCCTGCGTTTCCTTATTTATGTTCATTTTGGATGATCTGTCCATGGGTGAAAGTGGGGTGTTTAAGTCCCCTACTATGAATGTGTTACTGTCGATTTCCCCTTTTATGGCTGTTAGTATTTGCCTTATGTATTGAGGTTCTCCTATGTTGGGTACATAAATATTTACAATTGTTATATCTTCTTCTTGGATCGATCCCTTGATCATTATGTACTGTCCTTCTTTGTCTCTTTTAATAGTCCTTATTTTAAAGTCTATTTTGTCTGATATGAGAATTGCTACTCCAGCTTTCTTTTGGTTTCCATTTGCATGGAATATCTTTTTCCATCCCCTCACTTTCAGTCTGTATGTGTCTCTAGGTCTGAAGTGGGTCTCTTGTAGACAGCATATATAAGGGTCTTGTTTTTGTATCCATTCAGCTAATCTGTGTCTTTTGGTGGGAGCATTTAGTCCATTTACATTTAAGGTAATTATCGATATGTATGCTCCTATTCCCATTTTCTAAATTGTTTTGGGTTCGTTATTATAGGTCTTTTCCTTCTCTTGTGTTTCTTGCCTAGAGAAGATCCTTTAGCATTTGTTGTAAAGCTGGTTTGGTGGTGCTGAACTCTCTCAGCTTTTGCTTGTCTGTAAAGGTTTTAATTTCTCCATCAAATCTGAAGGAGATCCTTGCTGGGTAGAGTAATCTTGGTTGCAGGTTTTTCTCCTTCATCACTTTCAGTATGTCCTGCCGCTCCTTTCTGGCTTGCAGAGTTTCTGCTGAGAGATCAGCTGTTAACCTTATGGGGATTCCCTTGTGTGTTATTTGTTGTTTTTCCCTTGCTGCTTTTAATATGCTTTCTTTGTATTTAATTTTTGACAGTTTGATTAATATATGTCGTGGCGTATTTCTCCTTATATTTATCCTGTATGGGACTCTCTGTGCTTCCTGGACTTGATTATTTCCTTTCCCATATTAGGGAAGTTTTCAACTATAATCTCTTCAAATATTTTCTCAGTCCCTTTCTTTTTCTCTTCTTCTTCTGGAACCCCTATAATTCGAATGTTGGTGCGTTAAATGTTGTCCCAGAGGTCTCTGAGACTGTCCTCAGTTCTTTTCATTCTTTTTTCTTTATTCTGCTCTGCAGTAGTTATTTCCGCTATTTTATCTTCCAGGTCACTTATCCGTTCTTCTGCCTCAGTTATTCTGCTATTGATCCCATCTAGAGTATTTTTCATTTCATTTATTGTGTTGTTCATCATTGCTTGTTTCATCTTTAGTTCTTCTAGGTCCTTGTTAAATGTTTCTTGCATTTTGTCTGTTCTATTTCCAAGATTTTGGATCATCTTTACTATCATTATTCTGAATTCTTTTTCAGGTAGACTGCCTAGTTCCTCTTCATTTGTTAGGTCTGGTGGGTTTTTATCCTGCTCCTTCATCTGCTGTGTATTTTTCTGTCTTCTCATTTTGCTTATCTTACTGTGTTTGAGGTCTCCTTTTTGCAGGCTGAAGGTTCGTAGTTCCCGTTGTTTTTGCTGTCTGTCCCCAGTGGCTAAGGTTGGTTCAGTGGGTTGTGTAGGCTTCCTGGTGGAGGGGACTAGTGCCTGTGTTGTGGTGGATGAGGCTGAATCTTGTCTCTCTGGTGGGCAGGTCCATGTCTGGTGTGTTTTGGGGTGTCTGTGGACTTATGATTTTAGGCAGCCTCTCTGCTAATGGGTGGGGTTGAGTTCCTGTTTTGCTAGTTGTTTGGCATAGGGTGTCCAGCACTGTAGCTTGCTGGTCGTTGAGTGAAGCTGGGTGTTGGTGTTGAGATGTAGATCTCTGGGAGATTTTTGCTGTTTGATATTATGTGGAGCTGGGAGGTCTCTTGTTGACCAGTGTCCTGAAGTTTGCTCTCCCGCCTCAGAGGCACAGCACTGACTCCTGGCTGCAGCACCAAGAGCCTTTCATCCACATGGCTTTTGCGCCTCCCTAGTCTCGAAGCTTCAGCCACTGCTCCTCAGGCCAGGTCCCCATGGGAGGACCCTCCTGGGGAGTTTTTATCATAAATGGGTGTTGAATTTTGTCAAAAGCTTTTTCTGCATCTATTGAGATGATCATATGGTTTTTATTCTTCAGTTTGTTAGTATGGTGTATCATTGGTTGATTTGTGTATACTGAAGAATCCTTGCATACCTGGGATAAATCCCACTTGATCATGGTGTATGATCCTTTTAATGTATTGTTGGATTCTGTTTGCTAGTATTCTGTTGAGGATTTTTGTATCTATATTTATCAGTGATACTGGTCTGTAATTTTGTTTTTTTGTAGTATCGTTGTCTGGTTTTGGTATCAGGGTGATGGTGGCCTCATAGAATGAGTTTGGGAGTGTTCCTTCCTCTACAATTTTTTGGAAGAGTTTGAGAAAGATGGGTGTTAGCTCTTCTCTAAATGTTTGATAGAATTCACCTGTGAAGCCATCTGGTCCTGGACTTTTGTTTGTTCGAAGATTTTTAATCACAATTTCAATTTCATTACTTGTGATTGGTCTGTTCAAATTTTCTATTTCTTCCTGGTTCAGTCTTGGAAGGTTATACCTTTCTAAGAATTTGTCCATTTCTTCCAGGTTGTCCATTTTATTGGCATAGAGTTGATTGTAGTAGTCTATTAGGATGCTTTGTATTTCTGTGATGTCTGTTGTAACTTCATTTTCATTTTTAATTTTATTGATTTGAGTCCTCTTTCTCTTTTTTTCATGAGTCTGGCTTATGGTTTGTTAATTTTGTTTTAATGGTTTGTCAATTTTGCTTATTTTCTCAAAGAACCAGCTTTTAGTTTTATTTATCTTTCCTATTGTTTTCTTTGCTTCTATTTCATTTATTTCTGCTCTGATCTTTATGATTTCTTTCCTTCTACTAACTTTGGGTTTTGTTCTTCTTTCTCTAGTTTCTTTAGGTGGAAGCTTAGATTGTTTATTTGAGATATTTCTTATTTCTTGAGGTAGGCTTGTATTGCTATAAACTTCTCTTTTACAACTGCTTTTGCTGCATCCCATAGGTTTTGGATCGTCGTGTTTTCATTGTCTTTTGTCTCTAGGTATTTTTTTGTTTCCTCTTTGATTTCTTCAGTGATCTCTTGGTTATTTAGTAATGTATTGTTTAGCCTCCATGTGTTTGTGTTTTTTACGTGTTTTCCCCTGTAATTGATTTCTAATCTCATAGCATTGTGTTCAGAAAGGATGCTTAATATAATTTCAGTTTTCTTAAATTTACTGATGCTTGATTTGTTACCCAAGATGTGATCTATCCTGGAGAATGTTGTGTGTGCAGTTGAGAAGAATGTGTATTCTGTTGTTTTTGGATGGAATGTCCTATAAATATAAATTAAGTCTATCTGGTCTATTGTGTCATTTAAAACTTGTGTTTCCTTATTTATTTTCTGTTTGGATGATCTGTATAAGTATTTTCTGTTTGGATGATCTGTCCATTAGTATAAGTGAGGTGTTAAAGTCCCCCGCTATTATTGCGTTACTGTCGATTTCGACTTTTATAGCTGTTAGCAGTTGCCTTATATATTGAGATGCTCCCATATTGGGTGCATGTATATTTATAATTGTTATGTCTTCTTCTTGGATTGATCCCTTGATCATTATGTAGTGTCCTTCCTTGTCTTTTGTAACATTCTTTATTTTAAAGTGTATTTTATCTGACATGAGTATTGCTACTCCAGCTTTCTTTTGATTTCCGTTTACATGGAATATCGTTTTCCATCCCCTCAGTTGCAGTCTGTATGTGTCCCTAGATCTGAAGTGGGTTTCTTCTCGACAGTATATATATGGGTCTTGTTTTGTTTTGTTTTGTTTTCATTTTAACATCTTTATTGGAGTATAATTGCTTTACAATGGTATGTTAGTTTCAGCTTCACAACAAAATGAATCAGTTATATATATATATATATATGTTCCCATCTCTCTTCCCACTTGCATCTCCATCCCTCCCACCCTCCCTATCCCACCCCTCCAGGCGGTCACAAAGCACCGAGCTGATCTCCCTGTGCTATGCGGCTGCTTCCCACTAGCTATCTACCTTACGTTTGGTAGTGTATATATGTCCATGCCTCTCTCGCTTTGTCACCGTTTACCCTTCCCCCTCCCCATAGCCTCAAGTCCATTCTCTAGTAAGTCTGTGTCTTTATTCCTGTTTCACCCCTAGGTTTTTCATGACATTTTTTTTTCTTAAATTCCATATATATGTGTTAGCATACGGTATTTGTCGCTCTCTTTCTGACTTACTTCACTCTGTATGACAGACTCTAGGTCTATCCACCTCATTACAAATAGCTCAATTTCCTTTCTTTTTATGGCTGAGTAATATTCCATTGTATTTATGTGCCACATCTTCTTCATCCATTCATCCGATGATGGACACTTAGGTTGTTTCCATCTCTGGGCTATTGTAAATAGAGCTGCAATGAACATTTTGGTACATGACTCTTTTTGAATTATGGTTTTCTCAGGGTATATGCCCAGTAGTGGGATTGCTGGGTCTTATGGTAGTTCTATTTGTAGTTTTTTAAGGAACCTCCATACTCTTCTCCACAGTGGCTGTATCAATTTACATTCCCACCAACAGTGTAAGAGGGTTCCCTTTTCTCCACACCCTCACCAGCATTTATTGTTTCTAGATTTTTTGATGATGGCCATTCTGACTGGTGTGAGATGATATCTCATTGTAGTTTTGATTTACATTTCTCTAATGATTAGTGATGTTGAGCATTCTTTCATGTGTTTGTTGGCAGTCTGTATATCTTCTTTGGAGAAATGTCTATTTAGGTCTTCTGCCCATTTTTGGATTGGGTTGTTTGTTTTTTTGTTATTAAGCTGCATGAGCTGCTTATAAATTTTGGAGATTAATCCTTGGTCAGTTGCTTCATTTGCAAATATTTTCTCCCATTCTGAGGGTTGTCTTTTGGTCTTCTTTATGGTTTCCTTTGCTGCGCAAAAGCTTTTAAGTTTCATTAGGTCCCATTTGTTTACTTTTGTTTTTATTTCCATTTCTCTAGGAGGTGGGTCAAAAAGGACCTTGCTGTGATTTATGTCATAGAGTGTCCTGCCTATGTTTTCCTCTAAGAGTTTGATAGTTTCTGGCCTTACATTTAGGTCTTTAATCCATTTTGAGCTTATTTTTGTGTATGGTGTTAGGGAGTGATCTAATCTCATACTTTTACATGTAGCTGTCCAGTTTTCCCAGCACCGCTTATTGAAGAGGCTGTTCTTTCTCCACTGTACATTCCTGCCTCCTTTGTCAAAGATAAGGTGACCATATGTGTGTGGGTTTATCTCTGGGCTTTCTATCCTGTTCTATTGATCTATATTTCTGTTTTTGTGCCAGTACCATACTGTCTTGATTACTGTAGCTTTGTAGTATAGTCTGAAGTCAGGAAGCCTGATTCCTCCAGCTCCGTTTTCCGTTCTCAAGATTGCTTTGGCTATTCGGGGTCTTTTGTGTTTCCATACAAATTGTGAAATTTTTTGTTCTAGTTCTGTGAAAAATGCCAGTGGTAGTTTGATAGGGATTGCATTCAATCTGTAGACGGCTTTGGGTAGTAGAGTCATTTTCACAATGATGATTCTTCCAATCCAAGAACATGGTATATCTCTCCATGTATTTGTATCATCTTTAATTCCTTTCATCAGTGTCTTATAATTTTCTGCATATACGTCTTTTGTCTCCTTAGGTAGGTTTATTCCTAGATGTTTTATTCTTTTTGTTGCAATGGTAAATGGGAGTGTTTTCTTGATTTCACTTTCAGATTTTTCATCATTAGTGTATAGGAATGCCAGAGATTTCTGTGCATTAATTTTGTATCCTGCTACTTTACCAAATTCATTGATTAGTTCTAGTAGTTTTCTGGTAGCATCTTTAGGATTCTCTATGTATAGTATCATGTCATCTGCAAACAGTGAAAGCTTTACTTCTTCTTTTCCGATTTGGATTCCTTTTATTTCCTTTTCTTCTCTGATTGCTGTGGCTAAAACTTCCAAAACTATGTTGAATAAGAGTGGTGAGAGTGGGCAACCTTGTCTTGTTCCTGATCTTAGTGGAAATGCTTTCAGTTTTTCACCACTGAGGACGATGTTGGCTGTGGGTTTGTCATATATGGCCTTTATTATGTTGAGGAAAGTTCCCTCTATGCCTACTTTCTGCAGGGTTTTTATCATAAATGGGTGTTGAATTTTGTCAAAAGCTTTCTCTGCATCTATTGAGATGATCATATGGTTTTTCTCCTTCAATTTGTTAATGTGGTGTATCACGTTGATTGATTTGCTTATATTGAAGAATCCTTGCATTCCTGGAATAAACCCCACTTGGTCATAGTGTATGATCCGTTTAATGTGCTGTTGGATTCTGTTTGCTAGTATTTTGTTGAGGATTTTTGCATCTATGTTCATCAGTGATATTGGCCTGTAGTTTTCTTTCTTTGTGACATCCTTGTCTGGTTTTGGTATCAGGGTGATGGTGGCCTTGTAGAATGAGTTGGGGAGTGTTCCTCCCTCTGCTATATTTTGGAAGAGTTTGAGAAGGATAGGTGATAGCTCTTCTCTAAATGTTTGATAGAATTCGCCTGTGAAGCCATCTGGTCCTGGGCTTTTGTTTGTTGGAAGATTTTTAATCACAGTTTCAATTTCAGTGCTTGTGATTGGTCTGTTCCTATTTTCTATTTCTTCCTGATTCATTCGTGGCAGGTTGTGCCTTTCTAAGAATTTGTGCATTTCTTCCAGATTGTCCATTTTATTGGCATAGAGTTGCTTGTAGTAATCTCTCATAATCTTCTGTATTTCTGCAGTGTCACTTGTTACTTCTCCTTTTTCATTTCTAATTCTATTGATTGAGTCTTCTCCCTTTTTTTCTTGATGAGTCTGGCTAATGGTTTATTAATTTTGTTTATCCTTTCAAAGAACCAGCTTTTAGTTTTATTGATCTTTGCTATCGTTTCCTTCATTTCTTTTTCATGTATTTCTGATCTGATTTTTATGATTTCTTTCCTTCTGCTAACTTTGGGGTTTTTTTGTTCTTCTTTCTATAATTGCTTTAGGTGCAAGGTTAGCTTGTTTATTCGAGATGTTTCCTGTTTCTTAAGGTAGGATTGTATTGCTATGAACTTCCCTCTTAGAACTGCTTTTGCTGCATCCCATAGATTTTGAGTCGTCGTGTGTCCATTGTCATTTGTTTCTAGGTATTTTTTGATTTCCTCTTTGATTTCTTCAGTGATCACTTCGTTATTAAGTAGTGTATTGTTTAGCCTCCATGTGTTTGTATTTTTTACAGATCTTTTCCTGTAATTGACATCTAGTCTCATAGCGTTGTGGTCGGAAAAGGTACTTGATACAATTTCAATTTTCTTAAATTTACCAAGGCTTGATTTGTGACCCAAGATATGATCTATCCTGGAGAATGTTCCATGAGCACTTGAGAAAAATGTGTATTCTGCTGTTTCTGAATGGAATGTCCTATAAATATCAATTAACTCCATCTCGTTTAATGTATCATTTAAAGCTTGTGTTTCCTTATTTATTTTCATTTTGGATGATCTGTCCATTGGAGAAAGTGGGGTGTTAAAGTCCCCTACTATGAATGTGTTACTGTCGATTTCCCCTTTTATGGCTGTCAGTATTTGCCTTATGTATTGAGGTGCTCCTATGTTGGGTGCATAAATATTTACAATTGTTATATCTTCTTCCTGGATCGATCCCTTGATCGTTATGTAGTGTCCTTCTTTGTCTCTTCTAATAGTCTTTGTTTTAAAATCTATTTTTTCTGATATGAGAATTGCTACTCCAGCTTCCTTTTGGTTTCCATTTGCATGAAATACCTTTTTCCATCCCCTTACTTTCCGTCTGTATGTGTCTCTAGGTCTGAAGTGGGTCTCTTGTAGACAGCAAATATATGCGTCTTGTTTTTGTATCCATTCAGCCAATCTGTGTCTTTTGGTGGGAGCATTTAGTCCATTTACATTTCAGGTAATTATCGATATGCGTGTTCCCATTTTCTTAATTGCTTTGGGTTCGTTATTGTAGGTCTTTTCTTTCTTTTGTGTTTCTTGCCTAGAGAAGTTCCTTTAGCAGTTGTTGTAGAGCTGGTTTGGTGGTGCTGAACTCTCTCAGCTTTTGCTTGTCTGTAAAGGTTTTAATTTCTCCATCAAATCTGAAGGAGATCCTTGCTGGGTAGAGTAATCTTGGTTGCAGGTTTTTCTCCTTCAACACTTTCAATATGTCCTGCCAGTCCCTTCTGGCTTGCAGAGTTTCTGCTGAAAGATCAGCTGTTAACCTTATGGAGATTCCCTTGTGTGTTATTTGTTGTTTTTCCCTTGCTGCTTTTAATATGTTTTCTTTGTATTTAATTTTTGACAGTTTGCTTAATATGTGTTTTGTCATGTTTCTCCATGGATTTGTCCTGTATGGGACTCTCTGTGCTTCCTGGACTTGATTAACTGTTTCCTTTCCCATATTAGGGAAGTTTTCAACTATAATCTCTTCAAATATTTTCTCAGTCCCTTTCTTTTTCTCTTCTTCTTCTGGAACCCCTATAATTCGAATGTTGGTGCGTTTAATGTTGTCCCAGAGGTCTCTGAGACTGTCCTCAGTTCTTTTCATTCTTTTTTCTTTATTCTGCTCTGCAGTAGTTATTTCCACTATTTTATCTTCCAGTTCACTTATCCGTTCTTCTGCCACAGTTATTCTGCTATTGATCCCATCTAGAGTATTTTTCATTTCATTTATTGTGTTGTTCATCATTGTTTGTTTCATCTTTAGTTCTTCTAGGTCCTTGTTAACTGATTCTTGCATTTTGTCTATTATATTTCCAAGATTTTGGATCATCTTTACTATCATTCTGAATTCTTTTTCAGGTAGACTGCCTATTTCCTCTTCATTTGTTAGGTCTGGTGGGTTTTTATCTTGCTCCTTCATCTGCTGTGTGTTTTTCTGTCTTTTCATTTTGCTTATCTTACTGTGTTTGGGGTCTCCTTTTTGCAGGCTGAAGGTTCGTAGTTCCTGTTGTTTTTTGTGTCTGTCCCCAGTGGCTAAGGTTGGTTCAGTGGGTTGTGTAGGCTTCCTGGTGGAGGGGAGTAGTGCCTGTGTTGTGGTGGATGAGGCTGGATCTTGTCTTTCTGGTGGGCAGGTCCACGTCTGGTGGTGTGTTTTGGGGTGTCTGTGGCCTTATTATGATTTTAGGCAGCCTCTCTGCTAATGGGTGGGGTTGTGTTCCTGTCTTGCTAGTTGTTTGGCATAGGATGTCCACCACTGTAGCTTGCTGGTCGTTGAGTGAAGCTGGGTGCTGGCGTTGAGATGGAGATCTCTGGGAGATTTTCGCCGTTTGATATTATGTGTAGCTGGGAGGTCTCTTGTGGACCAGTGTCCTGAAGTTGGCTCTTCCACCTCAGAGGCACAGCACTGACTCCTGGCTACAGCACCAAGAGCCTTGTAAAAAAACAACAACAACAACAACAAAAAAAAAACGGACGGATAGAACCCTAGGCCAAATGGTGAAAGCAAAGCTATACAGACAAAATCTCACACAGAAGCATACACATACACACAAAAAGAGGAAAAGGGGAAAAAATCCTAAATCTGGGAGATTTTCGCTGTTTCATATTATGTGCAGCTGGGAGGCCTCTTGTGGACCAGTGTCCTGAAGTTGGCTCTCCCACCTCAGAGGCACAGCACTGTCCTGGCTGCAGCACCAAGAGCCTTTCATCCACAGGGCTCCTTATTTTGGGATGATTCGTTGTCTATTCATGTATTCCACAGATGCAGGATACATCAAGTTGATTGTGGAGCTTTAATCCGCTGCTTCTGAGGCTGCTGGGAGAGATTTCCCTTTCTCTTCTTTGTTCTCACAGCTCCCAGGGGCTCAGCTTTGGATTTGGCCCCGCCTGTGTGTGTAGGTTGCCGGAGGGCGTCTGTTCTTTGCTCAGACAGGACGGGGTTAAAGGAGCCGCTGATTGGGAGGCTCTGGCTTACTCAGGCCGGGGGGGTAGGGAGGGTCACGGAGTGCGGGGGCGGGCCTGCGGTGGCAGAGGCCAGCGTGATGTTGCACCAGCCGGAGGCACACCGTGCATTCTCCCGGGGGAGTTGTCCCTGGATCCCGGGACCCTGGCAGTGGCGGGCTGCACAGGCTCCCCGTAAGGGGGTGTGGATAGTGACCTGTGTTCGCACACAGGCTTCTTGGTGGCGTGGCGGCAGCAGCGGCCTTAGCGTCTCATGTCTGTCTCTGGGGTCCGCACTTTTAGCCGCGGCTCGCGCCCGTCTCTGGAGCTCTCTTAAGCAGCGTTCTTAATCCCCTCTCCTCGTGCACCAGGAAACAAAGAGGGAAGAAAAAAGTCTCTTGCCTCTTCGGCAGGTCCAGACTTTTCCCCGGGTGCACTAACGCCCTGCAGGCTGTGTTCACGCCGCCAACCTCAGTCCTCTCCTGGCGCTCCGACAGAAGCCGGAGCCTCAGCTCCCAGCCCCGCCCGCCCTATCGGGCGAGCAGACAAGCCTCTGGGCTGGTGAGTGCCGGTCGGCACCGATCCTCTGCGCTGGAATCTCTCCGCTTTGTCCTCCGCACCCCTGTTGCTGTGCTCTCCTCCGCGGCCCCGAAGCTCCCCCTCCGCCACCCGAAGTCTCCGCCCGCGAAGGGGCTTCCTAGTGTGTGGACACTTTTCCTCCTTCACAGCTCTCTCCCGCTGGTGCAGGACCCGTCCCTATCCTTTTGTCTCTGTTTATTTTTTTCTTCTGCGCTAACCAGGTACGCGGGGGGCTTCCTTGCGTTTTGGGAGGTCTGAGGTCTTCTGCCAGCATTCAGTAGGTGCTCCGTAGGAGTTGTTCCACGCGTAGATGTATTTCTGGTGTATCTGTGGGGAGGAAGGTGATCTCCGTGTCTTACTCTTCCGCCATCTTCCCGGAAGTCTGTATGGGTCTTGTTTTTGTATCCTTTTAGCGAGTCTGTGTCTTGTGGTTGGAGCATTTAATCCACTCATATTTAAGGTAATTATCGATATGTATTTTTTTATTACCATTTTCTTAATTGTTATGGTTTTGTTTTTGTAGGTCCTTTTCTTCTCTTGTGTTTCCCACTTAGAGAAGTTCCTTTAGCATTTGTTGTAGAGCTCGTTTGGTGGTGCTGAATTCTCTTAGCTTTTGCTTGTCTGTAAAACTTTTGATTTCTCCATTGAATGTGAATGAGATCCTTGCCGGGTAATCTTGGTTGTAGGTTCTTCCCGTTCTTCACTTTAAGTATATCATGCCACTCCTTTTTGTCTTGTAGAGTTTCTGCTGAGAAATCAGCTGTTAACCTTATGGGAGTTCCCTTGTGTGTTATTTGTTGTTTTTCCCTTATTGCTTTCAGTAATTTTTCTTTGTTTTTAATTTTTGTCCATTTGATTACTGTGTGTCTCAGCATGTTTCTCCTTGGGTTTATCTTGCTTGGGACTCTGCACTTCCTGGACTTGGGTGGCTATTTCCTTTCCCATGTTAGGGAAGTTTTCGACTATAATCTCTTCAAATATTTTCTCAGGTCCTTTTTCTCTCTCTTCTCCTTCTGGGACCCGTATAATGCGAATGTTGTTGCATTTAATGTTGTCCCAGAGGTCTCTTAGGCTGTCTTCATTCTTTTCATTCTTTTTTCTTTATTCTGTTCCACAGCAGTGAATTCCACCATTCTGTCTTCCAGGTCACTTATCCGTTCTTCTGCCTCAGTTATTCTGCAATTGATTCCTTCTAGTGAATTTTTCATTTCAGTTATTGTATTTTCATCTCTTTTTGTTTGTTCTTTAACTCTTCTGGGTGTTTGTTAAACATTTCTTGCATCTTCTGGATCTTTACCTCCATTCTTTTTCCAAGGTCCTTCAGCATCTTCACTATCATTATTCTGAATTCTTTTTCAGGAATGTTGACCATCTCCACTTCATTTAGTTGTTTTTCTGGGGTTTTATCTTATTCCTTCATCTGGTACAAAGTCTTCTGCCTTTTCATTTTGTCTGTTTTTCTGTAAATGTGCTCTTCCTTCTACAGGCTATAGAATTGTAGTTCTTCTTGCTTCTGCTGTCTGTCCTCTCTTTCTCTTTCTGAGTTACTTCATTTAGTATGATAATCTCTAGTTGCATCATGTTGCTGCCAGTGGCATTGTTTCTTTCTTTTTTATGGCTGAGTAATATTCCATTGTGTATATGTACCACATCTTCTTTATACATTCATCTGTCGATGGACATTTAGATTGTTTCCATGCCTTGGTTATTGTGAATAGTGCTGCTATGAACATAAGGGTGCATGTATCTTTTTTTTTCTTTTAATCAAAGGGAGAAGTTATTTTTTTCTTAAATATATATTTTATTTATTTTAGTACATTACAGTTGCCATTCTTTTTGATGCTCTAATTATCTTGTTTCTGACTGGTGGGAACCATTTCCAGTTGTCTCTTGAGTCTTCTAATATCTCAATAGTCTCTAATAGTTTCTTTGACTTCTGATATTCTCTATTTTTCAAAAAACATTTATTTACTTATTTATTTATTTTTGGCTGCGTCGGATCTTTGTTGTACGGGATCTTTATTGCAGCACGGGGGATCTTTAATTGCAGCACACGGGCTTCTCTCTAGTTGTGGCATTCAGGCTCAATAGTTGTGGCATGCGGGCTCTCTAATTGTGGCATGTGGGCACCAGAGCACGTGGGCTCTGTAGTTGTGGCGTGCAGGCTCCAGAGCACATGGGCTGTGTAGTTGCGGCACGCGGGCTCTCTAGTTGTGGCTTGTGTGCTCAGTAGTTTCGGCACACACGGTCTTAGTTGTTCCATGGCGTGTGGGATCTTAGTTCCCCAGGCAGGGATTGAACCCGTGTCCCCTGCATTAGAAGGTGGGTTCTTAACCACTGGACCACCAGGGAAGTCCCAGGGTGCATGTATCTTTTTGAATTACAGTTTTGTCTGGATATATGCCCAGGAGTGGGATTGATGAACCATACGGTAATTCTGTTTTTAGTTTTCTGAGGAACTTTCATACTGCTTTCCATAGTGGCTGCACCAACTTACATTCCCACCAACAGTGTAGGAGGGTTACTTTTGCTCCACTTCCACATCCAGCATTTGTTATTTGTAGACTTTCTAATGATGGCCATTCTGACCATGTGATGTGGTACCTTATTGTAATTTTGATATGCATTTCTGTAATAATTAGGGATGTTGAACATCTTTTCATGTGCCTATTGGCCATCTGTATAAGAAATACTTTTATATATATATATACGTATATATATAAATTTATTTAATTATTTTTAGTTGTGTTGGGTCTTTTTTTTTTTTGCGGTACGCGGGCCTCTCACTATCGTGGCCTCTCCTGTTGCGGAGCACAGGCTCTGGACGCACAGGCTCAGCAGCCATGACTCACGGGCCCAGCCGCTCCGCGGCACGTGGGATCTTCCCAGACCGGGGCACGAACCCGCGTCCCCTGCATCGGCAGGTGGACTCTCAACCACTGCGCCACCAGGGAAGCCCTGCGTTGGGTTTTCATTGCTGCGCACGGGCTTTCTCTAGTTGCGGCGAGCGGGGTCTACTCTTCTGTTGCGCTGCACGGGCTTCTCATTGCGGTGGCTTCCCTTGTGGAGCACAGGCTCTAAGCACGCAGGCTTTAGTAGTTGTGGCACATGGGCTCAGTAGTTGTGGCTCATGGGATCTAGAGCGCAGGCTCAGTAGTTGTGGCACATGGGCTTAGTTGCTCCATGGCATGTGAGATCCTCCTGGACCAGGACTCGAACCCGTGTCCCTTGCATTGGCAGGTGGATTCTTAACCACTGCACCACCAGAGAAGTCTCTAAGAAATACTTTTTGAATTAAATTAATGTTTTGTTCCCCAAGTTGTTTTATAACCGTAGTAGCAAAACCTGAACCTTAGAGTGTGAGAAAGGTAAACTGTAGACTCGTCTCAGTTATGAATGTAAACACATTCCAAAATGAAATATTACAGTCAGTTATATCTCAATTAAACTGGGGGACAAAAGCCAAAAAAATTAATGAACTGAATCTACTGTATGTAAAAATATGGTATATCATTACTAAACAGGATAGTTCAACATAATGAAATCTTTTAAAAATAATTCATTAACAAATTAAAGAGGAAAATCTACATGAACTTCTTATAGACTCAGAAAAATCACTTGATAAAATTAAGTAACTATTCCCATGCATCGTAGAAAACTGGGATAGAAGGTAACTTCCATATCCTAAGGTATCTACCAAAAATGTACAGCAGACATCATACTTAATGATGAAACTTCTGAAACAAACTCCTTAAAATCAGGAACAAAAAAGGATGCCTGCTTTCTCTGCTTCTGTTCCAATTACTATTTTAGAGTTTAGCCATCTCCATAAGATAATGAGAAATGTGTCTTTTATTTTTACTTGAAAACCGAAGGCACTTTTTGGCCAACCCAATAAAAGCCAAAAGTCTGAAAAAACCAAGTCTGAAAAACTGTCACAGCCAAGAAGAGCCTAAGGAAACACAATGACTAAATGTAATGTGGTTTCCTGCATGGAATTTTGGGAAGGACAAAAGATATTAGGTAAAAACTAAGGAAATCTAAATACAATATGGACTTTAGTAAATATATCAATACTGGTTTATTAATTGTAACAAATATATCATATTGGTGTGTTAAAAAATAGGGGCAGCTTGTCAATCAGTGGGGCTTCACTTCTGGTTGTGGCCAGGGAAAGAAACAAAGACAGCCCTGCCAAAATCACTGCCATCCCAGAGTGACTGTGCATGCTCAAGGCTGCTCCATCTAAGAGCAACATTAGATATTTCGCAATGTGGGGAGAAAACAGACTTCACTAAACTCATGAAGCCAATCACTAAACAAGTAAGCAAAAAGCCAGAGAACCAATACGTAGTCTTGCTACATTACCTAAAATGTCTAGTTTCCAAAGGGAAAAAAAAGAATGCAAGACATACAAAGAAAGGAAAACCTACACGTTTGGGGAAATAGCAGGCAACAAAAACTGCCAATGAGAACAATCGCATATTAGATTTAATAAAGACTTTAAAGTAGCCATTATAAATATGTTCAAAGAACCAAAGGAAACCATGCTTAAAGAAACAAAAGAAGAAGTGTTGACAGTGTCTCATCAAATAGAGAATATAAAGAGATTATTAAAATTAATGACTTTTTCAATAAACTTCAAAAATTTTCAATAAAGATATCATTAAAAAGAAAAAAAATAGGGACAGCTAGCTGTGAGATATGTGGGAACTCTATACTATCCTCACAATTATTCTGTAAGTCTTAAACTTTTCTAAAAATTAAGCTTTTATTTATTTATTTGGCTGCACCGGGCCTTAGTTGCAGCATGTAGGATCTTTTTTGCAGCATGCAGGCTCTTAGTTGCGGCATGCAGGATCTAGTTCCCTGACCAGGGATTGAACCCGGGCCCCCTACATTGGGAGCGTGGAGGGAAGTCCACCAGGGAAGTCCCTTAAGTTTTTTTTTTTAAAAAATACTATAACCAAAGTGGGAAAAGAAAGTCAGATTGGGAGAAGATATGAGGCCCATAGTACCCAAAGTATATATAAAGTTCTACAAACCAATAAGAAAAGACTAAAAACTAGTCCTGTTTGTAAAACATCAAAACTTATCAGGTAAAATTGACTAGAGCTAAGAAATTTTTAGTTAAACTATAAAAATGAGTCACAGTCATTAGCAAAATAGTTAACAGCTTTGATGTCAGACTTGGGTTTAAAAATCAGCTCCATCATTTATGACTTTGGGGGGTCATCAACTGCCCATGCATTTCCCTTTATTTTGTGTAGTTCAGGGGCTTACTAGGTTCAACATACTGTTCAGACAAATTCTACTACCCCACGTTCCCGTATCATAGTAAAAACTTCTTGTTAAGATGTATTTCACAGGAATTCCCTGGCGGTCCAGTGGTTAGGACTCCACACTTCTGCTGGGGACCCGGGTTTGATCCCTGGTCAGGGAACTGAGATCCCAAAAGCCACGTGGCGTGACCAAAAAAAAAAGTATTTCAAAAGACTAAGCAATAGGATATTTTTTAAAAATAAAAACAGTCACGGGCTTCCGTGGTGGCGCAGTGGTTCAGAGTCCGCCTGCTGATGCAGGGGACGCAGGTTCGTGCCCCAGTTCGGAAGGATCCCGCGTGCCGCGGAGCGGCTGGCCCCGTGAGCCATGGACGCTGGGCCTGCGCGTCCGGAGACTGCGCTCCGCGGCAGGAGAGGCCACATCAGTGAGAGGCCCACGTACTGCAAAAAAAAAAAAATAAAAATAAAGGCAAGAAATAGAAAGACGAAATACAGTAGCATCTATTGAGAGAGATGCTATGAGCATTCTAGAAACACACCTATGACACTGCTTACTATTATACTATCAGTGACAAGAAAGTGGATTTTGTCTTTTTCCTTAACCTTTGAATCTGCGTTTGGCTAGGACTAATATCATGCCTTCACTATTAATAAAAAACAGATAAACTATAATTTTAGTAATAAAAAAGTTAAGCCTCAAAAAAAAAAAAAAAACACTAAGAGAAAAATGTATGTTCACCCAGATAAGAATGGATATTTCGCCATGATGTTCAATAGTACTTCTAATTTATGTTGTCCCCAAACCTTGTTTTTTGTTGAAATGTCTAGAAGAGCATACTTAATACATATATATTATGGTTGTCAGGCAATTCGTTGAATTTGTGAATTCATTGGCAAATTATTTTATATTATCTAGTGCTTTCTTTTTTTACAATTGCAAAAATGTACTTTTCATTTTTTATTGAAATATATTTGGCATATAACATTGTGTAATTTTAAGGTGTTCAACACCTTATAATGTATAGTTAGATCATTCATATATTATAATATTGCCATTGTAGCAATACTTAGCACCTGTATCACATTTCATAATTATTCTTTCTAGTTACTAGTTGGAATAATCAAGTTCTAGTCTCTTAGGAAGTTTGATGTTTATAATACAGTATTGTTGTTTATATTCTGTACTGTGCATTATATTTCTGGGGCTTATTTATACTTGTTGCAGGTAAACTTAACATCTTTCCTGTCCTCCATAACCACCATATTACTCTCAAGTTTTACAAGTTTGGCTTTTTAAAATTCCACATATAAGTGACATCAGACAGTACTTGTCTAACTTATCTCGCTTAGCAAAATATGCTCAGGGTTTATCCATGTTGTCTCAAATGGCAAGCTTTTATTTCTTTTCATAGTTGAGTAATATTCCATTGTTATTATATATAACACATTTTCTTTGTCCATTCATTCGTTGGTGGACACTTAGGTTGTTTCCATGTCTTGGTTATTGTAAATAATGCTGCAGTGAACATGGGGGTGTAGATATCTTTTCAAGGTAGCATTTTCGTTGTCTTCAGATAGATACCTAGAAGTACTTGTGTATTATTTATCTTTGATGTCTGGATCATATGGTGGTTCTACTTTTAATTTTTTGAGGAACCTTTATACTGTTTTCCATAGTGCCTGCACCATTTACGTTCCCACTGACAGTGCGTAAGGGTTCCCTTTTCTTCACATCCTTGCCAGCATGTGTTATCTCTTGTCTTCTTGATGATTGCCATTCTTAACAGGCATGAGGTGATAGCTCACTATGATTTTAATTCACATTTCCCTGATGATTAGTGATATTGAGCATCTCTTCATGAACCCATTGACAAGTTGAAAGTATTCTTTGAAAAAAATGTTCTTCTACTCACTTTTTAATCACATTGGGGTTTTTTGTTTGTTTTTCTGATATTGAGTTGTATGAGTTTTTTAAATATGTATTGGATATTAACCCTTTATCTGATACATAGTTTGTAAAAATTTTCTCTTATTTTGTAGGTTGCCTTTTCATTTTGTTAATTGTACCTTACTGTGCAAAAGCTTTTAAGCTTGATGTACTCGCATTTCTTGATTGTTGATTTTTGCTTTTGTTGTTTGTACTTTTGTTGTCATATCCAAAAAAATTAATGCCAAAACCAGTGTTGAGAAACTTCTTCCCTATGTTTCATTCTAGGAGTTTTATAGTATCAGATCTTATGTTTGAATCTGTGATACATTTTGAGTTAATTTTTGTGAATGGTGTAAGGTATGGGTTTAATTTCATTGCTAGACATATGTTAATCCAGTTTCGTAGCACCATTTGTTGAAGAAACTGTCTTCTCCACTTTGGGTGCTCTTGGCTCCCTTGTTGAATATTAGTTGACCATATAGGGTCAACTGGGGTTAATTCTGGGCTCTTTATTCTGTTCTTGGTCTATGTGTCTATTTTTGTGCCAGTGCCATACTGTTTTTATTACTGTAGCTTTGTAGTACAGTTTGAAATCAGGAAGTGTGTGATACCTCCAGCTTTGTTCTTTTTCTTCAGGATTACTTTGGCTATTTGTGGTCTTTTGTGGTTCCATACAAATTTTAGGATTTTTTTTCTATTTCTGTGAAGAATACTGTTGATATTTTGATGGGGATTGCATTGAATCTGTAGATGGTTTTGAATATTATACACATTTTAGCAGTATTAATTCTTATCCATGAGCACAGATATTTTTCTATTTGTTACGTCTTCTTTGATTTCTTTCAGCAGTCTTATAATTTTTGTTGTACATATCTTTCACTTCCTTGATTAAACTTATTTCTGGGACTTACCTGGTAGTCCATTGGTTAAGACTGTGCACTTCCACAGCAAGGGGTGTGGGTTTGATTCCTGCTCAGGGAACTAAGATCCCACATGCCACGAGGCACAACCAAAAAAATTAAAAAAAAAAAAAGCAGAGTGGGAAGATGGCGTTAGAGTAAGACGCAGAGATCACCTTCCTCCCCACAGATACATCAGAAATACATGTACACTTGGAACACCTCCTACAGAACACCTACTGAACACTGGCAGAAGACCTCAGACCTCCCAAAAGGCAAGAAACTCCCCACGTACCTGGGTAGGGCAAAAGAAAAAAGAATAAACAGAGACAAAAGAATAGGGACAGGACCCGCACCAGTGGGAGGGAGCTGTGAAGGAGGAAAGGTTTCCACACACTAGGAGACCCTTCGCGGGCGGAGGCTGCGGGTGGCCGAGGCGGGGAGCTTCAGAGCCACGGAGGAGAGCACAGCAACAGGGGCGCAGAGGGCAAAGCGGAGAGATTCCCGCACAGAAGATCGGAGCCGACCAGCACTCACCAGCCCGAGAGGCTTGTCAGCTCACCTGCCAGCGCGGGCAGGGCTGGGAGCTGAGGCTCCGGCTTCGGTCGGAGTGCAGAGAGAGGACTGGGGTTGGCTGCGTGAACACAGCCTGAAGGGGGTTAGTGCGCCACGGCTAGCCAGAGGGAGTCTGGGGAAAAATCTGCACCTGCCAAAGAGGCAAGAGACTTTTTCTTCCCTCTTTGTTTCCTGGTGCACGAGGAGAGGGGATTAAGAGCGCTCCTTAAAGGAGCTCCAGAGACGGGCGCGAGCCGCGGCTAAAAGCGCGGACCCCAGAGACGGGCATGAGACGCTAAGGCTGCTGCTGCGGCCACCAAGAAACCTGTGTGCAAGCACAGGTCACTGTCCACACCTCCCCTCCCGGGAGCCTGTGCAGCCCGCAACTGCCAGGGTCCCGGGATCCAGGGACAACTTCCCCGGGAGAACGCACGACGTGCCTCAGGCTGGTGCTCGCCCTGCATCATGCCCCTCCCTCCCCCCGGCCTGAGTGAGCCAGAGCCCCCGAATCAGTGGCTCCTTTAACCCCGTCCTGTCTGAGCGAAGAACAGATGCCTTCCTGCGACCTACACGCAGAGGTGGGGCCAAATCCAAAGCTGGGCCTCGGGAGCTGTGCAAACAAAGAAGAGAAAGGGAAATCTCTCCCAACAGCCTCAGGAGCAGCAGATTAAATTTCCACAATCAACTTGATGTACCCTGCATCTGTGGAATACCTGAATACACAACGAATCGTCCCAAATTGAGGAGGTGGGCTTTGAGAGCAAGGTTTATTATTTTTTCCCCTTTTCCTCTTTTTGTGAGTGTGTATGTGTATGCTTCTGTGTGAGATATTGTCTGTATAGCTTCACTTTCACCATTTGTCCTAGGGTTCTATCCGTCCGTTTTTTGTTTTGTTTTGTTTTACTTAAAAAAAAATTTTTTTTCTTAATAATTATTTTTTATTTTAATAACTTTATTTTATCTTTATTTTCTTTTATTTCCTCCCTCCCTCCCTCCCTCCCTCCCTCCCTCCCTCTTCCTTCCTTTTCTCCCTTTTCTCCCTTTTCTCCTGAGCCGTGTGGATGAAAGGCTCTTGGTGCTGCAGCCAGGAGTCAGTGCTTTGCCTCTGAAGTGGGAGAGCCAACTTCAGGACAATGGTCCACAAGAGACCTCCCAGCTCCACGTAATATCAAACAGCAAAAATCTCCCAGAGATCTTCATCTCAACACCAACACCCAGCTTCACTCAACGACCAGCAAGCTACAGTGCTGGACAACCCTATGCCAAACAACTAGCAAGACAGGAACACGACCCCACCCATTAGCAGAGAGGCTGCCTAAAATCATAATAAGTCCACAGACACCCCAAAACACACCACCAGACGTGGACCTGCCCACCAGAAAGACAAGATCCAGCCTCATCCACCACAACACAGGCACTAGTCCCCTCCACCAGGAAGCCTACACAACCCACTGAACCAACCTTAGCCACTGGGGACAGACACAAAAAACAACAGGAACTACGAACCTTCAGCCTGCAAAAAGGAGACCCCAAACACAGTAAGATAAGCAAAATGAAAAGACAGAAAAACACACAGCAGATGAAGGAGCAAGATAAAAACCCACCAGACCTAATAAATGAAGAGGAAATAGGCAGTCTACCTGAAAAAGAATTCAGAATAATGATAGTAAAGATGATCCAAAATCTTGGATATAGAATAGAGAAAATGCAAGAAACATTTAACAAGGACCTAGAAGAACTAAAGATGAAACAAGCAACGATGAACAACACAATAAGTGAAATTAAAAATACTCTAGAAGGGATCAATAGCAGAATAACTGAGGCAGAAAAACGGATAAGTGACCTGTAAGATATAATAGTGGAAATAACTACTGCAGAGCAGAATAAAGAAAAAAGAATGAAAAGAACTGAGGACAGTCTCAGAGACCTCTGGGACAACATTAAATGCACCAACATTCGAATTATAGGGGTTCCAGAAGAAGAGAAAAAGAAAGGGACTGAGAAAATATTTGAGAGATTATAGTTGAAAACTTCCCTAATATGGGAAAGGAAATAGTTAATCAAGTCCAGGAAGCACAGAGAGTCCCATACAGGACAATTCCATGGAGAAACACGACAAGACACATATTAATCAAACTGTCAAAAATAAATACAAAGAAAACATATTAAAAGCAGCAAGGGAAAAGCAACAAGTAACACACAAGGGAATCTCCATAAGGTTAACAGCTGATCTTTCAGCAGAAACTCTGCAAGCCAGAAGGGACTGGCAGGACGTATTTAAAGTGATGAAGGAGAAAAACCTACAACCAAGATTACTCTACCCAGCAAGAATCTCATTCATATTTGAGGGAGAAATTAAAACCTTTACAGACAAGCAAAAGCTGAGAGAGCTCAGCACCACCAAACCAGCTTTACAGCAAACGCTAAAGGATCTTCTCTAGGCAGGAAACACAAGAGAAGGAAAAGACCTACAATAACAAACCCAAAACAATTAAGAAAATGGGAATAGGAACATACATATCAATAATTACCTTAAGTGTAAACGGATTAAATGCCTCCACCAAAAGACACAGACTGGCTGAATGGATACAAAAACAAGACCCATATATATGCTGTCCACAAGAGACCCACTTCAGACCTAGAGACACATACAGACTGAAAGTAAGGGGATGGAAAAAGATATTCCATGCAAATGGAAACCAAAAGAAAGCTGGAGTAGCAATTCTCATATCAGACAAAATAGACTTTAAAATAAAGACTATTAGAAGAGACAAAGAAGGACACTACATAATGATCAAGGGATCAATCCAAGAAGAAGATAAAAAATTGTAAATATGTATGCAGCCAACATAGGAGCACCTCAATACATAAGGCAAATACTAACAGCCATAAATGGGGAAATCGACAGTAACACGTTCATAGTAGGGGATTTTAACACCCCACTTTCACCAATGGACAGATCATCCAAAATGAAAATAAATAAGGAAACACAGGCTTTAAATGATACATTAAACACGATGGACTTAATTGATATTTATAGGACACTCCATCCAAAAACAACAGAATACACATTTTTCTCTAGTGCTCATGGAACATTCTCCAGGATAGATCATATCTTGGGTCACAAATCAAGCCTTGGTAAATTTAAGAAAAATTGAAATTGTATCAAGTATCTTTTCTGACCACAACGCTATGAGACTAGATGCCAATTACAGGAAAAGATCTGTAAAAAATACAAAGACATGGAGGCTAAACAATACACTACTTAATAACGAAGTGATCACTGAAGAAATCAAGGAGGAAATAAAAAGTACCTAGAAACAAATGACAATGGAGACACGACAACCCAAAACCTATGGGATGAGCAAAAGCAGTTCTAAGAGGGAAGTTTATAGCAATACAATCCTACCTTAAGAAACTGGAAACATATCGAATAAACAACCTAATCTTGCACCTAAAGCAATTATAGAAAGAAGAACAAGAAAACCCCAAAGTTAGCAGAAGGAAAGAAATCATAAAGATCAGATCAGATATAAATGAAAAAGAAATGAAGGAATGATAGCAAAGATCAATAAAACCAAAAGCTGGTTGTTTGAGAAGATAAACAAAATTGATAAACCATTAGCCAGACTCATCAAGAAAAAAAGGGGTAAGACTCAAATCAATAGAATTAGAAATGAAAAAGGAGAAGTAACAAGTGACACTGCAGAAATACAAAAGATCATGAGAGATTACTACAAGCAAATCTATGGTAGTAAAATGGACAACCTATAAGAAATGGACAAATTCTTAGAAATGCACAACCTGCCAAGACTGAATCAGGAAGAAATAGAAAATAGGAACAGACCAATCACAAGCACTGAAATTGAAACTGTGATTAAAAATCTTCCAACAAACAAAAGCCCAGGACCAGATGGCTTCACAGGCGAATTCTATCAAACATTTAGAGAAGAGCTAACACCTATCCTTCTGGAACTCTTCCAAAATATAATAGAGGGAGGAACACTCCCAAATTCATTCTATGAGGCCGCCATCACCCTGATACCAAAACCAGACAAGGATGTCACAAAGAAAGAAAACTACAGGCCAATATCACTGATGAATATAAATGCAAAAATCCTCAACAAAATACTAGGAAACAGAATCCAACAGCACATGAAACGGATCATACACCATGATCAACTGGGGTTTATTCCAGGAATGCAAGGATTCTTCAATATACGCAAATCAATCAATGTGATACACCATATTAACAAACTGAAGGGAAAATCCATATGATCATCTCAATAGATGCAGAGAAAGCTTTTGACAAAATTCAACACCCATTTATGATAAAAAAAAAAACCCTGCAGAAAGTAGGCATAGAGGGAACTCTCCTCAACATAATAAAGGCCATATATGACAAAGCCACAGCCATCATCATCCTCAATGGTGAAAAACTGAAACCATTTCCACTAATATCAGGAACAAGACAAGGCTGCCCACTCTCACCACTCTTATTCAACATAGTTTTGGAAGTTTAGCCACAGCAATCAGAGATGAAAAGGAAATAAAAGGAATCCAAATCGGAAAAGAAGAAGTAAAGCTGTCACTGTTTGCAGATGACATGATACTATACATAGAGAATCCTAAAGATGCTACCAGAAAACTACTAGAGCTAATCAATGAATTTGGTAAAGTAGCAGGATACAAAATTAATGCACAGAAATCTCTTGCATTCCTATACACTAATGATGAAAAATCTGAAAGTGAAATCAAGAAAATACTCCCATTTACCATTGCAACAAAAAGAATAAAATATCTAGGAATAAACCTACCTAAGGAGACAAAAGACCTGTATGCAGAAAATTATAAGACACTGATGAAAGAAATTAAAGATGATACAAATAGATGGAGAGATATACCGTGTTCTTGGAATGGAAGAATCAACATTGTGAACATGACTCTACTACCCAAAGCAATCTACAGATTCAATGCAATACCTATCAAACTACCACTGGCATTTTTCATAGAACTAGAACAAAAAATTTCACAATTTGTATGGAAACACAAAAGACCCCGAATAGCCAAAGCAATCTTGAGATCGAAAAACGGAGCTGGAGGAATCAGGCTCCCTTACTTCAGACTATACTACAAAGCTACAGTAATCAAGACAGTATGGTACTGGCACAAAAACAGAAAGATAGATCAATGGAACAGGATAGAAAGCCCAGAGATAAACCCACACACATATGGTCACCTTATCTTTGATAAAGGAGGCAGGAGTGTACAGTGGAGAAAGAACAGCCTCTTCAATAAGTGGTGCTGGGAAAACTGGACAGCTACATGTAAAAGTATGAGATTAGATCACTCGCTAACACCATACACAAAAAATAAGCTCAAAATGGATTAAAGACCTAAATGTAAGGCCAGAAACTATCAAACTCTTAGAGGAAAACATAGGCAGAACACTCTATGACATAAATCACAGCAAGATCCTTTCTGACCCACCTCCTAGAGAAATGGAAATCAAAACAAAAATAAACAAATGGACCTAATGAAGCTTCAAAGCTTGTGCACAGCAAAGGAAACCATAAAGAAGACCAAAAGACAACCCTCAGAATGGGAGAAAATATTTGCAAATGAAGCAACTGACAAAGGATTAATATCCAAAATTTACAAGCAGCTCATGCAGCTCAATAACAAAAAAACAACCCAATTCAAAAATGGGCAGAAGACCTAAATAGACATTTCTCCAAAGAAGATATACAGACTGCCAACAAACACATGAAAGAATGCTCAACATCTTTAATCATTAGAGAAATGCAAATCAAAACCACAATGAGATATCGTCTCACACCAGTCAGAATGGCCATCATCAAAAAATCTAGAAACAATAAATGCTGGTGAGGGTGTGGAGAAAAGGGAACCCTCTTACACTGTTGGTGGGAATGTAAATTGATACAGCCACTGTGGAGAAGAGTATGGAGGTTCCTTAAAAAACTACAAATAGAACTACCATATGACCCAGCAATCCCACTACTGGGCATATACCCTGAGAAAACCATAATTCAAAAAGAGTCATGTACCAAAATGTTCATTGCAGCTCTATTTACAATAGCCCAGAGATGGAAACAACCTAAGTGTCCATCATCGGATGAATGGATGAAGAAGATGTGGCACATATATACAATGGAATATTACTCAGCCATAAAAAGAAAGGAAATTGAGCTATTTGTAATGAGGTGGATGGACCTAGAGTTTGTCATACAGAGTGAAGTAAGTCAGAAAGAGAAAGACAAATACCATATGCTAACACATATATATGTAATTTAAGAGGAAAAAAATGTCATGAAGAACCTAGGGTAAGACAGAAATAAAGACACAGATCTACTAGAGAATGGACTTGAGGATATGAGGAGGGGGAAGGGTGAGCTGTGACAAAGCAAGAGAGTGGCATGGACATATATACACTACCAAATGTAAAATATATAGCTAGTGGGAAGCAGCCTCATAGCACAGGGAGATCAGCTCGGTGCTTTGTGACCACCTAGAGGGGTGGGATAGGGAGGGTGGGAGGGAGGGAGACGCAAGCGGGAAGAGATATGGGAACATATGTATATGTATAACTGATTCACTTCGTTATAAAGCGAAACTAACACCATTGTAAAGCAATTATACTCCAATAAAGATGTTAAAAAAAAAACAAAAGAAAATTACTCCTAAATATGTTATTGTTTCGATGCTATTGCAAATGGGATAGTTTCATTTCTTTTTCATATGTTTTCTCCTTAGTGTGTAGAAATCCAACTAATTTCTGTATGTTGATGTTGTATCCTGCAACTTTACTGACATCATTGATTAGTTCCAACAGTTTTTTAGTAGTCTTTGGGATTATCTTTATACAGGATCATACCACCTTCATTTCTATATACAGGAAGAGTAACTTATTCTTCCCCAATTTGGATGCCTTTTATTTCTTCGTCTTGCCAGTTACACTACCTAGGGCTTCCAATGCTATATTGAATAAGAATGGTGAGAGTGGACATCCTTGTCTTCTTCCTGATCTTAGAAGAGAAGCTTTCACTCTTTCTCCATTGAGTATAATGTTAGGTTTGCATTTGTTATACATGACCTTTTTCATGTTTAGGTATGTTCCTTCTATATCCAATCTACTAAAGGTTTTTATCATGAAAGGATGTTGTATTTTGTCAAATGGTTTTTCTGCATTTATTGAGATGATCACGTGAGTTTTATCTTTCATTTTATGAATATATATTGTGTTATTGATTTGCATATGTTGAACCATCCTTGCATACAAAGCATAAAACCCGCCTGGTCATGGTGTACAATCCGTAAGAGTTCTTGAATTCAGTTTGCTAATACTTTGTTGAGACTTTTTGTTCCTGTATTCATCAGGGGTATTGATCTACCGTTTTCATTTCTTGTGGTGTCCTTATCTGGCTTTGGCTTCAGGGTAATGCTCATATCAGTAGAATCAGTTTGGAAGTATTACCTTCTCAAATTTTTGTAAGAGTTTGGGAAGGACTGATGTTGATTATTCTTTGAATGTTTGGTAGAATTCGCCAGTGTAGCCATCTGGTCCTGGGGATTTCTCTGTTGGGAAGTTTATGATTACAGACTTAATCTAGTTGGCTATTATTGGTCTGTTCATATTTTCTATTTCTTCCTGATTTAGTTTTTTTTAATTTATATTTTATATTGGAGTGTAGTTGATTAAGAATGTCGTGTTAGGGGCTTCCCTGGTGGCGCAGTGGTTGAGAGTTCCGCCTGCCGATGCAGGGGACACGGGTTCGTGACCCGGTCCGGGAGGATCCCACGTGCTGCGGAGTGGCTGGGCCCATGAGCCATGGCCACTGAGCCTGTGCATCCGGAACCTGTGCTCCGCAATGGGAGAGACCACAACAGTGAGAGGCCCGCGTACCGCAAAAAAAAAAGAATGTCGTGTTAGTTTGAGATGTACAGCAAAGTAGTTCAGTTATACATATACATGTATCTATTCTTTTTCAAATTCTTTTCCCATTTAGGTTATTACAGAATATTGAGTAGAGTTCCCTGTGCTATACAATAGGTCCTTGTTGTTATCTATTTTAAATATAGTAGTGTGTATATGTCAATCTCAAACTCCCAATTTATCCCTCCCCTTTGGTAACCATAAATTTGTTTTCTGAGTTTGGGAGTCTTTCTGTTTCGTAAATAAGGTTCATCTGTATCATTTTTTTTTTTTTTAGATTCTGCATATAAGAGATATCATCTGATATTTGTCTTTCTGGGTTTTTTAAAAATATTTATTTATTTATTTAGGCTGCACTGGGTCTTAGTTGCAGCATGTGGTCTCTTAGTTGTGGCATGCGAACTCTTAGTTGCGACACATGAGAGATCTAGTTCCCTGACCAGGGATCAAACCTGGGCCCCCTGCGTTGGGAGCTTGTAGTCTTACCCAGCGGACCACCAGGGAAATCCCTTTCTCTGTCTGACTTACTTTACTCAGTGTGACAGTCTTTATGTCCATCCATGTTGCTGCAGATGGCATTATTTTGTTCTTTTCTATGGCTGAGTAATATTCCATCGTATATATGTACATCTCTTTTTTTGCAGTATATGGGCCTTTCACTGTTGTGGCCTCTCCTGTTGCGGAGCACAGGCTCCAGACGCGCAGGCTCAGCAGCCATGGCTCACGGGCCCAGCCGCTCCGTGGCATGTGGGATCTTCCCGGACCGGGGCATGAACCCGCATCCCCTGCATCGGCAGGCAGACTCCCAACCACTGCGCCACAAGGGAAGCCCTGTACACATCTTCTTTATCCATTCCTCTCTTGATGGATATTTAGGTTTCTTCCATATCCTGGCTATTGTAAATAGTGCTACAATGAACATTGGGTTGCATGTATGTTTTCAAATTATGGTTTTCTTTGGGTAGGTGCCTGGGCATGGGATTGCTGGGTCATACAGTAGTTCTATTTTTATTTTTTTAAGGAACCTCCATACTGTTCTCCATAGTGGCTGTACCAGTTCACATTTCCACCAACAGTGTAGAAGGGTCCCCTTTTCTCTACACCCTCTCCAGCATATATTATTTATAGATTTTTTGATGATGGTTATTCTGACCAATGTGAGGTGATGTCTCGTAGCTTTAATTTGCATTTCTCTGATAATAATTAATGATCTTGAGCATCTTTTCATGTGCTTTTTGGCCATCTGTATGTCTTCTTTGGAGAAATGTCTATTTAGATCTGGGTTGTTTTTGATTGGGTTGTTTTGTTTGTTTTTGATATTGAGTTGCATGAGCTGTTTGTATATTTTGGAGATTAATCCCTTGTCGGTAGCATCATTTACAAACCCCATTCTGTGGGTTGTCTTTTCATTTTAAATATTTTAAATATAGCAGCATGAATGCATCAATCCCAGACTGCCCACTTTTCCCTCCCCTTTGGTAACCAGAAGTTTATTTTCTTAGTCTGTTAGTCTGTTTCTGTTTTGTGAATAGGTTCATTTGTATCCTTTTTTTTTTTTTTTAGATTCTGCATATAAGTGATATATATTTGGAGTGATTATTGATATCACTCCTTTCTGTCTCCTTTCTTTTTTTTTGTTTCTGTCTACCTTTGTAAAGTGGTGGTTTTCCTTAGTGATTTGCTCAGTCTTCCCCCCACTCCCTTTTTTTTTTTTAAATGTTTCATGCCTCTAGATTTTTGTTTTGTGGTTACCTTGTGGCTTATAATATATCTCATAGGTAAAATAGTCCTTTTCATGCTGTTGATAGCACCTTGTTGTCATTCGCCTATAAAGATTCAACCCTTTTTACTCCTCCCCTTTTATACTTTTGATGTCCCAATTTTACCTCTTTTTATGTGTGCTTTCATTGTTTTTTATGTCACTAATTAGCATCATTCTGTTTCAGCTGAAGAACTCCTTTCAGCATTTCCTGCATGGCAGGTTTTGTTTGTCTGGGAAAGCCTTTACTTCTCCTTCATAGCTGAAGGTCAACTTCGCTGGATAAAGTATTCTTGGCTGGCCGTATTTATCTTCAACACTTTGAATATGTCATTCCGCTCTCTCCTGGCCTATAGAATTTCTGCTGGGAAATCCACTGATAGCCTTGTGGGGATTCCTTTGTAGGTTACTTTTTTTTTTAACCCCTGGATGCCTTTAAGAGTTTTTCTTTTTTTCTTTGATTTTTGACAGTTTCATTATAGTGTGTTTTGGAGATCTTTTTGCATTGAGATAATAGGGTGTCCTGTTAGCTTATTGGACTTTTATATCCCTTTCCCTCTCCAAGCTTGGGAGATTCTCAGCTATTATTTTTTTAAATACACACTCTCTGCTCCCCTCTCCCTCTCTGCTCCTTCTGGTAGACCATTATTCTTATATTTATTTTGTCGTCATATATGAGAGTTCTCGTAGGTTTTCTTCACTTTTTAAAAATCTTAGTTCTCTCTCCTCCTGAGTCATTTCTAAATTTCTACCCTCCGAGTTGCAGATTCTTTCCCAGATCTCATCTGCCTTATTTCCTAAGCTTTCTGTACATTCTTGATGTCATTCATTGAATTCTTCAGCTCCAGAATTTGTCTGGTTCTTTTTAAAAATTTCAGTATATTTGGTAAACAGCACCTTACATTCAGTAAATTTATTTCTATATTCTTGAATTGCCTGAGTTTTCTTGTAGCTCAGCAAATAAATCCTTCATCACAGCTGTTTTTAATTCTTTTTTTACCTCTTCATTTATTCATTAATCATAGTTTATTTAATCATTAATTAAACATCTTTTTTTTTTTTACAACAAAATGAATCAGTTATATATATACATATGTTCCCATATCTCTTCCCGCTTGCGTCTCCCTCCCTCCCACCCTCCCTATCCCACCCCTCCAGGCGGTCACAAAGCACCGAGCTGATCTCCCTGTGCTATGCGGCTGCTTCCCACTAGCTATCTACCTTACGTTTGGTAGTGTATATATGTCCATGCCTCTCTCTCGCTTTGTCACCGTTTACCCTTCCCCCTCCTCATAGCCTCAAGTCCATTCTCTAGTAAGTCTGTGTCTTTATTCCTGTTTCACTCCTAAGTTTTTCATGACATTTTTTTTTCTTAAATTCCATATATATGTGTTAGCATACGGTATTTGTCGCTCTCTTTCTGACTTACTTCACTCTGTATGACAGACTCTAGGTCTATCCACCTCATTACAAATAGCTCAATTTCCTTTCTTTTTATGGCTGAGTAATATTCCATTGTATTTATGTGCCACATCTTCTTCATCCATTCATCCGATGATGGACACTTAGGTTGTTTCCATCTCTGGGCTATTGTAAATAGAGCTGCAATGAACATTTTGGTACATGACTCTTTTTGAATTATGGTTTTCTCAGGGTATATGCCCAGTAGTGGGATTGCTGGGTCATATGGTAGTTCTATTTGTAGTTTTTTAAGGAACCTCCATACTCTTCTCCACAGTGGCTGTATCAATTTACATTCCCACCAACAGTGTAAGAGGGTTCCCTTTTCTCCACACCCTCACCAGCATTTATTGTTTCTAGATTTTTTGATGATGGCCATTCTGACTGGTGTGAGATGATATCTCATTGTAGTTTTGATTTACATTTCTCTAATGATTAGTGATGTTGAGCATTCTTTCATGTGTTTGTTGGCAGTCTGTATATCTTCTTTGGAGAAATGTCTATTTAGGTCTTCTGCCCATTTTTGGATTGGGTTGTTTGTTTTTTTGTTATTAAGCTGCATGAGCTGCTTATAAATTTTGGAGATTAATCCTTGGTCAGTTGCTTCATTTGCAAATATTTTCTCCCATTCTGAGGGTTGTCTTTTGGTCTTCTTTATGGTTTCCTTTGCTGCGCAAAAGCCTTTAAGTTTCATTAGGTCCCATTTGTTTACTTTTGTTTTTATTTCCATTTCTCTAGGAGGTGGGTCAAAAAGGACCTTGCTGTGATTTATGTCATAGAGTGTCCTGCCTATGTTTTCCTCTAAGAGTTTGATAGTTTCTGGCCTTACATTTAGGTCTTTAATCCATTTTGAGCTTATTTTTGTGTATGGTGTTAGGGAGTGATCTAATCTCATACTTTTACATGTAGCTGTCCAGTTTTCCCAGCACCACTTATTGAAGAGGCTGTCCTTTCTCCACTGTACATTCCTGCCTCCTTTGTCAAAGATAAGGTGACCATATGTGTGTGGGTTTATCTCTGGGCTTTCTATCCTGTTCCATTGATCTATCTTTCTGTTTTTGTGCCAGTACCATACTGTCTTGATTACTGTAGCTTTGTAGTATAGTCTGAAGTCAGGAAGCCTGATTCCTCCAGCTCCGTTTTTCGTTCTCAAGATTGCTTTGGCTATTCGGGGTCTTTTGTGTTTCCATACAAATTGTGAAATTTTTTGTTCTAGTTCTGTGAAAAATGCCAGTGGTAGTTTGATAGGGATTGCATTCAATCTGTAGATTGCTTTGGGTAGTAGAGTCATTTTCACAATGTTAATTCTTCAATCCAAGAACATGGTATATCTCTCCATCTATTTGTATCATCTTTAATTTCTTTCATCAGTGTCTTATAATTTTCTGCATACAGGTCTTTTGTCTCCTTAGGTAGGTTTATTCCTAGATATTTTATTCTTTTTGTTGCAATGGTAAGTGGGAGTATTTTCTTGATTTCACTTTCAGATTTTTCATCCTTAGTGTATAGGAATGCCAGAGATTTCTGTGCATTAATTTTGTATCCTGCTACTTTACCAAATTCATTGATAAGCTCTAGTAGTTTTCTGGCAACATCTTTAGGATTCTCTATGTATAGTATCATGTCATCTGCAAACAGTGACAGCTTTACTTCTTCTTTTCCGATTTGGATTCCTTTTATTTCCTTTTCTTCTCTGATTGCTGTGGCTAAAACTTCCAAAACTATGTTGAATAAGAGTGGTGAGAGTGGGCAACCTTGTCTTGTTCCTGATCTTAGTGGAAATGCTTTCAGTTTTTCACCATTGAGGACGATGTTGGCTGTGGCTTTGTCATATATGGCTTTTATTATGTTGAGGAAAGTTCCCTCTATGCCTACTTTCTGCAGGGTTTTTATCATAAATGGGTGTTGAATTTTGTCGAAAGCTTTCTCTGCATCTATTGAGATGATCGTATGGTTTTTCTCCTTCAATTTGTTAATATGGTGTATCACGTTGATTGATTTGCGTATATTGAAGAATCCTTGCATTCCTGGAATAAACCCCACTTGATCATGGTGTATGATCCGTTTAATGTGCTGTTGGATTCTGTTTGCTGGTATTTTGTTGAGGATTTTTGCATCTATGTTCATCAGTGATACTGGCCTGTAGTTTTCTTTCTTTGTGACATCCTTGTCTGGTTTTGGTATCAAGGTGATGGTGGCCTCGTAGAATGAGTTGGGGAGTATTCCTCCCTCTGCTATATTTTGGAAGAGTTTGAGAAGGATAGGTGATAGCTCTTCTCTAAATGTTTGATAGAATTCGCCTGTGAAGCCATCTGGTCCTGGGCTTTTGCTTGTTGGAAGATTTTTAATCACAGTTTCAATTTCAGTGCTTGTGATTGGTCTGTTCATATTTTCTATTTCTTCCTGATTCAGACTTGGCAGGTTGTGCCTTTCTAAGAATTTGACCATTTCTTCCAGGTTGTCCATTTTATTGGCATAAAGTTGCTTGTAGTAATCTCTCATGATCTTTTGTATTTCTGCAGTGTCAGTTGTTACTTCTCCTTTTTCATTTCTAATTCTATTGATTTGAGTCTTACCCCTTTTTTTCTTGATGAGTCTGGCTAATGGTTTATCAATTTTGTTTATCCTTTGAAAGAACCAGCTTTTAGTTTTATTGATCTTTGCTATCGTTTCCTTCATTTCTTTTTCATTTATTTCTGATCTGATTTTTATGATTTCTTTCCTTCTGCTAACTTTGAGGTTTTCTTGTTCTTCTTTCTCTAATTGCTTTAGGTGCAAGGTTAGGTTGTTTATTCGAGATGTTTCCTGTTTCTTAAGGTAGGATTGTATTGCTATAAACTTCCCTCTTAGTACTGCTTTTGTTGCGTCCCATAGATTTTGGGTCATCGTGTCTCCATTGTCATTTGTTTCTAGGTATTTTTTTATTTCCTCTTTGATTTCTTCAGTGATCGTTATTAAGTAGTGTTTTGTTTAGCCTCCATGTGTTTGTATTTTTTACAGATTTTTTCCTGTAATTGATATCTAGTCTCATAGCGTTGTGGTCGGAAAAGATACTTGGTACAATTTCAATTTTCTTAAATTTACCAAGGCTTGACTTGTGACCCAAGATATGATCTATCCTGGAGAATGTTCCATGAGCACTAGAGAAAAATGTGTATTCTGTTGTTTTTGGATGGAATATCCTATAAATATCAATTAAGTCCATCTTGTTTAATGTATCATTTAAAGCTTGTATTTCCTTATTTATTTTCATTTTGGATGATCTGTCCATTGGTGAAAGTGGGGTGTTAAAGTCCCCTACTATGAATGTGTTACAGTTGATTTCCCTTTTTATGGCTGTTAGTATTTGCCTTATGTATTGAGGTGCTCCTATGTTGGGTGCATAAATATTTACAATTGTTATATCTTCTTCTTGGATCGATCCCTTGATCATTATGTAGTGTCCTTCTTTGTCTCTTCTAATAGTCTTTATTTTAAAGTCTATTTTGTCTAATATGAGAATTGCTACTCCAGCTTTCTTTTGGTTTCCATTTGCATGAAATACCTTTTTCCATCCCCTTACTTTCAGTCTGTATGTGTCTCTAGGTCTGAAGTGGGTCTCTTGTAGACAGCAAATATATGCGTCTTGTTTTTGTATCCATTCAGCCAATCTGTGTCTTTTGGTGGGGGCATTTAGTCCATTTACATTTAAGGTAATTATCGATATGTGTGTTCCCATTCCCATTTTCTTAATTGTTTTGGGTTCGTTATTGTAGGTCTTTTCCTTCTTTTGTGTTTCTTGCCTAGAGAAGTTCCTTTAGCAGTTGTTGTAGAGCTGGTTTGGTGGTGCTGAACTCTCTCAGCTTTTGCTTGTCTGTAAAGGTTTTAATTTCTCCATCAAATCTGAATGAGATCCTTGCTGGGTAGAGTAATCTTGGTTGCAGGTTTTTCTCCTTCATCACTTTCAGTATGTCCTGCCAGTCCCTTCTGGCTTGCAGAGTTTCTGCTGAAAGATCAGCTGTTAACCTTATGGGGATTCCCTTGTGTGTTATTTGTTGTTTTTCCCTTGCTGCTTTTAATATGCTTTCTTTGTATTTAATTTTTGACAGTTTGATTAATATATGTCGTGGCGTATTTCTCCTTGGATTTATCCTGTATGGGACTCTCTGTGCTTCCTGGACTTGATTAACTATTTCCTTTCCCATATTAGGGAAGTTTTCAACTATAATCTCTTCAAATATTTTCTCAGTCCCTTTCTTTTTCTCTTCTTCTTCTGGAACCCCTATAATTCGAATGTTGGTGCGTTTAATGTTGTCCCAGAGGTCTCTGAGACTGTCCTCAGTTCTTTTCATTCTTTTTTCTTTATTCTGCTCTGCAGTAGTTATTTCCACTATTTTATCTTCCAGGTCACTTATCCGTTCTTCTGCCTCAGTTATTCTGCTATTGATCCCATCTAGAGTATTTTTCATTTCATTTATTGTGTTGTTCATCATTGTTTGTTTCATCTTTAGTTCTTCTAGGTCCTTGTTAACTGATTCTTGCATTTTGTCTATTCTATTTCCAAGATTTTGGATCATGTTTACCATCATTATTCTGAATTCTTTTTCAGGTAGACTGCCTAGTTCCTCTTCATTTGTTAGGTCTGGTGGGTTTTTATCTTGCTCCTTCATCTGCTGTGTGTTTTTCTGTCTTTTCATTTTGCTTATCTTACTGTGTTTGGGGTCTCCTTTTTGCAGGCTGAAGGTTCGTAGTTCCTGTTGTTTTTTGTGTCTGTCCCCAGTGGCTAAGGTTGGTTCAGTGGGTTGTGTAGGCTTCCTGGTGGAGGGGACTAGTGCCTGTGTTGTGGTGGATGAGGCTGGATCTTGTCTTTCTGGTGGGCAGGTCCACGTCTGGTGGTGTGTTTTGGGGTGTCTGTAGACTTACTATGATTTTGGGCAGCCTCTCTGCTAATGGGTGGGGTTGTGTTCCTGTCTTGCTAGTTGTTTGGCATAGGATGTCCAGCACTGTAGCTTGCTGGTCGTTGAGTGAAGCTGGGTGCTGGCGTTGAGATGGAGATCTTTGGGAGATTTTCGCTGTTTCGTATTATGTGCAGCTGGGAGGCCTCTTGTGGACCAGTGTCCTGAAGTTGGCTCTCCCACCTCAGAGGCACAGCACTAACTCCTGGCTGCAGCACCAAGAGCCTTTCATCCACAGGGCTCCTTATTTTGGGATGATTCGTTGTCTATTCATGTATTCCACAGATGCAGGGTACATCAAGTTGATGGAGCTTTAATCCGCTGCTTCTGAGGCTGCTGGGAGAGATTTCCCTTTCTCTTCTTTGTTCTTACAGCTCCCAGGGGCTCAGCTTTGGATTTGGCCCCGCCTGTGCGTGTAGGTTGCTGGAGGGCGTCTGTTCTTTGCTCAGACAGGACGGGGTTAAAGGAGCCGCTGATTCGGAGGCTCTGGCTCACGGCGGGGGGTAGGGAGGGTAACGGAGTGCAGGGCGGGCCTGCGGCGGCAGAGGCCAGCGTGATGTTGCACCAGCCTGAGGCGCGCCGTGTGTTCTCCCGGGGGAGTTGTCCCTGGATCCCGGGACCCTGGCAGTGGCAGGCTGCACAGGCTCCCCGGAAGGGGGTGTGGAGAGTGACCTGTGTTCGCACACAGGCTTCTTGGTGGCGTGGCGGCAGCAGCGGCCTTAGCGTCTCATGTCTGTCTCTGGGGTCCGCACTTTTAGCCGCGGCTCGCGCCTGTCTCTGGAGCTCTCTTAAGCAGCGTTCTTAATCCCCTCTCCTCGTGCACCAGGAAACAAAGAGGGAAGAAAAAGTCTCTTGCCTCTTCGGCAGGTCCAGACTTTTTCCCGGACTCCCTCCCGGCTAGCCGCGGTGCACTAACGCCCTGCAGGCTGTGTTCACGCCGCCAACCTCAGTCCTCTCCCGGCGCTCCGACAGAAGCCGGAGCCTCAACTCCCAGCCCCGTCCGCCCCGTCGGGCGAGCAGACAAGCCTATGCTGGTGAGTGCCGGTCGGCACCGATCCTCTGTGCGGGAATCTCTCCGCTTTGCCCTCCGCACCCCTGTTGCTGTGCTCTCCTCCGCGGCCCCGAAGCTCCCCCACTCCGCCACCCGCAGTCTCTGCCCGCGAAGGGGCTTCCTAGTGTGTGGACACTTTTCCTCCTTCACAGCTCCCTCCCGCTGGTGCAGGACCTGTTTTTGATTCTTTATCAGATCACAGTGTTCTGTGCCTTTGGTGTCAGCTGCTGGAGAATTATTGTTTTTCTCATTGTGATACCATATCACTGATTTTTCGTAGTGCTTGGTAAAATGTGCCCCTGCCATTGAGTGTGAAGTAGCACACATTTTTCTTTTCTTAGTTGCTTACTTTGTTCAACACTGGCAATTAGAAACCTTGCTTTTATTCTCCAGAAGGTGGCACCATAGCTCAAGTTTTCGGTTTCTCTACCTGAGCTGGCTCTGGGGCTGTGCTAGGGAGTGCCTGTGAAAAAGCTGGCAGCAGAGTGGGCAAGTGTGGGCTCAGCACCTGTGGTTGCCCACAGCCTAGCAGGGAGATCCTCCACTGCGGGGAGCCCCCAGAGGGCCACGCACGGACCTCCTGCCGAAATATGAGGCCGACAGACGGCAGGGAGTGAGATACTCCAGTGCCCTTTGTTCTTGTCTCCCTCTTTCCACTTCCACTAGTCAGGGAGGTCGCTCCTGAGGAAATCGTGCTGCTGGAGAGAAAGAGGTTCCTCCAGCTGTGACCAGCCAGGCAGTCCCTTAGAGACCTCTGTGAGGGAGGTGGCTGCTGTCCCCGGCAGTGGACGCCCAGTGTGCTCCTGCTCATTTTCTGCCTCCAAACTGGTCTCCGTCCTGCTCCCCACAGTGTGCCAGGTTCTCTGTCGGGCTGGCTGGACCTCCTGTCCACCCGCTGCTGCACTCCCATTCCCACCGCGCCCACAGCGAGTGGGGCTGAGCAGCTCCCTTGGATCTGCAGCCCTCTCCAAGCTCCATCCATTCCGAAGCGCTTATCAGTAGAAATCTTTTGGATGTTCTGGTGTAATGTACAGAGATACTTTTGTTCAGTTATGAATGACCCATTAGTTGTTCCTTTTTTTCCCCCTCTTTTATTTGCAACTCACACTGCCATGATGCTGCCATCACTTGCTCCTCTACTTTATATCTATGCATGTGCGTTGGGTATAATATCAGTAATTTAAAATTTTCATACCTGGAGACTGAGTGCTGGTCTTGAAAGCCTAAGTTGAATGAAGTAAAAGGAAGATTCCAAATCAAACACAGTCGGTGTGTAAAGGATTGCCCAGGGGCTGCAGTACACCCAGTGGGCTGGGAGAATATTCCTGGTTTTCAACAGAGGAAATAGCCCCTTTTGAAGCTGTTCATTTGCATGCTGAAACAAGTATCCTCAACGTAGTGAGGGAAATTTCTAGTGCTTTCTTTTAATTCATCCCGCAAACGTGCCAGCAAGGCCCAATGCTAGGTTCTGGGACTAAGTGTTAAATTACTATCACACAACCTTGTATTTTAGTGCTTTTTATTTCAGTTCTTTTGGTATATCTAAATGTCAGAAAGTACATATATACAAAATTCAGAACACCTTCCTAAAATGGTTTTAGTATTGGCCAGTCTCTGACATCTTTATTTTGAAAGTTTGAATTGTCAAATATATGTCTAAAGTGCATTCTTGCAGCTAATCAATAGCAGCATTTGTTTTGTTTATAAACCCTTAAATATTCAGACAGGAAGTAGAAAAGTCACAATAAAAAGCAGAGCGTGATCTAGATATATTCTTTCTTAATCAGCCAAGACAAATACATGCATGAATTAGTTTATAAGTATACAAGAAATATACAAAACATAGCATTATAAAAAAGTTCATACGGCATGAGAAAGGTGTCTTTCTCTGTTATTAATATTAAATATGGCAAGGTGTATAATATAAAAAGTTTGTAGAATCCTAGATATCTTTGGAGCCATAGGGGAATCTTTATGTAGGCCAGTGTATGATGACATATCTGAGATCTGTGGTATTCAACAAAGCTGGAGTTCTATAAGATGATTCATTCAGAAGACTCCTTCTGGCATTGCTTTGGAGAAATCACCAACACTAATGAAAATGTTCTTTTGTTATTGGGACTGTCAATTCATGGCTTCTTGCGCCTAAAAATGAAAACCAGCATTTAGTGCTGAATTTTGCAATGAATCTCTAGGAGGGCTTTGAGAGAATTCCTGTTTTATCATGGGAAGAGTTAAAAGTCCTTCTAAGAAAGCAAATAACTTATAAAATATGCTTATCTAGTATTAAATTTAAAAAACAGAACTTTCCATCTTTATCCTGTTGCACTGATTTTCCAAACTGCCTAAGGAATACGTGTGTCAAAAATGGACACATGGACCTGTATAGGTAGATATTTGAAAAGCAGCAGGTTTGATTAATATGGTAGAAAAAGGGGCCATAAATTCTGCCATTCCGTTTTATTTTAGCGAACACTTTTTGCTGTAATAAGAGGGGAATTAGGAAAGAATGAATTACAGGAGGGGAGCTGCCATCCCTGACTCCAGCCTCCCCTCCTTATAGGTGGATCTCAGTTCAGCCTCTGAAAATTTGATGAGCACAGGCAAAAATAGGAACAAGGGCGAATGTTCTTACAGCTCTAATTGCTCTTATTCAGCACCCCCCGCCCCCGGGTTCTCAGCACTGCTACTGCCTAGCGTAGTCTGCCAGTAGGGCCCAGATATTCCAACGGGCAAACAAAAACCATAGGTCCTCTAAAAAAAAAAAAAAAAGTGGTTGGTAGGGAGAAGGGGTGGTGGGGAGGGAAGACACAGAGAAAGGCTGCACGTGGTCAGTACTCACTTGGGTGTGCGTGGTGCTGATACCCAGGCCCCTCAGTACTCACTTGGGTTGTGCGTGGTGCTGATACCCAGGCCCCAGCTGAGACCCTGCTCTCATCTCTACAGCCACAGAACACTGAGAGAAAAACCAGAGAGGAAAGATCAGCTCCTCTCTGCAGTCTATTAGATAGATTCAACCAAGGTGAAATCCAACACTGCTTTCTAGTCCAGCACAGATACGTATGTTAAAACACCAATCAGGCACTTGAAATTTATTTGATGTGCCACAAAAATTGTGAGGTGGGAGGGTCTTTAGAGGTCATCCAGGTAAATCTCATTTTCTATCAGGAAGAAGAAAGTGGCAAAGGCTAGAGCTTGGCAAGCTGACCCCCACCTTCCCAGAGTAACAGTTCCACAGGGAAGCTCTTCTCCTGAGAAGATTCCCATCACTTTGATGGGCATTCTTGTTATTCTAGGGTGATGCTCTCTGACTTGATTCTTGGGCCCTATCCCTCTACACTAAAAACGGGCTTTGAGCTGAAGAGCTCCAGTAAAACCAGAGCAGAAATACAAATACCTTCTCAGATGTGCTGGGGACAGGCCTACAGGCTGCACTGGCCATGTGGGATCAGACCTTAGTTGTTTGTTTCAAAGAGCATGAAAAGCTACAGCTGTAGGCCTCAAAATATGACATCCCTAGCAAATACTTTTTACTCCTACCCTTGTTTCTACGTCGGTCCATTCAGACTCTGTTCCATCTGGTTGGGCAGGTGCTATTGTGGAAGATCTTCGTTTTCGACTACAGAAAAAGGGAAAACACAGTGCAACAGTTATTTTTTGTATCTGAGAATAGGAAATATATTAGAAATAGGGAAATACCATATATACTCCTTCAGAGGCTAGTCTGTTCCTCAAGAATGAGCAGCTAAGAAGATGACAGCCCTCTAAAGAAAGGAATTTGATGATCACTCACCCAGTTGGTGATTCTTGTTTCAAAGTCTCAATTTCAGTAAACTGGACAGATTGTCCACCACCCCTTGTTTTATAAACATCACCCTACAGCCAAGAGAAAAGGTCACCATTACACTTTTTATACATCCAAAGGGTAAACATACATATATATTTCAAATTAAATTTAAGACTCTACTGTTTTATGGAAACTCCCATCCACAAAACCAGATGGTGCTTGGACTGCTGGGTCTGTACCGTTAAAATACTTTAAAGATTTGTGTACATATCTCTCACTAAACAAAAGAAGTCCATAAACAAAAGAAGTCCAATGTAATATAATTAGTAGCATTCTTAATTGTAGAAAATAACATTCCTTTTTTATTCAACCTATAATTTAAAAACTACACTAGAGATCAAGAAATCTGTCAGAAATTTCTAAATGTTAGAAGGCGATATACTTTCTTCTCTGGATGTAGCCCTCCTCTCATATTCAAATAACAGTACAGTTGTTTTTGTTTTTGTTTTGCCGCACTGTACAGCTTGTGGGATCTTAGTTCCTGGTCCAGGGATCGAACTCGGGCCCTCGGCTGTGAAAGCGCAGAGTCCTAACCAAGGACTGCCAGGGAATTCCCTCAAGTGACAGTACAGTCAAAGGTAAGAGTTCTTTGTTTGGTTTACTTCTTAAGTAGGGGTTAAAACAAAACACATATTAATTAAAAGTACATAATACATCTGGAGCTCCTCTAACAAACCTGAGACTCTAAGCCTCATTTGACAGAAAGTCGCAGATTTAGTTCCAATTCAGCAGATTCGTAATCTAAGTAGTTACTTTAGTTTTCTAACAAACAGAGGTTTTATCAAATACCCATTTAAGTTCCTGTTGACACAGAGGAAGAGTAAATGGTTTTTTGTTAAGCTTTTTAATATTTCCTTCTCTTGTGTAAATGTTTTACCTTAATTAGCTTAGTTTCAATCTCCCCATCGGAGGCTAGTTCCTGGTGGGTCAGCATGTACTTCTCACACTTAGCTAGTGCCTTTTCATTTGCAACAGATACAGTGATGGCGTGAGGGACCTGTGGCTGCATGACTGTCTCAGTTTGCAGGTTAGAGGCAGGCTTATGAGCTACCCATCTGTCTCCCGCAGAGCGTGATCGTCTGTGTCGCAGACGAACTGGTGCTACATTCTGATCAGGTTGAAAGAGGAATCAAGAAACAAGCATAACCCAGAATTAACTTAAGGGTGCTATTAGAAGTGCAGCAGTTTGGGCTACATTAGTTGGTGACAATATCAAAACAAATGCATGAACCTTTTCAAAAGCTAAACGTTACTCAAACAATTTAAATGTTCTCTTTGTATTTAAACAAAACCAACGAACATCTTTTAACACCAGCTTGTGTATATGTATTATATATTCTACTAGGGAGCTTCCCTTTCAACAAAGAATGGAAGGAAAAGTTCTGGTAATGCCGCTAGTCTTTCCTGCATAGGTGGTATTCAGGACAAGTAATTCATTTTGCATTCTTAATCAAAAACCAGTATTTGTGCCTGCTATTGTGGGGTAATCTGTTAGGTCCATGACTATGTTAAAAGCTTCAGAAAGACCAGCAGAAGCCCTAAATATATCATAAGCCTCTAAACAAAAGAGAAAATACTCCTATTACAAACCAGGACCCTCCCCAAAGCTGATGGAGCTGTAGACTACAGAATGCTAAAGGGACATAGGTATAATGACAACCTTGTGTATAAAATGATTAAAAGAATGTAAATAAAATACTTCTGAGTACTATTAAAAATCTCAAAACAGAACTTTTTGAAAAGTTCAAAAGCAATAATGGCTAAAACATACCAACTTTTTTCCCCCAAACGTTTCATAAAGGTTCCAAGAACTAGATAAAGAATATACTGTCAAATCAGCCTCTATCATACAATAAAAAACTAGATGCTTCCAGTAAAATGTTATATAACTTTAGGACAGTTAAATTTAGCACATTCAGCCTAAGGGGGAAAAAAATCACATACAGAACATAGTTAATAGTTTCTTTGTAACTTTGCAAACATCTTTCTGTTTACAAAACTGAAAGGAAATGCAGCAGTCTACCACAGCCCAAATCCTTCAAAGCTGGTCAAGTATGAACATCTAATTTAAAATGCGTATGCGGGAGAACTTAAGTGTTCTTCCCTGTACAAGAAACAAATGAAGCACTAGTGACAAATCATGATACTAAAACATGGGCAATAGAGTTTGCCACTCTGGTTGCCCAAACCTCACAACAAGCAGGAAACTTCCCATTCTTAAAATAGCTTAATGTTGAAAAGGAAGAATGTGGCTCTCATGTCCTACCATTTAGCAAAGGTGACAGATTTCTCAAACACACTTAGCAATAAATACATTCTGAAACAAGCTTTGGAAAGATGACAGTCCTTACATTCTACTATCGTTTATGAGATCAATGATATTTTAAATTTTTTCCTCAATGAAATATTATAAATTCAGTCCGCCTGACCTAATTTTTGACCAACAAACCTAGATGCATAGATACTAGCCTAAACTTTTCTCTGCTGCACTTCTAAAGAGATTTTGATTTCAAATGAAGTTAAAGGACCTCTAGTAAATCCTCTTAAATGTCTCATAGCCAAATTAGATATCACATTAATGTTGACCAGGCATAAGCAGGCCTTGAAGAGTTTTCAGTCTGTAGACTTGCATGAAATAAGGGGGATTTATTAGAGTTGATCAGAAAGACCAGCCACCATGATTTGCTCCCTAAAAAGATTTAAAGCAAAATCTGCAAAGTAAAGAACTTAAGCGACTTTAGAATTATCCGTTGCCTTGGTAAATACCTTGTAATTCATCATCATCCCTTAATAATCAGGAATGCAGGCCATTAGAAGAAGAATTCTTAAAGAGATATATTAAAATTTTACTAAATGTAAATTCACAATATTAACTTTGTCCACTTACTCAGATTCAAAGGAAAACTTTACCTTAATCCTTAAGAAGAAAATATAGACGTGAATTTGTTTAAACACCCTTGAATGAGGCAGAGCCCTTGTAAATTGAAATGAAGGCCTTGAGATTAAAAGCAATGTATTGGAGATGGAAACCTTCCTTCAGCAGTTATAAAACAGCTGGCCTGGGCTCTTCAAATAGTCAATGTCATGAAAATCAAAAAAGGGGAGGAGGGATTATTTTATATTGAAAGAGATTAAAGAGAGATAATAACCACATATAATGTATTCACCTTGATAGGACCAAGGTTTGAAAAAAGAAAAGCCATTATTGGGACAACTGGGGAAATGTAAACATGAACTGTAAGTTAGAAGGTACTTTTCAGGGTTAACGCTTTCTTAGGTGTGATGAAGATTGTGGTTATGCAGGACACGAAGCCTATGGCTTACTGTCAAAGGTTCAAGAAAAAAAATATTTACAAATCTATTTTTCAAAATAAAAGTCTGGGAAAGCAATTTTAAAAGTGAAAAGTTCGAAAACAGCAAAAAGTCTAATTTGGGGAAGAGAAACCCAATGCTCTAAGACACTCAGTCACTGACTCTGGATGCTCATCAGTTTACGCAGCTGAAAAGCACAGGTGACTCTGTGATGTGCCCCACGGACCGGCTTTCACTGAGCAGGAGGCAGTATTTCTGTGCCAAATGGGTTTAGTTTAGGCCTTTTCAGATGAAGAGCTAGGCCTCAATTTCAGGGTGATTTGATCTTCCAAACTAACAGAAAAATTAGACCTTGTTTATATTAGCACTCACCCATCTTTCCATTGAAGTTAGTTAGTTAAAAAAAACACAGAAGATTAAAATCTATTGCTACAATGCTTTAAAATAATACTGGCACTAACCCTGCTGCAGTGATCCTCTTCTATTTCTATCTCATTTCTGAGTGAAGGAACCACCTCCCTGCCTTCAGTCCAGTACATCCCTCGCCTTCTGTCTGACACGATACAAGTTTTACTTTGTCCTGGCTCCTGCTGCCTACGCCTTGCAATAGATGTAACATTGAGAGGTGTGTTGTACGAAGGAATTTTCTGCTCCCATTCCGAAATACAGGAAGCTACAGAAATGCTGCTGCAAGAGTTAGAGCACCTATGTAGCTGTGGCTGGCTCATGAGTTGCTGGCCGTTGGAAATCTGAGCAATACAGTTACTAGAAGGCTAAAAAAATTGAAGAGAAATTAATGAGCAAGACTTGAAAAAGGGAAACAATTCATTACTTTAATATTAGCACAGGCAGACATAATTTTTGTACTAAATTACTAGTTTTTATACTAAATTTGTGTTTATACTAAATTTGAAAATATTTATAAATAGAAATTTGAGAAATGCAATAATATAAAACAAAAAATTGATTCTCACAGAAATAGTCACCTAATCTGAACAAACCTTCTCTAGTACTACCAAGTTACTACACAACTACAAATAACTTACCGGTACTGGTGATGGAGAAACAGATCTTCGAGTAGCTTTTTCTCGATCGCGCTCCCGAGAGGGTCTCTCTGGCCGTTCAGTTTTGGGTTCAATAACGATAGCCTTCAGTTGTTTCAGTTTTTCATCTTTCACCCAGAGTTTATTTTGCATCTCCAGCTGTTTGGCTGCCACTCGACGCTCCTGAAGGTTATGTATGGCGATAGATATTCTAATTCAGTTATAGCAAACAAGTGCACTAGTTTACTTCCTAAAGATGACAGTTCTCCAGTTCTTCATAATGCTTATTAATTTGTTGTGACTTGTAAGGGCAGAGGAAGGAAGAGGAACTGAATAGGGGCTGCTGTGGCCGCCACCACTAAAACCCTACCCCAAGTACAAGTGATTCAGAAGGCTACCATTAGAGATGAATCATCCCTGACATGAGCACTGTATGAATGACACTCACACATTCTTTCTCCCACTTCATGGTTGTTTCTGTCACCATGCCTTGCAGCCTGGCTTCTAGTCTGCGCTTGTCAGAGAACTGTTGCTGAAGTTTCTGATTCTGGGTTTCCAGCTCCTGTTGCAGGTTGCGCTTATCTTCTTCATAGATAGTCGTTGTTTTCTCTAAAATCTCAACCTGGGAAAGTAGACCATTATGTTCAGCATTTGGTATGTAAACATTTCAAGTAGCTTTAAAATAATCTTCTTATGCAAGCATAGTTATGGAAAGAAAAATCATGGAGAAAGCATTTTCTTCTAAAACTTCATCTGGATTCCCACCTCCATTCCTAGAAATGAGAACTTTTAAACAAGTTCCTCACTGAAAGATGAAGTTATAACTGATTTCATGTGGAAATTACTTTTCCTGAAAATTAAGGCTTACAATTTAATTTTTAGGCTACTTTCAGAATATATTGGTTGAGATTAGCTTCTCTCTAGAATGAATGTGTACCCCCTAAGTGATCCTCAGTAAATGAGAGAACATTACACAGTAGTAAATCAAAAAGGAAGCTATAGTCAAAGCTAAACCGTAGAACATTCTCTTCGATTGCTAAAGTCTATTTCATAAAATTAAAGAGTGTATTACCCCTTTTGTGCTTTTCACTCATATTTCCTCTTTTTGGGGATGGGATGAAGATTAGTAAATAACCAAATGATAACTCCCAGTAAGCAGCAGCTGCAGGCCAGTGTAGAAAAACGGCTAAGTCAGAGCCCAGTGCTAAATGCACACCCATTGTAATACCAAAGCCAACCTTGTATTCTAAAGTTTTGTTTTTCTTTTCCAGTCGTTCAATTTCCGATTTCTGTCCTGAGATCACCTTTTGTTTTTCACTTAGTTTTCCTTGAATGTAGTTTTCTTTATTTAAAACAGCACTGTCAAATTCTTGCAACAAAGCTTTAAAAGTAATAGCTGAAACAAGAGCATGCAGGTCAAGTTTACTCCGATTCAGAAATAACCAATGAAATCAACTTTTATGTGATGTGGGCAAGTTATTTTTTCTGAGCACATTTCCTCATTTCAAAATGGGGATTTAAATACCACTTATCATCTTCATAAGAAAAATGTGAGATAAGTGTAAGTACATTCACTGAGCACTTACTATGTACCAAGCTGTTCCTGTCCTACATGATTTTCATACATTATCTCATTTATCCTTACAGCACCCTCTGAGGTAGGAGCAATGGCAATCCCCATTTTGCGGATGGAAACTAGAAATAAAGGATTAGGTGATTTTCTCAAAGATAGTTATTAATACATGTTAAATGCCTTGCAAATAAGTAACTAGTAGGAACTAAAAAGTAACTTATCCCTTTGATCATCACTGTTGATTTTTGAAAGGGAGAAATTCATACCCACTTTTCTGTTTTGTTTTACCTCCTTGGAATATAAAATGATGCCTTGGGGACTACTAAGTTCAGAGACAAAATAACCCTTCCTTGAAGATTCTATCCGAACAAAGAACTCAATTCCCTGCAAATTTCTGGTGTTAAAATGACTGCAGTTTTGCACTTACACTGTTTGTGAAACTCATCAATCATCATTTGTCGTAGGTGATGTCGTTTCTCTAGTGCTTCAATCAGCCTGGGAAGAGTCTGCTCGTCATTGATATCCAAAATTTCGCAGGATGGCAAAGGTGGAAAACTCTGCAAAACCACTTCTGAAACCAGCAGTTCTGTATTGAGTTATTAAAAATAAAAAGTTAGTTACACAGGAAAAAAAGTTACTCAAACAAGTTTTAACACTGTGAAAAGATCCCCAGTCAACATTGTACCTTGTTGGGCTGTCATAATACGTCCTTAAAAATGTTACAATAAAGAAGGAAAAATGGAAAAAAAAGGTATATAATAAAAGAAATGTCACTTATACTTTGGTTCAGATTTTTTTTTGCACTTGCTTTTTGAGGGGAAAGGAAGTAAACAGTTTTCTTATGTGAAACAGATTTTTTTAAAAAGAGAGAGACAGGCAGACTCATCAGTGGGCAGATGACATAACAGCGGCTCATACCATCTCCAACAGGACCTCCCCGGGCCTGGTTTCTGTATCGCCTTCCCGGCGTTAAACCACTTATTGCCTTGTCTGTTGGTCTTGCTACTTCAACTTCTTGGGTCACTTCTGCAAATCTCATGACTTGCTAAGATACAAAATAAATGGGGTTTGTTTTTTTAAACAAATAAGCATATCCAAGTCTTTCTAAAGAAATTAGTAAATGAAACGGTAATAGATTGGTCATTAGTTCACTTCTGTAACTAATGGTTCTGTATCAGTTTAAAAAATGTTCAAAATGTTATTCTTCACATCCAAATGGTTGTTTTCTTTATAGAAAGTCAGACTTTATAAAGGCATTAAAATTACCAAGCTTTCTTCATAATCTTCAGCCTTTGGATTCACACACACGATCAGACGTACTTTCCCTTCCCCATCAAAGTAGTTCTTGAACAGATGGGTTAACTTTGAATCTCGATATGGAACCATCTATAAATATATTCAAATCCAAATACATAAGGCAGAAAATGCACACAAACAAAACTATACGAATGTCCAAAGGCTGCTGCTTACCTTGTTAGTTCCATACGTTTGATTCTCTCTCAGGACCTCCATACACGTTCTTAGCGTCATTAGTGACTGATTAATGTTACCTGACAGAAAAATGTACACAGAAGACATTTGAAGACAACAATTGAGTAGCTAGAGTGTGGTCTGTTTGCCTATGAAATCCCTACTTCATAGAACTGTAAGATGGAAATTACAAATGACAGATTTTAGTGGCTCAACTTAAAGAGCTGTCCATATCTGGCAGTGTTGCGGGAGAGGGTGAGTACCGTCCTTCAGGGGCTCTATCATAAAGACTCTCCACTGAATGCATTATGTTTCATGACCCATAAAGTTTCTTCCAAATCTTAAATACTGTGATGTGAAAGAGTATATTAGATACAGATGTTTAATATCCTCATAATAAAATCTTTTCTCTAAAGCGTGACCATTTCAGGCTACAGTTGGCTCCATCCGGACACTGAAGTCTCCCCTGCACCAGGAGGAGCTCCTGTCTCTACCAGTCAAGTACCTTAAGAGCCAACTGAATCTGTTCCCTCAATATCTAAACAAGGGTTTCTTAGGCAGCATACTTGTTAGTCCTGGCCACTCGTTTGAATTTCTCAGTCAAGGCAAGTCTGACAGATCTATCAAGCCAACAATACAGGAGACCTCACCTGCATAGACCCCAGAAGTACCTGAGAATTTTTTCATCCTGAAACCTTAAGGTCAGCTGACTCCACCATGCTTTCATTCTTAGCTGCCTCTCAAAACACAGAGCTTGGGCTTCCCTGGTGGTGCAGTGGTTAAGAATCCCTCTGCCAATGCAGGGGACACGGGTTCGAGCCCTGGTCCGGGAAGATCCCACATGCCGTGGAGCAACTAAGCCCACGCGCCACAACTACTGAGCCTGCGCTCTAGAGCCCACAAGCCGCAACTAGAGAAAACCCGCGTGCAGCAATGAAGACCCAACACATCCAAAAATAAATAACAGAAAAGCCCACAGAGCTCATCTGCACCTCCGTGATATTCCATGATGCATGCTTTATTTTTCGTGACCCCAACTCCCACTGCCCTTCCTCCTTTTCTTCCATTGTGTCTGCAAAATCGATATTCCTGTTAACAGACTTCCCTCATGCTCAGGCCTCTCACAGAATGATCCATTCACCCCTTTCCCTAATGCCAGGGGTTCCTAACCTGGGGTCCATGTTGTCCATGGGTACACTCCAGGGAGTCTGCATGCATGGATGGGAAATAAATTACATCTATTTCTACTGATCTCTGAAATTTAGCCATTTCTTTCATTTGAATGTAGGCCAGAAACCTACAGTGGTGATAGTAGTACCACCTGTGAGTTTTAATCAGTAGAAGTCACAGGTACTTTTATAACACTATGGTTTATTGTTGATCTCAAGATACTTTGAAATTATGCAGTTATTAGACATGCTGATGGGATTTTATTTAAGGCTTTTAATAAAGCACATAAATTACTATATGACAAAGGTTTTAAGAATACTTTAAAAAACACATTTCAGTCTAATTGGTTTCCTTTTTAGTCCTGTATTTTATGTTACACATTCTAAAATATCATTCTGATTGGTGTCCACAAGCTTTACCCCATCCCATGGCAAAGCCCTGCAACCTTACTTTTATTTCCCAGAAGGGTGGTGCTTCCCCTGCAGCCCTGTAGTCTTGTGAATAAAAGTTGTTTGTTTTCTAAAGCCTGACATTTTATAAGGATGGTGAGTAGAGGGAGGCCAGCAACATTTTCTCAGTTCCTTACTGCTGCCTTCAAATAAATGTTCCCCATACATGCCAGCTCCTGGGTCAACTTCAGGATCTAAGAGGAAGGTCACTCTGACCTGCCATCAGAGGGCCCCAGCCCCCTCAAGTCCAGTAGACCTTTCTCTCTTTACCACTGCAACCACACTCTGAACCTTGTCACTCAGAACTGCAGCACCTCTAGAAACCTGAGGCTAAACTGTGCCCCAGGCACAATCTCCTCCTCTTCTAGCTCTCACTCCCTAACCATGTCACACCTATTCCCCATCCTTATCAACACTGGTAGTGCTTTCTGTTTTTCCCCCCAAAGCATCAGAACCCTCAGGTTTCTACTTTCCTCCCAATCCAGCTAAACCTCTTTTCCCATCAAGGTTAATCCTTCCTCTTGTGATCTGGATTCCGGATGCTGTGTCTTCTTATAAAGACGTAGAGAGAGAGAGAGAGAGAGACAGAGAGAGAGAGACAGAGACAGAGAGAGACAGAGAGAGACAGAGACAGAGACAGAGAGACAGAGAGAGACAGAGACAGAGAGAGAGAGAGACAGAGAGAGACAGAGAGACAGAGACAGACAGAGACAGAGACAGAGACAGAGAGAGAGAGACAGAGAGAGAGAGAGACAGAGAGAGAGAGAGACAGAGAGAGAGAGACAGAGAGAGACAGAGACAGAGAGACAGACAGAGAGAGAGAGAGAGAGACAGAGAGAGAGAGAGACAGAGAGAGAGAGACACAGACAGAGAGAGAGAGACACAGAGAGAGAGAGACACAGACAGAGAGAGAGAGAGAGAGAGAGAGACAGAGAGAGAGAGACAGAGACAGAGAGAGAGAGACAGAGAGAGAGAGAGAGAGAGAGAGAGAGAGACAGAGAGACAGAGAGACAGAGACAGAGAGAGAGAGACAGAGACACAGAGAGACACAGAGAGAGAGAGACAGAGAGAGACAGAGAGACAGAGACAGAGAGACAGAGACAGAGAGACAGAGAGAGACAGAGACAGAGAGAGACAGAGAGACAGAGACAGAGAGACAGAGAGAGAGAGAGAGAGACAGACAGAGAGAGACAGAGAGAGAGACAGAGAGAGAGAGAGAGAGAGACAGAGAGAGAGTTTTTAGTCATTCCATACTCCCTCAAGTCACCTAGCTACTCCTCCACTCTCTCCTTCCCAGTCTCTCTAGATTAATCATCTCAAGGATTTGTTGTCCAAGGCCCTGCCCTCAGTTTGTTCCTCTTTGTTTTCCATGGATAATCTTATCTTCCCCATTGCTTAATTCATGCTTTTATTGGCAAAACCTAAACCTATAAACCTCAAGTCAAATCTCTCTTCCAAATCCATGTACCTCTCTGCATCCAATTACTAGGCACCTACACTTGAATAAATTGATATATCCAACACAAAACTCTTAACTGCCCATACCTGCACCTCAAGCTACTTCTCCTCAATCAAGATCTTCCTTGATTTACCCTCTTCTCTTCCTTCCTCTCCACATCCAGATGGGCCTACTTCTGAACCACCTCTTAGTTTTGGCTGACCTTTGCCTCCAGATGACACGATTGCTCATCTGAATTATGCAAAAGGCTCCTGACTGCTTTTCATCTCTCTAGACTTGCCTCTGGTAAATTAATCTGCTACACTGGGGAAATGGTCTTTCTAAAACTAATCCTTCATTGACTGTGTAACGGCAGAAAGATAACAAGTTTTGAAAGTTCAACCAACCTGGGTTTGAACCAGGCTCTAACCTTGGGAAAATTACTTAACCTCTTCCAATCTGAAAACTGGGTACGATACAATCCTGAAAAGTCACAATCAAGAAATCAAGCCCACGTATAGTAGATACTATGAAACACACTAGTCCCTTAATAATTGGTAGTCACCATTATTCCTTCAAGAAAAAATTCAGACTAATATGATAGTCAAGGGTCTTAATGACTTTGCCTTGCCCTTCTGCCTCAGTGGTGACGGCTCACCAACCCACACCCTACACTCCAGCTACCTTGACCCTGCCATGTTCTCTCAGGAATGATGCCTTTAATTCTATCCTTCTTCAGAGAGCTCACGCCTCAATTTAAGTGTCAACTCCACACATTCTTCCCCAAAGCCCCCCTCTCACACACAGCCCCAGAATGGATGGAGCAGTCCTGCTCTGTACTCCCACAGCACCTCGTGCTCACCTCCTTCACACTCTACTGAGACACTCTCTTGTACTAGATGGGCTCTCTAGGGCAGGGTGTCATCCTTTATATCTGTGTTCAACGCCTGTAACACAGTAGGTACTCCATAAATGTTATTAACGTAAAACATAACATGAACGGCTGTACTAAGTGAAAGATTAAAAGAGAAAAACACGCACACAGATTTCCTCTCAACTGGCTTTTGTATTCAAAGGCTCTTGTATTCAAAGATTTTTCCTATCTCCAGAAGCCGATTTTTACCACTTTGAATGTTGGAGTAACTATTCAATCACTTAATTTCATGGACCCAGTACTGACACGCCAGCCATAGATATAATAGACACTTTCAATATGAGTATAACCTATTTATATTTATTTTACTCACTTTTCCTCATTCTTAAAGAAATCAATGTGTTGTAACAGATCAATACCAAACCAGCATAACTAAAGAAAAAGCACTGGTCACTTAGCCTCTACATTTTTAGTCAAATTGAAGACAGTTACGCATAAACCACCTATCAATAAGTGACGATAAACGGGCATGGCAAGTTTCTGAAAGTTGTAGCAATAAGTAAGTGCTATGTTTTGCTCACCAGCTTCACGTAACCTGTTCCCTTCTGCTTTTGTCCGGTTAGTTCTTTCACTTCCAGCAAGATCTACCAAGGACAACTGGCTAATGGTGATTTGTTCTTTTTCCTGAAGGGAAGATTATAATGCCAGTAACATAAGTTATAACTAGTTTACAATGTTCTCTAAATATATTCAAATCAAATCAAGTCTTATGAATACAATGTTTGCACAATACAAAACGTATAGTAGGGGTGAAGGATACATGTTTTGGGGGAAGAGTTTGCTACAAGCATATGATAAATATCCTCAGGACATTACTTGCCCATTGTCTGGTCTTCTACGTTATACTGTGAGCTCCACAAGAACAGGAATTCTGCCTTTTAACCACTTCATCTCCAGCACCTGCACAGTGCCTAGCACTCAGCAGGAGCTCAATAAATGTCTGCTAAACAGTGAGCCTACAGCAAGGCTAAATATTTGTATAATGAGATATTTGATAATTTTACAGTCTAATAATTTCATAATACTCTAATAACTTATAAGAAATGAAAGTCAAGAGATACATAACTGATACTATAACATTAGATGTGATTCAATGGAAAGCAAGTGCATAGAGACTTGACTTAAAAGGATTTTCTAGCTAACATTTATCAAGTGCTGACTGTAAGCCAGGCAATGGACTATAAAACTTTACATGCCTCACCTCCTTTAACCCTCACAGCATTACAAGGAGTTTATTACAATTAGGTGAGACAAGCTAGTAAATGCCTGGGAATCAGAATTCAAATCCTGGTGGTCTTTAGTACCATGCTGTACTATCTACTCCTGCCATCTGAAAACCTTCGTGATATACCACAATTTCACGATATGTTTTGAATGGAATTACATTTTAATAGCTTAAAGTTATTAAATGATTTATATGTTCAGGCTCAAATGCTGTTACTAATTGATATAAGCCTTGTAGCATGACAGGCCCAGCAGTAAAGAGTGATCAGCAGATGGGGGGCCCTACTGGCCTATCAGCCGAGAGAAGGACAATCTAGAATTGGCCACTCCTGAACTCTACCGAGCCTGGAGAGTTAACTGCTGACATTTAAACACCATTAACTGAAGTTCTACGTACAAAATGAGTCTTCAGAGATAAAGTAAAATACATGTTATGATTCATTGTTTTATCTCCTCTATTAGATATTTAAAAAGATTTGTAAACCTTTTTCACAACAAAATTCCAGGTTCTAAGATTTAATAGCCAGTTTCCCAAAACTATACTATCTAATTAATGGAACATTTTTTTTAAATGTCATCACCTACACATATATTAATTCTAGAGCAATATTCAGTGTAATGAAACCTCCATGATTTACGTCTGATTCCCAAAATTAAGGATTCAGAACAAGAACACACTCCACACGTTAAATCTTTACCTGTAAGACATTGTCTCCATCCGCATCCAAGGGAGCCTGAACTAATTTAATGTTGAACACGCTATGGGAACGGCTGGACTCACGATTCAAATGTGTGTTAGCAATTCGTCGCTTTTTCTGGCCTACAGTGACAGAGAAATCATTGATCAAATCTCTGAGTCATTTCAGTGTACATACTTTCTACCAAACCAAAAAGTATTGTCAAATTAGAGTAGCAGCTTTCAGGATTATATTTATCACTGTATATATCTGTAATTCTAGCTCTGCTTCTAACCTCTCCAGAAAACTTCAAAAGCCTCCTCAGTAGATTTCACTTCTACTTCTGTACATCCTGCAACATACATGTTATGGTTCTTATCTTCGCGAAGCAACTTAGATTGTGGAGGTCTATGGGAAAGAAAAAACATTAGTTTCCTATATTATGAGATACTGATATTGCAACTTAAGGACTAAAATGTCAGGCAACATGACATCCATTCTTATAACGGGAATAAGCCTAAGCAAGACTCCAGAAGCATATTACACTTGGATAAGAATAAGGATATATAGTAAAAAGATTAGTTACATAACAGGATAACAGGAATCTATTTTGTTTTAAAAGCTTTGCTCTAATTTGTTCTAACAAAGCACATGAAACAACACTTACTAAACAATTAGAGATCAAAGTAGTAGTATAGCACCATCACATGCACAGGTTAAGCATCAAAATCTAGCATTTTCTTAATTTTAAAAGATCAACAGATAGAGCTGGTTCTGACTTCAGTGTCAACAAAAAACAAATTCAGAAGGAGTTTGGTATATACCAGGAGTGGCAATCCTTTCAAAGTGGCTGGTCAAGTTTTAGTCTAAGGTAGGATGAGGATGGGAAAGGTGCTGCCTGTTTGGCCTCAGTCTTGTGAATGGTGGGGGTAGAAACATTTACCAGCCACCATTATTCAGCAAATGGCAGATTTCTCAGGGACCAAGGAGGGGCTTAGAAGTAGCAGCCGGCCCAGTACCAATGAAAAACCACCTACATGCAAACATGCCACAGATGCCAACCACTAGTATAACTGCACCCTTCTCCTTAAGAAAAGAGCACCATCACATACACAAAATCTGTGTTCCTCATGGGCGCGCTGCAACTATTCCACCTACCAAAGGAATAAGGTAGAAGTTACTGTTTCTATAGCAGCCATCTCACAGCAACACGTTCAGTCCAGAGTATCTGACAGTCACGATGAGTCGTATCTTAAAAATCCTCTGCTTCTAATATTTCTTCATTGTATTAAAAACTAAACCTTAAACCAGCTCAAAAAAGCAGGTTAATCACCACCCTAACAAATAAAATCTGAATTCACTGCCAAGTAAGCACCCTGTGAGTTCATTCAAGGAGTTACCCGAAAGGTTACAAGGCATAGTCACATTTGTCAGTCTTCACTTACATAACAAAACCAAGAGAGGCTTCTTAGAAAACAATCTCATTTGGAACAAATCCAACAGAAACTTGGCACATGTGCAGACATGAAAGTGATTGGTAGCAGTGAATGACATCACAAAAGTTTAGGAAAATGGGTACATACAACTGATACTTTGAAACAAATGGGAAAGTAATTAGTCTATAAATTGTTTAATATAAATAAAAGTGGGGGGGCTTCCCTGGTGGCGCAGTGGTTGAGAGTCCGCCTGCCGATGCAGGGGACACAGGTTCTTGCCCCGGTCTGGGAAGATCCCACATGCCGCGGAGCGGCTGGGCCCGCGAGCCATGGCCGCTGAGCCTGCGTGTCTGGAGCCTGTGCTCCGCAACGGGAGAGGCCACAACACTGAGAGGCCCACGTACAGCAAAAAAAATAATAATAATAAAAAATAAATAAAAGTGGGTATACAGACACCTGTTCTCAGTCTAATGGTTTTCCAAATCTAGCTGTTCCTCCACTAATATTCACTGAGTCATATACACAAAAGTTAAGTAATACAACACAGGTCTTCATATTATTTGTCTTGAGAGGCCCTGACAAAGACAGCATTGAAGATAAGCATTTAGCTTAAGAACAAAACCATCAAGGAACAAGATACCAGAGTCAGCTCTGGCACAAATGTAGTTTGTGAGGCCAGATTGTAATTGCTCTTCAGTCTCAGCAGGGCAAGACCCAAGGAAATCTAAGTAATAGTCTTTTAACTCTGGTGGAATGACAATACAGATGTCACTTCTTATTGGTCAGTGATGGAAGGTCTGTGACTATTAGTTGTGCAGACAACAGCTTTAGGCTCCATTCTGTGGGGATCACCAGAACACAGATTAGAGGCTACAAACTCCCAACATTAAGTGTCAGGTTCTTAAAGGTAGCCCCAGGGCACATCAACAGGGACACTTCTTTATACAATTAAGGTCCTTGTCAAAATACAGCCCAGGGCCCACATATATACAGTAGAATATTACTCAACCATAAAAAGAAACGAAGTTGAGTTATTTGTAGTGAGGTGAATGGACATAGAGTCTGTCATACAAAGTGAAGTCAGAAAGAGAAAAACAAATACTGTATGCTAACACATATATATGGAATCTAAAAAAAAAAAAAAATGGTTCTGAAGAACCTAGGGGCAGGACAGGAATAAAGACGCAGACGTAGAGAATGGACTTGAGGACATGGGGAGGGGGAAGGGTAAGATGGGATGAAGTAAGAGAGTTGCACTGACATATATACAATACCAAATGTGAAATAGCTAGTGGGAAGCAGCTGCATAGCACCGGAAGATCAGCTGGGTGCTTTGTGACCACCTAGAGGGGTGGAATAGGGAGGGTGGGAGGGAGACGCAAGAGGGAGGGGATATGGGGACATATGTATACATATAGCTGATTCACTTCATTATACAGCAGAAACTAACACAACAGTGTAAAACAATTATACTCCAATAAAGATGTTAAAAAAAAAAAATACAGCCCAGGGCCAAGAGTTTTTCAAAAGTAAAGTCTAAGGTGAATATTCTCCTTAGATGCCTTAACCCAGTGGTTTTCCTAATACAGCTACATATCTAGTTAATATACAGAACTATTCACCAAGCACCAACTGCATGACATACGAGTTATATTTCATTTTGAAAACAAAAGTAAGCTTTATCCCCATTTATAGCTGAGGAAACTAAACCTCACTGATGTGAAGTGACTTCACCAAGGTTAAGCAGCTAAGGGACTCTCTCCACTACTTACTTAGGCTTTATGGGATCAAACGGCACCTCTTCCAATAGGTCATATATGTAATTATTATATATTTCAATATAAGAGACAAATACACCGTAGACACTATCTTCATCAACCTCTTCTGCTTTGCAAAATTCTTGTACATTTATCATATCTGCAAACTCTGGATCTACTTGTCGTCTGAAAAAAGAAAGAAAAAGCCCCAAAGTCTCATCTTACACACTGTGAGTAAATAAATGACCTCCATTACAAGCAGGAATGCACAGAGCAACTTCATTCATACTCATGGTTGGACCAACAGTTCTCCCATATCTCCCCAGATACACAACACAGGCTTTTACACCCTTTCTCACGAAGAGTGGCACCTTCCCTAAACAGTGATTCAAGGGCAGTGTGCTCAGAACCAAACAGAACATCTGGGCAAATAAACTTACTTAAGAACATCCCTCAACTTTGACCTCACTGAAGTCAATGGTCAGACCAACTTCTCCACTTCTGTTCACCATTCCCTATGCCTGAGGAGAGCACTTGACAGGGTTCCCATGAGGCCAGTGTTACAAATTTAATTACTTACTTGCTAGAGGGGGTCTTTGGATTGGGCGTGGCTTCTCTTTTCTGCCGTTCTAATAAAGCATCAACTTCACACTGTATATCCATACTATTCCTATCATTAGATTTAAAAACCTTAAAGGGGGGCAAAAATCAGACCATAATTTTTAGACTTTGACTTAAATAGTAAGAAATATACTTAAGAAATAAAAAACAATATTTAAACATATTTAAAGTTTCAAAAGGTATCCAATGCCTTAGTTCTCCCTTAATACTACTGTTATTCACAGGTATTTTGGCAGCTATGCCCTCTAGTGAGTCACAACACAAAAAAAATTAAACTTACGTATCGTTTAGCTTGAAACGACCCTATACTGTTAAAGAGCATGTCCAAACAGCGAGGAAGCAGTCCTCCTTCCCCTGGAGAACCAGTCATAGTGTGAGTTTTTCCACTTCCCGTCACACCATATGTAAAAAGGAGACCTACAATGTAACAAGTCACAGTTATATATTAATTGGCTATATCTTAAAAGTCCTCCACGTATAATATTTTTTGTATTAGAAAACACTTAAAATTAACTGCTCAACACCTCAATATATAAGGCAAATGCTAACAGCCATGAAAGGAGAAATCAACAGTAACACAATAGGGAGACTTTAACGCCCACTTACATCAATGGACAGATCATCCAGACAGAAAATCAATAACGAAACACGGGCCATAAATGACACATTAAGCCAGATGGACTTAATTGATATTTATAAAACATTCCATCCAAAAGCAGAATACACATTCTTCTCAGGTGCACATGGAACATTCTCCAGGACTGACAACATGCTGGACGACAAAACAAGCCTCAGTAAATTTAAGAAAACTGAAATCATATCAAACATCTTTTCTGACCACAACGCTAAGAGATTTGAAATCACAAGAAGAAAAACTGTCAAAAAAACCCAAATAAGTGGAAGCTAAACAATATGTTACTAAACAACCAATGGATCACTGAAGAAATAAAAAAATACCTAGAGACAAATGACAACAAAAACATGACAATCAAAAACCTATGTGATGCAGGAAAAGCAGTTCTAGCAGGGAAGTTTATAGCAATTAAAATCTTACCTCAGGAAACAAGAAAAATCTCAAACAACTTAACCTTACACCTAAAGCAACTAAAGAAAAAAGAATAAACAAAACCCAAAGTGAGTAGAAGGAAAGAAATCATAAAGATCGGAGCAGAAATAAATGAAATAGAGATGAAGAAAACAACAGAAAAGAGCAATGAAACTAAAAGCTGCTTCTTTGAAAAGGTAAACAAGACTGATAAATCTTTAGCCAGACACATCAAGAAAAAAAAGGGAGGGCTCAAATCAAGAAAATCAGAAGTGAAAACAGAGAAGTTACAACAGACACCACAGAAATACAAGGGATCATGAGAGACTACTACAAGCAAGTGTATGCCAATAAAATGGATAACCTAGAAGAAACGGACAAATTCTTAGAAAGGTGCAAGCTCCCAAGACTCAACCAGGAAGAAATAGAAAATATGAAAGGACCGATCATAAGTACTGAAACTGAAACTGTGATTAAAACCTCCCAGCAGGGCTTCCCTGGTGGCGCAGTGGTTGAGAAGTCCACCTGCCGATGCAGGGGACACGGGTTCATGCCCCAGTCCGGGAAGATCCCACATGCCGCAGAGCGGCTGGGCCCGTGAGCCCTGGCCGCTGAGCCTGCGTGTCCGGAGCCTGTGCTCCGCAACGGGAGAGGCCGCAACAGTGAGAGGCCCACATACCGCAAAAAAAAAACCTCCCAGCCAACAAAAGTCCAGGACCAGATGGCTTCACAGGCAAATTCTATCACACATTTAGAGAAGAGTTAACACCTATCCTGAAACTATTCCAAAAAATTGCAGAGGAAGGAACACTCCCAAATTCATTCTACAAGGCCACTATCACCCTGATACCAAAACTTGACAAGGGTAACACAGAAAAAATTACAGGCCAGTATCTTTGATAAATATAGACACAAAAATTCTCAACAAAATACTAGCGAACCGAGGGCTTCCCTGGTGGCGCAGTGGTTGAGAGTCTGCCTGTCGATGCAGGGGACACGGGTTCGTTCCCCGGTTGGGAGGATCCCACATGCCGCGGAGCGGCTGGGCCCGTGAGCCATGGCCGCTGACCCTGCGCGTCCGGAGCCTGTGCTCCTCAACGGGAGAGGTCTCAGCAGTGAGAGGCCCACGTACCACAAAAAAAAAAAAAAAAAAAATACTAGCAAACCGAATCCAACAACACATAAAAAAGGTCACACACCATGACCACGCTGGATTCATCCCAGGGTTCCAAGATTGAGCCAACATACATAAATCACTAAATGAGATACACCACATCAACAGAAGGAAAAAAACCTCGTGATCATCAATAGATGCAGAAAAAGCATTTGACAAAATTCAACATTCACTCATGATAAAAACCTTTATGAAACTGGATAGAGAGGGAACATATCTCAACATAAAAGCTATTTATGACAAACCCACAACCAATATAATATTCAATGGTGAAAAGCTGAAAGACTTCCCGCTAAAATATGGAAAAAGACAAGGATGCCCACTCTCACCACCAAAACAAAAGTAAACAAATGGGACCTAATTATACTGTAAAGCTTTTGCATAGAAAAGGAAACCATAATCAAAATGAAAAGACAACCCACAGAATGGCAGAAAATATTTGCAAATGATGCGACCGACAAGGGATTAATTTCCAAAATATACAAACAGCTCATGCAGCATCACACACACACACAAAAAAACCAATCAAAAAATGGGCAGAAGACCTAAACAGACATTTCTCCAAAGAAGACATACAGATGGCCAAGAGGCACATGAAAAGATGATCAACATTGCTTAGTATTAGAGAAATGCAAATCAAAACTACAATGAGATATCGCTTCACACAAGTCAGAATTGCCATGATCAAAAAGTCTACAAATAACAAATGCTGGAGAGGGTGTGGAGAAAAGGGAACCCTCCTACCCTGTTGGTGGGAATGTAAATTGGTATAGCCACTATGGAGAACAGTATGGAGGTTCCTTAAAAAACTAAAAATAGAGCTACCATAGAATGCAGCAATCCCAGGCCTGGACATATATCCAGAGAATACCATGGTTCAAAAGGATACATGCACCCCAATGTTCATTGCAGCGCTGTTTATAATAGCCAAGACATGGAAACAACCTAAATGTCCATCGACAGGTAAATGGATAAAGAAGATGTGATACATATATAAAAGGGAATATTACTCAGCCATTAAAAAGAATGAAATAATGCCATTTGCAGTAACATGGATGGACCTGGAGATTATCATACTAAGTGAAATAAGTCAGACAGAAAAAGACAAGTATCATATGATATTGCTTATATGCAGAATGTAAAAACTTAAAAAATGATACAAATGAACTTATTTACAAAACAGACTCACAGACTAAAACAAACTTATGGTTACCAAAGGGGAGGGATAAATTGGGAGTTTGGGATTGACATATACACACTACTATATTTAAAATAGATAATCAACAAGGACCTACTGTATAGCACAGGGAAATCTACTCAATATTCTGTAATAACCTATATGGGAAAAGAATCTGAAAAAGAATGGATATATATATAACTGAGTCACTTAGCTGTATACCTGAAACTAACACAACACTGTAAATCAACTATACTCCAATGCAAAATAAAAATTAAATTTGAAAAAATAAGCAAATTAAAAAAATTAAAATAACTGCTCAAAAAAGCAGGTTTAACACTACTCTGGCAAATTAAATGGGTTCAAGGCTGAACATAAACCAAGTATCTAAGCATCAAAAAAGTTTTATCAGAGAGGGAGAAAAAGAAAAATTCAACAAAACTCCAAGAATCATACCATTTTTGCCGTGAATGAGGTCATCTACCAAGGGATTAGCCACAACATCAAAGAGCTCCTTTTGGGTGGTATGAGTGCCAAATACTTGTTTAAATGAATACTGAGTCTGTGGAGAAGAAAAAAAATAAAAAGCACATAAACGGAATTCCACTATAGCTAGGCTAGAAATATATGTTTAAACATATTCAGATGTTTCCTTATGAACAATTAGATCTAGACATGAAAAAAAAATACCAATAGTCTTTAAACTTGGAATCTTTAAAAAAATTCATGACATACTTAAATTATACCAATTATAAACTGGTAAATATTTAGTTATAACTACTGAAGAGACTGCAGAAAAGTCTTGTCTACTAATGCCTCATAGACTAAGGCTGATTTTGTTTTAATTAAGTGACAAAGGAGTTCAAAAGGTATTACAACGATTCAGTTATAGACTTGTGAAAATCCTCAAGCATTACTTCATATACTATTTTACTGCTATCTATTTTTCTTTATAAAGGTGTCATTTAAAATGGCATAGCAGTATAAAACCAAGAGTTTTGATGTACTGCCCTTTTTTTTTTTTTTTTTTTTTTTTTGTGGTACGTGGGCCTCTCACTGTTGTGGCCTCTCCTGTTGCGGAGCACAGGCTCCGGACGCACAGGTTCAGCAGCCATGGCTCACGGGCCCAGCCGCTACGCAAGCATGTGGGATCCTCCCGGACTGGAGCACGAACCCGTATCCCCTGCATCGTTAGGCGGACTCTCAACCACTGCGCCACCAGGGAAGCCCTGTACTGCCTTTTTTTTTTTTTTTTTTTTTGCGGTACGCGGGCCTCTCACTGTTGTGGCTTCTCCCGTTGCGGAGCACAGGCTCCGGACGCACAGGCTCAGCGGCCATGGCTCACGGGCCCAGCCGCTCCGCGGCATGTGGGATCTTCCCGGACCGGGGCACGAACCCGTGTCCCCTGCATCGGCAGGCTGACCCTCAACCACTGCGCCACCAGGGAAGCCCTGTACTGCTTTTTTTAAACTAGAAAATAACTGTCAATATAATCTCATCTGAGTTTTGTTTGTTTGTTTGTTCTTGGCTGTGCCACAAGGCATGCAGGATACTAGTTCCCTGACCAGGGATATAACCCTGGTGCACTGGAGTGGAAGCATGGAGTCTCAACCACTGGATCACCAGAGAAGTCCCTCATCTGAGTTCTTCTATGAAATAAATTTTAAATAAACTGTGACCTTTAAAAAAGAAATAATACTTAAATTATCAAATCTTTCAAAATATGACTATTATTATAAAACATATCTATATTATCAGAAATATTACCAAACTCCTACTTGGAAAATAAGACTGGGGACTAGGGTATATATTTCAAGGCAAATTAAAATGCCCTAATTATCCAGGGACTGGAGTTCTATTCTTCCTATTTTTGTTATTTTCTAGCTTTATTAGTTTGTAGACATTGCAATTGTTCCTGTAGTCTTCCTGAATTTCTTGCAATTTTTGCTCCATGAATGTCAATGCTATTATTTGGTGCATGAGTATTCACTAGAATTTATTATGGATTATAGCCTTTGTCACGTGGCCCCTTTTCCCTGTTTTATAACGTTTTATCTTAAATTCAACCTGCTCACATATCAATATTATGACCCTTATGTTTTTAAAATTAGCAGTTTTGTCCCCCAAAAGGAGACACGTATAGATTAGGACTCAAATACATCATCACCATCATAACAACAACTTGCACTTAACACTAACCATGTCCCAAGCACTGCCTTAGCATATTAGTGAATCATCATTTTTACAACCTCTGATGTAGGTACTATCAATTATTATGGCTCATTTTATAACTTGTTAAAGATCACACACCTACTTCAGCTAAGCTAACTCTCACCTTTGTAGAAGTTTTTATTCCAATCCTGCAAAATAGCTTTAGAGTTCACAGAAAGAACAAAGAATCTTAGAACTGAAAAGATACATACAGGTTAGTGCTGACAGGTCAATGACCTCCAAGTCCTCATGAACAATCCCCACCCTCTTCCAGGTGAAGAAAACTGAGGCAAGAAGGAACTTGCCCAAGCTCATGAAGCTAATTAGTGTCAAAGCCATTTCCATTCCAACACTTCTTCCATTTTCCAGTGTTGCCTTCTGTCAAAAAGCACTGAGAACTTTTAATCCCCACCAAACTTTTAGTACTATTTACACATACATGAACTTAACTCTAATAAAGAAGTAAAATTCAATAAGTCAGTTCTCAACTATTTTACATTCTCAAAGGCCTACTCCTCCATGAAGCCTTCCCAGACCATTCCTTCATGCTTAATCCGTAACTACTGAGTGTTTGGCAAACAGGACACATAAGGTACATATCCCCTAGACGTGTATATTACATCAGGGGAGAGACAATAAACAAGTAAATAAATCTATAGGTTGGGGTAAGTGCTGTCAAGGAAGTATAGAGAGTACAGACCACGAGAGAAGTGGGAGGGGTGCTACTGCTTACGGGGGTAATCTGGACACACTCTCGGAGGAAGCGATTTAAGCTAAAACCTAAGGATGAGGAGCCATCCCGCTAAGAGCTAAGGGAAAAGCCCTGAGGCAAGATTCTGGCTTATCGAAGCAATTTAGGATTGTATGAGTACTAAGAGGTGAGGTGGAGAGAGAGATAGCAGGAAGATTAAGCAGGATTGTGCCCATTTAAAAACTTTATTCCTTAGAAGGTTTTAAACAGGAAAATGGTGACCGGAAGGGGGGGCATAAATTAGGATTGGGATTAGCAGATACAAACTGCTATACATAAAATAAACAACATCCTACTGTATAACACAGGCAAGTGTATTCAATATCTTGTAGTAAACCATAATGGAAAAGAATATGAAAAAGAATATATACATATATGTATAACTGAATCACTTTGCTGTATACCAGAAGCTAATACAGCATTATAAATTAATGGTACTTCAGTTAAAAAAAGAAAAAGGAAAATGTGAGGTCTGATTTCTGCTTTAAAAGATGACTGGCTGCTCTGTGGCAATGGATTAGAGAAGATTCAGAGTGGAAGCAGGTGGTCCAGCTGGCTTCAGCATAATCTTGTTAATGTTACTCAAAGTGTGGTCAGCAGGCAGGCCAATGCCCCTCTGAGAGCTGTCTGTCTCCAGTCCAGGGGGAGGTAATTACAGAGATGGAGGGTAAATGCTTAGAACCTCTGTAGCCATTTCACACAGCTGCAACATCCCAGCATGTGATCAGTGGGGCTTATCTCTGAACAGATTATAAACCAGTCCTCTGCTGTCTAACTTTGCCTAACAGTTGTCTAACAGTTTCTTGTGGCAAAGCTGCACAAAAGTATCAGTCACCATGCACTGAAAATAAAAAAGCTGCTTCTTCACCACAGTTTGAGAAGCACTTGTCTCCGTAATGAATAACAGGCCTCAGACGAGGGTAGTGGCAGTGGAGATAGAACTGAAAGGACAGTTTCCAGATACACACTGGAGCAGAACTGAAAGGATCTACTAATGAATGGGATATGAGGGGGGACAAGAGAAAGGTAGGGACAGGGTGTCTGGTTTGAGCAAATAGATGGTGGAGGTGCTATTTATTGACAAGAAAAAACAAGGGAGGAAGTGATCTAGAGGGGAAAAAACTCAAGAGTTCTTTTGGACATGCCTGTGTGACATCCAAGCAGTGGACGTTCAAGTTGAGAGTTAGAGAAAAGATTTAGTCTGGAGATAAAAATTCCAAAATTATTACCATATCATCAACATGTAAAGCCATGGAAAAGTATAGATAGGGAAGAGAGCCCTGGGTATAGCCCGACCTGGTATTTAGAGGTTGGAAAAGGAGGCGAAGCCTGCAGACAGTGGCCAGTGAAAGACAGAACATGGAGAATTGGAGCGGAAGACAGGACAGTGCTGCTGAGAAATAGATCATAATGAAGACAAAGAGGTGTCCATCACATCTAGCAGCAAAGAGGCCACTGGTGGGCTTTTGACTAGCAATCTCCCTCGAGTAGCGTACACGAAAGAGTGAAGGCAGCTTGAAAGAGATGACACCCTGAATTAATACTTTTTTCTGCATTCCCAGAGTCCATTTCTTTAAACACACCTCTGTCTTACCAATGAGGGTCACTTGCTTAGCATCTGTGCTCCCAACTAAGTTGTAAGCTCCATAAAGGCAAGCACCGTGTCTTACTCAGTTTTTAAAGTCTCCTTCTATGCTCCAGCTTAGCACATGTTTGTGGAACTGAACTGAACTCTCTTTGTTTAACATTTTACTAAAAATAAAAACACTTCATAAGAGAGCGATACAAGTATACAATGCCGGGGCTTCCCTGGTGGCGCAGCGGTTTGAGAGTCCGCCTGCCAAGGCAGGGGACGCGGGTTCGTGCCCCGGTCCGCGAAGATCCCACATGCCACGGAGCGGCTGGGCCCAGGAGCCATGGCCCCTGAGCCTGCGCGTCCGGAGCCTGTGCTCCGCAACAGGAGAGGGCACAACAGTGAGAGGCCCGCGTACCGCAAAAAAAACCAAAACCAAAAACCATCAAGTATACAATGCCTATTAAATGTTATTTCAATCCCACACATGAAACTATATATATACATGTAACTGCCTAGCACAATCAGATATCATTCCACATTAAACTATTCCTAATATATGCTCTAAAAAGCAATAATTATCCAATACAAGAAATTAATCTTCTAAAAGCAATATTCTAACTCCAGTATACCAAAGGTGTGTCTGTACAGCCCAGAAATTAAAGACACTTTTGATATGGTGGTTAGAGTGAAGTAAATAAGTCTTTCAATAAAGTGGAAACACATGAATGTTGTTAAATGGAAAACATGGAAAAGTCATTTAGGAAAGAACCTATCAATTAAAAACAGCTGCTTCCAATAGGAATTACCTCCTTATAGTCTCCATTTCGGTTGAGCCTATAACCCTCAGGAGGATGAAGTTGAACTGTTGTATTACTGATCACCTCTATGCAACACTCTTGCTCTGGGAGGCTCAGTGGGCGTACCCTGCAGTACACCTGAAAATACACGAAAGTGCTTAAAGAACAAAGGTTGACGTTTTACCTGACTTTTCATTCATTCATTCATTCATTCATTCATTCAAACACTTGGTCTCTAAACTTAAGTATATATACTTAAGTTGAAAGCCAAGATCTGCTACCCTGCTACCCAATTTGCTGTCAAATGCAAACAGATATTTTAGATATGAATTTTAAATGCACATGATATCAAAACAATGAGAATTATTTGAAAAGCTGTTAGGATTGTCTGGAATTGGATGTCAATTAAAACTTGCCAGCTTAACACTTAATACACTAAGGTGCACGATCTGAAATACGGTTTTTTTTAATTTAATTTTATTTATTTAATTTTTGGCTGTGGCGCAGGCTTTCTCTAGTTGCAGCAAGCAGGGGCTACTCTTCGTTGTGGTGCACGGGCTTCTCACTGCAGTGGCTTCTCTTGTTGCCGAGCATGGGCTCTAGGTGTGCGGGCTTCAGTAGTTGTGCCACACAGGCTTAGTTGCTCCGCATCATGTGGGATCTTCCCAGACCGGGGCTCGAACCCGTGTCCCCTGCATTGGCAGGCGGATTCTTAACCACTGTGCCACCAGGGAAGCCCGAAATATGGTCTTCTTAATCAGTGATAGGGCTGGGGAAAAACTGTTCAGCACTATATGCAAAGCATCTGGTTCCCACAACTCAAATCAAGAGATACATTCCAGTGCCGATGAAGGGAAGATTTAAAAACCCCAGAGCAAACCACCTTTCTTTTATTTGCCATTTGCTTTTAAAAGCAAGTTCCCAAGCCTGAATGAAGAATTCTCCAAGATAGTTGAAGAATATTTTTTCATTATCTAACTTTTCAAATATAATTAGTTATAGGAAGTATGCAACTGAAAACCAAACACTTCATTTTACTGGGCTAATGTATCCTACATAGAAACAAAGTTTCAAAGCTGGAACCAGCCTAAGTAACTTAGTATCATCCTTTCAGCTAAATGCTCTTTGACTCCACTTCCACGTCTCCATCCCTTCCAAGCATAAGCATAAGACATAAAAGGACTGAAGAAAGAAGACACACACAAATTCACAGGGAGACCTTACCCCAACGGGGTCTTTAAGACTCGTTTGGGATCCTTTTTTCACTGGTGGTTTCCTGGGTGTCTTAGTTCTCCTGGTCATAGATACAAAAACATTTCAGTTCAACACTAACATATAAAAACTTCACCTGTAATTCATACAGAGATGACCTTCCTAGGGTTTATAAAATTATTCTTTAGCAGTTCCACAACACTATATCCCAAATAACATGAATAAGAATAAATTTCCTCAGTAGAAGAGTGTTTGTGGCATGGATAACCCAAAAGTAATTAAAATTTGGCTTAGGAGACATTTTTGCTACTAAAAAATAGAGATAACAGGCCCCAAATGGGGTCACCTGTGCTAAGCCCCACATCACCAAACTGAGTCTTCTTACCTAACTTATAGTTCCAACCTCTCCCAGCAGAATCTTAAACCAGTCAATCTGGAATCACCCGGTCAGCGCTAGTGAGGTAATCTGCCTGATAGACCCCCGCCATCCACTAAATGATGTTCACCTTGCCACAGACAATCCACTCATTGCTAGTATAATTCCCTTGTTCCATCCCCCTCTGCCTATAAAAAAACTTCCATTTTGTACAGCTCTTAGGAGCACCTTTCTGTGTGCTAGATAGGATGCTGCCTGATTCATGAATCATTGAAAAAAGCCGGTAAGATCTTTAAAATTTACCTAGTTGGATTCTGTTTTTTAATATCTATTTATAGTTCTGTATGTAAAATAGCTTATTCTCTTGAGCAACAATTTTACAGACACTACAAATTTGAAAAATCTACAGATAGTTGACCACACTTATCTCGAAAGTCATTTTCGTAGGTACATAAGCACACACGCCGTGCCAACAGCCCACTGCCAAGGCAGACTGACAAGTGATTAACTTCAATAAATTATAAAAATACAGATGGAGGAATCCATTCTTTCATCAAGATTTGTCTTTACTTTCAAGCAACAAGGGATTACTGAATTCTCAAAACTATCATCCTTTGTCCTCAAACAAAATGTGGTCCCCAAACTGCAATTTCGTGCTCTCTTAAGTAGCGACAGTAGAAAAAGATATTTTGCTTTATTCACCATTTCTCTAGCATGCCACTCTCTCCTTTCCCCCATTTATCTATAGACTAGAAAAACATTTAACACTAAGTGAAATTACTGGCTTGGATTTTAGGTTATTAAAATACTTCTTCAACCCCTTCCCAGATGAAACAAGCAAAGTCGTGTTTTAAGTGCAAAATATTACGGTAGGTTTACTTAAACTCAACATTTTTCCCCAACGATTTCGACTTTAGCCTCTTAAGAAAACAAGTTGCCTTTGCAAACGACTAGCTACGTGATGGTGCTAATTATAAAGGCAGCCCTCTTCTTTGCACAAGTATTTCGTTACCCAGCAGCAGTCAAGGAATTAGGCTGAGCTGCAAACGTCACCGACTCCGTGAGGAATGTGGGCGTCGGCTTTTGTGTCGGCGGCGGGGCTGTCTGAGACCCAAGAACAGAGCAAAGTAACTGGCCTTCACCCGGGGGTGGTCGCGGCCCTCAGGCTACCGCGCTAGGCTAAGAAAATCACGCAGTGCGCTCGGACGCCGGGGCTCTCCGGGGGCTGAGACCACCTACCCAACCCCAACTCCAGGACACAACACTCGGCGCACCCATGAGACGACCCCTGGCCCGCACTAACTCCGCAAAATGCAACCCGTGGGTGCGGGCGGCCGGGGATGGAAAGGGAAACTTAAGAAAGTGTTGAGGCGGCGGTCCCGGAGCCAGGTGGAGGGCGACCTGGCTAACCCGAACTGGGGTTGCCGCCCAAACTTCCCCCTCCTCCCAACTTGGGGCCGACATTTCCTGGCCGAGTGAAGCGAGGGCGGCGAGCCGGGCGCCCGACTCCGGGCGGCGGGGAGCCGGACGGGGTCGACGCGGACGGGGTCTCCGCGCCCGGGCTCCCCCTGGGCGGTCCTGATAGGGGGTCCCTCCCACTTTGGGGGCCGCGGCCCGGGAGACGCGGGGCTCGGTACCGACGGCGTGTCCCGGGGCCTGCTGCGGCGGCAGGAGACGCCGGCCCCGGCTCCGCGGCCCGGTACTCACGCTGGCTTCATGGCAGCAGGCTCCGCGCTGCCCAGACGTGCGAGCGGGACGCCGGACTCGGTCGGGCGGGCTGGCGAGGACGGCGGGCCGCAGGGACCGGCCGCGGGCACCGAGGCTCGGCAGCTCAGGCGTGGCGCTCAGCAAAGCCTGGAGAAGCAGCTCCGGGACCAGGTGAGCTCGCGCCCGGCGCATTTCAAACGGGCCAATCAGCGCCCGCCTGCGGGAAAGGGGCGTGGCCTCAGGAAGCGCCTGCGTCTCCCGGAGAGGCGCGTGTCTCCCGGAGAGGCGCTCGTCTCCTAGGCGACCGACGCAGAAAGGTCAAAGGCTGTCTGCGTGTCTGGGCTGCAGGGCTGGAGGGGGAAGCGGAGCTCAAATATTAGAAAATACAACCCCTTGAATTTTCTGAGGAGGACACTGAGAGTTTCTTCTCCCACAGCACAAGAAGTCCAGTGGAAGGGCAAATCCAGGGTTGATTCATAAGTCAGCAGTGTCGTTCCGGCCCAGGAGTGTCCTATCCTTGGGCTGTACCCTGCGCAGAGTCTCAGACTCCCTCTCTGGCTTCCAGAGCATCACAACACTTTGGCTTCCTTTCTGTCTCTTCCTCAACCTTCCTGGGATCTCCCTCTCTAAAACCTCCAGCTCTTTCCAGAACCAGTCTTTTCTAAGATGAACTGATTCTATCTCACTTCGACCTTTACGCCTAAACCAATGACTATCAAATAGGCATCTACATCTGTGCTCTCATGGAACTGTAGTCCCATCTCCTCAACTTCCTATAGGACCAGACACCAGTAAGGATACACATAATATCCTCGGCCCATAATGTTCCACATAAAGATGGTTCCAATCTCTGCTGTTACAAACATACAGTGAATAAACTTGGAAATTCATCATTTTACACAGAATGGCTGTGTTAAAGAGTATATGTGTATGTAATATTTCACAGGTATTGCCAAATTGTCCTCCATAAAGGTTGTCCAAAGGCACAATCCCACCAGCCATGTATGAGACCACCTGTTTCTCCACAATTCTCAGATAGCAAAGTGTTACCAAAATTTTCTGTGACTGTTGATCTAATAGATGAAAAAAAGTCACCAATTTAAATTTCTCTTCTCTTATGATGAATGAGGTTGGGTGTCTGTGCCTATGTTCAATAGCCATTTGTGTTTCCTTCTTTGAGAACTACGTTCCTATCCTTTGACTTCTTGTTCTATTGGGTTTTTCTTATTGATTTGTAAAAGCTCTTCACATATTAAGAAAATTGGTCCTCATCCAAAATCTGAGTTCAAAGATTTGTATAGTTCATTACTTGGTTTTTATTTTAATTAGTTTATGTTGTTTTGTGACAGCTTAAGAAAAAACTTAAGGTAGCCAAATTTATCAGCCTTTTCTTTTGGGGCTTCTGTTTTGTGCCACACTAGAAAAAAGTCTTCCCCGCTCTAAGATAAATTTTTTTAATCTTTTATTTTTCCTAGTGCTTTTATTGCTTTGTTTTTTATGTTTAAGTCTTTGAACCATTAGAACTTCATTTGTTGTCAAATGAGAGGTCTGTATTATTTAGGAATTGGGCTGGGCTGCTGGCCACTTACCTCTTAATTACACTGCAGCCTGGCTTTGGCCTCAGTCTTTCCACTGGAACTCTTCTCACCAAGAACACCACCTCATGGATGCTAAATCTATTTGATCCTTCCCCACCCTTATCTTACTTGACCTTTTAACACACTAAAAAAATTTCCCATTCCTCTCTTCCTGTGCCTTTGTTTTACCTCCTAGCTTTCTAACCCCTCTTTCTCAGCCTCACTTGTGAGTTCTTTTTTCTCCCTTAAATAATGTGGCTTAGGGTTTTCACCTGGTGGTCACTAGCTGTGCCCTCTCTGCAGGCACTCCCAACCATTCCTATGACCTCACATTTGCTCTTCTGAGCTCCAGAGTCATATGTCCAACAGCCTACTGAATTCTCCACCTGCGTGCCCCACAGGCACCTCACACCTAACACATCCTGATCTCTTCCCCTGAACCTATTCTCCCTCAGTGGATGGCATCACCATCTATCCACCCACCACAAGGTACCATCTTTGCATTCTGCCTCTCCTTCTGTTCCAACGTTCAGTCACCAAATCCTGACAATTCTACCAACTAAATAACTTTCAAACCCCTCCTCTCTGTCTCCTCGGCCACTACCGTCTCTTGTCTGGATGACTGCAACAGTATCATCCTAACAGGCTTCCCTGCTGCCATCTTCCAATCCTGGTTCCATTTTGCAACCAGCTCACCACTAAATCACAGATCTGATCATATCATTCCCCTGCTTGTAATACTACAGTAGTTCCCATTGCTGGAGACCCTCAACAGGCCCTGGGGCTCTTCCTCTCCAAGCTCATCACCTATCATTTCCCCTTGCATCCCTCCAGCCATGATGACCTTCAGTGCCCTGAACACGCTGGGCTCACACACCATTCCCTCTGCTGTTAAGCTCTCCTTCCTCCCTTCCTCTGACAACGCCTCCTTACCCTCAGTTCTCAGCAGATCTTCTGCCAACGACCCTGCTCTGGATGCTGGACCCCTGTTCTCTATCCACAGTGCGCTGCACTCCTCCAGTCACTGCACCTGTTGATTTGCTTCGGAGCTCGCATCCCAATTTTCAATCGCTGCTTATTAGTCTCCTCTACCAGCTTATCCCCACATCCTCAATAGATGGCGCTGTTGCACCCCCCGTGCCCAGCAATGAAGATGTTCCATACATGTTTGAAGGAATGAATGAACCCATCCCTTCGCAGAACACCCCAATGGAGGGCCCAGTTACAATACACCACCCCCAGCTTTTCTTTTGGCCAGTTTCTTGTTTCTCACTCATCTATATCCTTATTAAAGCTCACTGACTTAATTTTTAATGCCAATTCATTATATCATTTTCTCTGTTCAAAAATGGTCAAGCACTCCCCACAGCTGGTAAAAGATTTGCATTTTCCCCTAGAATTAGAGATCCAGACCAGGGTGAGGGTAGAAGAAGGGTAGAGAGTACAACTGGGAGACTTTTTTAAAGATCAGGTTTATTGCGGTATAATTTACGTGCAATAAAATTCACCCTTTTTATTTGTCCCATGTATATATTTGACAAACATACACCATCCTGTAACCACTGCCATAATCAAATGTATAATATTCCCATCACACTGGAAATTCCTTGTGCTGACCCTTCGTGATCACCTTCCCCTATCCCCAGCCCTTGGCAACCACTTTTCTGATTTCTTTCCTTAGATTTCTGTCTTTTCCAGAATGTCTCTTCTTTAACTCAGCATAATGCCTTTGAGATTCTATCCATGTTTTGCACCTGTCAATAATTTTTTCCCTTTTCTTTGCTGATTAGTATTCCATTGTATGACAATCTACCCATTCACTAGTTGATGAACATTTAAGCTGTTTCCACTTTTTGGCGATGATGAATGAAACTGGTATAATTATTTGCGTAAAGTTATCTATGTAGACATAGATATTTTCATTTCTCTTGGGTGGGATTGCTGGTCTTGCGGTCATCGTAAGTTTAACTTTATAAGAAACTGTACTGGGAGGATCTTATGCAAATCACTGAAGAGGGGTTGATACTACAGAGATTTGAAACCATAATTAACCCAATCTCCCAGCTAAACACATCCAGCTGTGAGAACCTAATAACCAGCAAGCACCAGAAATTACCAAAGCCCAGAGTGTTTGAGGAAAGGTGGTAAGCTGGAGACAGGATGCCTGTGAGCATCCAACACACTCAGCACACCCAAGGCTTCAGTGGCTTTGGCAACATAATCTCACATCCCCAGGCCATGTGACTCTCTCCCCAGGCCATCTGTAAAATGAATGATTGGATGTTAATGCCTTACAAGCTCAAGCAACAACAACAAAGCAGTAAAATCAACAAGCTTGGGGGAGGGTGTACAATTGATACAAAAAACCACAAAAGATCTGAACAGAGCTTCAAATGAATAACATACACAGAAGGGGAGCTATCAATTACCCAAGGTACTTAGACTCTTTAGACTAAGTATATGCCCTCAGGCTCAAGACAAAAAAAACTTGAAACATATATTGAATTCTAATTAGTTGGCCTTTTTGAAGACATGGATTAGTAGTTCTGAAAGGACATTCTGTACATTCCGGGATTGAGCAAATAAGTAAATACATTGTGGATAATGGGAACCAGGTTTCTCACTGTTGGAGAGTAATATAAATATCGAAAAGGGGAAGGGTGAAAAGTACCTGGGAATTCTTCGTACTATTTAGCAACACTTCTCTAACTATGAAATTATGTCCAAAAAAAAAAAAAAAGAGAGAGAGAGAGAATGGTTGGACTGTATCAGTGCTTCTTAAACTCCCTTATGGTATTAAAAATCACCTGGGGCTTCTGATAAAAATTCAAAACTCCAGGACCACGCCCACCCCCAGCACCCGCGGTGAGACTTCTACATCTGTGCATCTGCGCCCTGCGCATGTGCATTTTACATCATCACACACATTTTTTAAAGGCTAGATTAAATTTTCTGTGAGGCTCGCGGTTCCATGCTCTGGAGGAGACAACATGTAAGCCAGTTTTAGAAACCCGTTTCTCAACACGGAGAGAATGTGTGTGACAACCATTTGCTGAAGTACGTTTATTACAGAGTTGAAGAATTCATACAGATACCAAGGGGCCATAGGAAAACCCCTTGGGCAATCTCCCGGGAGGAACATTCAGGAGAAATTTCATAATTCTCTGAGTCATGCCGATGTCTTCTGGAGCTATACATTTCAGGAATGAGTGGCCTGATTTCTATCCTTCCAATAAGACAAACGCTTACTGGCCTTAGGGCCTTTGCACTTACAGCTACCTGGACCTGAAATACTCTCCCCCACATGCTGGCTCCTTCACCCATCAAGTCTCTCCTCAAATACCAGTTTATCAGAGTGCCCATCCTATCTCAGCTGCCCCACCCCACCCCTCCCTAGTCCCTCACCAGGCTTCTTTTCTTTTCTTTTTTTAATAAATTTATTTATTTATTTATTTTTGGCTGTGTTGGTTCTTTGTTGCTGCACGAGGCTTTCTCTAGTTGCAGCCAGCAGGGGGGGCTACTCTTCGTTGCGGTGCGTGGGCTTCTTTTGTTGCGGAGCACAGGCTCTAGGTGTGCGGGCTTCAGTAGGTGTGGCTCACGGGCTTCAGTAGTTGTGGCTCGTGGGCTCTAGAGCGCAGGCTCGGCAATTGTGGCGCATGGGCTTAGTTGCTCCACGGCATGTGGGATCTTCCCGGACCAGGGCTCGAACCCGTGTCCCCTGCATTGGCAGGAGGATTCTAAATCACTGCACCACTAGGGAAGTCCCAGGCTTATTTTCTAAGCACTTACCATTATCTGAATTTATCTATATCTCTTGTCCTACTGACTGACGTAGAACATCAGCTCCATGAGGGAAGGATGGTTTGGGTTTTGTTCTCTTCTGTATCCCCAACTCCTAGGACGGTGTTTGTTCTATATATACCAAGCACTAAATAAATGTTCACTGAATGACTTAACAAAACACACGTACAGGAATCTATTTCTCATGATGAATGAACATGTTTGCAGTGGGGTAGGTGAAATATAACCAAGACAAGTGAGAAACGGAAGGACTTTCCTATAATAAATACATTTTATTTTATTTTTTCTTCCACACAGTTTAAGAAAACCAGACATTAGTATAAGTTGGAAGAACATCTCTGAGTTTGGACATAGGTCTCTGCCTTTTCATCCATAATGGATTGTCGACTGGAAAATCAGAGGCTGGCATTCAACAATATGTTATAAAGTGTTGTTATACAGTGTTAATAGCTGTTTCATATAAAAAGGGTACCATGCCCACAACAAATGTGGGACACAGCAGATCCAAAGGAAAGTTTTCTCCAATGCATCCGAAAACAGCATCATTCCTCCCCACCCTACCTTCCTCAGAACATCTCCTGGGAGCTGAGTTCCTTCCACAAAAAACACTTTGAGAAAGATTGCAGCAGACCAAATATTTAAATCACTTTGTACTCAAAAGGCTTCTAAACATCCCACTTCTAATTCTAATCAACAATGACAAATTCATGTCCTTAGAAAGAAGAGGGAGAGTTCCTTTCTAAGAACTGAGCGAAGGAAAATGAAACTCTGGGGCAATTGACAAAATGGCCTCATTCAAACATATCTTGAGTTTTATCACAACAAAAATGACTGGCAAATTTTATAGTAGTGTTTCTCAAGCAGGAGGAGGGGGAAGAAATACATCTCTTTAGGAATTCTCTCCCCCGTCGCTCCCCCGCTGCCTTTGGAGACAGCAGTTTGTAACACTGTCCAAAAGTATACGATGGGACTAAGTTTACCAAACTTATAAAAACGTTATGAAACACCTGGTCTTATTTTGTTGATTTAACATTTCATTTTCATCATTAGGCACGCTGAAAAAGCAACGTAACCAAAGATTAAATTAAATAATCTAAAAGTCCTTCAAATTAGTCACCCGTTATCTTTCAACTACTTCTGAGCTAAATGAAGAACCTTATTTTACTCTCTATAAACAAGAGAATTTAAAAGCCTTCATGCCTTTGGCACTACTAGAATGGAGTATTTAAACTTTGTACCTTTGTTCACCATAAGACTGAAGTTACAATAACATGAAACGGAAGCCCACAGACCCTGCTGGAGTAAGATTCCACTAACAATGTCAGCCTCTTGCCAAAAAAACAAATTTTGTCATGTAGCTGGCAATGAATGTACCCCAAATTTACCAGCCCATATAATTTTATCAGTGTGCCTTCCCCAGAGGAAGTAAACAGATAATCAAACGAATGAAATCATATTTCTTGACCACTCGCATCCAATGGAAATTGTTACTTGTCCTCAGAAGATTGGACGATGATCTATTTATAAGGCCATTCGAGTGTCTGCGCCAGTAAACCATAGAGGCAGCATACTAAGATATGGGGGTGCTCCTGAGTCAGCAAAAGAGGATCCCGCATTGTGATGGATGGCCCCTTAAGTCATCAGACAAGTGCACAACAGGGGGTGATGGGCTTCTGTTAAAAACTGTTTTGTGTCAGCATTTCTGTACTCTCCGAAAACATCATGAAACGGTGAACTTTAATTAGTGATGCAACAGGTGAGAAAATACTCAGTGTTTTGTAATACTCCACAGAGTAGAAAGCAGGGGACACATTCTTAGGTGGTGGGTTGCTAAAAGTTAGACCAATCAAAACAAAGCTGATAGGCTCAGTACCTTCTGGAGTTTGTGACATCAGCATTTCTGCAAGTTTGGCCCATGGCCCTCCTGACTCAGAATCACCTGGGGGACTTTCTCCAGTGTAGATTGTCTCCAGGAAACCAACATTTTAAACCAGTAAAGCAGCATCTCCTGATTTGCCTGGGGAATCTACATCTGTCACAAGCTCACCAAGTGTTTCCATCCCTTTGGCAAGGTCTTTAGCATCCTCTGCACGTGAACACGAAACCCAGCAGCATATATGAAATGCTGAAGCAACATCAAATGTATAACCTCCCCAAATATCGTGATGTCATTGGCTTAAAAGGTGACAGACAAGCACAACCAACTGGGATTGACTCAGCCAATGCCCACTGGGCAACACATTTTTCCTGTGCTCCGTAATACTTGGCAGCATCAAACTGGTGACAAGAAAACAGAGCAAAACAGAACACATAACACTTAGCCACAGGCTGTGGACTTGTAAGAAAATCCAAATCTATCATGACGTGGGAACCTTGCATTGTGAAAAAGAATGTACTTGTAGGAAAAGAGGACTCTCTTTCTGTTCACTCCCTTCACTAGGTGGGGAAAGGAAGAAGACCGCTCCCCAAGCCAGGTTTCTTCATTCTGGAATTGCCTTCCCAGCCCCCAGGGCTCCCACAGACCCAACTTACTCTTTCTCAGGTTCCCCTACTGACCTTTCCAGCTCATTCTCTTCCCACTGTGGGAGCTCCTGGGAGAGGCTTTGTGACATGAAACTCATCAGATGAAGCACGTTGCATTCTGCAAGAGTAATACTACAAGGGTCGTAAAGCTTAATCCAACTATTTCATAGTAGAGCTACAAGGGAGGTATGCTTAATCCAATTGTTTAAATAGGATTGGAGAACTCACTTTAAATAAATTAAAAACTAAATGAAATATTAATGATTTGCCTGAATAAGGACTTACTTGAACCCACGTTCCCCTTTTAAAACCACACATACGGAACCAATGCACGTCTAGAGAAATGTCCCCATGTCAATACCTTATTGACATGAATCCATTCAAAAATGCCAAGACACCAACCATTATAAATATTTTAGGCCACTATAAACTGGTACCTTGACACTGGCTTATGGTGGTTAGGAAGTTGTAGCTTAATGTTGACACTTGGCACAAAAAGCTTATGGTCTGAATTATGTTTCTTTTTTATGTAATTCTGGCTCAGGAATCCGATACAGAGCAGCTGAGAAATAAATTATGTTGCTGAGGCTGAAGATGAGGCACAGAAGTATGGCTCCGGCTATCTGAGAGAACAACAGGGGCCTGGAGTGGGCCAGGAGCCATTCCTTCCTTAGAGTCTTGTCCAGAAGGATGGCTTCCATCTGCATGTGTGTGGCTAGGATCACACACACATGAAACAGCTGGTGACTATGACCTATAGCAAACACACAAAAGACCACCAAGATCAGCAATAAAATAGGAACGGATTGATACATGCTATGGCATGTATGCTAAAAACACTATGTGTTGTGAAAGAAGCCAGATACCAGAGACCATAAATTGTATGATTCCATTTATATCAAATGTCCAGAAAAGGGAAATCCACAGAGACAGAAAATAGAGGAGTGGTTGCTTCAGGCAGGGGTGGGAGTTGGGATTAATAGTACATGGGCACAGAGGATCTTACTGGGGTGATGAAAATGTTCTAAAACTCCTATATGGTGACGGTTGTACAATGTGGTAAATTTACTAAAAAATCATTGAATCATATACTTGAAATTAGGGTATTATGTAATATATAATATGTACTTTAAAAATTTATTTTTAAAATGTAATATGAGAAAAATAAAAGGGCCATCAGAGCAAACCAAATCCATTTTTAAAACAACTTATCCACCGGTCCTGTTTTTCACACGAAAAAGTTCTGCCAAAGGTTACCTCTTGAGAGCTGTCACTGATCAGCTCAGATTCTGACTTCAATCCCAAAGGAGAAGCCAGCCAAATTTTCTGTTGGCCTCTTATGAGGTGCTCCTCTCCCCACTGCTGCTTAATCCCAGACACAACCAGGGGCTCTTCCTCTCCGATAACTTACAGGACCCCAGTCACCATGTATGCATCCCCAGAGGGTGGGAGTCCAGTGCAGGGTGGTTGGAGTGAGCAGGGATGTGCTGACTTGGTGATCGGTGAGAAAAGGAGTCCATTGCCCAGGGCTGGGGATTGCTTTGGGGGACAGCCTGCAGAAACCATGTTTCACGGGCTGAGTTGTATCTCCCCCTCCCAAATTCATATGTTGAAAGTCCCAACCCCCAGTACCTTAGAATGTGATCATATCTGGACATAAGGTCTTTAAGAGACAATTAAGTTAAAATGAGGTCACTAGCGTGGGACCCACTCTGATTGGTGTCCTTCTAAGAAGGGGAGATTAGGATGCAGACATGCACGTACACAGAGGAGAGACCATGTGAAGAGAAATGGAGATGGCCATGGGCAAGCCAAGGAGAGAGGACTTGGAAGAAACCAACCCTGCCGTCCCCTTGATCTCAGACTTCTAACCTCCAGAATTATGGGAAAATAAATTGCTGTTGTTTCAGCCACCCAGTCTGTGGTTCTTTGTTATGGCAGCCCTAGCTAATACGACACAAGAGTTAAAGATTCTCCTTCAGTTAAAAAAAAAAAAAAAAAGGATTCAGTGTTGTACCCCCAGGACTTAACCCAGAGTAAGTATTCAATAAATGTGTCCACAGAAGGGACCAGCCTGGCCATCTGCCCAACTGAACAAGAACAGAGTCAGGAATGAGGATGTAGGAGAGTTGAGTAGGTGGCCAATGAGTTCCTTAGGGCAGGGAGCTGCCAGCACTCCAGCCTGCATCCCCCAGGGAGGAAGTGTGTCTGGAGGGGCCCCCCCTGCCTCACTCAAGCCATACTACTGGGCTGTATCCAATTTCCAAATCTGTGTGTGATGCAACGAAGTGGTTCCTTATCCAGCGAGAGCCGTGTACTCTAAGGACACAGGGCCAAGCAGAAGGAGGTGATCAGCTGTGCTCACCAACTGAGGCACAAACCTGTCTCTGTTAGGGCAGGAGATCAAAAGACAGAAGAGCCACGAGCACTGAACAGATGTGAAATGTGCCTGCAGCAGGAAGAGTGATTTCAACAATCCCTCCTGGCAGGAATAGGGAGGAACTTCCTGTGGGCGTTGGAGAGGGAGCCCAGCATCTGACTGACTGTTATTTAGGGACGGAGAACTTTCCAAACCCTTTGTCAAAGATCTGTTACTAACTGCCCGTCTGGCCAATTTCCCCCCATTGGAGTGTCTTTCTGCTCTAGGCCCAAGAGGACAGGATAGAGGTGAGTCAATAAAATGTTATTAAGAAGCCAGAGCTTGCAAAACAAGGCCCCCCCACCCAGACTTCGTACGCTACCGCCTCTGTTTCATCTGGCTGGAGCTGGGGCGGTGGACCTGCTGGGCAGGTTCCTTAGGCAGGTTCCAATCCCCTGGCCCTCTCATCTCCCTCCTTTTTTGAAATCTGCCCTCTAAGCATTTTGCTCCTTGTAATCCCTTCTGGCAGGAGAGAAGAAGTAAAGGAGATGAAACTCTAATCAGAGCAAACAAAGAAAAATCTGGCCATGTGTCTTGGGCAGAAGATGGAAACCCATGGACAAAATGGGCTTGGGGAGAACCGAGGTTCCTGCCCGCCACCTGGGAGTGAGGATCTGAATCCCCATGGTATTGATAGCTTATCTAAGGAGGTCTCATCCCAGGACTCATCAGCCTCACCAGAAGTGGCCCAAGGGTCCCTCCTCCAGCCAGTCCCAGAGCCAGGGTGGAGGAGACACGTTCCGCAGTGCCACCCACTTTCCTAGACAGAGAGGAAGGAACCCTGCCAGCAGGTGTAAACCCCTGTGGTTCCAACACCTCCTCTCCACCACATGGCTTCTCTAACTTGAGTGAGCTCAGGCTGACCTGGAGAATCACGCAGCTTCTGAGACACGGGATGTCTGGGGGCTGGGACCGAGAATCTGCATGTTCCCAGGTGATGCTGAGACTGCTGGTCCAGGGGCCATACCTGAGAACCACTGCTCTACCACAATTCCTGGCCCCATCGTACCCACCTGAATGAGACAAAGACACTTTCCTCTCCTCAGCACAGCCCCCTGCCAGCTGGTACTCTCAGAGCCAGCTGTACGCTGTCTTTCCTCTTCCTCTTTACGGCTGCCTTACATGTTCATTTAATAACGGGATTTCACAGCCTAGGTAATAATGGGACTCTGCTGTCCCCATACCTGCTGGAAATGCTTTAGAATCCTAGATCCACCTCCTCTCCATCCTCCGCCATCCTCCCTGGTCGTCCACTGGCTATGTACATCCTGGCCTCTGTCATCTTACAATTTCACTAACCTTGGTCTGTGCCTGGAGAACTTCCTGAAGAATTGCTTCTCTCCCTGCCCTGGCCTCTCTTTGCAACTATGTGCACTGGTGTCAGGGATTGGGAACCCTCCCTGGACAGGAGGGCAAGGGGCATCGGGGCCACCAGGCACTCACCGATGTAGTCGAAGCGTCCAGGAGCCAGGCGCTCCGGCAGATGCGCGGAGTAGAGAAAAGAGGCCAGGAGGGTCACGGCCATGTGCTTCTGATGGTACAAGGTGGCTTCGTTCTGTGCACTCTCCCCAGGGAAGAGGAATAGCTGCAGGTATTTAAAGAAACGTCAGGTCTTAAAATAGATAACCAACAAGGACATACTATATAGCACAGGGAACTCAATATTCTATAATAACCTAAACAGGAAAAGAACTTGAAAAAGAATAGATACATGTATACGTCTCACTGAATCACTTTGTTGTATACCTGAAACTAACACAACATTGTTAATCAACTATATTCATTATAAAGTAAAAATTTTTAAAAAGAGAGAGAGGAAGGAAGGAAAGAAGGAACGTATGTCAGGTCTTGAGAGGAGGCCTGCAGACATCCCCACGCATATGTGTGGACTCTGTGGGCCAAGGCCGTTCCCTCTCCAGTTCTGTGGCTCGAAAGGGAACTCGCAGGGACTGTGTGAGCAGGCTTCCTGTTCTGAGTGTGATCAGCTGAGACCCAAGGCAACTGTAGTTTAATCCCCCGCACGCTCATGAGAGCCTTTGGATTATTTAATTCCAAAAAAAAAAAAAAAAGGAAAAGGAAAGAAAGAAAGGAAGGAAGAAAAGGAAAACAACAGAAGTGAAGACAAAAGTAAAGGAAAAGAAAAATCCAGTTAGATATATCGCTACTTTTTTCCTGGGGCTAAAACGTAAGTATCATAAAAAATGGCCTATTCACACTTGAACTCACTTCTAACCAGCAGATCCCCTGAATTGATGCTCCTAATTAAGCCTTTAAGGCCTAAAAGTCCCTGGAAGGCCTTCTGAATCATCACAAACTATTAATTATGGACATTACCCTGGTGTGGAGTTCAGTACGGTTTTTGTACGATTGTTATAAATAGTGGCGGCAGCCACCACTACGGAGGGCACTAGGCCGGGCCTTTTACATGCATCACTTCATCAGAGCCTCAGCAATGACCACAAGGCAGAGACTATTCCCCCCATTTTGCAGATGAGGCAACTGGGCTGGAGGGTGACTTGCAAACCACTAACTAACAGTGAAGTCAGGCTGATTCCAGAACCTGTGTGCTCAGCCACATTGCCATTTAGGGTAAGCCCTCCCCTCCCCCGCTGCCCACTGGCTGGTGCAGTGCCAGGAGCACCCAGCGCTCATAACAGCAAGAACCTGTGCTGTATGCTTTGGTGGCCTTGTGGGACCGGCTTGTTCTTTGCTCTGGTTTCCTGTGTGTGGTCTGTGTCCTCGAAGAAGGATTCAGGGAAATGGGCTGCATCCCCATCTCTGGGTCCCCCCCAGGCCCACACGAACTCAGCAGGAGCACACGCTCAGTGCCTCAGCTAATGAAGCCAGCTCGACCCCCCTCCTTTATCCCTGGGCCCTGCCATCCTGGCCTCATGCAGCAGACCCTTACGCTGCCTCTGGGAGGGAAACTCCACCCACTGGGCCTGGGCTTGGCATTGCTGAGCCCATCAGTTCTGTTTATTTGATTATTCTCCTCTACCCCCTGTGAAGGACAGGATGTCAGCCTCATTTAAAGATGAGAAGGGCTTCCCTGGTGGTGCAGTGGTTAAGAATCCGCCTGCCGATGCAGGGGACACGGGTTCGAGCCCTGGTCCGGGAAGATCCCACATGCCGCGGAGCAACTCAGCCCGTGCGCCACAACTACTGAAGCCCGGGCGACTAGAGCCCGTGCTCTGCAGCAAGAGAAGCCACTGCGATAAGAAGCCTGCGCACCGCAACAAAGAGCAGCCCTGGCTCGCTGCAACTAGAGAAAGCCCATGTGCAGCAACGAAGACCCAACACAGCCAAAAATAAATAAATAAAATAAATTAATAAAAAATTAAAAAAAAATAAAGATGAGGAAACCAAGGCTCAGAGAGCTTCTGTTCATTGCCTAGGGTCACACAGCCAGTGAGAAGTGGGACTGGGATTTGAACTTTCCCCCTTCTTGCCTTTCCTCCTACACCCTCTTCCTTTGTGTTCTCCATCTAATTCCCATCTATCCTTTAAGACCTTCATTCATACATTTTCCTTCACTACTACTACTATGTTAATTGATGATAATATATAATACTGCATTTACTGGACTCTCACCACCAGCTAGCACTTTACACATTGTCTCATATAATCCTCCCCACAGCCTGACAAAAGGAGGTGTTATTACCAGGCCATTTTACAGATGAGGGAAATCAAGACACAGAGGTGGAAGATAACTCATCCAATGTCTTGCAGTGAGTAAATATTACAGATTTGCTTCCAGAGCCCGCTCTCCTGGTCACTCTACTGAACCCCAGGCTGCTTCCCCTGCCCAGCCCTCTGCGATTGCTCCTGGGCCCCCAGTCAGCACTGGCCACTGGTGCATCTCCTATGTTCATCAGGGCCTCTGTGTTCATGCCGTCTCTTAATTAGTCTGCAAGTGCCATTAAAGGAGCATCTGGGGGCAGGGGGGCTTCCCTGGTGGCGCAGTGGTTAAGAATCCGCCTGCCAATGCAGGGGACACGGGTTCGAACCCTGGTCCAGGAAGATCCCACGTGCTGCAGAGCAACTAAGCCCGTGCGCCACAACTACTGAGCCTGCACTCTAGAGCCTGCTAGCTACAACTGCTAAGCCCGCGTGCCACAACTACTGAAGCCCGTGAGCCTAGAGCCCATGCTCTGCAACAAGAGAAGCCACTGCAAAGAGAAGCCCGCGTACTGCAATGAAGAGTAGCCCCCGCTCACCACAGCTAGAGAAAGCCCACGCGCAGCAAGGAAGACCCAATGCAGCCAAAAATAAATAAATAAAATAAACTTATTAAAAAAAAAAAAAAAGGAGCACCTGGGACTCTACTCTTGTGTGTCCCACTGTGACCAGGATGGCGCTCTGACCCGCAGAGCTCAGGACACAATTGATTCCCTGATGCTACCAACAGGCAGAGAGGGGTTGGAGTCGGGCCCTTACCCTGGAGAAGATGGGAAGGGAGTCCCAGGTGTAGGGATAAGCGAAGGCCAGGACACGAAGCATCTTACAGAGCCTGGGCTTCTGGACCTCAAGAAACCTAAATCAGGGAAGGAAAGGGGGGAGAAATGAGAATGAAAAAAGAGTTTCAGTAAATAACACACACATGCACATTAAGAATAACCAAGGGCGAGTAACCCACGAAGGACAAGCATTTTTGCACAAGCTCCTCCTGGCCAGCAGCTTCTCCCCCAGCGCTCTCCACTTCTCCCACCCTGATGGGAACGGCTCAGTCTCAGATGTGGAAAGAGCTCAGGGTGGGCGGGGAGGGGGCAACCGTCTCCCAGCATCCTGAGAGGCTCCTGGGGCGAGCACCTCTGCGAAGGTTGAGATGCTTAATTAGTCAGAGGCACCAGCTGATTACCCTGCAGAAGCCCTGGGTACAATTAGGTGTTTAAGATTTCTGGAATATTTAATACCACACACAGAGATACTGGGCTGGGGAAACTGAATAAGCATGGTCCTTCCTTCTCTCTTTCATCATCACCCCCACCTGCCTCCGGTTCCAAGACAGATGAAGCCAGCATTAAAATGAGTGGTGCTGACTGTGGCAAAGATAGGCAGCTCCTCCTGGATGGAACACGATGGGGCCTCAGCTGGCTTGGGCCCAGCCTGAGGAGGGGGCAGCAGCTGAGGGTGTGCGGAGCCGGGCAGCACAGATGGCAGGCTGGATACTGGAAGGGGAGGGGTAAAGAGAGGCTCCACATGAAACCACAGCCCTGAACTGGGGCTCGGGCGAGGGAGAGCTCACACGCCCAGGCTGGGCCGGGAGGCAGGGCTGGTACCCACTTTAGCAGCACAGTGTATTGTGGGGGATGGATCCTCCCTTGGTGCCCACAGGGCTGCGAGGCCAGAGGACCCCCAAGGGTGGTGTGCAGAGCCTGGGCGCCGAGGCTCGTGGGGTAGCTGTTCTAGTGCAGCCCGTAAGATGAGGGAGGCGCTGGGGCCATCTCAGCCCCCCGTCGACAGTTCTGTCCCTCATCGCACTCTCCAGCGGGGATGGAGTCTATGTCCCACCACTGCTCTTCACCTCTGCTCCCCAGATACCCCGTCCCAGCCCACTGGCCTGCCCCTTCTCCACCAAACATAGACTGCTGCCCCTGCAGCCCAGGCCCATCTCCCCCTCCAGGTTATTCACGTCCCCTACGAGCCAGTGCAGTCACCTGACTACAAGCCCCACTGTGCCCACATCCTTTGGTGTGGAAAATGGCAGAGACACCCACATCTGCCTCCTGAGTGGTCGGGGAACTCTCCTCGAGGGCAGAGCTGGGTCTGCTCAGCTCTCCATCCCCAGTGTCCAGTTCAGAATCGTGTCTGAGGACATGACATCGCCAGGCTGCTGTGTGCCTTCCAGCTCTCAGGGCAGCCCAGCCTGGGGATCCCTGTTCTGGGTAAGAGGTGGCCACCGTGGACCCCGAGAAGCCCCATAACCTCCAGAGATCAGCTCCAACTTTGCTCCAGCCCATGGGCATGTCCCTCCTTCTTTCCTGACCCTGTGGACACTGGGCAGAGATGGAAGAGAAGTTCAAGAAGGAGGAGAAGAAATAAGGGACCTCAATTCATCGTCCCCCAGAACAGAACCCCAGCCTTGGAAGGAACCACAAACCCCGGGATTGGTGAGGTTGCACAGGGTCACAATCTGGCAGACACCCTGAGTCTGATCCTGTCCCCGCCCTTTGTGACCATGTCATCCAGCAGGTGATGTAACCCTTGTGTGCCCCAAAATCCTCATGTGTAACATAGGGACAACAACAGAATCCCTGCAAGGGATTGTTGCAAGGGTTTGATAAAATGATGCTCGCAAGGAGCTTACAGCTGTGCACAGCACAGAGTGACACTCACGAAATGGCAGCTTTTAAAAAGAACGTGTGTTGTAGGAGCCATCCTGTCCCCATCCTGTAGCTACGTCGTACCAGAAAATAGGAACAGGAGGGACCAGATGAGTTCTGCGTGATTTGCCTAAAATCACAGGAGCTAATAAGAGGCAAAGCTAGGATTTACAGCCAGGGCCATCTGGCTGGCTTCCCACCCTCTCCCCTCATGCAGGGAGAGCAGGCATCTGACCACTACCCAGCCTCTGTCCTTACCTTACAGACACCCCTCTGCCCCAGGAGGCAATCGGAACACACTCCCGCTGCCCCAGGAACCAGGGCCCATCTCGATGGCCTTCTCAGTCCACGCTGGCAGACCCTGTCCAACCACGGCAAGCCCACTCCCTCCCTCCCCATGCACTGCCACCGCCTATCACCTCTGGGTGCAAAGAGACTCGCTATTAAAGCATGCTCTTTCTGCGGCCACTTACACAGGAAGAAGGCTGGCTCTGGCTGACGAGGGCCATCCCCCAAACCACGGATTTCCTGCAACTTGAGACATTTCGCCCGGCCTGATAAAGTACTTTCCCAAGGGCAAACGAACCAGCCTCTCCAGCTGCAAAGCCGAGTCTACAGAGGGAAAAAGGAGAAAAAGCAGAACAGACGAGAGACAGCAACAAAGAATAAGAGGCAGAAGGGCCAGCAGCCACAGAGGCGGAGTGGGGGGGGGGGGCGGGGGGCGGTTCCCACTACCAAGGTGCAATTCCAAATCAGGCCACAGGGTGTCGCCACAGCATACTCCAAAGCACCCCACACCACAAAGTCTCCAAAGCCTCGCCTGGTAAGGCAATCCCTGCACCCCAGAGCTGGGAGTCAGGGAGCCAGGTTTCCTCTGCCTAGAACCAGGTGGGCAGGAAACACTGGATTTGGGGAGAAGCCTCCAGCAAGAGAGGGTTGATACAATACCAGTCTATTCTGAAACCTGATAAATTCTTGTTGCAACAAAGCTGGAAAGATTTGCAGGTGAATTCTGGAGCTCGTGCTGGAAAGAAGTGGGCCTTTGGAAACATCATACTGTTGCGGAGGTGTGTCTGTATGTGTGTTGGGGGCGGGTGTTACGGTAGTTTGGTTGTTGTGTGGGTGACATAGCAGGAATGTGGACATTTCCACGTGCTGGCCCCTGGCCCTAGCAGCACCATGTCATCTGACTGAACCCTCTGACCTCCAGATGTATCTGAGAACCACTGTCTGCTAAGCCTCCTGTCTCCAGCTCTGACCTCCAAACCCCCTTCCAGGCCTGCCCCATGCCTCTCTGAGCTGCCACGACAGCACTGCCACGGCAAGGCTCTCACAGCACAGCTCACTAACCACCAAGGGTGAAAATTCATCTCTCCCTCACAGCACCGACCACAAGGCATTTCACTGAGCAAGTATGTGTCCAACGGTTGGATGCTTTGAATGGATGAACAGAAAAGTGCGTACAGTGACTCGTGGTGAACAGCAAACACTGTGTAACTAACATTCCTGAGAGAGGGGTGGTGCCTTCCTGGGCTTTCGGGCTGTCGGCGGGTATGAGCAGGCAGGGTCTCTGTCACCCTCACCTGGCTCTGAGAGCCACAGAGAGGTCACCCGTTCTGTCATTGCCCCCTTCAAATGCTGCAGAACAAGAAAGCGGTTTTCTGGAACGTGTTCCTTTGAACTGAATTCCATGATAAGGATCGAGAGACCAGTTGGGGGAGTCCACGTCTCCCTGGGTGGACTTTACCTAATGGACATGTATCGTAAGGGAATGAACGCCAGTAGGACCATGCTACTCTGGGAAGCATGTGGATAACTAAAGCATGACTCCTGAGCTCCACGGTCTGCTGCTCGGGGAAGGAGGTGGTTCTCAGCCACTCCCGGCCATACCACGGACAGATAGAGCGGGAGAGGGGAGGCAGACGTGGGCTTGGGGGATAGGGAAGAAGGCAATGAGAGAAAGCTTGGAAAAGGCGCTGAAGCGGGCATCATAGAATGCGCGCACCACAAGGAACCCAGGGGACATCTTCTTAGATGCCCCCTGTTTAAAGGCCGTGATTGGCCAGAGGCAGCACAGCAAGTCTGTGAAATCGGGACCCCAGACGGCCCTCGCCCTCCTCCACCTGCTTCTCTTGAAGTTAATCAGGGCCAGAGCCTCTCCGCACACACGAGTCCCCTTCCTCACTCCTCAGACACTGAAGACAAAGACAGAGAATGAAAACAAAGGGGACGGGCCTTGTAAGAGCAGGGATCCACGGACACACGGAAAGGAGAGCGGACAAGATGCGAAGGAGGCCGGACGGGCCCACGGGGGGACATCCCACTCTATCCTTGACTCTCAGCATGTGGGGTTTGCCCCTCTCTCCCTTTCTGTCCCCCAAGCTCCCACTTAAGCCCCACAGGGCACGGGAGCTGAGCCCACAGAATTGTCTTCCTAGGAAGTTGACTGTCCTTCACGAGGACAGGGCCAGTCCTCTGTAGGACACACGAGGTGCTTCCATTTCCCCCGCCTCTCTCTAGCCCCCCTCTAGCTTCTCTCCCCGCTTCCAGCCCCACAGGCTCTGGCAACTCTGAAGCTCCTTGTTGCCTCCCAATGCCATCCCATCCTCTCCAGGCCCTCGCCCTTGTCCAGGCTGTTGGCTCTGTCCAAAAGGCCCTTCCCTCCTCTCCAGCTAAAGTGTTTGACCTTCCTCAACACTCATTCCTAAGGCCACTTCACAGAAGCCTGGGAATCCAAGCATTTTGTATTATCATTATTTGCTTACGTTATACCCTGTAATGCTACACACTGAAAGCCTTTTCCTCTGGCCTTTAAAGGAAATGATGACTCCATCTGGACTTTTTGAGGGTCTGCAGTCTGCTTCTCATACTGCATGGGGCACTCTCTGCGGACGAGGACTGAGCCTCACTCATCCCTGTCTTCCCAGGTCTTAACATGACACTTGGAGCATGGCAGGCATTTAAGGAATGTTGAGTGGTTGGTTGGATGCACTGATGGAAGGATGGGTGGTTGGGTGGGTAGATCAATGCATGAATGGGTGGGTGGATAGATGGATGGATGGATGGATGGGTGGGTGGATGGGTGGATAAACTGAATAAGTGGATGGGTGGATGGATAGATGGCTGGGTAGATGGATGGATGGGTGGGTAGCTGGATGGAAGGGTGGATGGACGGATGATGAACGGGTGGATGGATGAATGGGTGGGTGGGTAGATGGATGGATGGGTGGGAAGATGGATAGGTAGGTAGATGGATGGATAGATGGATGGATGAAACAGCCACAGATGTGCCCCATAAACAGAAATAATCCATTTCATTGACAAGGGAGAAGCCCCAAATGGACATTCAAGAGATTCCTGGCCAACCTGCCCTGCCAAACAAGTTTGTCTAAAGGTGCCAGGCATGTCACATTCAAAAGACCCATTCAGGGACTTCCCCGGTGGCGCAGTGGTTAAGAATCCGCCTGCCAATGCAGGGGACACGGGTTCGAGCCCTGGCCCGGGAAGATCCCACATGCCGCGGAGCAACTAAGCCCATGCGCCACAACTACTGAGCCTGCGCTCTAGAGCCCGTGAGCCACAACTACTGAGCCTGCACACCACAACTACTGAAGCCCACACTCTCTAGGGCCCGCATGCTGTAGCTACTGAACCCACGAGCCACAACTACTGAAGCCCGCGTGCCTAGAGCCCGAGCTCCGCAACAAGAGAAGCCACCGCAATGAGAAGCCCGCGCACTGCAACAAAGAGTAGCCCCCGCTTGCCACAACTAGAGAAAGCCCGTGCGCAGCAACGAAGACCCAACGCAGCCAAAATTAATAAATTAAAAAGAAACCAAAAAAGACCCATTCATTGTACCCGAACAATCAGGGAGGACTCCTGGCTAGAAGAAAACAATATACCCTCATGGCTTATAGGTGATTCAGGAAGATTAAAAAAAAAAAAGTTCCAAGAATTGGCATTGGGAGTTCATGGGAAAGCAGTCCTGGATCATGAATGGCGGGACTGTTTCTTCCACCCACGAAGCCCACCTGCCCCACCCGTCCGCAGTGCTCGCCTCCCTCTGATCCTAAGTTCGTAACAGCAGAGCCACACAGCCCCGCAGAAGCTAAACAGGCAGGACAGTGGCTCGTCCAAGGACCTGATCCAGGTGTGTCTTTGGCCCAGGCCTGTCGGTGAGCCCTCACATCCAGACACTGTGCCTCCAGGCCACGCTTCATCTCTCTTGGGCTGTTTTTAGCATCAGTGTTACTTTTCTATGTATGTTACACCTTGTCTCACCCGAGGCAGGGACCCGATCTCCTCCTCTCCCCCACCCGTGGCAGCCCTCACAGCTCTGGCCTGGCACAGAGGTTGCGCTTCAGAAAGAGCTTTTAATCGCCAGAGCCCTTGAGGAATTGGGGGAGAAGGAAATAATAACCCCATGATGTCTGATTCAGTTTTCTACCCTCTGGGCAGACCCTATCTCCTCACAGCTGGAGGGGCGCTCTGATTTCCAGGAAGAGGGAAGGGGGAGCTTAACCCCCAATCCCACCCCAGGGACGAAGCAACACAAAGCCCAGTCTTGACATTGAGCCTGGAAATGAAACTCACCCCCATGGCAAGCAGCTCTGTGCTTCCCACCACCTGCCTCAGGACAGGTAAGTGGAAGGCAAGTTGGGACAAGCATCCCCGATGCTGTTTAAGGCTCTATCCTTTGGTTTTTAAAGAAAACCAACCTGTCAGGTTTGGGGAACTTGCCTACCTCTGGATCCCACAAAACCAAAGTGTCACCCAGAGAAAGCTGGAGCCAAAATCATTGCGGGGAAGTTGCAGAAGCATACCTCTCCCTCCCTGTTTTCTCCTGGGGAGGGAAGAGGTGGCGGCTGCCAGGAATACGAATTCTATGAGGCCAGCAGCAGTCTATTCGGAAGACTCAGACTGGCTCAGTGGAGTCGCGGGTAGGGGGACAGATGGCCAGGGGTGACCGCCAGCCTTCCTTGGCACTTTTCCTAACCCACCATGAAAGGCCCCCAGCTCCCAGCACCATCTACACAGGGATGTTACCCCAACACCACCATTCCAGAGGTTTCCCAAGTAATTTTGGGTAGTTCAGTTTTATACCAAGAGCTGAATAAACTAGAGTAGTTATCCTAAAAAATGCCTCTTGTACTCGTACTCCAATGAGCTTCCTTGAGTGGAAGGAAAAAAATAGAAGGAATAAGAGCCAGCGAGCTGGGCATGACTCATGGCCACCGGTCTTCCCCGGGGACGTGTTGGACATTTGAATATCATCTATCACCCACCACACAGACAGGCATATCTTGTTTTATTGCACTTTGCTTTATTGTGGTTTTTGCAAATTGAAGGTTTGTGGCAACACTGTGTTGTCAGATGATAGCATTTTTAGCAATAAAGTTTTTTATTTTTTTGTTTTTTTGCGGTACACGGGCCTCTCACTGTTGTGGCCTCTCCCGTTGCGGAGCACGGGCTCCGGACGCGCAGGCTCAGCAGCCATGGCTCACGGGCCCAGCCGCTCCGCGGCATGTGGGATCTTCCCGGACCGGGGCACGAACCCGTGTCCCCTGCATCGGCAGGCTGACTCTCAACCACTGAGCCACCGGGGAAGCCCAATAAGGTGTTTTTTAATAAAGGTGTGCACATTGTTTCTTTAGACATAATGCTATTGCACACGTAATAGGCTGTAGTGTAAATATAACTTTTATATGCACTGGGAAACCAAAAAGTTTGTGTGACTTGCCTTATTGTGATGTTGGCTTTATTGCGGTTGTCTGGAACTGAACCAGTATCTCCGAGGTGTGCCTCTATCAAGAAGCCGGCCCCCTCTGTCCCTATTAGCAGATGGCCCACTTATGGGGCACCTCCTATGGGCCAGGCTTGTGTTAGGTGTTCTGGATACATTACCTATAATCCTTACATCCGTCTCACAAGGTAGCTGTGTTGACCCCACTTTTTTTTTTGGCCACGCCATGCAGCTTGCAGGATCTTAGTTCCCCAACCAGGGATTGACCCTGGGCCACAGCAGTGAAAACACCAAGTCCTAACCACTGGACCGCCAGGGAACTCCCTTGACCCCATTTTATAGATGAGCAAACTGAGGTTCAAGGAGGGTAAGTGACTTGTTCAGCAACAGGACAAGCTACATAACTTGTAGAGCCCAGGGCAGAAGGAAAGTAGGGAGACCCCCTTGTTCAAAACTCATTAAGTGTTTCGAAACAACAACAGCAGGGAATTAAACCAAGTGCGGAGCCTTGTTGATCACAGGGCCCCGAGCGCCTGCACAGGCGTGTGCCTGTGAAGCTGGTCCTGCCCGGCCACTGGAAGTCCATCTGGAACTGAGTCCCAGGTTCCCGAGCATCTTTTCCACTGTCCCCTCCAACAGTCCAGGGAGCTGCGTGCTCTGTGCCGCCCCCAACCCCATCCCACCTGAGACAGAGCAGCCGGGTACCTGGAATAGCAGGAGAGGCCGGTGCTAATGATGGTGTTCAGCACAGCCAGGGCCACGTAGTAGTCGTGGAAGACGGTGTTCACCAGCGCGTCCGGGAACACATAGGCAGAGTAGGCAATGGCCGAGCCTGGGAAGAAAAACCAGCCTTGGGCAATAAGCCAGGACTCAGCACTGTCCGGACTCCTTGGGAAGACCAACCCCCCCCCACATCTGGCTGAACCCCCCATCATCCCCATAGACCATGAGCAGTCCTGCCGCTCCCCCCTTGCTTATGCCATCACGCATCACCCCCCCAGCATGAGAATGTTCTGTGAACCCAGCGCTGCTCCAAGGGCTTGACATGCATTAACTCACATAAACTTTACAACCACCCTCTGACATCAATCCTGCACTTATCCTCATTTTACAGATGAGGAAATGGAGGCACAGAGAGGTTTAGTAAGCCTCCCAGGGGCACACAGCTAGAAAGCAGCAAAGCCAAGCTTCAAACGCAGGCAGTTCAGCAACAGTCCCTGCTTTTAACTATGGTCCACGGTGACACCCCAGTGTGCTCAGCTTTGCTCTGAGTGTGCACATCTCACCTGCCTGATGATATGGGTGTCCCCTGTGGAACGATCAAGCCTGCAGGGGAGGGGAGGGTGGGATGAGGGAGGGCCCTTGCCGAGGCGAGGTGTGTCATATCAGCGGGCTGGGGGACTGGCCAGCTGAGAGGCTGGGCGTGAGATGCTAGCCTCAGCATTTTGTTTCGTTTTAGGTTTTGGAGTCTGTGAGAGAAGGGTTACTGAAGGACCTTTTAGAGACCTGTCTGCTACAGCTTTTGTTTGAAAGAACAGGGGAGATCACTGTCCTTTTCAAAGGGGACGGATGTGTCCAGGAGCCTGGACCAGATGGCCTCTCCAGACACCCTCACCTGCTGAGGTCCCTTTTGAGAGAGGCAGCTGCAGGCCTGTCAGCCCAGAGCCTAAGATCAGGCCTAAGGACACCTGTTATCCAAAAACAAAGAACCCTGGAATGCTAGTTCAAGGCTGACCTCAACCTCAGGCCATGCAGGTTCAACCTCTGCCTTTGATCCCATGTGACTGGTGAAATCTAGTGAAGCCCAGGGATGTGTCCAGGGTCATACAGGCAGAAAGGGCCAAGAATCACCACTCCTGGTACAGTGCTCCCCACTCCTGCAGGCTACCTGTGAGATTTCAGCTGGAACTGCCTCCAGGGGGACAGATTCTTGCCTCAGCCTGATACCATGGGGAAGCTCCCATGGGGACCGGGATGCATCTGCTCTGGGGATATTGGCTGGGGCCAAGCTCCACGGGTGATACAAGAGCGAAGGAGACTCAGTCCCTGCCGAAAAGCGCAGTGGAAAGGGAAACTGGTGAGTGCCTCCAGGCGGGTTCCAGGGTGAGGTGGATGTCCAGGATGGGCACGCATGCAGTCAAGCGGCTGACCTTGGAAGCATCCTTGGAAGATGGGGGATTCTTACGGGTGACTGAGGGCAGGGACGGCTTTCCAGGGAGCGGGACCAGGAGACACCTTGGGATGCCAGACTGAGGAAAGTGAACGTCCCCTTTCAGGCAATAGGGGGCCCACCGAACGTTTTTGAGCAGGGGATTAAGATGGTCAAAGCCTAGTGCAAGCGCGCGGGAGGTCCAAGAGGGAGGGGAACAGCTGGACATCGGGGAGGAAGCTGAGCAAACGCCACCCTCCAGGGATCGAGGGTTTCCACGGGGTCGGGGAGGAGGAGAGATGGCTGTAGACCAGGGAGTCCCAGGTGGATCCCACAGGCTCTCTCAACTGACCAGACCTTCCTTCCAGGTTTACTGAACACCCCCATGTCAGGCTCTGGGCTACGGACTGGAAAGCCAGATGTGAAAGACACATGGCTGTCCTCAGGGAGTTGTTCCCAGGGCAGAGCAGAAATGAAGGAATCAGACAGAGCTCCACGGAGGTGGATCCAGGCCCGGGGACTTGGAGGAAGCCACAGGCAGGGGCCCTGAGGCTCCCAGGCCCTGGCTCTGCCGTTTACAAGCTGCGTGACCCGGGTAACTTCCCTTTAGTGTTCTCACCTGTAGCGTGGGTATAATGATGGTCCCCACCTCAGGGACCTGCTGTCAGGGTTAAGTAGGTAATCGTGGTAATCGCTGCCTTCTGTTGCTTACTAAGTGTCGGGCACTGTCCGACACACTTCACTTACAAAACCCATTTAATCTTTATAACACTCCCACGAGGAACATACTATGCCAACTGTATCTTGCCTAAGAGCATATAAGTATTGGGGGGGGTGCAGTTAGGCCGCTAAGCCCCGCGTTAGGCCACCCCTTCGTGATGTGGGATGTGGGTCGGGTGCTCGGCACGGAGCCTGCCGTGATGCCTCCGAAACGCTTGCCCTTATCATAACTGAGTCTGGGGCAGGCGATCGAGGGCGATGGAAGCTGCCGGGTTAAGGAGTTTGGACTTCATCCCAGGTAACCGGGAACCTGGAAAAGTTTAAGTGGGAGGAGTGCCATGGTCAGAAGGCCTGGAGGAAAGCCCGCAGGGCAGCTGGGTGAAGCCCAGGGGAGAGGCGTGAGGGACTGAGTCAAGCCGACGGGGGCACGGCCGATTTGAAAAGTATGTAGGAGAAACTCAACTGAGTTTGCCAACCGATTAGACAGGATGGTGAAGCGGGGTGGGTGGCGAGTGAGAGGCAGGGGGAACTTGATCATTCACAGATTTCTGACTCGAAGGGGAGTACATGCAAGGGCGGGGGCGGGGAGGATGTAGACAGTCTCTGTTCCAGGACTGGATGCGGTGTGGAGCTTGGGTGAGCAGTTTACTAGAGATGGGGTTTGGGAGTGTCCCCCAGAGGTGTTGGGGGATGGTGTGGGAGCAGAGGAGATCTCCCAGGGAGCCTGACCATGGAAGAGCAGAGGCCCCAGAATGGACTCCCAGCTTGTGCACCCATGGGGGGACGGAGGAAGGGGAACTGGCCAAGCAGGATGAGCGTGTGAATGGGTGGGAGGAAAACTAGGAGGGAGTGATGTAACAGGGGCCAGAGGAAGCGGGGGAGGTTTGAGGAGCACGGGGGTGCCCCTGCATCAAAGGCTGGAGAGAGAGCCCACGGGGCCTGCGTGGATCCTGTGAGGCAGGAGGAGGCTGGGGCCTCGGCAACCAGAGTTTTAGTGAACAGTGGGGACTGGGCAGCAGAGCACTGAGGGCCGGTGAGCACGTAGAGACTCGTGTGTGTGTGTGTGCGTGTGTGTCTGTGTTTGTCTATGTATGTGTGTTGGCGTGTATGTACACACGTGTGTGTTACTAGTGAAGAGAGAGGGAGAGGGGCGGGAGAACAGGTTGGAGGTAGGTTCCTCACACACCCTCTTGGGCAAAGGGAAGATGGTGACTTTGCTTTCACACCTGGAGCAGGACCAGGTGGGAGGAAGCGGCTAGAGCTGGGATGCCCACAACTGGGGGAGAGGAGAGGAGACAGGAGGAGAGGGTGTCAACCCACCACCTCCCCTCACTCTATCCCTGCAGCTCTAACCCCTACAAGCCTCCAGACCGATGGGGTCTGTGACCACCCCCTTCTCTGCGGGGCACAACAGAGACCGGCACTGATGAGTGGAGTTGGTTCACCCTGGCCTGTGACAGCAGATTGTTAGTGTCAGAGAACTCGCAAGCCAGTTGTTAAACACAGCCATCATTAAAAATTGAATGACAGGGCTTCCCTGATGGCGCAGCGCTTGAGAACCCGCCTGCCAATGCAGGGGACACGGGTTCGAGCCCTGGTCCGGGAAGATCCCACACGCCGCAGAGCAACTAAGCCCGTGCGCCACAACTACTGAGCCTGCGCTCTAGAGCCCACGGGCCACAACTACTGAGCCCGCGTGCCACAACTACTGAAGCCCGCACGCCTGGAGCGCGTGCTCCGCTACAAAAGAAGCCACTGCAATGAGAAGCCTGTGCACCACAACGAAGAGTAACCCCCGCTCACCGCAAGTAGAGAAAGCCTGCACACAGCAAGGAAGACCTGACGCAGCCAATACATACATACATACATAAAATTTATAAAAAAAAAAATTGAATGACATAAACTTACAATGCTATCCATCATATTAACAAGAGTAACAACTGTTCAGTCAATGCACCCGCTGTATCTGTACAGAGGAACTGCTACGTAATGGGGACCTACCATGCATCTCTCCCCAGCCCTGTGCTCAGTGATGTCGGCTTGAAGCCGGCCGTGGCAGGAGTATTTACACCACAGCAAACCTGCCAACACCACGGACCGGGACTTTTGTCCACAGAGAGCCAGTTGTTAAATATTTGCCAGAAGGCCTTTGGACAAGTTTCTTATAAAACACTCATCAGGCACCCGGGCAGGGGCACTGGCATTGCGGTGACTCTTCCGGAAGCCCACCAGAGCCTCACGATGACCCCAGCTCCCAGGGGAAGATGCAGGTGGTTCAGTCCCAGGGAAGAGGAGACAAGGGCAGGGCCTGACGTACCCAGGCTGAAGAGGTTGACGGCGCCGTAGTCCAGGAAGTAGCAGATGTGCCGGGCGTTCCTGGACATGGAGCTGAAGGTGTGTGCACAGCTGGATGCGAGGGGGTACACACAGCTGGCGCCCATGTACACGAGCAGAGGCCAGGAGTAGCTGTCATTCAGGACGTCCGTCACACGCAGGGTGCCCACAAACCTCCACATGAAGAACCTGGAACACAGGGGGACACCCTCAACCTCCGAGACAGGGGCCCTTCTTACAGTCCTCAGCCGACCTAAGCTGCCTTCCATTTCCCTGGGATGACCGGCTCCTACATGGTCTCGCTTTGGTGACATGCCATGAGCGAGGAAGGGTGAGTGGGGTCCTTTTTGGTTGGAAATAGGCAGGATGGGCAATGGTCCAGTCCCCTCCCCCTGCGTGTGGTGACAGATCCCTTTTACAGCATCTTGCCCAGGTGACTCTCCAGCTTCAGCTTGCATGCTTCCAGGGACGGGGAGCTCACCCTCTCTTGAGGCAGCTCTGAGTGTTGCAAAGTGTCACTGAGCCTCCATCTGTCTCCCTGGAATCTCCCTCCATTGGATCAGCCCTAGGTCTCCCCATGAGCGCAACAGAAAACAAACCCATCAGATATCTCAAGGCTGTCTTCATAAGCCCTCACACCTCTCTGAGCTTCACATTAAAAAACCTCGGTTTAGGGCTTCCCTGGGGGCGCAGTGGTTGGGAGTCCGCCTGCCGATGCGGGGGACGCGGGTTCGTGCCCCGGTCCGGGAGGATCCCACATGCCGCGGAACGGCTGGGCCCGTGGGCCATGGCCGCTGAGCCTGCGCGTCCGGAGCCTGTGCTCCGCAGTGGGAGAGGCCACGACAGTGAGAAGCCCGCGTACCGCAAAAAAAAAAAAAAAAAAAAAAACCTCGGTTTATTCAACCATTCCTCATGGGATCCAAATTCGACCTTGTCGTCATCCCTGTGGTTGGTCCAAGTTCCCCTTGCAGGAGGGCACCTCAAAGAGAAGCAGTCCCCTCTGTGGGGTCTGGAAAGTCTGGAAGACCACAGGACGATTTTCTCCCCCCTCTTCCATGCTATTCCTCCACTAATCTCACCATCTCTTTTCTGAGGGGCCTGGTCCCACGGCTAAGCCTAGGCCTCCAGACCCTTCTCTACATGGAGACACTGCACAGCTCTGTGTCAGATCTGCCTAACCTACAACCCATGCGTGGGGTTCTTGCTTATAGAGCTGCCCGCTTCCACAAACCTCTACTAGAGAGCCAGGCCCCTTGCCCACAAACTCTCCCAGGGAAGGGACGAAAAGCTTTTCACGCAGGAACCCCAAGAACATCGCTAGCTTCTCTGGCTACATTTGTGATCTCTTCCCTCCTGTCCCAGCAGAAATCAAGCTTAAGCTATCTGCTATTTTTCAAAATGTACCCTTTTATCATCTCGCGATTACGCCCGAGGCCCGCTTCCCTGGGGCATCTTTCTCCGGCTCTCCCAAGCCCTCCTTGCTGCTCTGTGTTGCGCTCTCAGGGCCTGGCAGTACAGGGGCGTCATGCCCAGTGGGGCGGCCCCTGCCAGCACGTCTCAGCTGTACAACAGCTACAACGGGATCTGCGCACAGCAACTCAAGCCCCGCAAACAGGGATGGTCAGGCTGGCACAAACTTCAAAATAGCCTAAGTTACCTGTGGTTCATCCAGAAAATGGGACACCGCTCAAAAGCCAGAGAGGCTTCTGTGAAGGTCAGACAAGAGATCTCTGAGGGAAAAGCAAGGGAGGAAAGAACCAGGTGCTGGGTGTACACACATGTCACAGATGCTCGAGTCTCTAGAAAAGCATTCTGGGAGGATGCACGAGCAGCAGGTCACCCCGGCGGCTCCAGAGAGGACGCAGAGGGGCCGGGGGAAGACGCCGACTCTACTCCCTTCTGCAATGTTATCATTTATTATCATTTAGACTTTTTACCCTTCTGGGAGGTACCAGAAGGGCAGCAATTGCGTCCAGTTGACTTAAATTTAAAACAACGAGCAGCCTCTGTGAGCAGATCTTGCTGCCACCCCGACCAGTCTGCAGGCGCTAGGGCCTCTTTACAGGTGGTCCTATCCCACCCCAAGCCTGAGCTCTCCCTCTTCTCCACTGGCGACGTTTCTGGCACCAAGCAGCCTCCCCCTGCATTTTGCCCTGGGTCTGTCTCTAACTGCTGGCCAGGCAGGACCCCGTCCTCGGGCCCCTCTCTCTGCCTGCAGCACGCCCTGGGGTCCTTCCTACTCTCTTCCTACTCTCAATATGATTGGGAGGGGGAGTCCAGAGACTAACCTGTGCCAGAACTTGCCAGGGGATGTAAGCAAGTCACTCCTTTCTCTGGGCCGCATCTGTGTCAGCCAGTGGTGGCCTGAGTCGGCTGGTGGCCCGCATGACTCCCATGGTCCTTCCAGCTCTCGTATACTATGACCCCATCTCCACCCTTCACTCGCTACGCACAGGCACCAGGTATGTGAAGCTGGTCTTCGGTCCCCGCCTTTCTCAGCCAGGTCCCTCCTCACCTTCCTGGCAGCTCCCATTTGTGCGTGTGCACGTGCCGGAGCATTCTCTCGGCTGGCTCCGTTTCAGTGCTGCCTGACCAAATACCTCACAGCTGCTGTGGTCCCAGGCACCCACAGCTCCGTGCCCGATGCCTTTTCCAATGCCTCCTCCCCTAATCCTCAGGGCAACCCCAGGAAAGGCGCAGGCTAACCTGCTCTGCGTGTGGGAAAATGCGAAGCCCAGAGAGGTTAAGTGACTTGCCGAAGCTAGGGAATTTTAGCCAGGGCTTCCAAAAGACCCAGAAAGCCTCCAAGACCGGATAAGACAATCCTCTCAAGTCAGGACCCGAAGCAGGGGAGCAGGGAAAGACCAGGGAACTTCCAGGAGCCCCTCCAATCCTACCACAATCTGGGTCCTAGAGCTCACCCCAGCAGCAGACCGCCACGCCTCCCAGCACCACGGGGGAGTCCCCCAAATCCCATCACGGAATCTCAGCTCTCTCCACCCCAGCTGTGTTTAAAGAAGCCCCAGTCCCCAGGCTCTGAGTGAGCAGCTGGTCAAGGGGGCTGGGAGGTACCAGAAGGGCAACAAGTGCGTCCAGATGTTGAGGGTCTCATTGGTCATTTGGAAAAGGCTGAGGAGACAGGCCGTGGCGGAACTCTGTGGATGTCGGTAGCCGAAGAGGATGCCCTGCTCGTGGAACACCTGCAGGGGGAAGAGAAAGGGGCGCCGAGATGAGACGAGAGGGTGGCGGGAAGGTCTCAGGAGGAACGTCTCCGGTAGTCTCTAGTTTTCTCCCAGGCTGTGCACTTGTACACTGGAGCCTGGAACACTTGACCCCGGGTCCTTCACCTGCCTCCCTCCCATCGCTTCTAAACTCCCACGTCCTTCCAGAAGCCTGCAGTCAGGGGGAGGAGAGGATTCAAGGCCCTGATTCCCTTTGGGGATCCAGCCTGTCTTTGCATTCCAGATGCACTTACTCCTGTCATGAATATTGCCTAAGAATCTGCTTTCGCACCCTGTGCCGGGGGCCTACAGCCCAGTCTTCGGATGCCTTCGTGGTTGGTTGACATATATGCTGCCTGTTCGAGCCAACAAGCCTTGGATGTCAGGGGCTGGTGGGATGATCTCTGCGGAAGATCCCTCCCCGCCGGGGCCAGGATATATTCACCAAGGTGCTTCATAAAGGCCTGTTGACGATGAAAACTATGATGGCATCAGCCTGCGCTGCAGGTGGAGGAGAAGGCTGGTCACAGCAGGGCCCACGCAAGCTCCCCACCCCACGCAGCCCACCTGGCAAGGCTCTCAGTAACCATCCCGGATGAGAACTTGGACGGGTCAGGTAAAATAGGGGGTGTCAACCTGCTTGGAGGACTGCATCACATCCATTAAAAATGGTAATTATAGAGACGATGAGGCATGAGGGTCAAAAGCTCAGGATGCGATATTAAGTGAAAAAAAGTGGGATGTCAACTGTATTCCTGCCATGATGACAGAACTATAGAAATTTTAAGTACACATAGTGGGGTGGAGACTGGGAGAAACACGGAAAAGGAAACAGTTTTATTTGTTGAACTAGCAGGATTTGCAGGAGATTTTCTCCCCCTTTTGTGTTGATCAGATCAGGGTTTCTCAATCTCGACCCTGTTGACATTTGGGGCCAGACAATTCTTTGTGCTGGGGGTGGAGCTGTCCTCGGCATTGTTTAGCAGTAACGTGACAACCAAAAATGTCTCCCGAAATTGCCAATGTCCCTGGGGGCAAAATCTCCCCTAGTTAAGAACCACTGACTTAGCCGAATGTTGTTATAACTTTGAGAGGTAAGTAAAAATAAGTAGATTAACTGAGGCAAATAATGACGATGACACTATTAGTAATCGTAATGTAAATTGAATCACAATCAATTTTAAAGGTTTCCCTCTGATTTTCTAGGGCTGTGGGAGGAATGGAAGGCTGGGAGGATTCCTACCTAGCCACCCATTTCGCATTTGGGTTACCAACTCCTTAATTTAAGAGAGGATCTTGATTCAAAAATACACAATATTTGTAATGACCTATAATGGAAAAGAATCCGAAAAAGAATATATATGATACCTGAATCACTTTGCTGTACACCTGAAACTAACGCAACATTGTAAATTAACTATACTTCAATTTTTAAAAATGGTTTAAAAAATAATAAATAAATAATCAAAAACAAAACAAAAACCACAAGAATAGACAATGTAGGGACTTCTCTGGTGGCACAGTGGTTAAGAATCTGCCTGCCAATGAAGGGGACACGGGTTCGAGCCCTGGTCTGGGAAGATCCCCCATGCCGCGGGGCAACTAAACCTGTGCGCCACAACTACTGAGCCTGTGCTCTAGAGCCCGTGAGCCACAACTACTGAGCCCGCAAGCCACAACTACTGAAGCCTGCGTGCCTAGAGCCTGTGCTCCACAACAAAGACAAGCCAGTGCAATGAGAAGCCTGTGCACGGCAAGGAAGAGTAGCCCCTGCTCAACACAACTAGAGAAAGCCCGTGCACAGCAACAAAGACCAAACGCAGCCAAAAAATTTTTTAAAAGAATACACAATGTATGGCATAACTTGGACTATATCTTGAGGTTCTGAGTCAACAGGTCTCATGGAATAGTAGAGAAATTAGTAAGGGGATATCAGAGTAAAGAGTCAAATCTGCACCCATTAGGTGCCCTATGACCTTGAGCTGGGCCACAACTCTCAGGGCTCAGTGTCCACACCTATGAAATGGGGGGCCTTTGCTCACCAGATGGTGAGCACATTCCCATCTTGGTTCAATTCTGGGTGAAACTAGTCAACTAGGGACAGGGGGAGAATGAGGTTGGTTCATGGTCCAGTGAAGAAATACTGTTTGAATTAGGTTTGGGTTTTAGCTAATTAAAGCGATTTGTTCCAGTTTTTGATTCACTGTGCATTTCTGCTGACATCCCCGGTTTTCAGTGGACAAGCTTCTGTAATGGGCAGCAGGCATGTCGGCTTGCAGCTGCCCACCCACCAGGGTTGCTGACAAGGCGGCAAACGGGCTCATGGCCTTCAGCCTTTGATTCAAGCGAGGACGATGGCGCGTGCTTGGCAGGCACGCGTAAGGCCCTCCAGCAGAAACTACAGGCCTATCATTCTACCTGTTATGTTTATTGCTTCTTCCTTAAAAAAAAATTTTTTTAATAAATTTATTTATTTTATTTTTGTCTGTGTTGGGTCTTTGCTGCTGCGCGCGGGCTTTCTCTAGTTTTGGTGAGCGGGGGCTACTCTTCGTTGCAGTGCGCGGGCTTCTCATTGTGGTGGCTTCTCATTGCGGAGCATGGGCTCTAGGCGCACGGACTCAGTAGTTGTGGCAAGTGGGCTTAGCTGCTCCGCAGTATATGGGATCTTCCCGGACCAGGTCTCGAACCTGTGTCCCCTGCATTGGCAGGCAGATTCTCAACCACTGCACCACCAGGGAAGCCCTCTTTTTTTTTTTATTAAAGCACTGGCCTCTTGTTAAAATGCAAGGACTCCAGAAAGGAGCAATTGTTATTAATTATTCACTGCTTCATGTGAATAAGTTCAGCAGATCCCGTATAGCAGGAGATCTTACAAGGGGCCTACAGAGCCCTGGGCATGTGAGGGTGACACACAGGGAGGAAGCAGGGCGGGGCTGCAGGACAGCTCAGATGCAGTGACAGCCACAGCTGGACGGTGGATGGACAGGACCCAGAGCAGGGGGGAGTCTCCCACATTTTGTCCACGGTGACTCAGGATATGACTACTGTCCTTCTCTCTTTGGACCCTGCATTCTGGGAGGCAAGAGAGGATGCTGATAGAGTCAAAAGCCAGAGGGGAACAGAGGAGCTGGGAAGTCCACAAACTAGACAACTTGACCACACTGAAGAATCTAGCCCCAGACCTGGGGAGAATGCCTTACCACCAAGGCCAGGGTTGGGCACAGATTAAAAGAAACTGCTTCCCTCTGACCGGCTATCCTGACGCCAGACATGGGGGTAGGATTTTAAGCAGCCCCTCCAAAAAAAAAAAAAAAATGACAGATGGATAAAGGATGGATAAAAGAAAGGGAGCCCCTCTGTCTCAGAAGAGTGATTCTGCCTCTGAGCCCCTCCAAGCACAGGAAGGGAGACACGTTCTCTCCATTGTCCGGCTCCAGCCTTAGCAAAGCACTTTGCATAGAATAGATCCTTACAGGATGCATGCTACATAAATCTGAACAGCAAAACACTTGAAAACAATTTTGCGTTCGTGCCTAGTTTGACCCCCAAAGGCAAACTGTGGTCATTGCCTTAATACTCCGTAGCTGGGCCTCATTTGTAAGCGGCCCAAAGTTAGCAGGCGCTGGCATATTTGCACAGCAGATTGATTTCCTCCCAGGTTGCAGGCTGGGCAATTTAGAATGAAACGAAATCAAATTGCGCGTGGCCTATAATTTAGGAGCGAGAACCCTCAGGCAGCCAGGTGGAAGGGCAAGAGCACGTCAGCGGGTTTTTCTCTTACTGCCTGCCACGAACTCGGCTTTCAAGAACAGCCCTGTGCCCCTGCCAGCCAATGCCTGAAATTCCACTGTGACCATTTTAAACCCTTGGTTTTTCCAGCTATTACACTGCAAATCACCTGGGGAAAATAATCAGGCATTCTGGCTAGCAGTAAATAAGAGAGGATTTTGATGGCAGGAAAAGCACACAGGCTGTCAGAGCGCGGTCAGCAGGCCACCGGCCTTGGCATGGTAATCTGCATTTCCCATCTAGATCTCACTGAATCCTCACGGCCGCGTGAGGGACAGCCTTTTACTGTCCCCATTTCACAGAAAAGGAGACTAAGGTCTGTGGATGTTAAGGCATTTATCGAGGATCACAGAAGTAGTGGGAGCAAAGCTGAGACATCAGACTCCGTGTCCTGGTCTCTCACACTATCTTCCCTGCCACTCCAGAGGGCTTGTCGGAGATGAAGCTCTCACCTCTCAGCCTGCAGTGTCATTGTGGACCGTCACACACTTCTCTGAACCTTAGTTGCTTCTTCTTTAAAGTGATGTCATGGTTCTGAATTGCATCTCCCACAAAATTCATATGTTGAAGCCCTAACTCCAGCACTTCTGAATATAACTGTACTTGGAGATAGTCTTTAAAGAGGTGACTAAGTCAAAACAAGACAGTTAATCTAATCTAACTGGTGTCCCTCACGAGAAAAGGAAATTTGGACACAGAGGGAGACACCAGGGATGTGCGTGCGCAGAGGGATGACCATGTGAGGACACAGCAAGAAGGTGGCCCTCTGCAAGCTGAGGAGAAGCCTCAGAAGAAGCCAACCCTGCCGGCACCTTGATCTCGGACTTCCAGCCTCCAGAACTGTGAGAAAATAAATTTCTGTTGTTTAAGCCACCCCGTCTGTGGTACTTTTTATGGCAGCTTGAGCTCATACAAAGTGCAAGTGGTGAGGTTGGGGGACAAAGTCTCTAAGCCAGTGCCTCTCCAACTTTCTTCTGCAGGTGTCCGCAGGTCACCTAGGGATCTTACTGCAGTTCGGTGGGGCTGGGATGGATCTTCATTTCCAACACACTCCCAGCACACGCTGATTCTGCAGCTATCTCCGGCTTCCCAGCCCAGGCTCCTGCCTCAGCATCGTGCTGTCACCTCCCTGTCCAGCATCTGTAGTTCATCACAGAAGAGGAGGTGCCCTTTAGGTATGTTAAGATGAACCCAAAGACACAGGCATGAAAAGCAAGGGAGGGGACAGTGAGAGACCAGCGAGGAGTCTGGTGAGGTGCTGGTAGGCAGAGGCATGGATAGAATGGGGAGGAAGAGAGCAGGCCACAAATTGCTGTATCGAGTATAACCAGTCATTTAGTGAGTATCTGCCACGTGTCTGACACTGGGTCGGACACCAAGCCGCTGTCTCGTGCAGGACGGACCATGCTTGGTCCTGGTAAAAGAGAACACTTAGGTTCTCAATCTAAAACACATAAAACATCACTGGTATAAAACCCACATGCAATTACTAGAACTGTAAGTTGGCGGAATTAATAGCCAGCCATTGTTGGTATTAAGCAATTACAGATAAAGGTCAATTTAGAACACTGGGGTGATGTTCTTTAAAAGATAAGTGTCTAATATTCAGTCAAGCATAACGACGCTTTCCATACATGCAGGACAATATTTATACATGATGGTAAACTTCTTCTGGCCGAACATGTAAGATGGATACACAGTAGTGAAGCAAATGATCACTGTATCTAGGATGGAGGATCTGAAGGATATGAGTACTTTAATGAGCAATAAAGTGAAAAAAACAAAGACACATAGGACGTTTTTAAAAAGTAAATGTTACTCAGTACAGGTAGGTGTACCAGGGTGAGACGCCCCACTGAATGACGAACATTATACGGAGTGTTGATCTGCAGAAGAAGAAAGTGACGAAGTTGAAACAATGGAGCATTCCATCAGTTTTACTTTATTATAATAATACAGTCTTTGTTTTAAGAACTAGAAAAAGAATCTTAGAATTTAGGCATTGATTTAAAAATCTGCCATGGGCAAGCTTGTGATAACATGATTTGAGAGTCTGTGGTAGGCAAAATAATTGGCTCTCAAGGATGTCCATGTCCTAATCGTCAGAACCTGTATATATGTTAGGTTACACGGCAAAGGGGAATTAAGGTCACGGGATGGTATTAAAGTTGCTAATCAGCTAACCTTAAAATAGGGAGATTGTCTTGATTATCCAGGTAGGCCTAATGTAATCACGAGGTTCTTAAAAGCGGAAGGGAGAGGACTTCCCTGGTGGTGCAGTGGTTAAGAATCCATCTGCCAATGCGGGGACACAGGTTCGAGCCCTGGTCCGGGAAGACCCCACATGCCGCGGAGCAACTAAGCCCGTGTGCCACAACTACTGAGCCTGCGCTCTAGAGCCCGCGAGCCACAGCTACTGAAGCCGGCGCGCCTAGAGCCCGTGCTCCGCAACAAGAGAAGCCACCGCAATAAGAAGCCCACGCACCGCAACGAAGAGTAGCCCCCGCTCACCGCAACTAGAGAAAGCCCCCGCACAGCAACGAAGTCCCAACGCAGCCAAAAATAAATAGATAACATAAATAAATTTTTTTAAAAAACCTTTAAAAGTGGAAGGGAGAGGTAGAAGGGGATGTGACTATGAAGAAGGGTCGAGAGATGCAACATTGCTGGCTCTGCAGATGGAGGGAGTGGGCCAGGAGCCAAGGACTGTAGGTGGCTGCCAGAAGCTGGAAAAGGCAACAGGTTCTCCCCAGAGAGCCTCCATCGACACTTTGATTTTAGCCTAGTGAGACCCCTGTGAGATTTCTAACCTACAGAACTGTAAGGTAATCAATTTATCTTCTTTTTTAAGCCATCAGATTTGTGGTAATTTGTTATGGCAACAACAGAAAACTAATACAAGGTCAGGATTTGTCCAAAAATCCAAAAGCATTCTTAGAGCTGGAGATGGCAGCACATGATTTCAATTTCTTACTAGGAGAATTGATGCCTTCCTTTGGAACAATTCAAAGATTATATATGACATCCACAGAAACTTCCCCAATATGGGATATCTTCCTGAAACACATATCAAATTTGACCACAAACTACTCTTATTCTTGCAACGGGAATGCCAAATAAATACCATTAAACACTTAGGTAAAATTGAGGCAAGATGCAAGATGACTGAAAGAAATCAGTGAAACAACAGAAGGTCCTCAAATACAGAGCAAATCCCATCTTTGGTTTGAACCTGAGCTGTCCACAGATATATGTTATGGGATGTTGTTAGCAAAAGCCTACAAAAAAAAAAAATCTAGTTTGGCTATTTCACTTTTAAAGGGATTAAAAATGCATAGTTATTATTTTAAATATGTCTAGGACTTTTCTAAACTAAAGAAGCCACACATGAAATATGCAACAAAAATGATATTCCGATAAAATAAAATTCAAATAAGGAAACAAAAATGTCTGTGGACTATGAAAGAGAAGGTTCACATACAAACAATCCTGAAACTGATTCCCACAGAAATTACTTTTCTGGCCATTGCAGACTGAGGTATAATTTTGACTGAGCAAGATGCTATTTTGTTTTCTTTCTATTTTTTTCTTGGAAAAAGAAAAATCAAGTAAGTACTATATGGATCTAGATATTGTTTTAAGAAAGTGAAAACAGCAACATAAAAGATGGCGAGCCATATGAAATTAAAATATTTAATAATTTTCCCGCTTAATTCTATCATACGAAACCTCATTACAATGTCTGAACTTGGTATGTAAATTTTATACTCATTCCTGATTCTAAATGTGGCTTTAAGAATATTTTTTGATAATTCCAGTTGCTCTGCCTCAGCAGAACTGAATAAAAACTCAACAGAAGTTTCTCCCAAATGAAATTAATTAAAATTTAAAAAAAAAATCTAAGAACTACAGTGATTCAAGAATAATGGTCTATTTTGACATCACTGTTAACAGAACACAAATTATGTGATCATGTTGATTACAACATCTCAAAATTTTGCTGAAATGAAGGCAAGAAAAATAAATTTTATAGAATAAACATGTAAATGTATGAATTATGTATGTTATGCCCATCTAAACATCACCAATCCATCAACATTGTATCCAGACATGTGCGATAATAATTAAGTTTAGCTGTCTTTGACATTTTGCTGGCGTTAGCTATACAAAAATCGGAGCTTTACATATTGTTTTTTGTCATTATGAAGGCATATTTGTCAAGGTAGAATTTATATAACTATGAGCTTCATTTGTGACTTTTACATATTTAGGCATATGGTCTGTGGCCTCTATTTGTTCTCCTGATTCAGATCCAGAACACGGCAGGGGCAGACCCGATTTTATTTGCTCATCGTGAGAGCACTGAAAGGTAGGGATTGTCAAGCCCATTTTACAGATAAGGAAACTGAAGCTCGGTGAGATGGAGCTTCATCTGCTATTTCATAAGAAATAGCAGAACCAAAATGCAACTCCTAGTTTGTTAGATGGAAAAGCCCGGGATGCTTCACTGCACCCAGCCTGGTGGAATCAAGGATTGCTACAAACATTTCATGGATATACTAGATGTTACGCAAGTTTTCAGAAGGAAGGGATCACTGGACCCATGTGATGCAGGAAGGACCTGGAAGAATAGCTGGGGAACATCTGGTTCTGGCAGAATGATGGTCGATTAGATGTCATGAAGGATCCTTCCAATGAAAACAATTAAAATGCTGGATGAAGCCTGCATTCTACGCTGGATAAATCTATCAGCAAGATAGCACAAAAGCAAGGAAGTCACAAAACCCTCAAAACAAAGGGAAACCAGGAACCCTGGGAGGTACGCTGCTTTCACCCTCAGAGTTTCTGCTGCCAGCATTTGCAAATGAGAGATGAAATCCAAGGCCCATCAAAGGCAGGGAATCTAATAGGAGAACTCATCAATAAAGCCAGGACTTTCAACATAAGTGAATGTAAAATAAATCCTACCAGACAGAACAATACAATTACAAAAGTTGTCTCCCTGAAAAAAAAATCTCTCTCAAGAATTCAGAACCATCAGTTCATCTTCACAGGGGTTTGTGGTCCAAATCCACACTACCACTGCGGTCCGAGAACTCTCAAGTGGAAAATTTTAAGTGGTTACAAATAGATAGAGGTCAAAGTTTTGTAGTTCCCTCAGGTAAGCAACGAAACAAATGCAAATCCTCTCTGAAGGATTTCTACGTTAAAACAAGCATGCACTGTACTCCAATAAAGATGTTAAAAAATAAAAAAATAAAAACAAAAAAAACAAGCATGCACACACCCAGAAACAAAATGCCATGAATGAGAAACAGCAAAACATAGGAGATAGCAGAAAGAGAGATCAAAGAACAGATATTGAAATGTAAAATAACTGTGTTCAATGTGTTTAAAGAGAGAGCTTAAAAATATGAACAATAAGCAAGCAGATTTGAAAAGAACCTAATATAACTTTTAGAAATTAAAAAAATAATAATTGAAAGAAAAAGTCACTGAAAGGATAAAGAGCAGACTAGACCAAGCTGACAAGGAAATTAGTCAACTGAAAGTAGATCCAAAGAAAGTATCCAGGATGCGGTCCAGAGAGATTAAGAGACAGAAGATGTGAAAAAGCAAACAAGAGACATAATGAATATTTCTCTAGAAGGAGAAAATATAATGGTTCTGATGTGATATTTGAAGAGTTAACTGGTAAATGTCTAGAACTGTTGCAAGTCACCAGTCCTCAGATCCAAGAAGTTAAGTGAGGCATGGTAGAGACAGGTGGTGCTCACCAAGTATCACATGTGCTTTCTTACATGTCTCAGACTGTCTTGTCGTTAGGTTGGGGCCATGTTGACTATTTCTGGTTAAAGTTAATTCCAGGCCAGGGCAGTTGAAGAACAATGCCTTCTTGTAGGAGACGTCATGATGGACTGGGGATGCAACTCTTCCCCTTTTCAGAACTGAGCCACTATCCCTCTCTGGGAATCACTTTTGGCCAAAGGCTGCTACCTTGACCACATTATGCTCACTGTACAGGGGCAGCACATACCCACTAAGGATGGATACAAAGTCCTGGCCTTCTTTTCTCATTGGGGACAACTCTGAAGGGTCAACCCCACTCCAGAGCTCCCTGGGTGGTCAGCAGAGGCCTCTGATGCAACTTCTCCTTCTATCCAAGCCTGCTTCCCCCACTTCCTTACAGGTGTTCCTGAGAACACTCCCTCATGAACTTCTTGCATGTACATCTTTGTCTCAGAGCCTGTTTCTGGGAAACCCAACCTAAGACACCTCTCTCTCTTCCCCTTCTGTGGCGACCTAGAAGGCCACATGTTCCAGATGGAGCAGCTATGAGGTGGCAGACCTTCCATCTGCCTGGGCCCTTCACAATTCCTCACTGACCACTTAGCTATGTAATGTGAGGGTGAAATAAACCTTTGCTCTGTTAAGTCACTGAGCTATCTGGGGTAATGTTTAAACTCAGCATAGCCTAGTCCTTCCTGCTTCCTACAGTTATTCATGTAAAGACAGCTGAAGTAACCATTAAGCTGATGAATTCAGAGAATATTTCTAGCATATTAATTATAAAACAAGGGCAGGAGAAAACAGCATGTTCAAAAGGAAAAAGAAAAGAAGAATGTAAAACTCAATTCAAAGAGCGCAGGAAGGGAAGGGCAACAGAGAAAACAGGACAAATAGAAAGCACATAAGATGATCAAAATAAATGCAAATATTTCAATACTCATTATAAATATCAACAGATTAACCGTCCCTTTAAATGACAAATATTGTCAATCTAGATGAAATCCAACTATGTGCCATTTACATGAGACACAACTAAAATATAAGGACTGGGAGAGATTACAAGTCAAAGTAAGGAAAGAAATAAACCAGACACATAACGAAAACAACAAAACTGGAGTCACTGTACAACTATCAGACAGATGCTAAGACAAAAAGCGTTACTAGATATAAAGAGAATCACTTTTTTTTTTTTTTTTTTTTTTGTGGTACGCGGGCCTCTCACTGTTGTGGCCTCTCCCGTTGCGGAGCACAGGCTCCGGACGCACAGGCTCAGCGGCCATGGCTCACGGGCCCAGCCGCTCCACGGCATGTGGGATTTTCCCGGACCGGGGCAAGAACCCGTGTCCCCTGCATCGGCGGGCAGACTCTCAACCACTGCACCACCAGGGAAGCCCCAAGAGAATCACTTTTTAGAAATAATAAGAACTTTACTTCACTGGAAAGATACAATTACAAACTTGGATGGACCTAAAAAACACAGGCTCAAAATATATAAAGCAAAAACTGACTTACCTACAAGGAGTAATTCACAAATCTGACACCATTAGGAAAGATTTTTAACACATTTCAATTATGGATACCTTGAGCAATCGTTAAGTTGCATAAAAAATCAAAATGGAAGTTAGAAATTAATTAGAACTGCATATGTGGACTGCAGTTAAAGCAATACTTAGAGAGAAATATATATATATTTAATTGCTTACATTACAGTGGTAGAGTGATTAACTTAAGAAGTTAGAGCAGTAACAGCAAAATAAACCCAAAGGAGAAAGAAAATAATAAAAATAACAAAAAGACATTAGAGATATAAAATACATAATAGAGAGGCTCCACAAAGCCCAAATCATCTTCAATTTTTTTAAAAAAAGACAAACTGACAAGATTAACCAAGAAGAGAACAGAAAAACAAAAATGACATATTCATGTCAATAGACACAGAAAAAGCATGTCACAAGATCCAATACCCTTTCATGATAAGAGAATACTCCACAAAATAGTAATAGAACTTCTTTAAACCAACAAAGGCCATCTACGAGAAACCCACAGCTAACATACTTAATGGAATGCTTTTCCCCTATGATCAGGATGTCTGCTCTCACCACTTCTATGCAGCATTGTAGTGGAGATTCTAGCTAGGTCAACTGGACAAGAAAAAGAAATAAAAAGCAACTAGATTAAAAGGAAGAAGCAAAACTATCTCTATTTGCAGATGACATGATCTTACATACAGGAATTCCTAAAGGAACCACTAAAATACTATTAGAATAAATTAGTTCAGCAAGCATGCAGGATATAAGATAAATATACAAAACTCAGTTTTCTATATTCTAGCAATAACAATCTGAAATGAATTTAAGAAAACAATTCCACTTACAACAGCATCAAAAACAATAAAATACTTAGAAATAAATTTAACAAATCATTTTAATGGTGCAAGACTTGTATACTGAAAACTACAAAACATCACTGAAAGAAATTAAAGAATAACTAGACAAATGAAAAGACAGCCCATATTCATGGGTTTAATTTACTTAATATAATTAAGATGGTAATGCCCCCCAAACTGATCAACAGATTCAGTACAATCTCTCTCAAAATCCTGCCTGGTTTTTTTGTTGGTCTGTCTGTTTGCAGAAATTGACAATTAGATCTTAAAATTCATAAGGAAATGCAAGGGACCCTGAACAGCCAAACAATCTTGAAAAAGAAGATCAAGGTTAAAGGACTTACACTTCCCAATTTCAAAACTCATTACAAAGCACAGTAATCAAGGCAATGTGGTACTGACTTAAGAAGAGACAAACAGATCAATGGAATAGAACTGAGAATCCAGAAATAAACCCTCACATTTATAGTCAATCAATTTTCAATAAAGGTGTCAAGATAATTCAACGAAACAATAATGAATAGTCTTTCCAATAAATGGTGCTGGGACTGCTTGATACCCACATGAAAAAAAGAAAAGAATAAAGTTGGACCCCTATTTCACATCACATGCAATAACTAACGCAAAAAAAATGGATCATAGACTTAAATTTTAGGGATAAAACTCTTAGAAGAAAATATAGGAGTAAATCTTCATGACCTTGGATCAGCCAGAGGTTTTTTTGCTATAACATCAAAAGCACAAGCAACAAAAGAAAAATAATAGATAATATTAAATCTTAAAACTTTTGTGCCTCCAAGGATACCGTCAATAACATGAAAATGCAACACACAGAATGGTAGAAAACATTTTCAAACCATGTATCTGATAAGGGACTTGTATCAAAAATATATAAAGAACACTTACCACTCAACAACAAAAAGACAAATGACCCAAAAAAAAAAAGAAAAAAGAAAAATGACCCAACTTAAAAATTGGCCAAAGACTTGAGTAGACATTTCTCCGAAGAAGATATACAAATGGCCAATAAGCACACGAAAAGATGCTCAACATAACTAATCTTCAGGGAAATTCAAATCAAAACTACAATGAGATATCACCTCATATCCATTAGGATGGCTACTATAAAAAAAAAACAAAACAGAAAACAAGTGTTGGTGAAGATGTGGAGAAACTGGAACACTTGTGCACTGTTGGTGGGAATGTAAAATGGTACAGCCACTGTGGAAAGCAACAGGGTGGTTCTTTAAAAAACAATTTTTTTTTAATGGCCAAATGATCCAGCAATTACACTTCTGGGTACATACCCAAAAGGACTGAAAGCAGGGTCTTGAAGGGATCTCTCTACACCTATGTTCATGTCAGCATTATTCACAATAGCTAAAACATACAAGCAACCTAGTACTTATTGATGGATGAATGGATAAGCAAAATGTGGTATGTACATACAGTGGAATATTATTCAGCCTTTTTAAATGAAGGAAATTCTGGTATATGCTATAATATGGATAAACCTTGAAGACGTTATGCTAGGTAAAATAAAACAGTCACAAAAAGAAAATATTATATAATTCCACTTATATGAAGTACTTAAAGTAGTCAAATCATAAAGACAAAAAGTATTAATGGTGGTTGTCAGAGGCTGGGGTAGGGGAAAATGGGGAGTTCTTATTTAATGGGTACAGAGTTTCAGTTTTTCAAGATAAAAAGAATGGAGATGAATGGTGGTGATGGTTGCCAAACAAGGTAAATGTAATTAATACCACAGAACTGTGCACTTTGAAATGGTTAAGATGGTAAATTTTATGTTAAGTATATTTTGCCACAATAAAAATAAAAGTTAAGCGTAGAGTTACCATGTGACCCAGCAATTCCACTCCTAGGTGTGTACCTAGGGGAATTGAAAATATGGCCACACAAAAACTTGTACACAGGGCTTTCCTGGTGGCGCAGTGGTTGAGAGTCCGCCTGCTGATGCAGGGGACACGGGTTCGAGCCCCGGTCTGGGAAGATCCCACATGCCGCGGAGCGGCTGGGCCCATGAGCCATGGCCGCTGAGCCTGCACGTCCGGAGCCTGTGCTCCGCAACGGGAGAGGCCACAACAGTGAGAGGCCCACGAACCGCAAAAAAAAAAAAAAAACTTGTACACAAATGTTCATAGCGTTACTCATAATAACCAAAAATTGGAAACAATTTAAGTGTCCATCAACTGAAGAATGAATAAACAAACTGGTATATCCACAAATGGAATATTATTCAGCCATAAAAACAACTGAAGTACTAATCCATGCTACAGCACAGATGAACCTTGAGAACACTATGCTAAGTGAAAGAAGGCATTCACAAAAGGCCACCTACTGCATTACCCCATTTATATGAAATATTCAGAAGAGGCAAATCCGTAGAGACAAAGTAAATTAGTGGTTGCCATAGGCCTGCGAGTGGGGGCAGTGGGAAATGTCTGCTAATTGGTACAGAGTTTCTTTCTGCGGTGTTAACGATGTTTTAAAATTCAATTTGGCGATGGTTTTGTCCAACATACTTTGTGTGTGTCAACATACTAAAACCCACTGAGCTATATACTCTTAAAGGGAGAATTTTATGGTATGTGAATTATATTTCAACAAAACTGTTATAAAAAGAACTTTCTACAGAGAAAATGCAGCTGTAGCATCGAGTGGCTCCTCGCACAATTCCACAGTCTGTCACTCACATAGACTAAGAGATAAACGATGCTCCCTCGGGTGGGCAACATGGTGGCCCTGCTCAGACAATTTTCCAGGTAAATTCTACCAAGCTGTCAGGAATGTATAATTCTAATATTATACAAATATTACATATATTGGGCTTCCCTGGTGGCGCAGTGGTTGAGAGTCCGCCTGCTGATGCAGGGGACACGGGTTCGTGCCCCGATCCGGGAGGATCCCACATGCCGCGGAGCGGTTGGGCCCGTGAGCCATGGCCGCTGAGCCTGCGCGTCCGGAGCCTGTGCTCCGCAACGGGAGAGGCCACAACAATGAGAGGCCCTCGTACCGCAAAAAAAAAAAATTACATATATTTTCCATAGAATAAATAGGCAACACTCTCCAACTCATTTGTGGTTGGCACCATCTTAATCCCCAATCCAGGGGAGGGCAGTATAAGAAGGAAAAATTTCAGGCTAATTCAATAAATAGATTTAAGGATCCTAGACAAACTATCAGCTGATTTCAGCAATAGATTAAAAAGATACTCCATCATGACCAAGTAATATTTAAATGCAAGGTTGGGGACTTCCCTGGTGGTCCAGTGGTTAAGACTCCACACTTCCACTGCAGGGGGCACAGGTTTGATCCCTGGTCAGGGAATTAAGATCCCGCACGCTGCGCGGTGCGGCCAAAATAAATAAATAAATAAAAAGAATAAATAAAATGAATAAATAAATGCAAGGTTGGTTTAACATTAGTAAATCAATCAATGTAATTCACCACGTTAATAACTTAAATGAATCATATATGGCCATCTCAAAAGATATACTGGTAGAAAAAAATTTATTACTGATTAGAGGGGAAAAAAAATCCTAGGAAACTAGGGATAGAAAGGAATATTCTTAACCTGATAAAGGTTATTTATACACATACACACACAAACACACACACACACCCATACACACAGAAAGAGCTAACATTATATTAAATGATGAAATGTTGAAAGCATTCATTTAGATCAAAATCAAGAACAATACAAAGAGCCTGCAATCATGACTCCCTTTCGTAAGCTCCCAGGTATTCTCGTGGTGGTGATCCAAGCGCCCTCTGTGAGAAATTCTCGGCTGGAGAAACCAGTTGCCTATTGAGATGGCTTCCTGTTTCAGGTGCCCAAGCCCACCTACCCAACACCACTCCCAGCCACTGATCTGGCTCTGCTTCTGTTCCTTCATAATTATCCCACTACTCTATTTCATTTTTCTTGGATCTTTACAATAGCTCTGTGAGACAGATATTATCTCCATTTCACAGATAAGGAAACTGAGGCTTGGAGAGGTTACACGTCTTGTCCAAATTCCCACAGTAAGCGGCAGAGCTCCAGTGCCAGGCTGGGAAATGCTGGAAGCACCTCTGGAATCTTCCTGCCTGTGCCCCTAAATTAACGCTTCCAGGACAATACGGTGAGTTTACCTGTAGCCTGGGGGCCAAGGCTACCGTTAACAAAAGATTCTCAATTTGACACAAAATACTCTTGTTTCCTGGCCAAGTGTCATGCCATGTTCCATATTAACTTGCTGTCTAGACTTCCCTGCTTGTCTCTAGGTTGGGTCTGTGTAGGAGTCAACAGCTAGATATTTATTCCATTCCTTGAGCTGTTTGTTCACATCTTTCACAACTCCCTAATGTACCCAGGTCTGTTATTAGACACAGGGAGACTTGAAATTGTGAGGCACGTACCCAGGTCCTACCTTCTACAGGAAGGGAGAACTGTCCTTTCCTGTGAGTAGTCCATTAGGAGGAATGCACCAGAATTAGAACCCTGAGGATGCCAAGAGGCGCTGCCCCACTCTCCTCTGATGGGTGAGGCTCAGAGAGGGTAGGGAAGTGGCCCAGGCCACACAGCTGGTTGATATACGAAGGGAGAGGTGGCCGTATAGGGCAGCCTGCAGAGGTGCCAACCAACAGCTGAAGGGGCTCAGGGAAGGGAGAGGGCACCTGCAGCTCCACGGAGAAGGAGGCCAGAAAGGCGGGTGGAGGGGCAAGGGAGGTAAGCCTTCTTCAAACAGAGGTCAAGAGAAGTGAATATCCAATCTGGTGGGAAGTCTAGAGAGAGTACCAGTGTGGCTGGAGAAGAGGGTTTACAGATGAAAAACAGTGGGGGAGGTGGGTAGGGGTTGGGCCTGTGAATACCAGGCAGGGAGCTAGGGTGGGAGTCTGTGGGAGGGGCTGCTTAACGTCTCCTCCCAACACACTCCACCCCTCCAAGTGCGGAGTGCACAGGAGAGCTGATAATAATAATAACGGCCAACATTACTGACTTCACCATATGCCAGGCACTTCCCATAGGTTACCTCATTTAATCTTTACCATTACCTGAGGAAGAGATTCTAGCACCACCCCATTTTACAGATGCAGAAACTGAGGTAGGGAGACTAAGGGCACTCTGCCCAAGGTCATTCTGCAGACCAAGTACTGGAACCCACAGAGCCCACCAAAAGTAAACTTAATATTTCTATGAAGTATCCTATTTTAAATACTCATGAAAATTATGCATTTACTCCTTAATATGTTTGCATCTGTTTGAATATTTTAAAAATGCCTTTCCCCCTCCCCCACTAAATCCTCAAATAAAACTACCCTCCGGGCAGGCAGAGCCACTGTGTTTCCTCTGTGGCCGCATGAAACTTGGGCGTGATGCTGGGAAACCCAGGAGCCCAAGGAAGGTTCTGAAGTAAACGGATGTGACGTGTGACGTTGGTTCTCTGCCTCTGACTGGTGCCATTTTACTAAAGAGAAAATTGTCATCTCCATCATTTATGAAAAACCGGACAGAGAAGACACATTAATCTTCAGCCCTCAGGGGCGGTCCGGTGCTCACCCTCAGAACGCCCATACATTCAGAATCCTAGCAGTTTACCCAAGGTCCCCAGTGAGACCATTCTCTCTCCTTCACTTCTTTCCTGGGCAGAGTCTCTGAACCCAACCTTGACCAAAACTCCCAGGAAGATATCCGAACAGATACCCATAATCCCCGCCCCAAGAGTTCCCACACCTGCCCCCTGATTTCCCAGCTCCAGGCCTTTACTCATGCCATTTCTTCACTTGGAGTGCTCTCCCCGCCCCCCAAATTCTACCCATCCTCAAACCCAATCTTACAGGTCGCCCCCTTTGTGGAGACATCCCTGATTCCCTCCTCCCCCATGATGGAAGTGACCAATCCCTCTTCTGAACCCATCTGTCCCTCTCTGAGCACACACCCTAATCCACTTTGCAACGGAAGTGCTCCTGAACGATTTAAAATCTTCCCAGCCAACACAGAGCCCCTTAAGGCCAGGATTTGTATGTGATTCTCCTCTGGGCCCCGCACAGAGTAACACCTTGCACATAGTAGGCAGTCAATAAAAATGTCACGAGTGAATGAATCAAAAGATCACCATGTCCCCGCTAATCACAGCCACTAGTTCTCCGTGAGTAGGACCAACCGGGGCAGTGCACCAGGAAGAGATGTCTACAGCCTTGTGAGAACAGAGGTGGGCCACCTGCCCAACAGCATTGTGGGAACCTGGTCTCATTTCCAGTGTGTCTGTTACCTGCCGCATCCTCATCTCTGCCCTTCAACAGCTCCGCATCCTTCTGATTTTCCCCCGATGCCATCTTGCTGGCATCACCTAGCCGCGCAGGCTTTCAGGAAGAGGGTTTTGTGGTTTGTCTCCTCTTAACCTTCCATTCATGATGCTGAGATCATTTGGGATTTATTTTTCTGGGGAAAGTCGTAAGGGCTTGGCGGTCGGCTGGGTGGAAAGGAGATCTCCCCTCCCTCCCTGACATCCTCCAGATGAAATATCCATGAAACAACAGTTATTCTTGTTCAAAGAGGAAGGAAACATAACACCGAAACAAGGGTGTAATGAGATGACGTTTACTTTGCAAGGGAAGGAGGAGGTGCACCACTGGCGCAGCTCACAAGCAGCATGACCTCGCCTAATGCTTATGAAAAATGCAGATTATCAATGTATCCCCGGTGTTTTGGGGTAGCTGCCCTTGAGCACCCAGGCACAGGCGGATCAATAACTCTCTTCATAGCCTCAACGCACACCTGGCCTGGGCCTCCTGCAAAGGATGAGAACAACCACAAAGCCACACTCTGAGGTGACTCTGCCCCTGGCCTGCTTTCAAGCACCCCCAGGAGCGTCCTTAAAAAATTGGTACTCAGACAAGGGCTGCTAGCTTCACCTCTGTAGCTTGAATCAGTAGTCTCAATAATGACTCTGCTTCGGGAAAAAATACAGATGTCACAGGGAAGGGCTACAACTTAAACGGTTTTAGGATCACTTCTGTTTCCAGGTTTGGTGTAGGTGAGGGAAACAGGAGGTCGAATTCCCCAATGGGAGTCTGGGAGGGGCTCCTTGAAGAGAGTGGGTGTACACAGAGCAGACTGGTTGAAGACATAGCAGTCGCCATGTTGCAGAGGCCAAGCCCTAGTCCCAGCCTGGAACTCAACCACCGGAACAACAGCACGTACCTGGGGCACCTGTTCTATGCTGAACAGCCTGGGGAGCTTCAGGCTTAGCATCTTGAAGCCGAGCTGGGAAGACTGGTGGGTGACGGCCGGTCCCTGTCACCAGGCCTCGCTCAAAGTTCTGACATGGCTCCGGATGCCTCTGGCCAGCCGGTGTCCGAGCTGCTTCACTGAAAGAATACAGCGTGAAGAACTCCAGTGAGTGTCAGCCTAACTCCAGCTGGATCAAGACTGTCAGATTGTTTCCCTAAGGGACATACCCTTGCTTGTGATGGCAAAATAACCAGGCTTCCTTAAAAACAATAGTGAAACTCTCAGACGGCTGAGTCATTCACTCCGAGAGTGATAGAGGGAGGTACTTAAATCATAATAGGGCAATCATAAAATTACAGCAGCTGGAAAGGGCCATAGAGGTCACCCAGTGCCCTCATGTTGCGCAAGAGGATCAGAGGGGTGGAGTAACTTCCCCAAGGTCACACAGCTCCGGGAGACCTGGGGCTGCTCCCTCTCCCTGCATCAGGTGCTACACCTGGACAGACAGTGTGATCCCGGGTCCGAGTCCATCAGGCGCTGTGCTCCAGATCACCCAAAGAGATGCAGCACTTCCACAAGGCTGACTGGAGCGTGGCTGCCCTAAGACACGCCAAAGGACCAGACCAGGTAAATCCGAGGCGCTCTGAATCAGAGCAACAGGGCTGCTTAAACGCAGGATTCAGACTGTTTAATAAGCCGTGAGTAATGTAAACTAGAGGAACCCAAAGTCCTCAGGGCAGGTCCAAGACACTGAAAAATACTAGCTGGGTTCTGCAGAGAAAGAGCGGAGCTAGGAGTTTACCATAGTCCGTGCCTCACCTACTCCCCAGATCTGCCACCTCCTCAGAGCCCCACGGACGGGTTCTGTCCCTGCCTCCGAAGGCCCCAAGACCTTGCCTGTACCTCTCCTGCAGCGCCATCCACATCTGCCTGCAGGCAAAACTACCCGCCTAGGCCTTGTCTCCCCTGCACCCCCATCCGCCCCAGCTGGGGAGGACCCTCCTGAGATGGTTGGAAACGCAGGGTGTGTGCCTGGCTCATCCCAGGCCTTCAGCAAATGCTTATTTAACGATGCATCCTTGGAACTTAAAGGGATTTTTTTGTTTTTGTGGTTTGTTTATACTTTTGCTTTTTATTATAGTTCTTTAGGTCCTATGCATTATTATCTGGAACTATGTAGCAAAATATAATATAGTTATGTTTCATCGTAAGTATGCATCTTTATGGTGTAAGCAATCATTCATAATAATTGCTGGTGTAAGCAATTATTCATAATAGTCAAAAGGTGGAAATGAGAGGGATAGAGAAGGATAATTAAATAGTTTAGAAATCCCACTAGGGGCTTAAAGACAGGGAGGAAGGGAGTTTGGGAGACTGTTATAAACTAATGACCACTCAAGAAAAGAATCCAGTAACCTAGCAACAGTCAGCACTACCTTGAAGGAAGACCAGGTGCATCTGAGCGCCAGACACACTCAAGCCACAAACCCTGAGAGTTACAACACAAGACAATAGATATGGGGTCTGAATCTTGTTACATGAAGTCAGGGAGTTAATGGTCCTTAAAGAGTAGCATCTCTGCATGTAACCAAGACAGGAATATAGGTGAAAGGGGAAAGAAACTGAGATGAATTACTATATTTAGTATATGTTACCACTCTTTTGCTAACATACGTATGATTTAAATAGTGCCATGACAGTCCCGGTTAAACCATGTAGGGTCAAAGGAGGAACTAATGATGTAAGCCTTGACGTCTGCCCAAGAATGTAAGCCTTGACGTCTCCCCTCCCTACTTTTGCTTTGATTATAAAAATGTATCCCTCTTTCTTCTCGCGGCTGTGCTCCGTTGCCCGCCCGCTTGTCTCTCTCACAAGCATCTTATGCTAATAAACTCACCCTGTGCCCATTGCTTTGCCTCACGCTGAATTCTTTGTGCAATGAGACAAAAGAACCTGAGCTTCAGTAAGTCCTGACACCAGGTGAGCCGCTTCAATTAAAAGCCAGTGGGTTCGAGACCCCTCCTAAGTCAGAGCTCGTGGGTTCAGGTCCCAATCCGAGGTGCGGCTGAGTTACCATTCAAGAAGGAGTGCTTCAGAAACAACCCAAGTGTCCACCAGCAGGTGAACAGAGAAACTAGCAAATAAGCAAAATGCAATCTACACATGCAATGGAATATTACTCAGTCTTCAAAAGGAATGAAGTTCTGATGCACGCTACAACATGGATGAAAACTTGAAAACATTATGCCAGGTGAAATAAGGCAGGCACGAAAGGCCAAATATCGTGTGATTCCAGTTATGTGAGGGGCCTGGAATAGGCAAGTTCAAAGAGACAGAATAGAGGCTGGCGAGGGAGGGAGGAACGGGGGCTGTTGTTTAAGGGGTACAGAGTTTCTGTTTGGGAGGATAAAAAGTTCTGGAAATGGGTAGTGGTGATGGTTGCTCACTACTGTAAACGTAAAATGCACTTAAAAATGATAAATTTTATGTTGTGTATATTTTACCACAATAAAAAAAGTTTAAAAATATTTCTGAATGTGTTCATTGCAGCTCTATTTACAATAACCCGGAGATGGAAACAACCTAAGTGTCCATCATCAGATGAATGGATAAAGAAGATGTGGCACATATATACAATGGAATATTACTCAGCCATAAAAAGAAACGAAATTGAGCTATTTGTAATGAGGTGGATGGACCTAGAGTCTGTCATACAGAGTGAAGTAAGTCAGAAAGAGAAAAACAAATACCGTATGCTAACACATATTATGGAATTTAAGAAAAAAAAATGTCATGAAGAACCTAGGGGTAAGACAGGAATAAAGACACAGACCTACTAGAGAATGGACTTGAGGATATGGGGAGGGGGAAGGGTAAGCTGGGACAAAGTGAGAGAATGGCATGGACATATATACACTACCAAACGTAAAACAGATAGCTAGTGGGAAGCAGCCGCATAGCACAGGGAGATCAGCTCGGTGCTTTGTGACCACCTAGAGGGGTGGGATAGGGAGGGTGGGAGGGAGGAAGACCCAAGAGGGAAGAGATATGAGAACATAAGTATATGTATAACTGATTCACTTTGTTATAAAGCAGAAACTAACACACCATTGTAAAGCAATTATACTCTAATAAAGATGTAAAAAAATTTCTGAATGCAAAATAATATAGAAAATAATTTTTTAAAGCACATGTACATTTTACCCAGGTTAAAAAATAAAAGTTGATACTTTGCAAACAAATGAACAACACTGATGTAAGTGGGCCTGGCACGCCTTGGTCCTCCTGGTTTTCTGATCTAAATAACCAAGACACTTTCACTCCCAGATGTACCACTAATTCACCTGGTGGCAGGATGAGAGGCAACGGTCTGGTACCAGGGGAGACTCAGGCACATCAGAAAAACCTCTAGCAATAGTGGGACCAAGGTTAGGTTTCCACAGACTTGCCCACCTTGGTCCCCTGGTTCTCCCTGGATTTCAATGTCATGGGCAAGAAAAAGGAAAGAAATGGTCCCTACTCTCACAGCACACACCATCCAGGAAGGATGACCCGACAAAACATACAAAAGGAGGGTAATACTTAGCAGCATACAATTCACACACTTCATTCAACCAGTGTGTCCGGCATTTTTATCATGTGACGAATAAGGTTAAGGGCTCGATGTAGAGCTGATTACACCCTGTGAGCTGCAGCAGCTGGAGGGAAAAGGAGAATTTAACTGAAATAAAAATCGCATAGGTTAGTGACACATAGAATGGAGGAAAATAGGTGTCCTCCATACCATTGTATTCCTATGTTGCACAGGAAAACATTTTTAAAAAGATGAAAAGACAGTCCTTGTCCCCAAGAAGTGTATAAAGGAAAAGATGACACAGATATGCACCCAACTAACCAAGACAAGTCACCCTCGAAGGACAGGAACCCTCATCCACTCTGTGCCAAGCCTGTGCTGGTCACCTTGCCTGCCCACCTGGTCTCCTTCACCTTCACCACTCCGTCTCAGGAATTAAGGCAGAGCAGTTAAGGGCCTCGGGGCTGGATTCAAGCCACATGGGTTTAAAGACTGGTTTGCCATTTCCTGTGCAATTCCAGGCAAGGAACTTAACTCCTTGTGCCTTAGTTTCCCCATCTGTGAAATGGAAATAACAGCAGTTACTTTCTGCATAGGGTGGTGGTTATGATTAAAAGAGAGAACCTATGTGAAGGGCCTGCCATAAAGTAAAGATCCAAAAAACGCTTGCTATTGTTAATCATTTTCAGATATGAAACTGATTTTATATTTTGCAGGCAGGAAAACCGAAGCGTTGGAAAGTTAGGGGGCTTGCCAAAGATGCTATCATTTGATTTCCGGTTTGCGTGGATGTCTGTGGAGGGAGGTTGGGGTGGGGATGGGGATGCTTCTGGAGTTGTGTTATTTGATCTGAGGACTACAGGCTACGTAGAGAGATTGGAGACTTCGAGACTGCATTCTGTGGGACCCTAAGTTACATTCCAGGGACCACTTTTGTGGGGGTGGACGTTGTACCAGTAACTAGGAGAAACAGAAAGGTTACTTCTACCCCTATTTCAACCAGAAGATGTCTTGGTTGAAATTTTTCTTAATTATAGTAAAAAATATAATAACACAAGTCCTCTCTCTGAGAAAGAAAATATAAGAGGCATAAGTTTCCTTTTAAGAGAAGTCACTTTGATTAAGGGGAATTAAGTCTTAGCACAAAGCACTAGGACTTAATTTTTCTTTGCTACTGAGAAAAGATGAAAAATACAGTGTTCACTATGATGTTTATAAACTAGATGCTGAACAACGACCCTCTTTGCCAATTAATCAGGTTGAGACAAAACTCACAGGTAAGACCAAACTTGATGTTGCTGTTTCAACAGGTGGAGATTTCTTGTGTGGTGTTTTTCCACCATTTAAAGAAATAAGGACTCTCCCATTAATACATTGTTATTTTGCATGTAAAATGTAAACTTTTATGTTTGTCAATACTGTGAAACATCCATGGACGATCATGGGCAGTGACTAAAGCATAGCTGATGATTTCTATGTTGTGCCCATTGTTAATCATTTCAGATTAACTGCACATAAAATGAACTCACTGGTCTTTTTAGCCATCACAAACTAAAGTTCTTAATTTCACCAACATTGTAAAAACCAGAGTGTAATTTCCAGTATTTCAAACTGCAGCTTGGTTTGTTGTCTCTTTTCACAGAGGTCTTAGAAATAAGACTGAATAAAACAAAAGGCTTCAGAGAATTCTGAAATCAAAACACAATGTGAGGGACTTCCCTGGTGGTCCAGTGGCTAAGACCCCGTGCTCCCAATGCAGGGGCCCCGGGTTCGATCCCTGGTCAGGGAACTAGGTCCCACATGCCACAACTAAGAGTTCGCATGCTGCAATGAAAAGATCCCACATGCCGCAACTAAGACCCAACACAGCCAAATACATAAATAAATATTTTTAAAAATGCACAATGTGAAGCTTTGCTGATATTTCAACAGTATATTGGTGTTCCATATAGGATTTCATTTAAAAGAGGATCCACAGCTTTAAAATATGTTTTAAAGCAGCTTTAAAAAAAAAAAAAAGAAAATGGGCTGTTATACACTTTCAGGGACCTGCCAAGTTCTCCTGATTTAGCCCTAAAAAAAAAAAAGACAAATCACAACAACAAAACCACCACCAGGAGGTTTCAGGCTAGTCCTGGCAGATTTAACCAAGGGAAATTAACAAGAGGTGAAATTTGCACCTGACTTCTTATCTGTTTCAGGCTAGTGCTCTATCCATATTCCTGGATCCTCCCCCAGTAAACTTTAGCCTACACACTGTGTATCCCAGGCCTTAAAGGACATGGCCAGCAAAACTTATCACCTCCCGAATGAATATGTTTACATATTAGGTGGCTGACTATAAACTGATGGGCTGTTTCCCCAATGAGAGGGTCCAAAAAAATATACAACTTCTAGGGATGCAAATGGTACACACTCTCTTTATCACATTAATTTATTAATTTAGTTAGACGTACCTATTTAGAATCCCTTACCATATCCAACATAGTATTAATTTATTTATTTTAATAAATTTATTTATTTTGGCTGCGTTGGGTCTTCGTTGCTGTGCGCGGGCTTTTTCTAGTTGCGGTGAGCGGGGGTTACTCTTCATTGTGGTATGAGGGCTTCTCATTGCAGTGGCTTCTCTTGTTGCGGAGCTCGGGCTCTAGGCGCGCGGGCTTCAGTAGTTGTGGCTCGCAGGTTCAGTAGTTGTGGCTCGTGGGCTCACTAGTTGTGGCTCGTGGGCTCTAGAGCACAGGCTTAGTAGTTGTGGCGCGTGGGCTTAGTTGCTCTGCGGCACGTGGTATCTTCCTGGAGCAGGGCTCGAACCCGTGTCCCCCGCATTGGCAGGCAGATTCTTAACCACCGCACCACCAGGGAAATCCCAGTATTAATTTTAAAATATTGTTTTTCCACTCCTAGTTCATAGAAATGTGTGTTCACAATCTTTGCATGCATCTTTGACAACAGTATCTTCATAACACAGCCACTTTTTGGAGTCACCTAACACAGTTTAAGTAAAATATTCTCAGGCTTCCCTGGTGGCGCAGTGGTTGAGAGTCCGCCTGCCGATTCAGGGGACACGGGTTCGTGCCCCGGTCCGGGAAGATCCCACATGCCGCGGAGCAGCTGCGCCCGTGAGCTATGGCCGCTGAGCCTGCGCGTCCGGAGCCTGTTGCCCCGCAGCGGGAGAGGCCACAACAGTGAGAGGCCCGAGTACCGCAAAAAAAAAAAAAAAAAAAAAAAATCTCATTTCCATCTAAGTTATTCGAAAGCTACACTTTTTGAAGCTGTGTTTAATGCTATTGCTAAAAATGTACCCCAAGTATTCATTCGCTATTATGACACTGTAGGCAGTTTGCTTTCAAACACTTCACACAGACAGTGTGATGTGAAAATGTTAGTTTTAACCCATACCCCTGGGGTGGTGGTTCATTAGCATTTGAAACACAAACCTTAAGTTCACATTCCAGAGGCCACAACTTTGGTTCAGTTGGAGTTATTTTGGATCAACACCAGAGGGTTTACTAATTAGCCAGATGGATGCTGTCTCATTGGAGAAATGAGTGGAATTAGAGAAATGTACACTGATGAGAAGTGTTGCCCAGGCACCCTCCCTCCTGCATGAGCAGAGGATGCCCCAAAGCGGCTCCCCCTCTGAATGAGCCCAGATGAGCCTTACCAGGAGGATTCTGGGCTTGAACCCATAAGAAGTTCAGCTGACGCATGCCACCAGACAGCTGTCACATCAGCTCACACGAACTTTCAAGAAAGGTGCTTAAGAGCCCCTAAGAGGGTAGGTTGCAAGGACTTCTGCCAACAAAACAGGTCATCTTAATGTTTTTGTGCCCGCTTGGGGGAAAATATTTGTTTGGGGGGAGGGGCAGGGGGTGGGACTCAGCCTGAGACTCCCGCTGTGCTGCGCCACCTGCCGGTCAGGTTGGGGGTCCTCTAGCCCTCATGGACCTCGAAGTACTGATAGTGCCTGAGACGGTATTTCCAGGAACTTCACATGTGCTCGGCTGGAAGTCACACCACCACTTTGTGTACCACTAAGACCGAAAAAAAATTGTCGCCAATTATAATCGTGAGACAGCACTGATTGGAAATGAATCCTGATTTCAGAGCTGTTTTAATGTTTAAAAAAAAACGTGCACGTAGTAATGGATGAAATACAGTGAGGGTAAACGAGTGATTGGCTCGGGTCAGTCTGCATAGCTACTCTCTCCAGACCCACTACTCTGGTTTTTACAGAGATCATTAAAAGCTCCTTCACAACAAAACCAGTACTTGCAAATGGAAGACCAGATTCCTGGGAATAAATCTCAATCTGTATTACATTTTTTGTCCTTCTCTCTTTTTAAATTGATTGTGTATGTCAGGTGTCTTCTGAAAGGATCCCAAACAAGCATTGATGGCGAGAGTTTCAGGTGACCGTGACTTCCTTCAAGCAGCCCATACAGCCCATTGTTCAACATACAGGAACAGAGCGACCCTAAACAGGAAGAACTCTGGATGGACCCAGCTCCCTCTTTTCTGAAAAATGTTATGTTGGAAAACATAAAATTCCTTGCTGGGCATACATAGCAAAGGCAAAGAATGCTGTTTGGAAGGGAATCTCTCCATTGCTTGCTTTTAGAAAACTACAAGCATGAGATCAGGAAGTTCCTGAGAAGAGGTCATACATTTGACCCAAAGAAGTGAGGTTACCAGCAGGAGTTCAGGTTCCGTGAGAAACCAGTGGGGAGTAAGTGGAGAGAGGACCAGAGTCACCTTTTGCCCCTACTCATCAGTCCGTCCTAGGCTGGGTGGGCCCCAGAGCTGTCTGAACGCTGACTGGTCCTGATAAGGCCCCAGCTTCCTGGATGTGGCGGGAGGCTGCTAGCTAAGGGGCAGCTGCTGGTGAGGCTCGGGGTCTGAGTCACACTTCAGACCCTCTGCCTCCTCCAGGCCTGCCGAGATGTCCTTCATGGTAAACAGAAAACAGCTCTGAGCCCAGGAGGTGACCGGGCAGAGTTCCCATTCCATCCCTGTACCAGAGGACCACCAAAGGTCCTCAATACCACAGAGGACTAACGTGCCCTTGGGGAAGAGGGTGGGAGGCAGAGCCTAGAAGCAGCCCCCACGTCACCTTCAGACGTGAAAATTAAGATCTTTTGAGTATCAAAGGACACTATCAAGAAACCAATAAGAGCCCATCGACAGACGAATGGATAAAGAAGATGTGGTACATAAATGCAATGGAATATTGCTCAGCCATGAAAAGGAACGAAACTGGGTCATTGGTACAGACGTGGTTGGACCTAGGGACTCTCATACAGAGCGAAGTAGGTCAGAAGAGAAAAACAAATACCGTACGCTAACACATACATATGGAACCTAAAAAAAAAATGGTACCCATGAACCTAGTTGCAGGGCAGGAATAAAGATGTAGACTCAGAGAATGGACTTGAGGACACGGGGTGGGAGGGCGAAGCTGGGGCAAAGTGAGAGTAGCATCGACATATATACGCTACCGAATGTAAAATAGTCGGCTGGTGGGAAGCAGCCGCATAGCACAGGGAGACCAGCTCGGTGCTTTGAGATGACCTAGGGGGGTGGGATAGGGAGAATGGGAGGGACATGCAAGAGGGAGGGGATATGGGGACATGTGTATGCATATGGCTGATTCACTTTGTTGTGCAACAGAAACTAACACAGTATTGTGAAGCAATTATACTCCAATAAACATCTATTAAAGAAAAAAGAGAGAAAAACAAATATCATCTATTAACACATAAATGTGGAATCTAGAAAAATGGTACAGATGAACCGGTTTGCAAGGCAGAAATAGAGACACAGATGTAGAGAACAAACGTATGGACACCAAGGGGGCAAAGCAGTGTTGGGGTGGTGGTGGTGGGATAAATTGGGAGATTGGGATTGACATGTATACACTAATATGTACAAAATGGATAACTAATTTAAAAAAAGAAAAAATATATTGACAGATAAAAAAAAGTAATAAGACAGCCCACAGAGTGGGAGAAAATATTTGCAAACCACATATCTGATAAGAGATTAATATCCAGAATATATAAAGAGCTCCTACAGCTCAACAACAACAAAAATCAAACAACCCAGTTCAAAATGACTTGAATAGACCTTTCTCCAAAGAAAATATACAAATGGCCAATAAGTACACAAAAAGGTGCTCAGCACCACTAGTCATTAGGAAAATGCAAATCAAAACCACAATGAGATACCACTTCACACCCATTAGGTTGGCTATTACAAAAAAGAAAGAAAGAAAGAAAAGAACAAGTGCGGATGAGGATATGGAGAAATTGGAACCATAGTGCATTGCTGATGGCATTATCAAACGGTGTAACTCCTGTGGAAAACAGTATGGTAGTTCTTCAACGGGTTAAACATAGAATTACCATATGATCCAGCAATTCCACTCCTCAGTATATATGCAAAAGAATAGAAAGCAGGGACCAAACAGATGTTTGTACACCCATGTTCACAGCAGCATTAGTTACAATAGTCAAAAGGTAAAGACGATCTAAGTGTCCATCAACAGATGAATGGATAAGCAAGATGTGGTATATACATACAATAGAATATTATTCAGCCTCAGAATGGAGTGAAATTCTGACACATGCTACAACACGGATGAACCTTGAAACCATGCTAAGTAAAATAAGCCAGACGCCAAAGGACAAATATTGTATGATTTCACTTATATCCGGTACAAAGTCAAATCCATAGAGAGAGAAAGTAGAATGGTGGTTGCCAGAGGCTAGGGGGAGGAAGGAATGGGGAGTAATTGTTTAATGGGTACAAGAGTTTCTGTTTGGGATGATGAAAAAGTTCTGGAAATGGATAGTGGTGATGGTTGCACAACACTGTGAATGTACTTTGTGTCACTGAATTGTACACTTAAAAATAGTTAAGGGCTTCCCTGGTGGCGCAGTGGTTGAGAGTCCGCCTGCTCATGCAGGGGACGCGGGTTCGTGCCCAGGTCCGGGAAGATCCCACATGCCGCGGAGCGGCTAGGCCCGTGAGCCATGGCCGCTGAACCTGCGCGTCCGGAGCCTGTGCTCCGCAGTGGGAGAGGCCACAACAGTGAGAGGCCCGCGCACCGCAAAGAAAAAACAACAAAAAAAAGTTAAAATGTTAAAGTTTATCTTGTGTATATTTTACTGCAATAAAAAGAAGTATATTTTTTAAAAAAGCATTGTGAGTTTTATAGTCTGCTCCATAACCTAGCTATGTTTGTATTAATATAAAATTTTATTTTCTCCAAATCTTCCAGAAAAAGTATAAATCATAAATGTACATATTGTCTTCATCCCTACACATTGCTATAACAAAATACCATTACCTGGGTAGCTTATAAACAACGAATATTTATTCCTCACAGTTCTAGAGGCTGGAAGTTCAAGACCAGTGTACCAGCATGGCTGGGCTCTGGTGAAGGCCCTCTTCCAGGCTGCAGACTGCCAACTTCATGCTGTGTCCTCACATGGCAGAAGGGGCAAGGGGGCTCTCTTGGGCCTCTTTTATAAGGGCACTAAACCCATTCACGAAGGCTCTGCCTAATTACCTCCCAAATGCCCCACCTCCTAATACCAACACACAGCGTTAGGATTCTAACATATGAATTCTGGGGGGATGTACATATTCAGACCATAGCACGCATACACACACATATACATACAGAGGAATTATATACAACTTACTGCTGCAAAATCCCTCCTTCTTTGAGAAGCACAGACTAGTACAACCACCCTTAATCCTATTCTATTGATAAAGACCCCAGATAGGAAATGACTTGTCTGAGGTCACTCAACGTCGGCTTGGCAAGGTCAGGATGAAACGAGGTCTGTAATGAACAGTGGGAACATATACATAGATGGACAACAGGATTTGAAAGACCAGCAGTCCCAGTGCCAGTTCCGAAACCCACCACAGGGAGAGAAGGACCAAATCCCAGGAGAGTGAGCGCGTCTCTCCTTAGCTGGATGACTTGTACCTGAACTCCAGCCTGCCCACAGCCAGGGTCACATGCCCACCTCAGCAAAATACACACAACTTCCAGAGAGCTTGCTGGTAATTAAAACCACGATTACCGGGTCTGTTAATGCAGTGTTTTCCAAACTGAAGGTCACAACCTGTCAGTAGATCATAAAATCAATTTCGTGGATCATGACTAGCATTTAAAAATAGAATAGTTTGGGGCTTCCCTGGTGGCGCAGGGGTTGAGAGTCTGCCTGCCGATGCAGGGGACGCGGGTTCGTGCCCCGGTCTGGGAAGATCCCACATGCCGCAGTGCGGCTGGGCCTGTGAGCCATGGCCGCTGAGCCTGCGCGTCCGGAGCCTGTGCTCCACAACGGGAGAGGTCACAACAGTGAGAGGCCCGCGTACTGCAAAAAAAAGAATAGTTTGCAAAATAAAAGAACAGAAAATATCAGCGTATTGCATACAGTACAGATAAGTATCATTTTGTGATATTTCTGTTATGTATGTTATGTATATTTGTGGTATTACATATGACCATATGTGTGTACTGGGTTGTAACACAAAAGGTATTTCTTTTTTCTTCTAATTATTTTTTCCAGCTTTATTGAGGTATAATTAACAATTAAAAATTATATATATTTAAGGTGTAGAACTTGATTCGCTCTACATATTCATCATGAAATAATCACCACAATAAAGCTAATTAACATATCCATCACCTCACAGTTACCATATATTTTTTAATGATGTAAACACTTAAGAGATCTCCCCTCTTAGCAAATTTCAAGTGTACAATACTGTATTGTTAACTACAGTCCCAGTATTGCACAGTAGATATCCAGAATTTATTCATCTTGCATAAATGAAAATTTGTAGCCCTTGACAAACACATGCTCATGTCTTCTCTCCACCGCCCAGCCCAGCCCCAAAGGTATTTCTTCTTGAAGGTCACAGTCAAAACAGTTTCTAATGTCACAGGTCACCTGTACTGATTTTGGGGAGCTATGGCTTTTTTTCATCTAGAGTCACACACACTGTGACGTGTCCATGGAGTTTAGGGGGGACCAAGGCTGCCAGGTATCTAGACAGAAGAACGGCTGGACCAGAAGAGCCTCCCCTTTTTTTTTATTTTTTGCGGTACGCGGGCCTCTCACTGCTGTGGCCTCTCCCGTTGCGGAGCACAGGCTCCGGACGCGCAGGCTCAGCAGCCATGGCCCATGGGCCCAGCCGCTCCGCGGCATGTGGGATCTTCCCGGACCGGGGCACGAACCCGTGTCCCCTGCATCGGCAGGCAGACTCTCAACCACTGCGCCACCAGGGAAGCCCTCTGACTCTTTTAGGTGTGGTTGTTTAGGCAGCCACAATTTAGATTCCTTGAAAACAGGGCCTGGATCTGTTTTAATATAAAAGAAGAGACCCAGTAATAGCATGTTGAAGCATGTTGACTGTTCTACTCTGAGGTGGTCCATTGGGAATTCCCTGGCAGTCTAGAGGTTAGGATTTGGTGTCTTCACTGTGTCCGGGTTCAATCCCTAGTCGGGGAACCAATATCCTGCAAGCCACGTGGCGCAGCCCAAAAACAAACCGAAAGAAGAGCTCCATTCATTCATGTGTCCATCCATTTATCCATGAAATGAGGCTGCTAGGTGCTGGAACTCCACTGAGACCTGGGATGCAGGGTGTAACCACAAGCTGCGCCTTGTGGGAGGCGCACACACAACAAGGGCGGCGCACAAACCAGTGACCCAGTGGGTTAGATGCTATGTGGATAATGGAAACAGTTCTGTGGAAGCATCTGGGGGAGGGTGGGGTGCTGTCAGGCTCGAGGGAGGAGAAGGTTAGGGTCAGCTTTACAGAGGAGGTGACGTTTGTTTGGGGCGTAAGAGGTCAGAGAGGATCCGTCAGTTTGGAGTGGGCACAGCTGGCAGGAGGAACAGCTCGTGCAAAGGCCCAGAGGCATGTTACAGGAACAGCAAGTCACTGCTTTGGGCTCCGTCAGCGGAGTGGGAGGTGTGTGTCCTCTTCTGCCTAACTGGGGGCAGAGTTGGGCGGGTGCCAGTAGGAGGGACCCCAGGGTTGCCATCGGGGCTGGGGGCGAGGGGTGGGGGGGGAAGGTCAGCTTCACTAGGGAGGTGTTTTTGATCTGTTTTCCCATACTTGCTTGCTCACCCATTTTCCCACAGGAGGCAGCTGCTTGGGCGGGAGGGGAAGGGACAGGTGGGGGAAGCAGGGGGGAATTCTCTGGGGGCATCTCCTTCCCTGCTCCCTGGAGACCTCCGCTCACTCCTGCTAAGGATTCAAACATCCCACCACCCAGAGCTGTGCTTGTCCTCAACGTTCCCCTTTCTAAAACTGGACTTACTGGGACATCTATTCTCCCTCCCCTCCGTGCAGCCACTGAAACGAGATTTGCCTGGGTCTCCGTTGCTTGCCCCCTGCCCTCTCCCTGTCGTCAACTGCACCCAAAGCATTTTCCCTGGAAGCCCCAGACCCGGCCCATAAGCAAGCATTGACACAGGCTATAGTGAGTCCCCAAAGCGTTCAAGCCCCTGCCCCAGGCGCTGGGGAGACTCAGCCTTCTAGACTTCTTAGCCTTCTCTGAGGGCCTCAGGGAACTTACAGTCTGATGGAGAGGTGAGAGCGACAGGAAACTGTCCATGACCAGGGATAGGGAGCTCCAAGGAGTCCAGAGAGGTGAGAAGACCTGCGTACGGGCTGGGTGGAGACAATGCAAAGGAGGGGCATAGTGGGAGGAGAGTGTGGAAAGCAGACTTAAATGGCATGACACTGCTGTGACGGATACAAGGCAGTATGCACTTGTGAAGGCCCGTAGAATATACAACACAAAGAGTGAACCCTAACGTTAGTTCACAGTCATGTGTCCACATGGTTCATCACTTGTAACAGATGTACCACACTAACTCAAGATATTAATAATAGGAGAAACTGTGGGGGAAGGGAAGGGGCACTGGGAACCCTTTACTTTCTGTACAGTTTTTCTAAAACCTAAAACGGCACTTAAAAAAAAAGTCTATTAAGGAAAAAAAAAACCTAGGCCAATATTAAAAAATCAAGGGACCTCACGTAAAAACCTGGACTCCAGTTTCTCTTGACAAATCTAAAGATCTACAGCCCTGGGTCAAATTCGCCCGCAGCAGCAGCTGGCTGTCCCGTCCCGTGGGGAACGCGAGGGAAGCCTCTGAGCTTCTCGGTAGCCCCCATGTGCCAGCCAGGCCTGGCCAGGAGCTCTGAGTTTGGAGACCTAGTGAGAAGGTTCAGGTTTCAGTTGATCACAGGGGTCTCAGAGGGTCATGTCCCAAGGGTTGGGAAATGGTGACACCCATGAAGGGAGGGAGGAAGACCAGGGCAGTTTTCAGTCAAGTTGGATTCGCACAGATTGCCATTTAAAAATGTGACCACGTTTTGGAGGAGAAGTTGAGGCTACGTATCACTTTAGGAGGCAGAGACAGGTGACTTGCAAAGCACTTGAGGTTTCTCAAGGAGAGGAGCCACAGACAGAGGAGCCCAAGGAATGAGAAAAGGGTTCCTAGGACTGCTGGGGCAAAACTAACAAAGTTGGGATGGGGAGGTGGGGCAGGGGCGGGGATAGAAAGGATTCGCCCAGTACCTCAGTTACCCTGGCAAGGCAAGGGTAGGAAAAGAGGTGACTGGGGCTTATGGAGGATGGAGCTTGGGGCCAGCTCTTGTCGGGCAATATTGGGGAACCAGCCAGGTAAGAGGCGGGGAAGCAGGGAGCGGCTCCTGGTGGGCAGGGTGCTCATCCAATCTGCTTGCGTTAAAGTAGTCCCTGGGGCTGGAAGCAGAAATGGAAAGTGAACAGGAAGATGCTCGGTCATTTACTCATTCACTCAGCGTACATTTACTGAATACCCACTCTGTGTCCAAGGTAGGATGTGGGGCTGGAGAAACGAATATGATGATTCCACCCCTTAAGAGCTCACATTTTAGGAGCTCAACACTGACAACTGACACAAAGTACATCTGATGGTCAAACTGTAGTTAGAACCAGATGCTTCCAGGGGAACACAGAGAAGAGACGTCACATCAGGGAGTCAGGAAAAAACCTCTTGAAGAAACGAAGCTTGAGCTAAGCCTTGGAGAACAAACAGGAGGGCTTCCCTGGTGGCGCAGTGGTTAAGAATCCGCCTGCCAACGTAGGGGACACAGGTTCGAGCCCTGGTCCAGGAAGATCCCACATGCCACGGAGCCACTAAGCCCACGTGCCACAACTAGTGAGCCTGCACTCTAGAGCCTGCGAACCACAACTACTGAGCCCGCGCTCTAGAGCTCGCGAGCCACAACTACTGAAGCCTGTGCGCCTAGAGCCCATGCTCCGCAACAAGAGAAACCACTGCAATGAGAAGCCCGCACACCGCAACAAGAATAGCCCCCGCTCACAACTAGAGAAAGCCCGCGCACAGCAACAAAGACCCAATGCAGCCAAAATAAAAAATAAAAAATAAATTTATTAAAAAAGAAAAAACAGGAGCCCAGCAGCCATGGAGGAGCGAGCATTCTAAGCTGAGGGTGTAGCAGAAGCCAAGGCATGGAGGAAGAAAGAGCTGTCTATAGTTCAGTGTGGAGGTGGCATAGGGTGTGGAGTGGCAGGTGGCCAGGGCGGAGCCTGGGAAGAGTCCAGATGAAGGCTCAGTGCAGACCCCGTCTGATGCGATGGGAATGAACACACTGGAGGGGCGGGGAGTCAGGACTGGAAGTCTCAGGGATGGTAAGGGAAGAGAGGGTGGCTGGTGACCCTAGGTCAGGTAAGGAGAATTATGAGGCGTGGATGCAGGCCACTTTCAACCCTGGCTCCATCATTTACTGTGTGCCCTCGGGCAGATTACTTAACCTCTTCAACTTGAATTTCTCTTATCAGCTAAATGAGGATAATAAAAGCATTCATGGCTCTTGTGAGAATGAAAAGCCAAGGTGTTTACCAGAGAACACGACTGCATCCTAAACCATCTCAGTTCTGCATTAATGCTCCTTCATGCTGCTTCTGTGTTGGCTTAGAATTCTGCTTGAAAATGGATTGTTTCCCCTTGTCTCTGACCCACCTCCCTGGCTGGAGCTTAGGCTAATGGGTGCGCCACACTGGGGTGGGGTTGCCATGGTGACCTCCTGTGCAGCGTGAAAGGAATCTTTCCTTTGTTCCAGCTATCCCAGCTATCCTAGATATTTACTGCTAGGCAATTAATGCACATCTAAAAAAAGCTGAATGATACTCTTTAGCACGTTGTAGAGAAAAACTGGAAACAATCCAAATGTCTGGCAATAGAGAGCTGTCTGGGTAAGTTTGGTACATCCATGTAAAATTGTACTGTGGGCTATAAAAATGTTACAGATCTGTGGTTATGGACAGGAAACGGTGTCATGACATGCTATTAAGTGAAAAAAGCAGGTTATGGAGCAGCATAAATCTTGTAATGCCATCTGTAGGAAACTGTGTTCCATTTAAGTGCTTGTATTTATGGACAGAAAAGTGTTTGAAAGGATTCCACAAAGTGTTCACAGTTGTTCTCTCTAGACGGTAGGGTTTACCTCTTGGGATTTGCTTTATTCTCTCGCTTCTACTTTTCTATAACATTAGAGTTTGCCCACAATGAGCATGTGCATTACTATTTATTTATGTATTTGGTAATTCATTCTTTTTTTTTTTTTTTACCAAAGCGCCAATGCTATTAAAAGGAAATAAATGAATGAGTCCTCCAACTGTTGGCCAGTCGTGGATAAACTAGCTATGCGAACCAGCTCAGGGTTGCAAATATTGGCATTTCCTCATGAGAAGCTCTCGTCTCAAGCCTTCCTCCACGCGCCCCCCGCCTGCCTGCTGGCCCTGGGGCAACGCTGGCCTTGCAGTCCCCCATTCAGGGTCGCTGGGGCCCAGGTTCCAAGGCCAGATAGCTGACACGTTTTGGAAAAGCCACCGCCTTTCCCCAAGCCGAAGGCCTTAGGGGGCTCCCTCTGTGCCGGCCATGGTGAAGGGGGAAGGGGACAGGGGTGCCCTGCACTGGGAGCGCCGGAAGATCATCAGTAGTAGACACACAGTGAGCCCGTTCTGCGTGCAGGGCACCATGCTCGCCCTGGAGGCACGTGGAGGTCCAGGCAGACACTGGCCGCCCCCAGGGGAGGGGCTCCAGTCTCGCTGAGGCCCCGCCCCGCGAAGGGCCAGGAACGCCAAGTAACTCCTCAGAGTTCCTGCAAGGCTCCCAGACTCACGGTCCACACCTTACGTTCCTACCACAAAATTGTGGGGTCCCTTCTGGAAGGCCCCAGAGGCCCCCGCTCCTTATAAGGCATATCCTCGAGCCCGCGGTAGCCTCACCCGTCCCCAGCCTTGAGACACCCCCGAGGCCCACCACCCATCACTGTCCGGGCGCGCACCGGGCTTTCACACTTCCATGCTTTTGCCCTTGCTGATTACTGGGGGAGAGACACCGCTCCCTCCACGCTCTCTTCTTGATGGCATTCTACCCATTGCTCCAGGCTACGCTCAATACCACCTGCGAGGGTCTATATCATCCCCTTTGCAAACCTCACGGCGTAATGAGCTCTGGCTCCCCTCAAGACTGGCCCAGTCTGTCTTGTTCACCGCTCTGTCCGAGGTGCCCAGCCCAGGACTGGGCCCCGCGTCACTGTGGAATGAACACATGTTTACTGAATGACTGAACGATTTTGCCGTCCACTGCAGTCTGAAACCTAGAGACACGGTCTGGCCTACTTGTCTAGAAACTTCTACCCAGTGGTTGCAGGCTCTGTTGGTGAATCCTGCACTTCCATGCCAAAATGGTCTCTTTTGCTTGGTCTAAAATTTTTATTTCAGAATTTTTTTTAAAACATCTTTATTGGAGTATAATTGCTTTACAGTGTTGTGTTAGTTTCTGCTGTATTTCAGAATTTTTAAGATCTGAAATCTCAAACCAACTGAAAAAAATGTATGAGACAACTGGGAAAATCTGAACACGGGATTTTTTTATGATAACAAGAAATGATCAATTTGTAAGATATAATAATAGGCTGATGGTTACATTTTTTTTGTCTGTTTGTTTTTTGCAGTACTCGGGCCTCTCACTGTTGTGGCCTCTCCCACTGCGGAGCACAGGCTCTGGACGCGCAGGCTCAGCGGCCATGGCTCATGGGCCCAGCCACTCTGTGGCATGTGGGATGTTCCCAGACCGGGGCACAAACCTGTGGCCCCTGCATCGGCAGGCAGACTCTCAACTACTGCGCCACCAGGGAAGCCCCAATGGTTACATTTTTTAAAGGGCCCTTTTCACTTAGAGATGTATACTGAAGCAGTCACAGAAGAGATGAGATGATGTCTTGAATCGGCTTCAAAAGAATCTGGCAGGAGCAGGGTGTATGGGTAGGGGTATAGGTGAAACAAGGTTGGCCATGAGTTGATAATTGTTGAGGCCAGGCATGGAAATTCATTATACTAATTTCTCAATTTTGGTATGTTCTTAAAAGAAGACAATCACAATGTAAAAAAAAAAAAAAAAAAACCAGAAAAAAACGCTGAAATGTGAAATATGTTTTAAGTCCTTTTTAGACATTGCACAGCAGTAGACAAAGCAAAATGCTGTTGCAAGAATAACTATTATTCTATTCACAGACTTTCCTAACTTGTGGAATATCAACATGACAGTTTTGAAACTGACACAGGAAGTGTTACATCGGAATCTCCATCTGAACAAGATAAAACTAAAGAACTTAAGGACAAACCAGAAATGCTTTAGAAACAAAAACTATGGCCCCTTATAAATAAAAGACTGCAATCCCAGAAAAAAAAAGCCAAAAGGCCCTATCAGTGGAAAATGTTCGAAGACATCTCACAAATATATCTTCTTACCATTCCCCAACTAGGGTAGAGTCAGGGAAATATTTTTCTAGAAAATGTTACAGAAAAAAAATACTTGTGACATACTGCCAACTTTGATTTTAAGATTCTCCTCTAAAAGGGATCAAATAATTCATCTTCCATTTTTCATGACTAGATTTTATGCTTTGGGGTTTGTTTTGTTTTTATGTTGGAGTATAGTTGCTTTACAATGTTGTGTTAGTTGGAGTACAGTTGCTTTACAATGTTGTGTTAGTTTCTTGCTGTACAGCAAAGTGAATCAGTCATACGTATACATATATCCACCCTTTTTTAAGATCTTTTTTTTTTTATAAATTTATTTTTATCTTTGGCTGCGTTGGGTCTCCGTTGCTGCAGGCAGGCTTTTCTCTGGTTGCGGTGAGCGGGGGCTACTCTTCGTTGTGGTGTGCAAGCCATCGTGGTGGCTTCTCTTGTTGGGAGCACGGGCTCTAGGCACACGGGCTCAGTAGTTGTGGCTCACGGGCTCTACAGCGCAGGCTCAGTAGTTGTGGTGCACGGACTTAGTTGCTCCACGGCATGTGGGATCTTCCCAGACCAGGGCTCGAACCCATGTCTCCTGCATTGGCAGGCGGATTCTTAACCACTGCGCCACCAGGGAAGCCCCAGATTTTATGTTTTTGAAGTGTGTAGATTTCAATGTTTTGAATACTTCATTTTTGTTTATCTGCTAATATAGACCAGAATTACAAGGTCTGTTTTTATAAGTTTACATTTACTTGAGGTTCCAAAATGTTACACAATTTTTGTCTTTAAAATTATTAAATACTTACTTTTACTGATTTAAATTTTTAAATACCTTCTTATAAAATACAAAGACGGAGCCTCATCCACCAGAGGGCAGACAGCAGAAGCAAGAAGAACTACAATCCTGCAGCCTGTGGAACAAAAACCACATTCACAGAAAAACAGACAAGATGAAAAGGCAGAGGGCTATGTACCAGATGAAGGAACAAGATAAAACCCCAGAAAAACAACTAAATGAAGTGGAGATAGGCAATCTTCCAGAAAAAGAATTCAGAATAATGATAGTGAAGATGATCCAGGACCTCGGAAAAACAATGGAGGCAAAGATCAGGAAGATGCAAGAAATGTTTAACAAAGACCTGGAAGAATTAAAGAACAAACAAACAGAGATGAACAATACAATAACTGAAATGAAAACTACACTAGAAGGAATCAATAGCAGAATAACTGAGGCAGAAGAACAGATAAGTGACCTGGAAGACAGAATGGTAGAATTCACTGCTGCGGAACAGAATATAGAAAAAAGAATGAAAAGAAATGAAGACAGACTAAGAGACCTCTGGGACAACATTAAACACAACATTCACAATATAGGGGTCCCAGAAGGAGAAGAGGAGAGAAAGGACCCAAGAAAATATTTGAAGAGATTATAGTCAAAAACTTCCCTAACATGGGAAAGGAAATAGCCACCCAAGTCCAGGAAGCGCAGAGAGTGCCATACAGGATAAACCCAAGGAGAAACACACAGAGACATGTAGTAATCAAATTGGCAAAAATTAAAGACAAAGAAAAATTCTTGAAAGCAGCAAGGAAAAAATGACAAATAACATACAAGGGAACTCCCATAAGGTTAACAGCTGATTTCTCAACAGAAACTCTACAAGCCAGAAGGGAGTGGCATGATATACTTAAAGTGATGAAAGGGAAGAACCTACAACCAAGATTACTCTACCCAGCAAGGATCTCATTCAGATTTGATGGAGAAATCAAAAGCTTTACAGACAAGCAAAAGCTAAGAGAATTCAGCACCACCAAACCAGCTCTACAACAAATGCTAAAGGAACTTCTCTAAGTGGGAAACACAAGAGAAGAAAAGGACCTACAAAAACAAACTCAAGGGCTTCCCTGGTGGCGCAGTGGTTGAGAATCTGCCTGCCAATGCAGGGGACACGGGTTCGTGCCCCGGTCCGGGAAGATCCCACATGCCGCAGAGCAGCTAGGCCCATGAGCCATGGCCGCTGAGCCTGCGCGCCCAGAGCCTGTGCTCTGCAACGGGAGAGGCCACAACAGTGAGATGCCCTCGTACCAAAAAAACAAAACAAAAAAAAACCAAACCCAAAACAATTAAGAAGATGGTCATAGAAACATATATATCAATAATTACCTTAAACGTGAATGGATTAAATGCTCCAACCAAAAGACACAGGCTTGCTGAATGGATACAAAAACAAGACCCATATATATGCTGTTTACAAGAGACCCACTTCAGACCTAGGGACACATACAGACTGAAAGTGAGGGGATGGAAAAAGATATTCCATACAAATGGCAATCAAAAGAAAGCTGGAGTAGCAATACTCATATCAGATAAAAGAGACTTTAAAATAAAGAATGTTACAAGAGACAAGGAAGGACACTACATAATGATCAAGGGATCAATCCAAGAAGAAGATATAACAATTATAAATATATATGCACCCAACACAGGAGCACCTCAATACATAAGGCAAATACTAACAGCTATAAAACAGGATATCGACAGTAACACAATAATAGTGGGGGACTTTAACACCTCACTTACACCAATGGACAGATCATCCAAAATGAAAATAAATAAGGCAAGAGAAGCTTTAAATGATACAATAGACCAGATAGATTTAATTGATATTTATAGGACATTCCATCCAAAAACAGCAGATTACACTTTCTTCTCAAGTGCGCACGGAACATTCTCCAGGATAGATCACATCTTGGGTCACAAATCAAGCCTCAGTAAATTTAAGAAAATTGAAATCATATCAAGCATCTTTTCTGACCACAACGCTACGAGATTAGAAATGAATTACAGGGGAAAAAACGTAAAAAACACAAACACATGGAGGCTAAACAATACGTTACTAAATAACCAAGAGATCACTGAGGAAATCAAAGAGGAAATCAGAAAATACCTAGAGACAAATGACAATGAAAACACGACGATCCAAAACCTATGGGATGCAGCAAAAGCAGTTCTAAGAGGGAAGTTTATAGCTATACAAGCCTACATCAAGAAACAAGAAAAATCTCAAATAAACAATCTAACGTTACACCTAAAGGAACTAGAGAAAGAACAAACAAAACCCAAAGTTAGCAGAAGGAAAGAAATCATAAAGATCAGAGCAGAAATAAATGAAATAGAAACAAAGAAAACAATTGCAAAGATCAATAAAACTAAAAGCTGGTTCTTTGAGAAGATAAACAAAATTGATAAACCACTAGCCAGACTCATCAAGAAAAAGAGGGCGAGGACTCAAATCAATAAAATTAGAAATGAAAAAGGAGAAGTTACAACAGACACCACAGAAATACAAAGCATCATAAGAGACTACTACAAGCAACTCTATGCCAATAAAATGGACAACCTGGAAGAAATGGACAAATTCTAAGAAAGGTATAACCTTCCAAGACTGAACCAGGAAGAAACAGAAAACATGAACAGAGCAATCACAAGTAATGAAATTGAAACTGTGATTAAAAGTCTTCCAACAACAACAACAACAACAAAAAATACAGAGATGTACATTAGTATTAGGTGATATACATAATAAGACGGCCCTGGCTGTTTTACTCTAGTGAAACTATTTCCATTGTAGGAGCTGGACAGGTGGGTGCTGGGCACCTAGCCCAGTGGTTCTCAACTCTGGATGCCCCTTAAAACTACCCAGAGAGTTTTTTGGGTTTTTTTTCAAGAGACAAAATTTAACATATGCACACAGTTTTATATATAATGCAGCATCACACCATGTAGGGCATTTACTCTTATTTTATACATTCAGATATGTTTGAAACGCTTCCTAAGGCTACAAAACAACATAGAAAAATAAACAGGAATATATTCAACACTTACAAAAAGTGATATGATAAAGAATATAAAGTACTATTTTCCTAGGGAGTTTGAAAACATACGGATGCCTGGACCCACTACTCAGTTAACTGAGGTCTCCGAAGATCAGGGAGCTAAGGACCCAGGTGACTCCACAGCACAGCCGGGGTGAGGCCGCTAAGATTCTAGGCCAAGGCGAGAGCTGAGCTGGTCCTCCACTGAGCCCTGGAGAATCAGGACCAGGGTGCCCAGGCTACACAGCTTGTTGGCCTCCAGGGTGGGTGCAGCAGGCAGTTCCCTCCCCCAAGGTTGGGAAAGGGTGAGTCCCTGCCAGGTTGATGGAAGGTGAACCAGGCCCTGACTGTTGGCGTTCCCCTCCCCCCAACAGGAAATGTCAGGCTGCTGGGGAAGGCACGATCCTATCTCCACCCTCCTCCTCCCAAGCTGCTAATCTGATCAGAAGCTTAAAGTCTGAGACAAGGCTGTCAGCCTGTGAGACGGAGCCCAGACCACAGAGGAAGGAAGGCAGGGAGACCCAGGGAGGGCCCCGGGCAAGGGTGAACGCCTTCCCACATCCTGGGGAAGCAGCCCTGGAAGCCTGGAGGAGGCCATGCAGAACCAAGACACCCCCGCCCCTCCAGATGGGAGCTTCTGGGAGGCAGGCGTCAGCTCAAGCCACAGAGACACTGTCCCCCAACGAGGAAGGGCTGCTCTATGGGCACTGAGCTCCCCACCCGGAAACTGTCCAGGTGGGGTCTGGGGTGCTGACTCTGGGGACGGGGTGAAGTTAGGGATAGAGGCAGGAGCCTGGAAAAACACTGTAGCAGTAGCCCCAAACCCAACTGTGCTTCCACATAACCCAGGGGCCGTGAACGCAGAACCTACTGAGTGAGTCCACCTCGTGCTTGTTCAATCAGAATCCCCAGTGCGAGAGCCCCGGAATCATCTCCAGTATCAGGCGCCGGTGGGGATTCCCGCGCATGGCCCAGGGGGGAAGCAACTGCCCTGAGCTCCTGGGATCGGTCACCTTCTCGTGGCCCAGAATCCACTGTGCACTGAAGGAGCTTAGGTTCGAATCCACATCGCTCGGTGAGCAGGTGCTGCAACCCCAGGTCCCTGGTGAGCAAGGTATAGGAAAGCACGGCCACCCGCACAGAGAATCCCTTCTTTCTGAGAAACCAGACATGTCCAGTAGTGAAACCATGAGGGAGTGACAGGAGGGAGAGAAACAGACTTCTCCAAGGGACCACCAGCCTCCTGGCGATTCCCAGGTGTCTGGAACGCCACACATCCGCAGGTGAAGTATCACCCATCCAGCCACCAGATCGTGCCTCTGTACTTAGTACACACCGCTCCCTGGGCTTCGAGATGCCTTTGCCCTCACTCCGTGTCTGCCTGGAAAGCTCCACCTCATCCTTGCCCGAGCCCCACTTCATCAGGCTCCAGTACCCCTCACCTGCCCACTGCCCCCAGGTCCTCCCTGACGCACCCTCAAGCTGGCTGGGTACTCCAGGAGCACGTCCAACCCCACCTTGCCCACTGCTGGGTCCCCGGAACCAATCACTGCCCCTGACACGGTGGAGAGCACTCAGAAAAGACCTGCCCAATGGCCCCGAGGAGCCCAGAGAAGGGGCCCAGAGCAAGGATGTCAGGACAGTCAGTGAAGGCCCCTGGGGGGAGGCACCGCTAGGAGTGGACCCCAAAAGAGGGGGAGTACTTGCTCCGGCAGAGAGGAGAGGAAAGGAGACAAGCTTTAGAGCAAAGACCCCGCGCGGGGAAGTGGGCTGGCTGCGAACAGGGAGGCCAGCTGGTGCTGAATTCAGACACAAGAGATGGGAGGACGGCAGGGGGCAGGGAGGGGGGCACAAGAGCCCCTGGGTGCACCCCTCCTCCCAGCCATCAAGCTCAGCGTGACCTCCTCAGATGCTCTGCATCCTGAGAAGCTTTCCTGGCAATCATTAACTCTGAGCTTCACCCGCTAGGACTGGGGGGAGTTATTTACTGATCTAACTGGCAAGTGAGCCATTTCATGTAATTATTACCCAAAGAACACACCCCACAAGCAAGGGGGAAATGGTCAGGGGCAGCCAAGAAGCCAGGGAGGTGTGAACTGGCAGGAGGAAGGAGGTCACATGGACCTGGCAGGGGACCGGCATGTGCCCAGACCTTCAGCGGAGACTAGAGGATATTGAGAAGGACGTGGGGCCCAGAGGGGGAAGGGGAAGGACACAGGGCCCACATGACTTTACAAGTGGCCCCATAGCCAATGAGGAGTTCAGATGGGGGGGGCCGCGAGGGCAGGTGGTGGGGGCAGCTCTGTAACATACAATTATTCCCATCGGTGATGAGTGAGTCTGGGCCCTGGAGTCAGGTGGACCCGGCTTTGAGTCCTGAGGCCTCTCTAGGCCTCACTTCCCTCCTCTGTAAATGGCGACGATGGCACTGATATGAAATCCCTCTTGCTGAGCACTTGGTCTATTCCAAGACCCTTATGGGCATTTTACACCCCACTGAGTTTCCACAATCTGCCTCCAGGTGGGTGCTTTTATAATCCCCAGAGTGACTACGCCATTGGTCTGTCTCAAGCATTAACAAGAGCCCATGTGGAAGGCCCTGGTGCACAGCAGGCGTGCAGAAAGTCACCTGCCCGTACAACGCTGTTATGACAGAGGATGTTCTTTTGCTGGGCTGCCGCAGGCTACAAGGTAGACCGCAAAACAGATCCTCCTTCCTCCTCGCCGGCACGGTATTCTTCCTGCTCACCAATGTCAGAGGCAACACAATTCACAATATTTAAAGGCAGCGGCAGATTAAGAGCCCCAGTGGCTGAAGTGTGACACAAGGTCATTACGCTAGTATTATTAAGCACAGGCTTTTTTTTTTTTAAGGGCTGAGGAAAAATGCATTATTCAAAACCCCATGAAGAACGGGAATAATAGGTGTCTTCAAATCAGCCCCCAAGAAGGAGCAGCCAGAGCTCGGGAAGCTGTAAACAGTTAACCCTGCCCTGCCTGAGCCTCTGCTGCCAGACCACCTCTGAGGCTCCAGGCTGGCTTGCACCCCTGCCCGGAGGCCGGCCCAGAACCCGAGAGGGCCCAGCAGAGGCAGCAGCGTGGGATCAGCAAGCAGGCGACAGTGGGTGCGGGCTCCGGCTGCAGCCGTCCCTGGCCATCCCTTCCTGCCCCGCAAAGCCCCAACTGTCGCTGGTTTCTGTGGACAGTGATTCACTCTGCCCAGGCATGGAAAGCTGGGCCTCTGTATGAAAAGTGAGAAAGGAAAAAATCATTTCCATGATTAAAACACCTCTTCCGGGCTTCCCTCGTGGCGCAGTGGTTGAGAGTCCGCAGTGGTTGAGAGTCCCCCCGATGCAGGGGACACGGGTTCGTGCCCCGGTCTGGGAAGATCCCACATGCCGCGGAGCGGCTGCGCCCGTGAGCCATGGCCGCTGAGCCTGCGCTTCCGGAGCCTGTGCTCCGCAACGGGAGAGGCCACAACAGTGAGAGGCCCGCGTACCGCAAAAAAAAAAAAAAAAAAAAAAAAAAAACACCTCTCCCGATCACGTCCCCACAGTGTCCCACAGAGCACTGGGAAGCAGGAAGTACCATGAAGGTGGAAACACGCCTGGAGATAGGTCCCTTTATTTCTTGGCCCAGGAATGTCAGACTGGACTGGCATCTACATGAGGAGGTGGAAAAATGGTCACCTCTGCAGTTTGAGTCAAGGGCCACCTCCATACTGTGAGGCTAGAAATTTTACCATTAGAGATTCATTTCTTTGGCGCTTTAAGGAAGGGCCTGAGGAACATGCTGATACTTTGGGGAGAGGAGAGGTGTCATGGGGAGTAGCGGAATTTATCGGAGGAATTTTTTTCCCTCTTACTTTTCATGCCGAGTCCCTGATCTTCCTTCCTGCACAAAGTGAATTCGTTTCCACGCTAACTGGTGGCAGTTGGCACTTCAGGGGGATAAATCCGAGCATGAGGGGTGAAACGAAGGGCAGAGAACCCAGCTGTGTAGTGTCCATCATAAACAGTTTGTGGGAAGAGAACACTGGACAAGGAGTCAGAAAACCTGGTCAAGTTTGACTGAGCTGCCCTGGGTGGCCTGGGTGACCCCGCATGACCTTCTGTGCCTCAGTTTCCACATCCCAGTGTGAGAAAGCGGAGGTGGTGATACCTGCCAGTACCAGGAGGCGCTAGGGGAACAGCGTGAAGGCACAGCTGGGCACCACCAAGTATGTGAAACCCTTTGGCTCTCCCAAAGCACGGATCATCTAGCCCCACAGAGACCGTGCCCAGCCTCTGTCCTCCTCACACCGGCGGGATACACGAACTGAGTCCGGGAGCCCGAACAAAGCTGACTTGCATGGAACAAGGCCCACTTTATCAGGACAGGTGTAGGGGTATTCACAGCACACCCAGGTCGGTGGGGTGGAGGCCCAGGCAGAGGCTGCATCCCTTTCCCTTCCCCTCCCTCCTTGGCCTGCTGCCCGTGAGAGCCTGACCACTGGACTTCACTTCCTCAGACTCCCTTTATGTTCTTTCAGGCCCTGATGGAAATCTGAAGGGTGGTAAGTAAAGACTTGATCATTAGAAAGAGCCTAAAAGGTACCTAAAGGACAAAACTGATGCTTCCAAAAGAGAAGCCAGGTGTTAAACCGGGGCCCAGAGATGTTAGGAGGCCTGCTCAGGGTCACCCAGCAAGGTGATCCTAGGGTAAGTCCAGAAGCCCCCAGCCTTGCTAAGGGATAATGCAGAAGCAACATTCTAGCAGCTGGGTGCCTGCTGGACTTGGAGGAACTGTCCCTGGGAGGACTGTCAAGATTCAACCAAACCAGACCAGGAGTGGGGAGGGAGGAGGGCAACAGCCACTTTCCCTTCTTCCGGAATCCCACCCCCTGCCCCACCCCCCCCCACCCCGCCTCCTGCTTAAGCCAGATGTTTCGTCATCCTTCACACAATTGCTTTTTTAAATCACAACTTTTCTTAAAGCATCGGTCAGGTTCTAGAGAGGATGTGTACCAAAAGCAACAAAGAAATAAACCACTGACGTCCCATATTTCAGAATTGGACACCCCCCCTCCCCCACTGCTGGCACCCTTCTCAAAGCTGCTGCTCCCCAGCTCCACCCATCACAAGAAAGGACCCAGTGAGAAGCATTACTGGGTCCTGATCTGGGGAAACACTTGTTTCCTGCCCTGAGGGCCACTGAAGAATGCTTGAGGGGACAACAACCGCCCAGCTGGAAGCATTTTCAAAGCCTCACTGCCCCTCACAGAAGTGCAAGGTCACACTCCAGCCAGCCAGCAGCCCCCCAGGGCTCCCCTCCCGGCAGAGAGGCGACACTGTTGACAGAGCGCAAAGGGGCTCTCCTCCTCCCCCCCCAGTCCCGTCTCCTGTCCCGTCTCCTGCCCCATCCCTTCCCAGGGGCTCACCTGTCGCCCTCAGGGCAGCCATCACCCGTCCTCCTGCACCCCAGGGGGCCTGATGCTCAACCTCCCCGGAGACACCTGGCCTCACCTGGCCTCACCGGGCTCCTGCTGCCTCCTTCCCCTTCGAGGAGACCCACTGTCTGCTTGAGCTTTTCCTCCTTCTAGAAGTCATCTCTGCCAACCACAGCCCAGCTGGTTTCCCTTCATTCTCTGCACTGGCATCTGGGGCGATACAGCATATCGGAGAAGGGGACACCGTGCCTTTGCCGGGGAAGCAGAACAAACGCAACAAACCTGCAAGACCCACTACGCCCAGCCCAGTTCAGAGTTCAGGGGCACTAGGTAAACACTAGCTGAATGTGAGGCTATTTCCCCACAAATTCCACTCTCAAAAAGGTAAACAACTCCGGAGGCAACAATAAAAGAAAAATCGCAAGGTAGCACGAGTGATTGCCAAGTGTGCACGTGTTTGTGAATTTCCAGTGGATTTATTGACTTAGAGCACACAAGACTGGGAGGTAGACCAGCATTACTAGAATAGGCAAATCCTCCCCCAGCACACGCACACACACACACATACACACACACACACACACACACAGATTCTGTGTGATTTGAGGCAGTGTGGACCACGGCCCCCAGCTCCAATACCAACCATTCTACCATTACTGTTCTATTCTCCATGTTTTGAAGACTTTTTGATCTTCAAGAATTCTTCTCTCAAATCCAATGCCACTGGAAGAACCAGCTGCCAGGGATGAGCATCTGATCCTGGAGGAGGGAGGCTCCCGGAGGGAGGAGGGAGCTTTCATGGCAGGGGGAGCAGAAAGCACCAAATGGTGGGGATACTTGAGACAGGAGGGGAACACCTCTGCGGTGGCACAGGCAGACGGGGGGTGGGGGGGGGTGGGGAGGGGGCAAGCTGTGGGAGTGAAGGCAGATAGCTGAACTCATCCAGGGATAGGGTTTCGTTAATGTGACATCAAAAAGCCAGAGCTGGGGGCTTCCCTGGTGGCGCAGTGGTTGAGAGTCCGCCTGCCGATGCAGGGGACACGGGTTCGTGCCCCGGTCCGGGAAGATCCCACATGCCGCGGAGCGGCTGGGCCCGTGAGCCACGGCCGCTGAGCCTGCGCGTCCGGAGCCTGTGCTCCGCAACGGGAGAGGCCACAGCAGTGAGAGGCCCGTATACCGCAAAAAAAAAAAAAAAAAAAGCCAGAGCTGGGTTAGACCCATGTCATTTCCAGGTCCTTCATTATCTGCAGCTCCACAGCCCCACCCCGAACTCACAAAGGGAGTTAACACTGGGAATTTAAACACTGTCTTCAAGAAGCACCCACAGGACGCAGCCTGCATCTCTGAGCCCACGGCTCCCTCCTTCCCCGTACACTGTCAGATTCACCTCCTCTACGTATATTTTCCTCCAGCCTCCCAATTCTGATCACCCCGGCCGCCCGCCCCCCTGGCCCCCCACACACAGTTCCCTGTGCCTCCCAGTCCGTGCTCCTGCCCTTCCCACCACGAGGCCTCTCCTCATCTCCAGCCACCTCCTCCAGGAAGTCTACCCTGAGAGCCTGCTTATTTAACCACTCACACGGTGACAGCTCTGGAGCCCCACTGGGACCCGCAGTTTACTCACCCTCACACTCTGTCCCGTCCAAGTGTCTCTCTTGTCTTAACTGTCCCCATAGGATTTTAATTTACGGAGGTGTCTGAACGGCACATGGAGAGGCTAATGACGTTGAAAGAAGAACGTATTACTTACATTTCCCAAGAGAAGGGGACACAGCACAGGACACGGGGACCACAAGGAAAGCACTAGGCTTTGGTCAAGAGGCAGAAGCAGGAGCAAGGGGAAGGCCTAAGGCCAGAGCCTCTGTTGGGGTTTCCAATGGGAAAAGCATGGCAAAGCAGCTTGGGATTGGCTGGTTTGAACAGTTCCAGTGGCCTCTTAGGCATCGGGGTTGTCCCTAGTTGCCTGGTACCTGGCACTGGATTGGTTTAGCGCAGGGGAAATATTGGCTTGTGACAGAGTGAGATAAGCAGGGGATTCAGAGTATGGGGTCTGATCTCAGGGGAAATGTAACCACGTTGGCCGTTAGCCTGGCCTGGTGATTACTGCGTGCCAAACAGACAAGTACCCTATCTAAGATAACACAGAACACCCATCCACTCACTTCCCCTCATCTTGCTCTGGTGTCAGCGTTCATTAATCTGATCGCTCTCTCGCTAATACAGTAGTTCTCCTCCCCTCTAAATTTCTGATAACTTGTTAACACAATCCCATGCCTGGACGAACCCAGCTATCTGCCCTTGCTCTCGAAACTCGCTGCCAACAACCCCCTGGCACCGGCACCATCCTCCCACCTGCCCTTCTTGCCTGTTACACAGCAGAGGTGTTTCCCATCCTGGTCTCAATCTGGAACCCACTCCAGTGCTTCCTCAGGGACCCCTGAGCCAGGGACCCCCACACCCCAGCAAATCTCTCCCATCAGCGTTCATAATTCTGAAAACATAGCAGCAACAGCAAAAAAACAAAACAAAACAAAAAACTTCCTTGATTAACTGGGGGGGGGGGAAATGCTTGTAAATTACATTCCCAACAAAAGACTAGTTTCCCCTAATCCACAAAGATCACCTCTAATTCAATGAGAAAAGGGCCAACAACCTCATAGAAAATGGGCAAAACATATGAATAGACATTTCACAGAAATGGAAATACACATGGCTCTTATATCTATGAAAACATGTTCAACCTTACGCAGAGCAAGAAAAATGCAAATTAAAACTACACCAAGAAACTATCTTTGGGACTTCCCTGGGTGGCACAGTGGTTAAGAATCCGACTGCCGATGCAGGGGACACGGGTTCGATTCCTGGTTGGGGAAGATCCCACATGCCACGGAGCAACTAGGTCTGTGCGCCGCAACTACTGAGCCTGCGCTCTAGAGCCCGCGAGCCACAACTACTGAGCCCACGTGCCACAACTACTGAAGCCCGTGCGCCTAGAGCCCATGCTCCGCAACAAGAGAAGCCACTGCAATGAGAAGCCCGTGCACTGCAATCAGGAGTAGCCCCCGCTCGCCGCAACTAAAGAAAGCCTGCGCGCAGCAACGAAGACCCAACGCAGCCATAAATAAATAAATAAATAAATAAAACAAAAAAACTATCTTTGTCTTCCAGATTGGCAAACATCCGTAAGTTGGTAACACTCTATTTCGGAGGGTGTAGAAAAATGAGCGTCCTTGCACACTACTGGTAGGAGTGTACATTCTTATAAATTCTATGGAGAGCAACCTGCTGATATCTTTCAAAATACAAACCATCCGACTCACCAATTCCATTTCTGAGACGTTTCCCCACATGCACCCACCAACACTGCAAAATGACTGAAGCACAAGGAGATTCAGTGAGACACTGTGATGTCCCCAAACAGGGGATTTGTTAAATAAATTATGTGCCATCCATATCATGGAACATCGTATAGCTGTAAAGGAGAATGAAGAAGCTCTCCACGTACTGATCTGGAAGCTTCTCAAGAGAGCTAAGTGGGGGCTTCCCTGGCGGCGCAGTGGTTGAGAATCCGCCTGCCCACGCAGGGGACACGGGTTCGAGCCCTGGTCCAGGAAGATCCCACATATGCCGCGGAGCAACTAAGCCCATGCACCACAACTGCTGAGCCTGTGCTCTAGAGCCCGCGAGCCACAACTACTGAGCCCTCGTGCTGCAACTACTGAAGCCCGTGAGCCTAGAGTCCATGCTGTGCAACAAGAGGAGCCACCGCAATGAGAAGCTCACGCCCTGCAACGAAGACCCAACGCAGCCAAAAGTAAATAATAAATAAAATAAATAAATTAAAAAAAAAAAAAAGAGCTAAGTGGAAAAAGACCAAATCAGGGGTAGAAGAATACATATAGTGCTGCTACCATGTGGAGGGAAAGACCACATATGCATTTACTGATCTGTGCATGAAATATCTCTGGAAGAATATGTTAAGAAACTGGTAAAGTTGCCTCTGAGGAGGGGAGGGCACTGGGAGGCCAAGGGAGATGGGGGTGGAGACTTTTTCACAGCGAAATCTTCACAATTTTTGAATTCTGAACCATGTACTTTTATTTTCTAAGGAAAAAAAAGGGAGGGTGGGGGCAAAACAAGCAAGATTAAACAAATAAAACAAAACCCTCCCTAACTCACTTCCCTTCTGATTTCCATGCTCTCTCCTCACCTTCTGCTGACACAGGTTTGGAAAAGCTGCCTACCAGCCCCCTCCGTCCCCTCCTGCCCCTTCCTCAGCGACCCCAGGCTGACCTCCCCCATGGCAGCCACCGGACTCTAAATCCAGCGGCCACTTCCCAGTTCTCTTCTTACCTGAAGGCTCCAGAGACTTCACCGTGGGCCAGCCCCCATCCTTCAGCATCCTCGGGCTCCTCCAGCACCGGGCTCCCCGGGTTCCCTGCTCCCTCTCTGGGACACCTCCCAACGCTCTGTCTCTGAATGCTGGCACCCCTGGAGCTCACTTCTAGGCCCTCCTCTCTGCTTGGTCCACACACTCCCCCTGGGCCATCTGGTCTACCCAAGGCTAAGCTCATCATTTACACGCATGTCACTCCCAAACGTGCATCTCCAGCCAGACCTCTCTTTTGAGCGCAGGGCCCCACCTGGAGGACCCCCAGGTATCGCTCACCCAACAGGCCCAAAATGTAACTTGCCAGCTTCCAGCCACTTTCATCCTCCACACCCAGGAGGCTCCCTTGCCTGTGTTCCCTCCTGAGTATCCCTGAATCCATCCGCTCTTCCCTGCCCCCACCAGTGCCCACCTAATGGAAGCCTTCCTCATCGGCTCCCCCAGCCTCCTCACTCCTTCCCACCTCAGGACCTCTGCACACAGTTACCTGTGTCCCGAATATTCCCCTCCACTCCCCACCCCTGCTTTATTCTAGAACTCAGATTACCATCATTCTCTCAAGAAGTCTCTCCTAAAAAAAAAAAAAAAAAAGTCTCTCCTGGCCCCTAGGCAAATGGCTCTCAACTGAGGGTGATTTTGCCTCCCAGGGGACATTTGGCAATGTCTAGAGACATTTTTGTTGATCACAACTGGGGGTGGGTTGTGTGTGGCTACTTACTGGCATCGCGTGGGTGGAGACCAGGGAAGCTACTAAACAGGACAGACCCCACGACAAAGAATTACCTGATGCAGAATGGCAAGAGTGCCGATGTGAGAAACCCTGCCCTAGATTAAGCATGTCCTCTGACACACTTTCATAACATGCTCCATTTCTCCTGCATAGCACCTATCCCAATGGTGTCAATATTTAACTGTGCAAAGGTATTGGCCAAGTTCCATTTCCTAAGCTTTATGGGATGAATAAATGAATTAGTCACTGGCTTGGGTTTATCTCTGTATCTCCACCTCCCGTGCCCAGCCTCAAGCTCAGAGCCTCGAGCTTGGCAGTGAAAATGTGCGGATTGATATGAAATACGCAGGGCAGGGACCGAGCGGTACTGAGCAGAGGCCCCCCTGTGTCCTGGCCTCCAACTCCGCTGGGTCCTCTGTGCCATCCGATGGCGGTCCTTTCCCTGCCCCGGACCAGCTTCTCCCCCTATTCTACAGCACCTAGCTCTGCCCAGCTTTGCGCAGCCCTCAAATCCTGCCTCTACCCGGGTGGCTCCATGGCCCCTTCAAGCCAGTGGATATGCCCTCATCATCTTGTCAAACTGGCTGCTCCTCCTATAAGCTTATCGGCAGCCTCACCACCACTCACCCAGCACCAAAGCGCAAACCTGGGCACCCTGTGCAGCGCACCCACCCTCCAGACCTGCTCCCTCCACCCGCCCCAACCACGAGGCTCCAGTGTTACCCAGTTTTCTCCCACTTGGTTCTTGCCTTAAGCCTCTTTCCCTCCCAGACCATCTGTGACATCACTCCCAGCTCTGTCCATCTAAGATGATAATAGGCCTCTATCACTTCCTGATTAAAACCCCCTTCAGTGCTTCTCTCTGCCTACAGCATGGAGCCCAAGTTCCTCGCCTGGTCCAAGACCCTTCGCACTCTACCCGTCCAGGGCCCCATCTCCAGCCCCAAGCACAAACACCACTGTGCCACTTGTCTCCTGCCGCAGTCCAGGCTCTCTCCTCCCCTGCCCTCCCTCCTCCCCCTCCCCCTTTCCTCCCTCTTCCTCTACCTAGAGGCCTGGAGAGCTCATGTTCATCCTTCAGATCTAGTTCCAACACCTATTCCTCAACGGTATGGTGGTTCCTCAAAAAATGAAACACAGAATTTCCATAGGATCCAGCAATTCCACTTCTGGGAATACACCCCAAAGAACTGAAAGCAGGGACCCAAACAGACATTTGTACAGCCATGTTCATAGCAGCAATACTGACAAAAGCCAAAAGGTGGAAGCAACCCTTGCCCATCGACAGATGGATGGATAAACAAAATGTGGGATATCCACAACTGGAATATTATTCAGCCTTCAAAAGGAGGGAAATTCTGATGTATACCACAACACTGATAAACCTTGAAACATCATGCTAAGGGAAAGAAGCCAGACACAAAAACTCACATGTTGGACTTCCCTGGTGGTGCAGTGGTTGAGAGTCCGCCTGCCGATGCAGGGGACACGGGTTCGTGCCCCGGTCCGGGAGGATCCCACATGCCGCGGAGCGGCTGGGCCCGTGAGCCGTGGCCGCTGAGCCTGCGCGTCCGGAGCCTGTGCTCCGCAACGGGAGAGGCCACAGCAGTGAGAGGCCCGTGTACCGCAAAAAAAAAAAAAAAAAAAAAAAGTATAACCCAAACCGATCATTTTGGGTTAACACTACCCCAAATTTCTGAGCCTGTTGTCCTCAGAACAGGGATTTACTTCCAAGATTCATTGACAAACTCCTCCCATTCCTGGAGAAGATAAGTCTTCACCCTTCCATTAAGCAACAAGGTCAGAAGGGGCTTCCACGGGCGGGTTAATAAACAACTAACTTGGGAGGAATAAACAAAATAAAACCAGGGATGGGTTGGGGTAATGGTGTGTGGCCCTTGGGTCTAACACTGCTGTGCTCCACCTTCCCCTTCCTCTGCACTGTGGGTGGGCTGATTCACTTCCTGTGTCCCCTCCCAGGGCAGTGGGAGAGGGGACCACGGAGCAGCTAAGTCCTTAGGGCATGTAGAGATGATTAGTCACTGGCTGGAAGGCTGCTGACCTTAGCGCCTGGGCCAACAACAGGCCTGCTTCCCCCGCCCCCTACCTTCTTATGTAACCCAAGGCCTGGGAGGCAAAAAGACCTTGGCCTTGGCTCTCAGCAAGAGGCCCAGTGGGCCCAGAGCCTTTCCTGTTCTCATAGCTCACATCCTACCCCGTAAGCCCTTGGAGACCCCATGCACAGGCTCCTTGGTTCTCACACAGTCAGCATCTCCAAAACAGGGGCTGAAAGAGAAAAGTGTCTTCCTGGTCCTGGGGGTAACCAGTGGGAGGGTCTTCAGAGATCATCTAACCCCGTGGTTCTCAACCAGAGACAATTCTGCCCACCGCGGTCGTTGGGCAACGTCTGGAGACACTGCTGTTTGCCGAGAGAAGTGAGAGGTGGCGTTACTGGCATCTAGTGGGTAGAGGCCAGGGCTGCTGCCGAACGTCCTACAAAACACAGGACAGCCCCGCAGCAAAGAAGTATCTGGACCTGATCTCAGCCAAGCTGTCTCTTCTACAGACGAGAAAACTGGGGCCCAGGAAGGGACAGGGTCAAAGTCATACTGTGAGTTAGATCGTGTCAGAATTAGAATCCAGAGGGACTTCCCTGGCGGTCCAGTGGTTAGGACTCCGAGCTTCTGCTGCAGGGGGCTGGTGTTCAATCCCTGGTGGGGGAACTAAGATCCTGAATGCCACGCAGCGCCGACAAAAAAAAAAAAGTATATATATAAAAAAAAATTAGAATCCAGGGCTCCCCGCCTGCCACACCAGGGCTTCAGCTCCCCAGACCCCAGTGACCAACTCAAAGACCAGTGGCAAGCTGGCTGAGTGGCCGAATTCAGGCCCCTGGGATCTAGACACCCGTGATGGCTGGGCTCTGTGCCTCTGGCCGGCTCCAAATGCATCCCACCAAAGTCATCCTGACCACAGGGCTCCCACATAGTCAAAGAGGAAGAATGTCTTAAGGGGCTACAGTGTATCCCGGCAAGACGCCCATTTGAGGTTTAGGCAAAATTCATCACGCAAGTTCCCCACAGAGCTCTCTGGGGGTGGTCCTAGCCTGGTGTCAAGGACGGAAGAAAGGACAACCCTGTAAGATAAACCCTGGGTGAGAGGACAGAGCACGGGCAGAAATCACACCTAGGATCACTGCTTTGGGGGAACACTGTCTTTTTCCCTAGCTGCCAAAAACGACTGTATCTCTCACACCTGTTAGCTCCTTGCTGCCATCCTGCACAATTTCAGAATAACACCTAGAGTCACCCTTGTCCTTTTCCCTCAGGAGCCAACACTGTGTCTCCCACCGTGGACCAGACACTAGGGCACAGGTCCAGGCATTAGCACTGACAATGCAACCCCATTATTTATGAAGGACTGATTCATGTCATGTCACAACAGGCGTACTTTTCCATCTACTGTCGCTGAAAGCCACCAGACTTGTAGTGACGGTGGTAATAAAGGAGGCAAGGGACAGGAATGCATAAGCTATGTCTCATGTCAGGGTCTCCCCTCTTCACAGGAAGGGAGCCCATAAGGAGTGGCTGGGGGACAAGAATGGGGGGAGGGGAGCTACAGTGGCCTCAGACACAGGACGAGTCACTTTTTTTTTTTTTTTTTTTGGCTGTGTTGGGTCTTCGTTGCTGCGTGCGGGCTTTCTCTAGTTGTGGCGCGCGGGCTTCTCATTGCGGTGGCTTCTCTTGTTGCAGAGCACGGGCTCTAGGCACGCAGGCTTCAATAGATGTGGCACGCAGGCTCAGTAGTTGTGGCTCGCAGGCTCTAGAGCTCAGGCTCAGTAGTTGTGGCGCACAGGCTGGATTGCTCCGCGGCATGTGGGATCTTCCCGGACCAGAGATAGAACCCGTGTCCCCTGCATTGGCAGGTGGATTCTTAACCACTGTGCCACCAGGGAAGCCCAGGACGAGTCACTATTATGGACTCATTTCTTCAGGCAAAGCATTATCATTGTTCCCTCCACGTGCCCTGCCTCCCTTCCTCCCCAGTTTTCCCAACACGCTGGTAAAAACTCCTACACATCCTTCAAAGCCCAACTTCTGGAGTCTCTCTCCCAACATCAATTTCAGCTCTTAATTTGGCAAACCACAATACCAATGGGAGAAGATTTGGGGGTCAATAGCAGGGAAATCGTCAAAGTTCCCTATGCATCTAATGTGGGGGCCTGCACAGGAGCTGCTTCCCCTGTCTCCACGTGTGTGTCGACCACCCTGGCCTCCAGGCTCTTTGTCCTGTCTGTGTGGCCTACTTGGCTGACTGAGGCAGCACAGCATGGAGGCTAAGGCTGCAGGGTCTGGAGCCCGACTAATTCTGGTGCTCCTCTCCCTGCAAGTGTCATTTTGGGCAAAGTTATGCCACCTTTCTGAAGCTCAGTTTCCTCATCTGTAAAATGGAGATGATACGGTTTCAACCTCATGGCTGTGGTAAGGACTACCTAGTACAAGCAAAGTGCTTAGAACAGTGCCTGGCATCCGACTAGCATTTATTGCATGCTTATTAGTATTATTAAAAATGTAACTCAAGGGACTTCCCTGGTGGTGCAGTGGTTAAGAATCCGCATGCCAATGCAGGGGACACGGGTTTGAGCCCTGGTCTGGGAAGATCCCACATGCCGCGGAGCAACTAAGCCCGTGCGCCACAACTACTGAGCCTGCGCTCTAGAGCCCGTGCTCCACAACAAAGACAAGCCACCGCGATGAGAAGTCCGCACACGGCAACAAAGAGCAGCCCCCGCTCGCCGCAACTAGAGAACGCCCGCGCGCAGCAACGAAGACCCAACGCAGCCATACATACATACATAAATTTAAAAAAAAAATGTACCCCTGCTCCTCCAAGCAGTTAGGAAGGGTCTACACTCCCAGTGAGTGTCAGGAGGAAATACACCTCCAGGGACCCCATCTCCTGTCTTTGTTCCTGCAATAGCCTCTTTGGGAGGTCTTCTTGCCATAGGTATCTTTTCCTCCAATCAATTCCACACGGCCTAGAGTTCTCCCTTAGAACACAGACAAAAGTCCTTTACAGAAACAACACTGGCCAGCAGAATGATGTGGTGGGGAGGGAGACTGAAGTGGCTTGGTGTTCGTGGATGTGTCTCCCATATTTTCTATCCCGTAGATAGTTCCAGCTTCTACCCTATCCCCCCGTCCATACACACACGCAACCTTCTCCATCCTGCTTGTCCTGACACAGTGCCTCAGAATTTCAAGCTCTTGGGGCCTCCAGACAACCACTCATCAGATTCCTAAGCGAGGCCTAAGAGCCCCCCACCTTCTCCCACGCCTTGGGCAGAATAATGTCCTCGCTCTTCCTGGCCCACACATCTGGTCGCGCCTTCTCAGACTGGTTTTTATCCTTGACCCAGCAGATCTGAAGCTCCACCTCTTTCCCCAGGGCTGCCAGGGACTTGGCTTGCCCGCCTGGGTCGTCCAGTGCCCTTGGGGAATCTGAAAAGGCTGCCTGGAGACGGCACTGTTTTCACCATGAATAGAGGCACCACCCACCTTTGGAAAGCAGCATTAGGAGGTTTCTTCTGGGGATGCGGGTCTAACCGGGAGCGCTCCCCCCTTTGCGCTCTCAAATCACTCTATGTGGATGGTGATCTGTTCAGCTAGGAGCTGCCCCTCTGAGCAACTGGGGGCACCTGGTCTGAAGGTTCTTTCCAAGACAACTCCTAAGCACCCCTAGCAGCCTGGTGCAGGGGACAGAGACCCAGCTTAGAATTAACTCAAGTCCAATCAGGAAAAGCTCCAGCTCTGTCTTCAAGAGGTCACTCCTGTCTCTGGGCCTCAGTCTCCCCGACCGTACAATGAGGAAGCGTGGCCTGGATGTATTCATTTACTCAACGCATATTAACTAAGCACCCACTGCGCACCAGGCACTGCTCTGACTCCTGGGAATAGAGCAGAATAAAACAGACCGAAAGCCCTGCCCTCATGGAGCTGACACTCTAACAGGGAAGACAGCCAAGAAACAAGATTCTTCAATATTCTTAATATACAGGATGTTAGATGGTGATATGTGCTATGGAAAGTAAAGCAGGGAAGGGGTGTAGAGATATGACCTCTAAGGCTTATTCCAGCTGAGATATTGTGTCTAAAGGTCTTACTCCACTGGGTTCTTGTTAAGAGCCAGGAACAGGCAGTAGGAAGCTGGGTGGGCCCTACGTGTGCACAAACCCCTGGGGAGGAACAGGTGGTGTGTGTGTGGGCGGGGGGATGGGAGTGGGGATGTGCAGGGGCTTGAATCCCAGCTATGTTCTCAGTGGTCTCCCCCAAGGAGCAGAACTGATCAGCTCTGGGTGTCCTGGCCTGTCCTCAGGCCAAAGCAGACACCACATCTGCTAAGGAGTCCAAGGTTATAAGGTTCCTGGCAGAGTCTCAAAAGTCTTCAGGGCACTGCCATGGAAAGTCCGCTACACCCTGCCTTCCCATTCGTTCCTGGTCTTGGATCTCAGACCCCTCCCATCCCTCCTATACCCTCCCCTGTATTGTGGAGTATCCCCTCTCCTTACATGGGGGCAGGGGTGGATTTTTCACCAATTTCAGCAATTCCTCTTCCATTCCTGTGAACCTACTGTGTGCTCACAATGAGGAGAGCTCTCAGAGGGATACCAAGATGTGTGATCCCTTCCCAGAAGGAATTTACAGCCCACCTGGGGAGGTCAGGCTAACAAACATGTGAGGAAAGAAAAATCGTCTCTCACACTCTGCTTTGCAGCTTGCAGAGCGCTTTGGACCACACACTCTCATGTAAAGCCATGCAGATTCTATTGTCCCCATTTTACAGATGAGGCAATTGAGGCTCAGAAAAGCAAGTCCTCTTCCCTGAATCCATGGATCCAACCTGAATCCATGGTTGCCCCATGGAAGGATCAGGGAAGAGGCAATGAAGATTAGAGTTTCCAAATAAGATTTCTTGGAGAGATGGGTAAGACTCTGGTATAGACGGGCCAAGGGTCCTCTGCCTTCAACCTAGAGCAGGGCCAAGTTGGGCATGGAACCCACTTCCTGCTGCTTCTCCTAGCCTGACAAGAAGTAGATTGGGGGTAAGGTGAAAGCCTGGCTGTCTGGAAAGGCACATGGGATTATGGATGTGCTCACTGGCTTAAAAGAACCAAGTGGGGTAAGGATTTCAAGGACCCGCAGTGATGGCATTGGGCACCTTTCTGGTCTGACTTTTCAGAATGCCCTTTCTGTTCACCAAGGGCAAAGATCCATCAGCTGGAAAAGAGGCTCTGCTATTTCAGGTTAATTCATTCCATTCTTGTGGGGCACCTTCCGAGAGTGCCAGGTACTATGGTTACAGCCGTGAACAAAACAGGTCCTCGCCTCCTGCAGACCTCCTAGCTTAGCAAGGAGCTGGCCCTCTGTTGGAGGAGCTTCCTGACCAGATTTTATTTCTTCTTGGAGGTGCACTCTCTGGGCCTACCCCTTTCAGGGGAAGAAACTCAAGGGAGGGGGAGAAGAAATGAACCCCTGCTGATCAGGGGCCCAGAAAAATGGAGAACCAACCATCTGACTGTGGTTTGTGGTCCAGGTCCACCACTTTTCTCCAGCAAGTTACTTAACCTCTTGGAGCCTCCTTTTTTGCTCATCTGACAATGGATTAAGACCTACTACCTCACCGGTTAATTAGGGAGGGGGTGTGGATGAACTCAAGGAAGTGTCCACGTGAGTGCTGTTAGCTCTTCTCTGATGCTCTGATCTCCCCCACCTGTCCTCTCTGCTTCTGCGTGGTTAGGACCATCTTTCATCCCCTTTCCCACACACAGCTGAGCTCTCCTCGCAGCCAAGGCAAGAGGAAGCCCATTCTGTTCAAATCGTCAAGGGTTATAGAGGTCGCTCTAGATCCCTGCCTCTGCCTACCCTCTCTCCCCAGTGCTCATCTCGAGGAGTGCGGGGGGAGCCGAGGATGCCCCGCTGGGCTGTGACCTGCGGGAGACAAGACAAAAGCCCAGAACTCCCCGTGGCTGGGCACCCACTTCAGCAGGGCCCAGACGGCGCCCGGCCCCCACCCCACACCCGGCAGAGGGCCGCCCCCTCACCCGCACCCTGTCTGGCTCAGTACAGTCTCCTATCGTACATGTTGGCCGGAGGAGGCGGGAAGCACAAACGTAAACATCCCTTAAGAAATCGCCAACTCTGCCGTCCCCATCTAAGGATATATACATATTTTTAAAGGAACTGAGGGACACGGGGGAGGGACGCAAACGCTCAGAAGAGTGAGGGATGGGAAAAGCGAGAAGGCAAACTTCCAACCGATCTCAGCGGAGACCCCGTGAACCGGCAGCGGCCACCCCACCGCATTGGCTCCCGGGCGGAGGGCGCGAGGGCAAAAGTGGCTGCATTTCGCCGCCGTCCGGTGCACGGCATTCCGGGCGCAAACTTTCCAAGAGCCGCCCGGGGAGCGGCCGGCGGGCTCCGGGGAGCCTGGGGGGCGGCCGCCGAGGCGGGGTGCGCGTGGACAGGGAGGCGGGAGGACGCATGCCGCGGGGGTGTCCCGCCCTCGGTTACCTGGGTTCTGAGTGTCTCGGGCATCCGGCTGAGAAGGCGCAGGGATGCAGCACAGGCAGGAGGAGACCCGAACTCTCCTCCCGGCCGCGTCCGCCACGGGACAGCCCGCGCTGCACCTGGCTGGGAGGTCGGCGCGCTTCCCCGCGGGCCCCGCCCACCCCTCCCGCGCGGGGCGGGGCCGGGAGGGGCGGGCGGGGGAGGAGCCGAGGCAGGGCACAGGTCCCATCGTGGGGCCTGCACCTAACAGTGTGCCAGCCACGCCGGGCTCCGTGACCTCCAAAGGGTCGACCCCTCACTCGCCAACCTGCGGTGCGAGGCAAGCCCGGCGCCCAGGTGGAGTCGGGGGTGTCCATAGGCCCCCTCTCCCCTGCACCTTCCACGCCCTTCATGCCCACCCCCACTTTCAGGGGCAGAGACCTGGGAGCCCCGAGGCCTCCCGGAGGGCAGGGCCACTGAGCCTGCTCTTCGGAAGAATGCATGGGGTGGAGCACAGGGAAAAAAACAACTGGGTGCCCGCAGCCCCACCCGACCATGAACTCTCCCCCGTGGGAGAGGCTCCTGGCTGCTCTGGGCCCCTGTCGTCAGTTCCACCCAGCTGTCTCGGGAGTGCCCCAGCAGGGGGGTGCTTGCCACCCTCACCCTTTCCCCAGGTCTGGAAGGTGCTGGGCCTGGACCTCTGCCACTCAGAGGACACGGTGATAAGAGTCAAAGGCACACAGAGGGCAAAGAAAAAACATCACCCCCTGACCCCCGCCACCCAGACTCCGTGGCTACTCCCATGTGCTGAAGGAACAGGTTGCAGCTACTTCCTGCCTTCCCCCCTCCCCCTCCCAGAGGAACTCAGGAAAGTCCACTCTTTGGATAAAACTCCCAGACTGAAGTGGAGGTGCACCCCACCTGTGGCCCCAGGCTATCTGAGCTCCTTCTCCCTGCCTCGCCTTGTTTGTTAGGTGTGCAGGCAGTGGCAGGAGTACTGGACCTGGAGTCCAGAGACCTGGGCTCTAGCCTCCATGTAGCTCTGTAACCTGCAGCAAATCTCTGTCCCTTTCTGAGCCTCAGTTTCCCCATTTGCAGTGAGTGGGTTGCAGCTGATGATCGCTAAGGTCCTTTCTGTGGATCCTCAATCATGCTAGCGAGCATCCGGCCTATTAGGTTTTCCTGTGGCTACATATCTTGTAAAGGGGTGTGTGTGTGTGTGTGTGTGTGTGTGTGCCTCTCAGTCTGGACTAGCTTGTCCTCTCAGACTTAAGTTCTTGAAGGGCAAGTGATGTGGCTGTACCAACAGGGAGGCAGTCATCCTGTGCAAACCAGAGCTTGACAAGGGAGCGTGGATCCCAGTCCCAGCTTATGCTGAATTCAGAGTGGCCTCAGGCAGGTCCCTCGTTAATCCTTGCTCTACCTTCCCAAGGGTACTGGGGGACTAGATGAGCTATGAGCTAGGAAGGCCTTTGAAGGGGGAAGGCAAAGGGTGTGTGCTTTCTTTTGATGCCCATGGCAGTGAGGGGCTTCGAAGACAGAATGGGGCATGAGCTGCTTGAAGCCTATAGAGCTGGCTCGTCCCCACCCTGTAGGCGCTGCAGCAGGTACAGGTACCCCCACATCCCAGCCATACACAGACACCAGGAAGGTGAACAGAGATGCAGTGCCCCACCAGACTCCAGCCCCCTGCAGGCCTCCGGGTGTGTGGCTTGGGAAGCGAAAGAGGGAAGATGAGTCTCCCAACATAAAGGGAAATGGTCAGTGGGTTTCTTTCTTTCTTTCTTTTTAATTAGTTTTGGCTGCGTTGGGTCTTCGTTGGTGAGCGCGGGCTTTCTCTAGTTGCGGTGAGTGGGGGCTACTCTTCGTTGCGGTGCGCAGGCTTCTCATTGCGGTGGCTTCTCTTGTCGCGAAGCACGGGCTCTAGGCACGCGGGCTTCGGTAGCTGTGGTGTGTGAGCTCAGTAGTTGTGGCTCGTGGGCTCTGGATTGCAGGCTCAGTAGTTGTGGCGCATGGCTCAGTTGCTCCGCGGCATGTGGGATCTTCCCAGACCAGGGCTCGAACCCGTGTCCTCTGCATTGGCAGGCGGATTCTTAACCACTGCAGCACCAGGGAAGCCCCAGACACCTTATAAAACGTAACTCATATAATCCTTTTTGGGAGATTAGCCCCGCGCATCCATTGACTTGGAGTCTCCCATCTCTCCCTCTGCCTCTCCCTGGCACCTGCGCTTTTAGGGTGCAGGTATAGGAAGTTATTTTCCCAACCAGGCACCTACTCCTCAGGGGCCTGGCCAGCTCCTCCTGGGTGGGCCCAGACTGTCCTCTTCGTGCAAAAGGCTGTCTGAAGGCAGAACAGTGCCAAAGAGACCCTAACCCCCGCTTAATAGCAGAACGTGGGTCCCTTGCACGTTCTTGGCTCCCTTGCACCCAGCCCTAACTTAAGCCATCAGAACCCCTCCCACTCTTATCTCGCCTGTGATGGCATCATCAGGTCAGGGCTTACAGCTCCGCTTTGAGAAAACTGAGGCCGGGAAAGGTGCCAGGACTCATCCGGCAGTGGCGGATCTGGCACGGCACCTCCCGCACACTGTCGGAGCTGCCCTGCTGACAAGGCCCTTTCCCGGGCATCATCTCATCAGGGCTGGAAGCATTCGTCTCCTTTCACAGAGGCAGAAGTGGCCACTCAGGGAGAGCATGTGGTTGATGGGAACTTCTCGAAGAGCATTCCTTTCAGCCACTGTGTTCACACAAGTGGGCAGTGCTGGTGTTAGTTTCCTAGGGCTGCCGTAACAAATTGCCACAAACAACAGAAGCTTAATCTCCCACAGCCCGGGAGGCTGGAAGCCCCGAATGTAGGTGTCAGCAGAAGTACACTCCCTCCGAAGCTTCCACAGGAGGGTGTGTCCACGTCCCTTCCAGCTTCTGGTGGCTGCAGGAGTTCCTGGGTTGTGGCAGCATCACTCCAGTCTCTGCTTCCGTCTTCCCGTGGCCTTCTCCTCTGTCACTGCGTCCTCTCCCCTTTGTGTAAGGACACCAATCATTGCATTCAGGACGATCTCACCTCGGGATCCTTAACTACATCTGCAAAGACCCCTTTTCCAAATAAAGTCACAGTCACAGGGACTGGAGGATAGGAGGCGGACTCACCTTTTCAGGGGAGTCCCGAGTGTGCTGTTTTTGTTCGGTGGGATCTCTGGCAGTGGGCCGAGGTCGTCTGTAAAGCTCCCCAGGTGATTCTGATATGCAGCCAGGGTGGAGAGCCCCAGGTAGGGCAACTCCCTCGGCTGCCTGACTCGAGTGACCAGCAACCCAAGGCCACGTCTGCGTCATCATCCTGCCCCGAGTTGCCCTGGGTTGGCCCAGCACGCAGCAAATATAAATACAAATAAATGTGTGAGGGGGCAGGGGGCGCCCACCCCGACGGCTCCAGCGCCCAGCGATGGCGGTGGATTTTCCCAGCAGCGATGGCATTTGCACTTCTTGCCTGATTTCCGGGCCGCTCATTGCTCACCACTTCCCTGTGTTTCTCCCTCTCCCAGCCCCCTGAGCCTGCGGGGCACTGGGGCTGGATGCTGCAGAGCTGGAGGGCAGTCAAGCACTCCAGAAGGGGTGGGAAGACGGGAGCTCCTCTGGGCAGCCTCTGGCTTCTGCTCTCAGCCTGAGGCTGCTGCCTCTCTCCTGCATGGCTAACGGCCTATAAGGATTGCCCCCCCCCCGCAAAGTGTTGACTGCCCCCAGTGAACCCAGAGATTCCCCCTCCCTGACCCCCGGCTCTCTCTCAGCCCCCAGGCACCAGCTCTCTGCAAGCTCTGGGCAAAACCTGGACTCAGCTCTCTTTCAAGAGCCACACGAATATCCATCCCCTTTAACCCCGCAACCCCATGCCTGAGAATGCATCCTCAGGGAATAATCCTCGAAGAATGAAAACGCTCTTTGAACAAAGTTTCAGCGTTCTAACAGCAGGAAATGAAGGAACCTACGTGTGCAGCTCTAGAGCGCTGGTAAGCAACAGCGCACCCATTTTAAAAGCTAATCGTGAAGACCGTTGCACCATGGGAGAGGGCCGATGATACTCTGTTGAGTGCAAAACTGCACCGGGCAGGAGGCCAGCTGTGAAAAAGTTGTATGTGTGCGTGTACAAGGGCTGGAGGGGAATTGGGTGGGAAAGAAGGAAAACCGAAACGCCCGTTTACCAGGTTTGGGATTGTGGGTGATTCTTTTTCTAACTTCCGGTATTGTTGTAATATTGTTTGTGCAATAAATATTTGTATGCGTATATAATAATAGTAATTATTGTTAGTCTTGAGATCAGGAAAGGCTCCTGAAGGCACCTATTCAAAGCCAGGTGTAAATGAGCACCTGTCCTCATGCGGGCCGCCTCAGTGAAGTATTTGCATTTGAAAGAAGCTAAAGTTTCAGACAAACAGTGGCCTTCAGGCTGGGCCGGTAGAGCTCTTTTACAGATGGGGTAAGGTCCTGCAGTCCCCACCTGTGGATGAGCCCCTGTCTCTGCACACCCACTCCCGGCAGCCTTGTTTAACTCAGTGTGCCCACTTTATGGGGCAACGGAGGAACGGAGAGCTTACAGGTTACTCAGCCTCTGAGCCTCACCTCTTCTGCACATTATTTTATCCAATAATAAGAATATCTGTGGGGGCACTTCCCTGGTGGTGCAGTGGTTAAGAATCCGCCTGCCAATGCAGGGGACCCGGGTTCGAGCCCTGGTCCGGGAAGATCCCACACGCCGCAGAGCAACGAAGTCCATGCACAACTACTGAGACTGTGCTCTAGAGCCCGCGAGCCACAACTACTGAGCCCGTGTGCCACAACTACCGAAGCCCGCGCGCCTAGAGACTGTGCTCCGCGACAAGAGAAGCCACTGCAATGAAAAACAAAGCCCATGCACCGCAACAAAGAGTAGCCCCCGCTGGCCGCAACTAGAGAACTCTGCTGCTCGCGTGCAGCAACAAAGAACCAACACAGCCAAAAATTAAATAAACAAATAAATAAATTTATTTTTTTAAAAAAAGAATATCTGCGGGGTCAAACAGGAACACCCTGACTAGGTTCACGGCTAGTAAAAGGCAGGGCAGAGAGCTGAACCCAGGTGGGTCTCAGCCAAAGGCAAGGGCCTCCTCCCCTCTGTTTTGGGGTCTTCTCCCTGAGGTGGGGAGATGACCCAGTGCTGTCCACAGCCACCTCAATGGCAGCCTGGATGGGCAAGGACACTGCAAGAAATAGGGCTGGGACAGAGTGCTGACCCCAGGGAGGAGGGGGGTTGGCACTGGGCCTGAGGCTTTCTTAAAGTCTGGGTGTGGACCTTTTGAAGTTTGTTCTCAGGAAAGGCCGGAGAAGCCTTGCTGTGTTCTCTGTCCCAACCCAGCTCAGGAGCTGTGAGAGGTGGAGACAGAAGTGCGCCCCTGTGCTCTCCTGGGGGCTGACCGGCTGGGCAGGGCAGCTCAGGACAGCTGATGAGCCCTGTGACGTACCTCGCTGCTTAAGGCGCGGAAGTCCAGATTTACACAAAACATTTGGCAGAGCGAAAAGGCTTCACTTTGACAGGAGGATTTCAAGCGACAGTCATAACCACTGTTTACCAAGCTCTTACTACAGGTCGGGTACCCAGAGCTCTGTAGACACGGAATCTCATTTGACGCTCATCAAGAGCTATGTCTATCTTTATCCCCATTTCATAGATTGGAAAGTTGAGGTAGTGACTTATACAAGGTCACACAGCCAGGACTCGGGACTGGTGCGGAGTTTGTGCCATCAGTTGCTGTGCTACAGTCTTCCTTGGGAACCAGAAGGTATATTTCAATTTCCAAAAATTAAATATATATACAATTTTCCCTGGAGCACATCTGCTCTGAGATTCACCACAGCATATATCCTACAGGTAACATTGAAAATATGACTCCTATTCACATTAGCCAGCCAATCTTGAGGCTTTCACAGGATCGAGCCTTTGAGAAATGGTCCACTTATGGGAAATAGGGCATGCTTGTAGTCAATTTCCTACATTAGAATACAGGGATGTAGAGATCTATTAGGTATTGTAGGAACAGTGAACTCCTAAAAGGGCAAGTGACTTCCACGAATTAAAGGCTGAATCTGCATTAGATTGCCATCTGCCCTGCTCGAATTTCTCCCTCCTCAAAAGTTGTTGTGCAGCTATTTTCGAGGTGGTTTCTGAATGAATACCAGAAAGTCCCTTTGGGTTCAGCCTGTGTCAGACCTAGCCTACATGATTTGTGGGGTTTTTTGCCCTCTGAAGATTCAAGTGCGATGTCTTTCTTCTAACACACAGATCTGGGAATCTGCTAAAAGCAAGTGGTCACCATCGCCCTCACTCTCAAGTAACTTTCTGCACCACAGCTGGGTTTGAGAATACTCCTGAAATCCCTGCTAAATATTTTAGCGTGGGGAGGGAGCTGCTAAAGAGAGGGAGAAGATAATTGAGGGCTGTGTAAATATTTAATTTAGCCCCAAGCTAGTATCCTTAATTACAGAACACTGATGTCTTTATCATAATATTCTCCAGTCTAACTAATGACAAACAGCCCTTTCCCAAGCTCACTTGAGTCAGAAGACTCCAGGCAGAGCCTCTTTCTATTACTTGCACGCTCTGTTCCCTCTGTCCTCCCAGTCCGCTCCTGTGTTACCCTTCACCTCCCTGGCACGTCCTCACCACCCAGGGCCAAGGGAGGGGTGGGATGGATTGCATCATCTCTACTTACAGATGGGGAAACTGAGGCTTAAAGGGTCAGCAAAGCTGACCAAGCCCAGGTGTCCTCACCCAGATCCTGAGTATTTTCTGCCCCACCTTGGGGCCCACAGGGAGGCCCTCTGGACCATTGGGGCCCCTATGGCTCCTCCCGCCTCTGAGTTCAGTTCTCTGTAATGAATGAGTAAAGCAAATTGCACAGAGAGAAAGGGCCATGGACTGCCTCACTCTCGCCCAGGACTGCCAGGGCTGGGGGCCAGGGGCCTCTGGGTAATTGCCAGGCAACCAGGCAGAGTCAGCACCCGCCCCACCACCGCTGCCCAGGCCCTGGCTGCAGCTCCCCATTTTGCACCCTGAATCCCTGCCCTCATTCATCCGTCCAGGGCCAGGTACTTCATGCCTTATCTCTGGTTCTCACGACAACCTGACAACCTGGTGAGGCTGGCGTTGCCATCCTACATTGCAGATGAAGTCACTGGGGAGGTGCAGAGTGGTGAGGTGGCTTGTGCAAGCTTGTGCACTTGGCAAATGGCTGAGTAAGGACTTGACCCCAAAATGTGTGTTCTCCAGACACCGAGCTCTCCGTCTGGCACCCCAGTCTTCCCCTCACAGCCCACCTTCCGATAGCGGGTCTACCTGCCCCAGCGCTTGGTGAGGGCAGCCTGCCGGGCTCCATCCTGGCTGGTAGAGCCTCAGTTTTGAGCCTCACCTGCCCAACATACGCTGCACCTAGTCACTTGCATTGAAGGATCGATGTGCTGAGAAGCATTGCAGGATCCCATCACCCCGGGGACCAGGTCAGATGCTCACAGGTGGGCTAGGGCTCACAGGGTAGGGAGGGTGAAGCTTCCTCTGTCTCTGATTTCTTTCTTCATTCACTCATTCATTCTTTCTTCAGCTCCTTGCTGAGAATCTGCTCTGTGACAGACGCTGAATAATGGCCCCTCAAAGATGTTCACGTCTTGACCCCAGATCCTGTGAATATGTTACCATACATGGTGAAAAGGATTTTGCAGATGTGATTAAGTAAAGGAGCTCAAGATGGGAAGATTGTCCTGGATTATCAGAGTGGGTCCTTTGTAATCACGAGGGTTCTTACAAGAGGGAGGCTGGAGGGTCAGAGGTCAGAGGAAGAGTGTAATGATGGAACTAGAGGTCAGAGGAATGCAGCCACGAGCCAGGGGATGTGAGCAGCCTCTGGAAGCTAGAAAAGGCAAGGAAATGGATTCTCCCCTAGAGTCTCCAGAAGGAGCACATCTGTACTAACACCTTGATTTTAGCCCAGGGAAACTGATTTTGGACTTCAGATCTCCAGAACCATAAGATAATAAATTTATATTGTTTTAAGCCACTGTGTTTGTGACAATTTGTTATAGCTGTACTAGGAAACTAATACAGATGTGAAGATAAATGACATGTGATTCCTAACATTGAGGAGCCCTTTATGAGGCCCATGCAGAATCCCCTGAGGGTTTGTTAAACACAGATTCTGGGCCCTACCCACAGAGTTCCTGTTTGAGTAGACCTGGGGCGTGGTGAGAGTTTGCACTCTGACAAGCTCCCAGGAGATGCTGAGGCGCCGGCTGGGGAACCACACTTTGCCGCTGACGTACAACAGCGGTTCTCAAGTTTTAATGTGCATTCAACTGTCCTGGGGACCTTGTTAACATGCTGGTTCTGAAGTTAATTTGTTCATTTGTTTGTTGCCATGTTAATTGCCTGAACCCTCTTTAGAATGTCAGGTCTGTGAAAGCAGCACCTCTGCCGTTGCTGTTAGAACAGGGCCTGGCAATACATACTCGACAAACATCTGCTGTTAGCACGGGTGAATGGGCAAGGGTTTGGAACTTGCAGGAACAGTTTAGGCCAGGCGTCGTAATGTGGGTGTCCCGGGTGCCCTTGCTGATGCCACAGAGTGAATGAAATCCCAGGGGGACAGAATGAAGATCAGGAAGGAAAAGGGGGTGGAAGGGGTCCTGGAGGACTCCATCATAGGAGAGGGCTGCAGTGCCAAGAGCGCAGAGAGCCAGAAGGGGCTTCTGGATGAGGCTATAGGGAGGGAAAACTTCAGCATATACCTCCTGCTATTGGGAGCTGGGGCGGCATCTCCTAGGTGAAGGACTGAATGATTAGGGAGGACTTCAGGGCTCAGCTACTATGCATCCATTTTTTTCTCTCTTGACTTAGACAATTTGTAAAAGCAATATGTGTATGTTGGGAAATATTTTGGAGAATTCTGAAAAGTATAAATAAGAAAACTGAAATCTTTTATCATTGTCATACCCAGAAATGACCCCTATTTACATTTTTATGCATATTTCCGTCTTTATTGAATACATGTATGTAATAAATAAAATTTTCCTTCAGATCGGGGTAAGACTGTTTATATGTTTATATCCTGTTTCTTTTACTGAATACGTTGTTACATAAGTATTTTTCTTGTTATTTTGAAGAGCAAAACATAATTTTGAAGGGTAGATAATACACTTTTGCACAAATGCACTGTAATTTAACCATACCCTTGTTTTTGAGTATTTAAGCCGTTTCATTGTGGTTTTAATCCGAATGACCTTAAGGCACATGATGCTCAGCATCTTTCACGTGTTTATTTGCCTTATTTCTTCTTTTGCAAAGTGTCTGTTGAAATCTTTTGCTTATTTTTGGATTGGGTTATTTCTTTTCCTATTTTTGAGTCCTTTATATATTCTGAGTATAAGTCCTTTGTCAGAGATGTGATTTGTAAATATTTTCTCCCAATGTCCCGGGACATTTTCAGTGTCCTTTGCAGAGCAAAAGTTTTTAATATCGATGAAGTCCAATTTATTATTAATTTTTTTCTTTTAAAGATTATGCTTTGGATATCTAAGAGCTCTTTGCCTAACCCAAAGTCATGAATATTTTCTCTTGTATCTTCTAGAAGTTCTGTAGGTTTGCATTTTACATTTAGAACTATGATCCTTTTTGGAGTTAATTTTTATATAAGATGTGGAGTAAATTTTGTATAAGATGTGGAGTACATGGTCTTTTTGCTTTTTTTTTGTCTTGCAAATACATGTTGAATTGTCCTAATCATTCGTGCACTTGTACAAAGCACATGAGTGTGCACCCTGGGGCTGGCACATCCCCATTTACACACAGCATGGACACAGGAGTTTGCCTTTGCACCACACTCCCACACAAGGGGAGACCATGCTTGGCAAGGAGCGCCCTAGGCTTGGGATCAGATCTCTACCCTGTTTCCAGCCTGCCCCTGACTCTCAGGAAGAAGTTACACCATCTCCCTGGGCCTCAGTTTCAACATCTGAAAATGGCAACAACAATCCTGACCTCACTGGGTTGTTGTGAGGCTTCGGAGGTGTAACTTGGTAGCAGGATTCTAGACACACACACGAACAAACTGAGGAGTTCTGTAAGGCAAGGAGATGGGTCTGAGCGACAGTTTTGGGTGGAGGGATGGGGTCGGCTTGAATGGGAGAGGAATTCTTTTTTTAATGCATTTTTTATGTATTTAAAAATTGAAGTATAGGTAATTTACATGTGTTAGTTTACAAGATATTGAGCATAGTTCCCTGTGCTATACAATAGGTCCTTGTTGTTTACCTATTTTATATATATCGATAGTAGTGCATGTATGTTAATCCTAAACTCCTAATTTATCTCTCCCCTCACCCCATCCCCTTTGGTAACACAGTTTGTTTTCTGTCTATGAGTCTATTTCTGTTTTGTAAGTAAGTTCATTTGTATCATTTTTTGAAGTTTCACATATAAATGATATCATATGATCTTTGTCTTTCTCTGACTTACTTCACTTAGTATGATAATCTCTAGGCCCATCCATGTTGCTGCAAATGGCATTATTTCATTCTTTTTTATGGCTGAGTAATATTCCATTGTATATATGTGCCACATCTTCTTTATCCATCCGTCAATGGACATTTAGGTTGCTTCCATATCTTGCTATTGTTTAAATAGTGCTGCTATGAACAGTGGGGTGCATGTCTCTTTTCAAATTAGAGTTTTCTCTAGATATATGTTCAGAAGTGGGATTGCTAGAGCATGTGGTAGCTCTATTTTTAGTTTTTTAAGGAACCTCCATACTGTTTTCCATAGTGGCTGCACCAATTTACATTCCCACCAACTGTGTGGGACAGGAATTCTTGATGGATTTCCAGGGAGCTGTATCTCTGCAAACCCTGGGAAGCAGCTACAGAGACTGCCTGGGGTTTGTCCTATTCTCTGTTTCCCTGCAGTGAAAAGGGCTTCCATTGCAGTCTGAGGGACTGAGGTTAGACGTTGGGAATAACTTTCCCTCTGACAGAGGAAGAAGTGAAAAGGGATAACTGAGTTCATGGTGCAGGGAGTAGCGTGGGTCTTTCCTGGTTGTGCCTGTCCAGACTTCCTTCCTTCCCTGATGGACCCAGCTGGGCCTCTCCAGGCTGGGGTCTGGCTCTGATGCAGGCAATTTACCGGAGAAGGGCCTCGCTTCCCTGCAGGTGGCGCCCTTGAGCCGGCCCGGGAGGTGGCTCGGTCTGCACTCAGCTCTGCAGCAGCTCGAACTGGCGGCCGGATTCTGGTCCCCACCCTGTGCCCACAGGGCCTCAGGCTAGGGGTTGCAGGACCCCAGGCCTCAGGCCTGAGTGAGCCAGAAGTAGCTGCTGTAGCATCAATGTGAAGACGGAGAAAACCCTGGGTTTGGGGGCCGCCCACCTGCCCAAAACAGTTCAGGGGCCCCGCCCTGTGGGCCTTTCCAAGGGTGGCGCTCAGTGTGTGGTGACTCAGAAAAACCTGGTACAGATCTTAGTTCTTCCCCTCACTGCCTGAGGACACCCGGGCATGTCCATAGTTTCTCTGTTTTCCCACCCAAAAAAGTGAATTATCCGTCCTCCTTCATAGGGCCGTCAGAACACCTAATAAGCACTTAATAAATGTTAGCAATTATTGTTATTCAGCAAACGCGATGTGTCAACGCGTCACGAAAGATTATATTGCCAACTAGATGGATATTGAACGCTAGAATCACAAGGGGTTTTATTTTTAGAAAGTATTTAAGAAGATTTAATTATAATTTCAAAAAATTAAATTGAGAATTCCAGGTTTAAGTAAAATTTTGATTTTACATTTTGATATCCATTACTTATCATTTGTATTTGGCCTTTAAAGTTTAATAGATATGTTTTAATATTTTAGAAAGAATAAATTTTTTTCACATACATAACTTTTCAAAAAAGTTAATTTTTACAACTGATTTAATTTACATTTCTATGATGAAAATGTATTCAAATTTTATACTCTGGATGTAATTCATTTTATTTTTAATCCCTTGGATCATTGAGAATGAGTGCAAATAGACATGATGATAGAAAGAGCAATTGTGGAAGTGGAACTCAGACAAAAAAAGGCACAAAGAAACAGAAAATCTTGAAAGAGACAGTCTGCTTAAAATTTTTAAAATTGCCAACAACAAGTGAGCAGCTTTCACTGTACCCCTCCCCGTCAAAAACCCCACTTATATGATTCCTAGAAACGAGAAAGGAGCTGAATAAACCGCCAACGGTGGATAGTCTTCAATAAAGGTAATAGGGAACGTTGATGAGATGTTCTTTTTTTTTTTAAGATTTTATTTTTATTTATTTATTTATTTTGGCCAAGCCAGGTCTTAGTTGTGGCAAGCGGATCTTCACTGTGGCATGGGGGACTTTTTAGTTGCAGCAGGCAGGCTTCTTAGTTGCAGCACGCATGCCGGATCCGACCAGGGATCGAACCCGGGCCCCCTGCATTGGGAGCGCGGAGTCTTACCCACTGGACCACCAGGGAAGTCCCCAACAAAATGGTCTTAAAGGGATCAGAGGTAATTTGGACAAGATACAGTAGCACTAGAAGAGTTCAATGAAACAGCAGATGATCCTCAAAGAGCAAACCATGGACTTTGGCACAAAATGAAAGTATCTTTAAAAGTTTGTTAATTATTTGCTTGTCACTCATAATGTTAGCAAAGGGTTATTTTTAAAAAACCAACAAATCTAAATTGGCTGTGTCATTTTTTAAAAGACTAAAAATATTTTTAAATGTTTAGAGAAAAAAGTTTTTATAAGTAGAGAGAACCTTCATATATAATATGCAGTAAAAGTAATATTCCAATAAAATGTAAGGAAACTAGAAAGCAGTAATAAAACGCTCTTATGACCGTAAAGGAGAAGATTCACATTCACATAGTCCAGTTTATAGAGACTATTTTCTAGCCATTTCCGCCTAGATTAAGGCAGAATCTCAATTGAGAGATTTGAACAAATGAGCAAAATACTGGTATTTTGGGTTTTCTTTATAATGTCCCAATGTTGAAAAATGTGAAAGAACTTAAGAAATGCTACATGGATTCTTCATGCTAATCAAGGAATATAAATTAACACACTGCTTCCTTTATCTGGAAAGTCCTGCTATGAACAAATACCAGCTGAATGAAAGAGTGTGCTTGCGACGTACAGTCTATCACAGCCTCCCTGCCTCATCACAGACCTGCAACAAATATTTTATGGTTTGGCATTTGGGGTACCACCAAGCTAGATACCGCTTCAAGAGATGTTGAAATCTATAATGAGAGAAATTCCTAGGGGACAATTAGAATATTATGTAACATTTCCTGTGATAATGATGAGTTATTCTACATAAGCTTATTACACTATTTGAACATGCAAAATTTATGATTCACTTCCGAACCTAAGGACCACTTTAAGGAATATATGACTAATTCCAGTTGCTACTGTCTCAGAATATGGAACTTTCTCCATACAGAATTTAAAGAAAAACTAAGAACTCAAGAAAGGTTGTCTAACTTGGCATTTCTGGCAGTAGAACAAAATTTTGTTACCAATTATTTAACAACATTGTGATTTTGTTGAAACAAAGGAAGAGATGCACTGAATGGATAATGTATAACTTACCTGTTTTTATTTTATTAATCTTTCAAACATCATGAGCCCATCAACAGAACACTCAGACATACATAGTAATGATTAAATTCAGCTATCTTTGATATTTTACTAACTTTCAGCCATATAAAAGCCAGTTTTCAGTCACATGAAAAACACTATTTTCAATTTTGTCATTATTAAGGTATATCTGTTAAGGTAGGAGGAGAAAACTTTCTTTAAAGGGCTTGTGAGCCTGATTAAGGACTTTGAAATATTTAGTCATGTGGTTGGTGGGCCTCCATTTGTACTCTTTTTTTTTTTTTTTTTTTGCGGTATGCGGGCCTCTCACTGTTGTGGCCTCTCCCGTTGCGGAGCACAGGCTCCGGACGCACAGGCTCAGCGGCCATGGCTCACGGGCCTAGCCACTCTGCAGCATGTGGGATCTTCCTGGACCGGGGCACAAACCCGTGTCCCCTGCATTGGCAGGCGGACTCTCAACCACTGCGCCACCAGGGAAGCCCTCCATTTGTACTCTTGTTCCAGGCCCCAGAAATGTTAGGAGACCACCTAAAGACCCTTCTTCAGAGAGGCTGTGAGGCATAATGGAGAATCACTGAGTATGGAACAAGAAGACTCACCTTACTGGACTTATTTTTCTTCCTTGTCCATGAATCCGAGGTGACACGGCCTGCCTCCCAGCACCATTTAGAATTCCCAGGACGTAGTACATGTGGAAGTGCTTCCTGACACGGAGACAACTCTCCAGGTTGTCTGGCCCAAGACCCCTGGTTTCATGCCTTACCTCCTTCGTAAGGGACACTGGCTTGCCCCAGCTGTTGACTCACTGGCAGTTCTAGGCCATCATATTTTATACCACAGCTGTCCTCTTACCCCTGGTTGACCAAAGGGTAGTCAAGTGAACTATGACATAAGAGTAGACAAAGGTGAGCTGGAATGGAGAATATTTCCACCTTCCCATCGACCCCACCCGCTTCCCCAGGACATCCTGTGTGTACTCAGCAACTCAGGAGTGCTGCTAAACTTCTGTCTACTCTGCCTGCCCTCCTGCCCCACCCCATCTCTCTAGCTCATAAATGTAGTCTCAATTTTTTTGTGGTATGAGCTAAGAAATTGTTAGAGACTCGTCTTTTATCTAATGCAGAGAAAAACTGAGATGGCTAAATTAGACGGGTTGTTACCTACTACAATTATGAAAGAATCAAACGATCCGGACCAAAGTTAGAACAAAATTTGACCCTAGAAAATGGACTTGGTAGAAATAAAGCTCACAAAAGAAAACTTGCCATGACAGAAACTATCATCAGTGAAATCTGGTACTGACCAAAATGTGATCTATGAACCAAATTTCTAACCTAAAACTTAAGTGAAAAAGAATTGGTCCCCATGAAAATAGTTTTAGGCAACTCGAAATGAAAAAGTGAAAAAATTGGAAATGGCTTAACTGGGCTTTATAGAAAATTGATCAAGGAATTCAATTGACTTAATGGAGTCCATTCCGGAAAGCCCTTTCCCAAGGAAAATTCATCAGAGTCAGCGTACTTCCTAGTTACATCTTTATACTCAAAATGTCTCCAGTGGATTCTCTGTGGAATTTTCAGTAAGAAACAAGGAGAGGTGGTTCATGGTGGTTGCACCTGAAAGGTCACGGTGTAGAGGGGCTGGGGAAGGTGTGGGCAGGGTCTTTGTAGGTGGGTTCCTCTCTCCCTAAAAATGTACTAGAATTATATGACTGCATTGGTATTACGACAAATATAATCCAGGCTGGATTCATTGTTTTCTATTCGCCATTATTATTATTTTAATTAATTAATTATTTTTGGCTGTGTTAGGTCTTCGTTTCTGTGCGAGGGCTTTCTCTAGTTGCGGCAAGCGGGGGCCACTCTTCATCGCAGCGCGCAGGCCTCTCACTATCGCGGCCTCTCTTGTTGCGGAGCACAGGCTCTGGACGCGCAGGCTCAGTAGTTGTGGCTCATGGGCCTAGCTGCTCCGCGGCATGTGGGATCTTCCCAGACTAGGGCTCGAACTCGTGTCCCCTGCATTGGCAGGCAGATTCTCAACCACTGCGCCACCAGGGAAGCCCTGGCCATTATTATATTCGTCTTTTTCTTCGGATTTTAAAAGAAATTAAAATTAAAACACTTCTGTGGGCTCCTAAAAAGCATCGAGGGCCTTAGGCGCTGTGACTAATGGATAAGTTGGCCCTGGTAGGGGCCCAGGTCAAGGGTAAGCAGGAAAGTCTGAATGAACCTGGGGGTAGGGTGGGGCCAGATGGAAGGAAGAGACAGGGCTTTACCTTCATCTTCTTAATGGAAGTTGCCAGGGTGACAGTTCCCAGTCCAGCCTTCCTGCAGCTGCTCTGCTTTTCCTAAGGCCTGGTTTCTATTCACACATCTCTTTACAGTGAACGTTCCATCTCTCAAGGAGCCCTGGGTTTCTGTTCTTGCTACCTTAACAGCCCAAGTAAACAAACAATTCTAAGGCCCTCTACCCACACTCGTGAAGCCCCTCTCAGCAATCCACGTCAGGGTTGTCCTGTCTCGGTTGAGTTGAGTTGTTTGTGTGGAGGAGAGCCTTGTGCATGTGGTCCCCTCCCTGACTCAGCTGTGCACTACTGGGGCCATGATTGGCTTTCTCTTTAGACCCACCCCCTAACCATTCCACCTCATCAACATTTGAGTACCTCCTGTGTGCCAGCTCCTGGGTCATAGAGCCTGGGGCACAGCATTAAACAAGACACAGCCCTGCCCTCAAGGAACTCATTCAGGGCCAGCTCAGGACAGGGTTTCTCAACCTCAGCACTATTGACATTTGGGCTAGATAATTTTTTGTGTGGGCACCTGTCCTGTGCATTGTAGGATGTTCAGCAACACCCCTGGCCTCCACTCACCAGGTGCCTCCCCCAGATCATAACCATAAACATTTCTCCAGACACTGCCAAATGTCTCCTAGGCGGCAGACGTTGCCCTAGTGAGAACCACTGGTTTAGGCAATGGGTGTTGACAATGGAGTCAAAGGGCTCAGGGGTCACAATGTAGCTCATCGTGGGCACCCCAGAATGCCCATAGGAGCTGGAGGGGAGAGAGATGCAGGGATGCAGGTCTGGCTGTCAGGGATGCTTCATGGCTGAAGTGCTGTTTTAATTCGGGTCTTGGAGCTGAGCAAAGCCTTGGAAGAACTGTCAACAACATGGAAGAGAAGAACTGAGAGAACTCTTATGACGTAAGATTGAGGAGAAACGCTTATGCTCCAGTAGGAATGATGGGGGTTAGATAATGGGTAGATCTCATTATCAACTGGAGGGCGGGGCATGTGTAAATACCTAGGAAATCCTTAGACAATACTTAAGTTACCCATGAGTTAAATATAGTCTCAAGATGCATTTTGTTTGGTTCATCTACTAATAATTTAATTTTTGACATGATTTTAAATGCTTTGTTTTAGCCACAGTCCCCACTATTCTTTATCACTCACTGACCCAATTATTCTTTTACAATTATTTCACTTGCCAGGTTTCTGAAGGCTTGTAAGTTTACATCTTTAAATATAAACAATATAGTGACTTTTCACTTGGGGGTTCATAGACACTTTCCAGATCTTTGGGTAAAATTCAGGACATCAGGAGGCTCAATAATCGGCTGAGACCATGGGGCCCAAAAATGTATCTAAAATTTTCTGGGCATTTTTCTGGTGAGAGAGTCTCTGGCTTTCATAGAGTTCTCCAAAGGGTCTGCCCTTCTCTCCTGAAAAAGGCCTAGCTAGGTGGGGCAGAGGTCTTTGCAGGTCCCTGGAGACATTTTGTGCAATCAGCAAAGGAGAGACTCAGGGCTGACTTCTGTTCACCTTTTCCTCTTAGCCTAGGTTAATTCAGTTAGTAATTAAAAATATGAATGCACTGTGGGATCTGCTTAGAGCACGGGCAGGCGTTGCAGCGGTCACCAGAGGGCCGGGAGCATTGATTTAAGATGTCTGGGCAAACTTTGTGAACCAGAGAGAAAGCCTTCAGTTAAAGATTTCTTCCACCAATTAAGAGGCCACTGCCACTTTGAAGGACACAGAGCCAGAGGCAAGACAAGAATCGCAGCTTGGAGGTGCCGGTCAGCCAGGGAGGACACAGGCGACGGTGATGTGGTCCACAAGTGCTCTCCCTCACCCTCCTCAGCCCCCTGGCCCCAGGGCCCACTGGCTGTGCCACCTCCCAGCAAACCACTCTCACAAAGGATCTGGTCACTCCATTTACACCAAGGTGTACATGATGAAGCAGCATACAATTAGGTTCGCATTTTGACTGTAATCATGTTTTGGCCCAAGAGTCTCTGATTTCACGGGTAGCTGGCTGGGGGCGAGAAAAGGGTGGAGGATAACTTTGGGGAGGGGTTCGTGAGGTGGGGATTTTGGGGGAAGGGGCAGGGGTCCTGTCCTCAGACTCAAAGCCCTTTTCCTCAACTGAGAATTGGAATTGTTCTTTGAGTTGCAAGGACAGCTGGGGCATTTCTTCTGGGTGGTTCTAGTGTGGGCAAAGACTCTCCTTCCCACTGAAAAGACAGCAGCTGTGTGTGATTTCCCTGACTTCTCTGGGTTTTCTGTTAATCCTACCTCTCTGTAGTTTTTGCTCTCAGGATCTGCTGGGCCCACCAGGCCTGGGCTGACTTCTGAATTTCCCAAGGGGGTGGGCAGGCTGCACTGTGTGTGTGTATGTGTGTGTGTGTGTGTGTGTGTGCTCACACACATGGGTCTGGGGCTTACCGTGACTCTGACCCATCTCCCAGAAAACTCTGTGCTGAGAACTCTGGGGAACTGGTTTGTTCTGGAGGATGGAGAAAATGAGCAGCTGTAGGGAGGCCTGCACTCTGCCATTAAAGGGGATGCCCACTCCATTGGTCCCCTAGGACCACCCTGAGGATAAACTAAACTAATGGAAGGATGCTAAAAAGTTTAATGTAGGAAAGTTCTTGAGAATCTCATTAATTCAAACTCTAATTTGGAATTTGTAATATTTTTAAATGTTTTGTTTTCATAGCAAAGAATAAAAAACGTGTGCCTCCTGAATCTGTTACTTTCGCAGATTATAGAGGGCAGGGACCCATTCTTACTGGTCACTGACTCTCCAGCTGCTGGCAGGCTGCCTGGTAACCGCTCGCTGAATCCTTCCAGATGTTTCTTGTGCATTTACATACGTGTGTGTGCATTTGCACACACAAACACACTCTACTTACATCTTACTCTGTAACATACAGAGCTTTTGAAAGTCCATTACGGAAGACAGTAAACAGGAGGGTGCCGGAGGGGCTGTGATGCTGGGTCATCCAAGATCTAATGTATACAGATGGTCCAGGGATGCAGAAGCAACGGGGCACATACCAAGGAGACTTGATCGCTGAAACAACCTCCTGTTTCCCGGCTCTTCTAATCATTTAGTGGAGCAAGTATCAATTTCAGCAGATCTCATAGAGTCTATAGAGGAAATGGGCTCATTTTCCCATCTGTGGGCCAGCAACGGGGCTGAGATCTGCATCCCTACTTGAGCCCCCCGGGGTGGAGTCAGGAGCTAGTGGGTCATGGCTATTGCTTGGGGATGATGGCTTGGAACATGGAATCTGGGGGCAGACATACCTGGCTTCCAGATCTTGGCTGTCAAATTACTGAATGACTTCTGGCGAGTCGTTTGACTTCTCCAAGTTTGTTTTTTCATCTGTGAAGTTCACATAGTACTTCCTCCCAAGACTGTCAAAAGAATTAGGAGTACATGTGGAGTCGTTTTGCCAGAGCCTGACTGTGGGCACGCAGACACTTGAACTGCCCATATTCCCACTACTACTTGGCTTTGATTTGGGTGGGGGAGGATACCCAAAGCCTACCAGAGGAAAAGCGCTCCCGGCTGTGGCTCAGGGCAGGCACAGCATCTTCTTACCTTTGCCGTCCTGGCAGCTAGAACGTGAAACGAACTGCATGACCTGGAGCAAGCTGCTTAAACAGTGGTTTGTTTTCTCATCTACCACCCGAGTCAGGCTGAGTGGTAAATGAGTTTGAGCTTGGGGGGCACCTACAATGGTGCTTATTCCCTCTCCTTATTCCTAAACAAAGATCAAGAAACACCAATCCAGGGACTTCCCTGGTGGTCCAGTGGTAAAGAATCCACCTTGCAGCGCAAGGGATGCGGGTTCAATCCCTGGCTGGGGAATTGAGATCCCATATGCCGCAGGGCAAATAAGCCCGCGCGCCATAACTACTGAGCTCGAGCACCTAAACTAGAGCCCGCGTGCCACAAACTATAGAGCCCACGCACCCTGGAGCCTGCGCGCCACAACTGGGGAGAAGCCTGCGCTCTGCAATGAAGAGCCCACGTGCCCCAATGAAAGGTCCCGCATGCTGCAACTAAGACCCGACGCAGCCAAAAATAAATTAAATAAATCTTAAAAAAACACAAAACTTTCTATCATTCTACTTTAAAAAAAAGAAAAAGAAACACCAATCCAGAGCCATTGGGGGCTGTACTTTGCTGTACCCTGATACTCAGAGCTCTGAATATTTACTGACAAGAAGCTGCCTGGGTGACACCACCTGGTGGGTATTTCCAGATGGAGACAGTACCCTCTTCGTTGCTTGCAGGAGTTGAGAAGATGCACTCTCCTCCTCCTGATTACCTTGCCACACCAATGATGGGATTTGGGAATTAGTTTGGGGCCTCCTACTCTGTATTCGATTGAATTGCAGAGATTTAACTTCACCAGTGTTAAAAAAGGAAAGACAGAGTAACAGGCATTAAATTAAGCTCGTGCGCTTTTGCCAAGACCACTCCACCCCCACCAGACCTCAGGGATTTACTTCCTTCTCTAGTGCCCAAAGAGATTACCACTCTACTAGATTTTCTAAACTGAAATGGAACAGCCATTCTTATCTCGGGGATTTCACTAGGTGCTGATGAGCACAGAGCAAAATCCCAGGAAGGCACTGGCTCTTCCAGGTGCACTAGAGGCAATGTGCGCGGGGCTGCCTAATAATATCCTCCCTAAACCGCGTGTTTACCAGCAGTCCGTGGGCAGCTCTATTTCTGATCCTTTCCAGGACTTTTTTCTTCCTCTTTCGCTGTTCTCTTGGCTACTGCTCGATGGTTTGCTTTGCAGTCCTGTCATTTCACAAAATCCTACTTCTGGAAAAGGATTAGCAAAATTACACAGTGTTGCTGCTACTTAACATTCAGGAAATGCAGCATCCACACACAAGTTACCAATCATACTTACCAGATGGTAACTGTATCTTTTCACCAGAAAGGGAGCTGCAAACATTGAAACTCATCACCAACACATTTAAATTCACATCCATTTTCAATTTGACATCCTTAATGAGTTGGTATAATGAAAATCAGTATTTTATCCCTATATCGTTAACTATTTGTAACAATAATGCTACAATAATGCAGACTTGATATTTTTAAAATAGTCATGAAACAAAATCTCACAACCTACAATTCTGATATACTCTGTATCTAAATATATTTTTTCAGTACTTCAGAGTTTTATATTCAGAATGGGCTAATGGAAATGGCACATGGCAGGAAGAATAAAAATCTTGCAGCTGATGATGGTGTCTATATACTTTTTTAGCACCACTGCTTAAGCTTAGTGGTTACTTTTTGATCAACTATCTCCCTAAAAAAACTTTAAGATCAACTAGTTCTCTCTTATTGGACTTGTGTTAGGAGGCAACTGAAGCCCATGCGGGTGGAGTAAGTTTCTGATGTGATAACAGCAGAGCCAGAGAGCCTTGCCTCCCGAGTCCCCGGTCTAGATTCCAGGCCACCTAACACTCCCGAAAGAACTCTGAGTTTTGGCTTTAGCTGGTTGTCAATAAATTAAATGGCAACCCTGGCTAGTTTGGTTTCTGTGTACTTAATGAGTGAAGAATGGTTGCTAATGGGCTGAATTGTGTCCCACCCAAAATCCGTGTTGAAGTCCTAACCACTAAGACCTCAGCTTGTGACTGTATTCGGAGAGAAGACCTTTAAAGAGGTAATTAAGGTAAAATGAGGTTTCTGAATTAATGGGCCCTGATTCAATACGACTTGGTTAGGACACAGACAACACACAGAGGGATGACCATGTGTGAGAACACAGCAAGAAGGCAGCATCTGCATGCCAAGGAAAGAGGCCACAGAAGAAACCAACCCTGGTGACACCTTGATTTTGGACTTCTACCCTCCAGAATTGCGAGAAAATAAATTTCCACTATTTAAGGCACACAGTCTGTGGCTTTTTTTTTTTTTTAATGGCAACCCTAGCAAATACAGTGGTCCAGACTGAAAGAAAATGTAGAACTCACATTATACTTTTCTTTATAATAGAGACACTATGTTATTAAGTAGGGCTCATTTATCCTAAGGATACAGTGGAATCTCATGGAACCAGAGTGGAATGCCGATGGCCTCAGAAATGCATTGGAGGGACTCCCCTGGTGGCGCAGTGGTTAAGAATCCACCTGCCAACGCAGGGAACACGGGTTCGAGCCCTGGTCCTGGAAGATCTCACATGCCGCGGAGTAACTAAGCCCGTGAGGCACAACTACCGAGCCTGTGCTCTAGAGCCCACAAGCCACAACTACTGAGCCCACGTGCCACAACTACTGAAGCCTGTGCACCTAGAGCCCATGCTCTGCAACAACAGAGTCAGCACAATGAGAAGCCCGTGCACTGCAACAAAGACCCAATGCAGCCAAAAATAAATAAATAAATTTATTTAAAAAAAAAAAAATGCATTGGACCCAGGGCCTGGAGCATTGTCAAGATTCTGTGTTCGGGCTTCCCTGGTGGCGCAGTGGTTGAGAGTCCGCCTGCCGATGCAGGGGATGCGGATTTGTGCCCCGGTCTGGGAAGATCTCACATGCCGCAGAGCAGCTGGGCCCGTGAGCCATGGCTGCTGAGCCTGTGCGTCCGGAGCCTGTGCTACGCAATGGGAGAGGCCACAACAGTGAGAGGCCCGTGTACTGCAAAAAAAAAAAAAAGATTCTGTGTTCATCTCTGCTTTTCATTGTGTATCTGCTTCAGTTTTGTTTTGTTTTGTTTTTTAAATCCATCCCAATTTCCAATTCCTGGGGAAGAGACTGATTGGCCCAGCTTGAGTGAGGGACTCACCCCTGGTCTAAGAGTCATGTTAGAAACGACTGTTAGAGGGAGGCAGAGTCACATGGCACACGGTGGCCATCATAGCCCTGTGAAGGGCTTCCCTGGTGGCACAGCAGTTAAGAATCCACCTGCCAATGCAGGGCACACGGGTTCGAACCCTGGTCCGGGAAGATGCTACATGCCGCGGAGCAACTAAGCCCATGCGCCACAACTACTGAGCCTGCGCTCTAGAGCCCGCGAGCCACAACTGCTGAAGCCTGCACGCCTAGAGCCCGTGTTCCACAACAAGAGAAGCCACTGCAACGAGAAGCCCATGCACTACAACGAAGAGTAGCCCCCGCTCGCCACAACTAGAGAAAGCCCGTGTGCAGCAACAAAGACCCAACACAGCCAAAAATAAATAAAAATAAAATAAATTAAAAAATAAAAAAGCCCTGTGGAGACAAAGGAGGCGTTCTCAGGAAAGGAGAGCTCACCAGACTATGGAATAAGTCCTGTGCAGCATGGAGGGTCTGTCTCCTCTCAAGGGCAATGGGGAGGCAAATATGTGATGCTCAGTGTGCTAAAGCAGAATGGCCGATGTATTAAGTTTGGCTACAGAGAGCAAAATTAAGGCAAGAGCAGTGCAAGGCCTCATTCAGACCAAGGACTGCTTGCAATCTTATGGCTGTTTCCCAAGTGAGGATGAGAGAAAGAAGAGATGACGACAATGTTGATTAGCAGCCTGTCAACGTATGTGCACCCATCAGGTAGAAAAAGTTGATTGGTGATCAACTGGAATTCCATTATAGAAATGGTGCAGAATGTTTATAATCTAAAAAATAATGTGCAATGAAACATAACAGGAAGTCAGACTAGTCTCTGGTTTCATACATATTAGGGAGCCTAAATCATTACTTTCTGAGAGGAAGGGGGAGGAGATTAAATAATGCTTTTTGTTCTGGAGAAGAGGTCATGTATGGGAAAAACAGCAAGAACAAACTTTCAAATAAGTCGGAATCAGACAAAAGTGATTACCAGCCTGAATTAGTATGGGAAAGGGCATCCTCACAACTGTCACAGCACCTTGCTTTTGCTCACGTTACCCCTTCTTTTTCTTCCACCTAGTACCCAGGCCTGAAGCCCCTGCTTAGGCTATCTCCTCTGTAACACCTACCCTGACTGACCACACAATTTGGCATTTTATTTTTCTGAAACTGTTTTGTGGACATTGTGTTCCCCCTATAGACTAAACCTCCTTAGGATGAAGGCCTATACGATATTCCCCACTTTGTCTTAAAGGGCCTGACACACCTTTAATGAACATTTGTTGCCTGACTAGTTGTCACCAGCTGAAAAGAAAATGGTCAGAAATATGCTTGCTGGGCTCAAGTAATCTTAGAATAATCACAGAAGAAAGAGAAACATCCAGGTATGTTCCTTTTAAGATAAAAACTTTATTTTACAATTATATAAAGCTGCTTTACATTAAGCACAAACAATCCATTTACTTTGTATAGAAACAAAATACCTTTTCATCTGCAAAAAATCAAGTTTTGCTGTATATAAAACTAACATGTGCACATTGTGCTTAAACTGCAAAGTCTGTACAGCTTTACAAAGGACTACCCTTCAGAAGGGCATCCAGTAAACACTTTATTGCATATTTAACACATGGTCTATAACCCACATGTACAATGGAGGAGAAACAAGAAAAACAATTAAAAGGAGGATGAAAATAGCAGCTTTCAGTGAAAGTTTGCACACCGACAAAGAAAAAGGTCTGCCACATCTGTAGAGTTGTGCTTGTGTGTCATTTTTGTATTTCCTCACATACACTGGATGGTTTTTGGATGAAGCCTTTATGTACAATAACTCTGAAAGGGTCAAACCTGACCTTCATCTGGAAACTTTTGGCTGGTTTTATAACTGAAGTGGCAATAGGTTTAATTTAATATCAAAGCTAACTCAAGGTAAGTGTAGACAACTAATATCCACATTCTTGGAGCGAAGAAAAATTTAAAGAAATAAAACAAAACTTTAAAATACCTTCCCCATTCTCGCAAAGCTCAGACTAAATAAACATTTTGCATGATTTAAAATCCTAGAAAACTCCACAGGTGCTTAGGAAGAAAAATGTGATGGATGGTCTTGGGCAGTGTTTCTCCACATATATCCCCCGGTCCACTTGCATCAGAATTACCTGAACACTTTTTAAAAATGCAGATTATCATGCTTCACAGGCAGATTTATTGAATATCTGGAATCTGTATTTCAGTAAGCTCCCAGGTGATTCTGAGGCATTAGTCTGAGATGCACCGGTTTGTACGGTCAGTGCTGCTACAGGGTCAACTCACCCTCTTCGAAAATTCTGGGATCACAGGAAAAATCGAGTTGCTGTCGCAACGTGGAAGGCAGTGTGAAACCAACAGCAATGAAATAGCAATGCCATTTCTAGATCAAAATGTCTTTCTTTTTTCAGTGGAAAAAGACAGCCACATTGTTAAGGCACTGATATTTGTCACAGAAGCAGTACCATACTGTTTTCATTGATTCCCTCAATCTGAAGTACCAGTATGCAAACACAAGGCAGAAGTCTGGACTGCTCTAAATAATAACACATACGATGGAGTAAAAACGATTTCCAGATTGGAGAAGGTTTACTTTTGAGCCCTGAAATAAAAAAAAAAGAAGGAGTCCAGATATTCTTGTTGAGACATCTAATGTATAAGAACTACAAAGGTCAACATCTAGGGGGAAACCTAATGACCCACAACTGTTTTGTTGTGGGCAAAATCGACTTGTGGTCACATAAATTGGGAGTTTAAACTTACTTTTCCATGGCCAGTTTAATATTGTCTTCAGTTGTAGATCTTCGTTCCTGGCCCCCTTGCCACTGAAACATATATTTTGTACATAGGTACGTATGTATTGTCTGGTTTCTAAGTGGTGTTGGTAGGCTGAGTTCAATCAAGGTGTAGTGTGCAGGCAGGTGCCCACCTGGCTCTTGAGGTGCATTTCATGCAGGTCACACACACACTGCACGGTGCGTGTCAGACTCAGTCCCCTGAAAATATGGGGTCTCATATTTCCATTCTGTATAAGTTATTGTGTTGATTTAGTGTATTGTCACACACTAAAACAAAGACAGCAAAATCAGCCTCCCTCAGTTCTGACCTACTGCCTGAAGTCTTATAGCAGACACTACCCAGGGTATGAGGGCTATGATACCTATTTATGTGAGGTATAAAACCAAAATAAAGGTCTGATTACACACGTACAGCTAATGCAGTAGCATCACTTTTACCCAATAGCTGAAATAATTTAAAGTTAAAATTGCAAAGGAAAAACACTGATGCACAAAAGGCAATAGTTTGGAAAGTTGTCGACCAAGGATGATCTAAGTAGAAAAAAAAAAAACTGCTATAAACCTTATAATATCTGACCTAGTAATTTTCTTTAAAGGGGAAAAAAAATCTTAAAAAGACAGTGGTAGTGGACTTATCAAAATTACTACCTCCTCCCCAAATTTAGGTTTATAATAAAAATTCCCAAATGCCCCCCCTGCCAACATAGAAAAAACTCTCTAGCATAGTCTGAAATGAAATACAAAATTCTAGATAGTGACAAAAAGAAACCACCACAATGGGGGTAAAGGAGGGATAGAATGATTATCAAACCTTTACTGATTGTAGATCAAGTTTCATAAAACAGATAACATTTCTGTAATTTCTTGTGCAGTCAACAAGTTTCATCTTAGTTGTGCTTACATTATATAACTGTGAAGCCTGAACACTGGTTGTGTTTTTAATTTACACGTTTCAAGAAAACCATAAATTCAAAATATTCTCTATATATAACAAATTGAACAAATGCAACAAATGCTCATTCACTCCCAAGAAATTAATATATAGAAAAGAAACACCATTTTTAAAGTTGCACACAGTCCACTATTCAGGCTACAAGTACATATTTACTGTATTACAGCACATTATTTTTTTAAAGTCTGCTTTCAACATAAACATAAATAACCATATTTTAAAAGAGCCCCATACTAAGTTTGCAGGCAAGTGCTGGACAGTTGGCCAGTAAGAGCTACTTACCATTGTCTTTCCCAAACCGAGAGGACTGGACTATCTGTGGAACTATCTGTATAGGGTGATAAGCAAGGCCAAGTTAAACATTTTCATTCACCCATTGACTAAACACTTTTCTGCTCTAAATGCCACCTACATTTCTAAACACCCAACTCATGGTATGCAATTATCTCAGAAGACTGGTTTTAAGCATCATTTATCACTTTGATGTAATCCACAAAAACCTAGTATACAACCTTTTAAAATGTGCCTATGCTCTGCTGACAGAGAGCCCGTAGTTTTTGTGTACAGCAGAGGCTGAAATATGATTTTGGTTCTGAGCTCTAGTTGTGCTTTGCCCTGCTGCCTTTAAGGTAGCTTTTCCACCTCTTGACAAATTCTTTGAAGATTGGGGACTCATCAATGGTGCTGAGTAGCTGCAGTTGATTGATGTGGGTGGTGTGATAGTCCCAGCGGGCCAGGTTGGGGGCAATGCCAAGCATGAAGTGCCGGAGGTCATAGATGGTTCCTGAGCCAGTGTCGTACAAGGGGAGCATGGCTTTAAGGGATTCCATGCCACGCTCATACAAGGACCTCGCTTCTTTCCCGAGTTTTTCCCCTGCAGTTTCTTTTAAGTCATACAGCCCAATTAAAGAATACATAAAGCCATTTAAAACAAAAGAGCTAGGTGTGGTTGGATATTCTTCATACCAGTCATGTTTATTCATAAACACAGCTTTAACTCCATGCTGCTCTGATAGAAATTTGTAAGGGGCTGTTGCCCTTAAAGCTGAATTGAGGAATATACGGTCTTTTGTTAAGAGATAGGCCCTGACTAATGTAGAAATGGCTTGCCCTTGGGCCATGGCAGAGTACCACCCTGGCTCTAAAGACTTGAACCCTTCCCCTAACTTACGGGTCACCATAATTGGCCAGCCACCTTTCTCATCCTGGTTCCTCACCAACCAATCACTGGCAGCAAAGAATGCGGCCATGTGGGCTGTGGTAGAGATGGTAATGTTGTCGAGGAAGCCTTTCCCTTTTGCAATCAGCCTAACTACTTTCTTGGGCATTATTTTGGTTGGCTTGACAGCTTTTGTGTTGGAAAGACCCACTCCTTTCCGGAGGTCAGTGACCAGGTCCCTGGTAACCGTGCTCCATGAAGTTCTGGGCCCAATGCCATAGTATATGTCTCTTTCTTTAAAAGCAATTAGCTGGGTATTTGAGACATAATGTACAGTGAAGAGCTGATTCTTTTCTGTGGTCTCCAGAACCACAGACACACTTCCGTTTGTTAAGAACTTGAGGTCAAATGAAATAATAAAATCTTTTGTGTTCCCCAGTTGCAAGGATACACCATCACTGGTTTCTGTAGGGGGAAAATATACCAAAAAAGACTGGTTAGAATAGAAGCTCTTTGTATTTAAAAGTTACTTGCAATTCATCCTTGACAATCACTGACCATACAAAATTAATCCTTCAATATTTTATATGTCAGATTTTAAAAAATATTTTAATTTTTACTAAGTTAACCATAAACAGATGACAATTGTAGAGTCCGTGATGGCTTGTGAGCACCAGGGCAAAGCTCTTACCTTCTGGCCTGTCTAGTTTACATTAGAGGGGTTAATGGCCTTAGCAGATAGCTAAGGTACTGTGGTCAAACTGCCTTTTCTAGATCAAATACTGGCTGACCAATAATCAATGACTGTCTAGTATACCCATTCTACAAAAAGAAAAAGTATAACCAAAAGCTGGCTCAGCACATAATATTACAAGAAAGAGCCTAGAAGAAAAGAATGGTTAGACGTGAATTAAAAAAACAAATTTTTTTTTTTTTTTGGCTGTGCTGCGCAGCTTGTGCGATCTTAGCTCACCAACCAGGAATAGAATCTGGGCCACCCGCTGTGGAAGCATGGAGTCCTAACCACTGGACCACCAGGGAATTCCCTAAAAAATTTTTATTTACTTAATATTTAGTGAGTATTTACTATGTTCTAAGTGCTTTACACATATTAACTCATTTAGTCAGTATAACACCTAAGAGTAGTGCTATTATTACTCTTACTTTATGAATGATGAACACAGACACAGAAGTTAAGTAACTTGCCTAAGGTACAAAGAGTTGAACACAGGTTGTCTAGTCTGGCTGTAGAATACATGCTCTGAATCACCAATTGATGTTGAAAATGATAGGTTTGTTTTCAGATATTCATTGGAATTGTGAATAAATTCTGGAAATTAAGCAATCGGCTCACGTAGTCAACAAAAAGTGAGGAATACGGGGGAGGCTCTGGAGTTAAAACAAACAAACTTTGTGTGGATTCTCACTTCACCAGTTACTAGCTTTGAGATGGTCAACAAGGTACACCTATTTGAGGGCTTCCCTGGTGGCGCAGTGGTTGAGAGTCCTCCTGCCGATGCAGGGGACACGGGTTCGTGCCCCGGTCCGGGAAGATCCCACATGCCGCGGAGCGGCTGGGCCCGTGAGCCATGGCCGCTGAGCCTGCGTGTCCGGAGCCTGTGCTCCGCAATGGGAGAGGCCCGCGTACCGCAAAAAAAAAGAAGATACACCTATTTGAGCCTCAGTTTCTTCACGTGTTAAGTAGAAATAATATTACTTTGTAAGGTAACTGTGAGGATTAAAAAAAAGGATAGTGGCTTGGAACATAGTATAAAATGATGATAATGATGATTTTGAAGCCAATGGTTTCAGAGGCTGATAAAATAGCAGAGCTGTTTTATTTGGCAAATCGTCAAATAGGAAATTTCTCTTGCATGTCTACAGTACGATGATGCCTGACTCTCAGAAAGTTGACTTCTACCAAGAAAAGAAACTGAGCATATTAAAACCAAACAGTAGCAGCAGCAGGAAGAAGAGGAAGAGGAAGAAGAAGAAAAAGAGGAAGAAAAACAACAAAAATATATGTAGTACAAATTTTATACCATTAAAGGTAAATGTGAATATCTTGGTCTATACAGAGCTTAAATCTTTTTAAAATTTAATTAATTAAGAAATTAACTTTGGCTGCGTTGGCCTTCGTTGCTGCACGTGGGCTTTCTCTAGTTGCGGTGAGCGGGGGCTACTCTTCATTGCGGTGCGTGGGCTTTTTTTTTTCACTGCAGTGCCTTCTCTTGTTGTGGAGCACGGACTCTAGGCGCGTGGGCTTCAGTAATTGCGGCACGTGGGCTCAGTAGTTGTGGCGCATGGGCTTAGTTGCTCAGTGGTATGTGGGATCTTCCCGGAACAGGGCTCGAACCTGTGTCCCCTGCATTGGCAGGCGGTTTCTTAACCACTGCGTCACCAGGGAAGTCCCCAGAGCTTAAATCTTAAAAACACATTCACATGTATTATCTCATTTGATCCTTACAATAATCTTCTGACGTTGGTAGAGCAGGAATTACTGCTTCCATTTTAGAGATGAAGATATGGAGGCTTTGCAAGGGTAAAAGGTTTGCCCAAAGTCAAATGCTAACTAGTGGTAGAGCAGGGACTAGAAACCAGGGTTCCTGGGTCTAAGCTCAAAGATTGTGAAAAAGAAATGATATTGGAAATACCATCCTCATGAGAATAACCAGTGGAAGAATTATTTCTCTTAAACATAGCTATAGAATCAGATCTACTTTAAGGCATCCTTGAGGAAATCTTGGGTGCTCCTTATTGGAGCAATGATTGGAAATGTGAACTGATGATAGTGTATACAGTATGAGTAGCTTGGACAGTATTATCACCATGTTGAGCTGATCATTTAACTCTTCCAACACTGGACTCTACCAGTGTGGATATAATTGACCCAAGGCTCTTAATTACTTCATTTGATGGAATAAACAATTATGGAAGTTGTACTGAGAATGAGAACATCTTGCTAGATGTATGATGCTTTGACTTTTTAAAAAGTGATGTCAGAAGTATATTTCTAACACAGTAAAAATCCATTTTATCTGGGGAAATGTCAACATGCAACCTCTCTCTTAGTTGGCATTTTCCTGTATCGATAGTAAATGGAATCTGATGCTCAGAACAACATACTTGATGTTTCAGGATGTTTCGCAGGATTCTGAATTGACTTATGAATTACTCAAGATTAAATTAAATTATACTCAGCAGAGGCTATCTTGAGTGCTACTTATTTTTTTATTCTTATGGTAATGCCTTATTAATCAGACAACACTGTTAACTATGGCATCCATTCTCACCACCATCTTCAGAAGTCCAAATGGGAGAAAGTTGAAGAATTATATTTTCTTCTCAGAATTCCATTCTAATGTTCACTTTATGTATACAAATCTAATGAAATGATATAGTTCGATCAATCACCTTATGTTTCAATATAACAGATTATGTAGTTCAAAGAACTCAGTAATGAATGATGTCATTTAACACCACCAGAGGGGGTTATTGAGCCACAGAGGAGAAGTGACAAAGAAGTCACAATCCCCAATTTAAATCAATCCACAATCATATGAGACAAGTCTTTTAATTCCTATCTTACAGATGTACAGAGAGGTTAAATATCCTGTCTACGTCACTCAGAAGGGTCTGAATGGTAGCAACTGGGACATGACTGTGGTTATGGCAACCACTTTGGAAATATACCAGGCAAGATTTTGAGCTCTACTGGAGAGTCCTAAGCTATCTGGAGACCTGTGCTTTAAATCTACTAATAGACAGGGGTAAGACAGGAATAAAGACACAGACCTACTAGAGAAGGGACTTGAGGATATAGGGAGGGGGAAGAGTAAGCTGTGACAAAGTGAGAGAGTGGCATGGACATATATACACTACCAAACGTAAAATAGATAGCTAGTGGGAAGCAGCCGCATAGCACAGGGAGATCAGCTCGGTGCTTTGTGACCACCTAGAGGGGTGGGATAGGGAGGGTGGGAGGGAGGGAGACGCAAGAGGGAAGAGATAGGGGAACATATGTATATGTATAACTGATTCACTTTGTTATAAAGCAGAAACTAACACATCATTGTAAAGCAATTATACTCCAAAAAAGCTGTAAAAAAAAAAAAGCTACTAATAGAAAGTTTCGAGCTTCCTGTCGCTTGAAATCCATGACTCCTCTCTCTGACCGGTTATTCCCAGGAGTCACTATAAGTGTCTATTTTTGGTATATGTGGTACATACAAATGTACTTTAGGCAACAAAGGGTGATAAACATTTAAGAATAGTCTTTAAATCAATGTTTTCACACATAACATGAACTGTTATTAATCAACAGGTTTACTATGTGGAGTGAGAAGAGGCCTTAATCAGAACCTCAAGGAACAGAGAGACAAGGGTCAGGCAGAAGAGAAGTTCATAAGAAGCCTCAGAAGGAATGGCTACACAGAGAGGAGAAAGTGAGGTCATGGAAATGAAGTGAAGAGAGTGCTTGGGAAAGGGAAAGCTAATTTAATAAAGCAGGACAGGTATAAAGTTTTAATTCATTCAATTTTAAAATTAGGTAGAAGGAAAACAAACATTCTTCAACAAACAAAACAATAAAAAATACGCTGCAGATCCATGTTATGGTTTTTCCCTCTAGATAATCTTATTTCCTTTCAGGGAAAAAAATTCAAGGCCAAAAAGGAAAAAGACCAACAGCATGTAGCCTCTGGTCTTCCAGAGCCTTACTTCACTTAGGCCTACGCTTTTATGCACAAGTTCCAATTTCTTCTCATCAGTGATTCTCTGAATTTATCTCCCAAGAAGACTACATCATCTAAAAAGCCTCATTTCCCATTCCTACGTTTCAATAAACGCCTCACCTTTTTGATTTCCTTCTTCTGCTCTGAGCAACAACTCCAACTAACTCTCCCTCATATACTTGTATCAAACGCAACTCCAGACACATCCAAGATATCAAAACAAGCACCACCTTCTGAGGTAGCACACTCCTACCAACAGAGAGTTCCAATTGTGAGTAGCTAGTGTGCCACTGGCAGAATATCTGTCACAGACAGTTCTCTCCTCCATATGCTTAAACCCACCTTGGGAAGTAGTTTCATCTCTGGTTGCTGGCTGCAGAATGAAGGGCTGAAGTGAAGGCCCTTCACTTAGTATGAGGAGACCTATTGTTTGTATTAACCAGGGTACCCAAAAGTGCACAATGAAATCTATTGCTCTGAATAGGGCAGAGTTCAAGAGATGGTTCTAGAAAACTTCCCAGCACTTGAGGAGACAGAGATGAGGGCTGCTGTTTTCTACCCTAATCCAGACTACATTATGAATCAGTGTAAAAATAAGCCCTCTAGATGCAACCAAAATCAAATGTCCTTTTTAATCTAATAATTTCCTGCTATAAATCATAAGCTAAATATTCTTAAACATCTCCATGTACTTTCTCACCCAGCCAAGCCTGTTGCTTTACAATAAGCAAAGATGCTCTATGTACTGGAATATCACAGAATGCCATAGGATAAAAGAAGTTTTACTCACAGAATAAAAAGTAAAGGTCACCCATTATTTGCATTGCATTAAGCACTCATAAATCCATTACTTAAGGCCATCTAGAATGAGTAGATTTGTACTGCTGTTTTCAAGGTCTGTGAATTACACAGTCATCAGTAAAGGACAAGGACAGAATACAGAAAAGGTCTTATAACCTTTTCTCTCTTTTTATTTACCAACTGGCAAGGTTGGTGGGAGGGAGGATGAGTTCTGTTCTTGACAACATTCCCCCCCTACAGAAAATTAAGCCTGAGGTGCTAACTAAAATTATTCCATTGTCTTTTTAAGTAATGAACTCATTAATTCTCATGGATATTGATTAGTGGAGAGAAATACATTACATCCCTATTAATGGGACCGTCTTAGAAAAAGGGGAAATGTTGCATAAAGTTAATTTGATTTTATAAAAGATTTTATTAATGAAATGGCTTTATATGAAGTTTGAAACAATCTATCTAGTACATTAACAAAAGTCAATATAGAAAGCAGGCCTGGTTGGTAATGCTATATTACTTTGAAAAAATAAAAAGCTACTGGTAAAAAATAGGCAAAGGAAAGGCTGGCTCTCGCTACAAAGAAAAATTTCTGCCTTAATGCAAAATAGTTAAAAAATTAAAGGATGAGTACTGTGCTGAAACATTAAAATAAACTGAGAAACTTTATTCCTGTGGGATCTGGTTCCCTGGAAGGAGAAAGACATCATGCAGTAACCTGGTTCTTGTGGCTTGGCTCTTCATGCAGTAAATGTTCCTTATACAACCTTAAATATTTTAGCTGATCCTTTAGATTTCACTTGGGTGACACTATTTGTTTCTTCATATATGTAATATCAAGCATCTGCTGATGTGTTTTTTAAAAACCATAAAAACAATTTTAAGGGAGTATCAGGTGCTATAAATCAACATAAAATTAGCAAACACATATAAAAACACATCACTTAAACAAAACAAAACAAAACAAAACATCACTTACCCGGAGCAGTGAACTGTTTAACATTGGTGAATCTAGACTTATCAGCTACACTAGCCATAAAGCAGCCCTTTGGCACGGTCCAGTCATTGGGCTTGCTATTTTTGTCCCTGTCTTCTGCTGTTTCATATACCTCTATGTGAGGGGGTTTCTCAGTTAGATTCTTGCTGTAATGACTTAACCCATACTGTGCAATCTGGATTGGGTAGAAATAGCCTTGAGGTCCCCATTGTGTAGATAGAGGTACACCTATAAAACAGAGAAACAAAATAAATATCTCCAGATATTCATGATCCTATTCTGAATACCACTCTTCACTGTTTTACTTCTGGGGGAGTTATAGGGTTATCAGCAACTTTTAAGCTTCCTTATTACACTGTTTTCATAGTTACTAAAAACAAGTACCAAATTAACCAGAAATGAAACACAGAACTAAATGCTCATTCACTCTCATTCATTATTTGTTGACAGATAGCAATGCAATGTTGTGGATCATCTTTTTAAGGACTAATTTTTAATGTGTGCTACTTTTGCTCATAGCTACAGATGTCATATTTCATAATTCTGTTTCATACATTCAAGTTTTACACAATTTAAATACATATAGTTAATGTTAACAGCTTTATTCTAGAATATTAAACCTGAAATTTTCTTAACATCTGTACTTAACAGTCAAGTTAATTACATACTAATCTTTCCCTCCGGTGTCAAGATGTGGTCTAGTAACTTTATCATCTGATGGTTAAAAGTATTTGCTTAAGAAGCCAGCTATGGGGGGCTTCCCTGGTGGCGTAGTGGTTGAGAGTCTGCCTGCCAATGCAGGGGACACGGGTTCGAGCCCTGGTCTGGGAGGATCCCACATGCCGCAGAGCAACTGGGCCCGTGAGCCACAACTACTGAGCCTGCGTGTCTGGAGCCTGTGCTCCGCAACAAGAGAGGCTGCGATAGTGAGAGGTCCGCGCACCGCGATGAAGAGTGGCCCCCGCTCGCTGCAACTGGAGAAAGCCCTCACACAGAAACAAAGACCCAACATAGCCATAAATAAATAAATAAATAAATTTATAAAAAAAATAAAATAAAAAGAAGTCAGCTATGACTAGGCAACTTAAAGTATAAACACGTTTGCAATTCTTTTTCATATCCTTCAGATCAAAATGTAATTCTTGAGAAGAGTGCTTTTTTTAAAGAATGAATTAAAGTTGTATATTTAAACCATAGATTCTTGATAAATTCATTAGTGGATTACCTCTTGTAAAGTTCTAAGCAAAACTTTTAAATGTTTGGCATTAGTGTTTATTTTAGTAATTTTCTACATGGGAAATACAATAATACCACACTGTACAGAATACTGTATTATTGCATCATGGTGTATGTGTTGAGAGATAAACTATTTGTAGTCCTAAAATAAATTAACAAGCAACAGATGGGCATGGCAGAAACTGGGAACCTATAAAACTATATGTGTTTTGATGTAGTTTCAAAATAGTTTAAGGAATTACAGACCATACAGGCTAAGAAACCTAGGCTACAGATAAGCTTTTTAACTTCAATATTCTTTCTCCAAGGGTAGATTTTTTTTTTCAAAATTCAAACAATTATTTTCACTTAATAAAAGCAAGGTTTATACTATCTCATTTGATGGGTAATAACTACAATAATGTGTAATTGGCCTAAGAAGTGATAGACTGATCAATGGAACCGAATAGTAGGCCAGAAACATACTCTAGTAAAGATTTAGAAACATATTCTAGTTTCAAAATATTTTAGTATAACGATAAAGATTGAATCATTGATCAGCGGGGAAAAGAGGAGATTATTCAATAAACGTTAAGGGAAAAAAAATCTAAAATTAGGCCCTGACCTTGTACCATTTGTCAAAATATAAATCAGTCTAGCTTGACTAAAAAGTTAAATGTAAAAAAAAACCCCATAAAACTATTAGAGAAAATACAGATGAACAGCTGATCGTGGCATGGCAAATGATTTTCTAAGCATAAAAGGAAGAATTAAAAAAAAAAAAACCCTAAGTTTAGTAAATAGAACTAAAAATTTCTAAACAAAGCATAAATAAAATGCAAAGACAGCCAAATTAAAGAAAATATCTTTAACAAATGCAACAAGGTGCTACCACCCTTGCTATATATATAAAAGATCTCACAAATATATTTTTCTAAAAAACAACATTAATCACATTGAAAAAGGGGGAAAGAACATCAAGCCCATTCTATAATGGTTAAAAGCATATGAAAAACATATCTGACCTCACTAATTGCTACAGAAAGCAAATTATGAGATCCCTTTGTAAACAACAGATTAAAAAATGAACTTTCATGATGGCAGGAATTGGGTGACAGGAGCACCCTTATACTCTGCTATTGGAAGCATGAAGAGGGTCAACCGTCTTGGAAAGTAGTTTGGTAAAATAGATTAACTGATACTATTTGACATGGTAATTTATTTCCTACGGAACTGAGAATACAATTAAAACAGCAAATGATTAACTATGAATATCTATACCATTATGTATAATGGCAAAAAAGTGGAAATGACCTAAATGTCCAACTAAAGAGAAAGGTTCCATACATTATTATGGCATGTCCTTATTACGAATATTAGTGATTAAAATATTCAATAACAAGAGGAAATAATCATAACATGTTGAACGAAAAAAGAATACAAAATTGACTATACAGCATGATTCTAATTTGTTTAAAAATGTATATCTACAAAAACAACAAAAAGATTGGAGAAGACATCAAAACATTAACAGTGGTTATGGTTGCTTTTTACTTTTTCTTTAGCATCTAAGCACCTATTAAGCTTATACACTTTTAAAAATTACTGGAAAAAAAAAAAGGTTTGGCGATGGATATCTTTCAAGCCTCTAAAAAACGACTACCCTCCTGAACACTGCACAATAAATATCATTATAACTATGTTAAAACATATACCTAGGTATAAAGACCTTCTGAGAATATACAAAAATGGTAATAATTATCTTGAATGGTAAGAATATAAGTGAATTTACCCCCTTCCTTCTTCTAAACATTCAGTAAAGATATTACAAAAATTAAAATATTAAGATTAAAATCACTCTCTATTTTTTATTATTTTTTTATTTTTTGCGGTACGTGGGCCTCTCACTGCTGTGGCCTCTCCTGTGGCGGAGCACAGGCTCCGGATGCGCAGGCTCAGTGGCCATGGCTCACGGGCCCAGCTGCTCCGCGGCATGTGGGACCTTCCTGGACCGGGGTATGAACCCGTGTCCCCTGCGTCGGCAGGCGGACTCTCAACCACTGCGCCACCAGGGAAGCCCTAAAAGCACTTTCTATAACAAAATGAGAAAAATGAAATAAAACCCAAACTAAGCAATCTTAAAACACACTAAGTTCTTTCCTCTGATTAAATGATATACTTTAAAGTCAAATTCAATATGGCTTTCTGATCAATCCTAGGTTTGAAATACAAATTCCAAAATGTATTAATTATACCCATAAGGAACCCCCATGTTTTAAAGCCAATGAAAGACATTATGTAATAGATCATAGGAGTTCATGAAGTTCAGAGAAAATGATACTATGTATTATCTTGTTCTGAGAACTGTAAACCTCCATCCAGGGATGATACCTGGCTAATCTGGTAATAAGACTTGGTACATTGATGGGTCCACTGGATGGTCTGTCTCCCTTTCCCATCTCCTCTCATAGGATATGATAATAACCTATTACGATAGGTTATTAGGATAATAACTGTATATTTTAATGCAAAATTTCTGGAGATGCTGTGCCTTGACTTTACTGATGATAATTTTAGTTTCTGGGGTAGGTTAATGGCATAATCCTATTCAATCAGGTATGATCTTATTGTAGCCCTTAAATCACACCATCTAGAAAGTTCAGGTTTAACCTGTTCCTCCCTGCTAAGTCAGAGTGATGAAAGGTCCTTGATAGTAAGCTATGCAAGTACTTGCTATATAATTAACACAGTCTCTTATTCCTCAACACAATCAGGACAGAAAAATGCAGTGGAGTAGATGGATACCAACCTTCAACCCCACTTATGCACTTGACTCTGTCTCGGACTTCCACATTGTAGCCTTCAAAGGACATAAATACACCATCAGGGTGATAAGGGGCTCTCTGTGCATAGACTTTGGAATAACTATGAGAGAATTCAAACCGATCATAGCCATCGTACTGAACCACCTTTCCGTAAACGTCAAAATATTTCTCTACCCAGGTAAATGGAAGAAAGACTTCATTCCCCTCTCGTCTCCCTTTAATTGTGTGTTCATCATTTATGAGACAGTCAATTTCTTCATACTTGAGCCCTAACACCTTGCTTCCCCCATTGCTATTGAAGCCTCCAACAACAGGGGGCGCTTTCTGCTGTTCCTGAGGGAATGCCTCCTCAGAGTGCTTGGCCATGTGGTTCACATAGTTGTTGCTCTCAGATGCTGCTGCTCTTTTTTCTAACGCATCCACTCTGAAGCCACTACTCGAGTGCCGTGGAAACTGGATCGCTTTGTCGCTGGAACACTTATTCCACAAAAGTACTGTGACCAAAGTGAAGAGTGCGCAGATGACAATCAAAGTCTTATAGTTGACCCGAGCTGCCAAGCAACGCATATTCAGACCATACCTATGGAGGCAAGAAGAAAAATTCACACAAAGATGTACTTACTGACATTTCATAGGATAAGATTTACTTTTAAGATACTGAACCACCACATTAGGGCAATTTTATTAACTGCATGTAATCTGATCAGATTTAAAATTACTAACTCAAACTTTTCAGCAGAGACAAAGAAAAGGCAAGAGTTGCTTCCCCCCTCTTAAAATGCTCAGTTAGCATGATCCTCTAAAGCAAAGATTCCCAATCTTTCTCTGTTTGTGACTCCCTTGGATTCTTAATAATTTCTTCATGAAGCCCCTAGGTCAAAAAAAAAAAAAACCTGTTGGGCTTCCCTAGTGGCGCAGTGGTTGAGAGTCCACCTGCCGATGCAGGGGACACAAGTTCATGCCCCGGTCCAAGAAGATACCACATGCCGCGGAGCGGCTGGGCCCGTGGGCCATGGCCGCTGAGCCTGCACGTCCGGAGCCTGTGCTCCGCAACGGGAGAGGCCGCAACAGTGACAGGCCCGCGTACCGCAAACAAACAAACAAACAAACACCTATTACTTCCATTTGTGAAGTAGTTGGGCTCAAACAACTTAATACATATTTTTGTCCTAACGACTGAGTAGCTGTTTGAAAAAAATATAACAGGTCATGCATGTCAAGGTAAACACTGACATCCATGTTGCCAAATCCAACAATGAATTTTTAGTGCTCACCCTATGTTGCTTCTCAGCAGCATGAAATAGTAAACGACTCTTTCCTTCCTGAAACACTTTCTTCCCAGGACTCCCGGGGCACCATGCGTTCTTGGTTCTCCTTATACCCCAGCTGGATGCTCCTCCTAGTCATCTCTGATCATTCCTTCTCATCTCTCTGAACCTGAATGTTGAAATGCCTTAGGGCCCCAGTCCTCAGACCTCTTCTTTATCTCTATTCACTCCCAGGTGATCTCACCCAATCTCATGGCTTTAAATACAATTTATATGTTGACTTTTCCCAAAATTCTATCTCCAGGCCAGACCTTCCTTCAGAACTGCAGGCACATATACCTATGTGCCAATCCAAGTAGCAATAACTGACATCTTTATTTGAAGGTCAAATGGGCTTCTAAAACATAACATACAAAATTTAATCCCTGATCTTTCCCTTCAATCTGCTCTTCCTTTACTGCTCAGACCAGAAATACTGACTCCTTTCTTGTTCACCCCATATCCAACCAGTCAGGAAATCCTGCTGTCCCTACCTTCAAATTATACCCAGAATCTAATCACTTTTCACCAACTACACAAGTTACCAACACATCAGAGCCACTGCCATATTTCACTTGGAATACTACAGTGATGTCTAACCTGCTCTCCCTGCTTTTACCCTTGCTCTACTATTCTACCCCAAAGTCTATTCTCAACATAGCAGTCAGAATGACGCTTTTAAATACAAGCCAGATCCTGTCTTTCCAGTCATGATGGGAGAAGAATTTGATGCTGTTGCCCCTACTGGCCATGTGGTGTACCAACCAGTCGTGATTGTACTGTAGGTAGTCCTGGAATGCCTGTTGCTGGGGTCACTGGGAAACATGGAAAATTATGGGTTAGTTACATGTGCAACATATGGAATATCTCTGCCCACTGAGAGTAAAGAGAGTAGACTTACTGCTGCTTGCTACAGTAGCTCTGTAATTTATTTTATGGTGTAAATCCAAAACTACTTATTTTATGGTTGTAATCCTTCTTCCCCCTTTTCCTCTCAATAAACCCTTCTGGCAGCAATGAGATTTAAAAAAATCAAACCGTAAAATGAAAACGTTTAATGAAAAATTACACAATGATTTTCTGTTTTTCAAGAAAGCTGATGGTGTTTTTCAATTAAAAGCTCATTTCTTTTAATTCCAAGAGGAGGTAAACCCTGAGTCCTTGCATGTCTGAAAGCAACTTTATTCTGCTCTCACCTTTGATGAATAGTTTGGCAGGATATAGAATCCTTGGGCTGCATATTATTTTCTTTCTAAATGCTGTAGGCAATGTTTTACTTTCTTAAAGCATTACGGGCTACTGATGAGAGGTTTGACTTCAGTCTGATACTTGCCATTTTGTACATGACTTCCCTCTGAGTCTTGTGTTTACCCTAGGAATTCTGCAGTTTTGTGAGAATGTGTTAACAGTATGATATTTGATTCACTATTTCAGCACTTGGTGTGCCCTTTCAACCTGAAACCTTGTGTTCTCTTATTCTTGTTTAATGGATGTAGTATCTTCTTGCAGCTCTGAGTATGTTAGGGTTCTGTTTTTGTAAAGTTCTCTCTGATTATCTCTGTTTTCTTTGGTGGTCATTTTTCTGGTTATTTTAGTCTCTTTCATGGTGTTAGCTTTCCTCATACGCCTGTGATCTTTGTTTACTCATTCATCTTTAGGCTTGAATGACTCATTAGCTAACACAGATTTCCTCTGTTATTGTGAAGATGGTCTGCTTTTGGGCTAGATTGTTCTGAGAGGGGCTCTGTGTGGGTTGGGTACAGGCGGAGTGACAGTGTTTCTTTAGGGTGTGTGGGTGGGTAGCCAGCAGGCCCTCTAAATACCAGAATGAAGATGACTTTTTCTTTTGTCCTGGGGACATAACTCGTACTCTAGAAGCCTTAGCTTTTCCCAATTTCTCTAAAGAAAATCTGGCTGGTGTTTTGGCTGGGGTTCACGCCAGCTATCTATAGTTCAAGTGCAGGGGTGAGAGAGATAAGGGGAAGGAAGGAGAGGGTACAGCTGTGCCTTCTAGTACTGGAACAGAGATCCGGAAATCTGTTTAATTATCACCCTATGGTAATCTTCCTATTTACTGTTATTGGCATCTTCATTTCTTATTTCTATATATTTTATTTCAGTGGGGCATCAGGAGGGAAGGGAGGCAAAGATATGGGTCTGGTACATCTTGGAAATCATACACAGATTGTAAGAGCTGGAATCCAATAATATATTTCATCATCTGCATTATTACTATGAAAAAATGTGTTGAACGCTAAAAAAAGAAGTGTGGTACAAGCAAACCTTCAGAAGTCACATATTTATAAATTGAGGATTTCCTTATATAGTAGCATGGGCAAACGGATAATACTAAGTGATGTTCTTTGTTTTAATTTTATTTATTTATTTTTATTTTTGACTGTGTTGGGTCTTTGCTGCTGCGCGCAGGTTTTTCTCTAGTTGTGGTGAGCAGAGGCTACTCTTCATTGTGGTGCATGGGCTTCTCATTGGGTGGCTTCTCTTGTTGCAGAGCATGGGCTCTAGGCACGCAGGCTTCAGTAGTTGTGGTGCTTGGGCTCAGTAGTTGTGGCTCGCGGGCTCTAGAGCGTAGGCTCAGTAGTTGTGGCACACGGGCTTAGTTGCTCCGTGGCATGTGGGATCTTCCCGGAGCAGGGCTCGAACCCGTGTCCCCTGCATTGGCAGGCGGATTCTTAACCACTGCACCACCAAGGAAGCCCCTAAGTGATGTTTAAACAAACAAACAAAAAAAGCCCTCCATTAAAAACATTTATGTGCCAACATTTGAATCATCCGTCAGCTATACTAACATTTAGAGCAGTTAAAACAGAAATATAAAGCTTTTGTCCCACCATTGAGACGTGCCCTTCCTCCATGACCCAAAAGAGAGTAAACCTGCTATGGAACTAGTAGGCTACCATTATGATGAGGCATGTGATGGGAAAATAAAGAAAAGTCAAAATTAAAAACTTTCAATAACCTTTATGTCCAGATTTTGTATCTGATACCATTCCTTACTAAAAGCAATCAGGATAAAAAAATTATAAAAGCAATCAGGGCTTCTTAGAGACATCAATCTGAAAGGTCCCTTTCCCGATTAAGTCAAAGCTGTGAGAATTATGACTGATGTTGACTGAAACACACTAAATCAATAAAGATCTATGAGTCTATAATGATATTCAAAAAAGGAGATAGCCAGAAAAAATACTTAAATCATCTTCTGACGAAAACTGGTAACTAAATCAAAGAATTTATTTATCTATCTTTGCAGGAGAACACACCAATAGCCTCAGATGACAAAGAATTCTATTTTACAGAAAAAGGGTGGCTAATAATGTAGAAGAAAAAAATTAAAATCTGAAAATTATTATGCAATTCCTCATGAAATTACTAATTTAGCCAAGTGTTATATTCAGGCATATGTTTGACAGGGATTTAGTGATTCATACTGTGCAAAGTAACACCAAATACATTATTTCCTAGTCACAAGGAGAAAAAGGTGAAACTCTACAATGAAGGGATCAGTCAGCACCCTAATTCAGTGGTCAAATTCAGTCTCATTAACGATGACTCATGCAGATGTTGTGTCTCTTGATGAGTTAAAATAAAAAGTACATAACCTATTGTATATCCCAGCCAAAAATGTTTAACTTGGATCTCTCTGACCCTATGATTTAATTTCTAATTAACAGGAAATACAAGAGAAAGAGGAACAAGTTAAGCGCAGATGCAACCAGTACATCAAGAAGGTGAGACATCCTGCAGGAGAGTTGGCCCCATCTCCTCAATAAATTAGTGGTATGAAACGAAAAAGGAGACTGGGTTAGACTTTTTGAAAAGAGACTTAAGAAATATAACAACCAGATGTGAGACTTGGTCCTAAGCTGGGAAATCTGACTATGGGCTTGGTAAGAAGGAAAGATGGAAGGACATATGGAGGTTGTTAACTGAAAAAAAGGAGGTTACAGAACAGCACATATAGTATGATTTTCTAATTTTCCATGAATATGTTTAACATGTTTTTAAACCATAAAAAAAGAAAATTAAGAAGGTCAAAGTCACTTGTTAAAATATTTAAAGAAAGAATTATAAATTTTTAGTTAAAATTCTTAGTTTTCAAAATAGGCACTGACATTTTTTGGAGGGGAGGATAGAAAGAAAGAAAACTCTGAGTATTGACATGCAGTACTAACTACCAAACAGGCTTATCTAAAGGTAAGTACAATAATTTTATTATGTTTCTCATATTATAGAAAATTGACTATAGAAACTTTCAAATTTCGAAAAGTAAATTGCATTGACATTTTGCTAAGTGCAAATGATAGTAACTTTAAAAGCTAAAACCAGGGTTTTCTGCTGAGTGGTGATAAGCTTCCTACTTATTTTAAAGCTTTTGCTACATCCATGAACTAGATTAACCTTTCAAGTTAAAGTAAAAAAAAAAAAAAGTAAATAAATAAATTCAAAAACCTTGAAAGCTCATGTGTTGCTGATCCTAAAGATTTATTTCATTAGAAACATAATCCAATAAAATTTAGTTTTAGTAACTTTAGAGATCTACAACAGGAAATAACATTCAGTAAACATCATAAAGAAACTGTGGAATAAGTTCTTTGCACAAACAGTTAAAAATTAAGTAAAGCAAAATATAACTTAGTTTTCCTTTGGGAGAGCAAACTGTTCTCTTCTAAAATGATGTGCAATTCAAAGAAATTTTCCTGATACCTTAGTTTTCAAATTCATTTTCCTGAGTAATTCAGTAAACATTAAAACTGTGGATATCACCATGAGTTTTTAAAATATGAAGGTCATATTTCAGTTAAGAACAACCTTCAAATAAATTTGTAATAGTTTCAGTGAAAGAAATTATTGGCTTTTTCCTTCCTCTGAATAATGTAGACCAATGCCTGCTTGCCCATTATTTTCTCTTTTTTATTTATATATCTAACAATTTATATTCTTATAATCATTTGGTAGCAAGTAAATAGAAGGAATAGTAGTTGCTCAATAGAAAATCAAACTGACTGGTTCAATCAGTATCTATTCGGCAGCTAACATGTGGCAGGTAAGGCACAATCCCTGTCCCTAAAGGCCAGATTGGCAGGAAACATGGGCATAAGAAACAATAACGCAATGATACACAAACTGTAAAAAAAAAAAAAAAAAAAAGTTATGTAGAATGTGTTATGAAACACAGTAACATTTTAAGTGAAAGCTTCCAGGTGGAATGAGTAGACTTACAGTCAAGCATGCTCCAAAATCAGGGTGTTTGCATTTGCCATTCCCTCTGCTTGGCAACCTGTTTCCCCAGATATCCACTTGGCTTGCTCCCTTACTTCTTCAGGTCACTGCTTAAGGGTCAGTTTATTAGAGAGGTCCTCTCTGACCACCCTATCCTAAATAGCAGTTCTCACCCCATCATTCTCTAGGTCCTTACTTGGCTTTATTTTTCTTCATAGCATTTATCACTACTTGGTATTATACATATTCAGATTATAAGCCCTCTCCAATCCACTAGAATGTAAGTTCCACAAGGGTTGAGATTTTGCTTCTCCTGGTCATTGCTGCATCCCCAATGCCTAGAAATGTGCCTGGTTCAAGTAGGCATTCAATAAATATTTATTGAATGAACACTGTTAAACATGCAATTTTAAAAAATAACAGACATTTGAAAGAGACAATTTTGTTTCCTTTCCCATATTTGGGTATTCTGAAAGCATAATCCAAATAAAAATGAACATAACTGACATAATTGAATACGGATTGTGATGCTGTATATCGGCCAACTCTTTAAAATGGATCTATAATTTAAGAACTGCTGTTAGTAAAGTTCCATCTGTTTACTGCTTGATAGACCAAGATTTAAATTACACAGTCAAATGTTTAAGTATTCTGTGATAGCTCCAACTCAAAGGAGAACTGCCTATACTTTTGGTGGTCAGGCCTCTTCCAGTAATGCAAACAAGTAGTATTCCCTAGCAACTACTGAAAATAAAGGACAAAATGAAAAGGTAATTCTGCTAGTCCATTAAAAAAAAAAAACAAAGTTAAAATAATCTTTGATACAAGTGGCTCACAATGCTTCAAATAAGATTATATTTCTAGGCAAACATCTCAAAGAAATGAGCAGGGGGTTTATAGTATATTATATTATTCACATTTTAAGGATGAAGAGACCAAAGTATAATAGCCCACAAGAGATTCATTAAAACAGAGGACAAGGACAAAGCCAAGATAGCTGAGAATTTAAGATTAAAAATTATATTTCTATTTTACAGATGATGAAACTGAGGCTCTGTGATGTTAAGTAATTTACCCTTGGTCATGTGATTATTTGATGGTTCACTAGAGATTTGAATTCCAAACCCTGTGCTCTAACATTCACAAGGTATCTTTGAGCTGATATATATTTTATTTCAGAAGCTGAATACCACCCTTTCCCAAGTGATACTCTAATTTATAGCAGGTTACCAGATTGTGAATTGAACTCAGACATTAACAGATCTTATTCTAGATAAAGCTGAATTTTGACCTTGAATCAACAGTTTACATAGGTAGAGTACAATTTTAGAAAGAGTTATCTAGTTATTTTAAAATCTTATTAGCATTTCTAAATGAAGCTGCTGTTATTTTTGAATCTTCTTCAAATCTAACAGTATAATTACAAACCATGTTACTATTAGAAAAGAATAGAAAGGGAAGTCATAATTATGATATTTATGTATACATAGCCCAGTACCTGGTCTGCAGGTGGATTAGAATAATTAAGCTCTTGAAAATAGGATTCCCATTGGCCCTACAAATCTAGCAACAGCTTACAAATTCATTACAACGCTTCATTCTGCCAATAATTATAATGATGTTCTGGGATAGCTTGTTGAAGCAAAACCTTTCTCCAGAGATAAAAATGGAGCTTAATAACAGTTTCATCAGTCCATGTTAATTTGAGGCTTTGAAAATAATGTACTGGTGTTCTAAAAACTCCACAGTGGCAGTATTTATAAGAGTAACTAACATTAGTATAAGGACTAATTACTAAACTAAAATTAGTAACTAACATTAGTTCAGGTATAAGAAAGTAGAAATCTTAAGATAAAATTTTTTTATTCCATGATTGCATTTTTATTAGCTGTGTGGGGGGGGAAGAAAAGAGAAACAAAGAAAAACCCAGAATATAAATGCTTTACCTTTTTTTTTCTACTTAGCTTAATTTCTGATAAGAACACAGAATCTTTGATATAGATTATTTGTAATAACTCTCAGAATGAAAATTACCCAAGACATCAAAGCTCAAATTTATCTGCTCGGTTACTCAACACAAATCTGCTTAGAAGCAACTTAAACCAATACTTCTGCCTTCCATTCTCTTATAAACATTTCCATCATCATGAAAGGAAAAAACAAAACAAAAACGAAAAACTTCAAACTATAGAGATAAAGGAGAACCATGTATACAGCAGCAATTAACACATTATAAATCAACTATACTTCAATAAAAAAATTTTTTAAAAGAAGAACCATCTAATGAAGAATATGTTAATTGTATAAATAAAAACTCAAATTAGAACTCAGGAGTTAGGGGAAGGTATACTTGTGGTTCTGTCTGTGCTCTATTTGCAAGGAAACCTGAGACCATCTGGTGTCTTCTATTAGCCCAGAGTGTGGAAGTGCACATTTTTTTTTCCAATTTTTTTTCTTGGGTGGTAAAATGCAGGTAACATAAAATTTACTATCTTAGCCATTTTTAAGTGTACAGTTATGTGGTATTACATACATTCACAATGTTGTGTGGCCATCACTACCATTCATCACCATAACTCTTCCCATCTTGTAAAACTGAAACTCATACCCATTAAACAATAACATTTCCCTATTCCTCTCTCCCCACCAGCCCTTGGCAACCACACTTTCTGCATCTATGATTTTGACTAGTCTAAGTATCTCATATAAGTGGAATCATATAGTATTTGTCTTTTTGTGACTGACCTATTTCACTTAGCATAATGAACCCAAGTTTCATCCATGTTGTAGCATATGTCAAATTTCCTTCCTTTTTAAGGCCGAATAATATTTCATTATAGGTATATACCACATTTTGCTTATTCATTCATCAGTTGATGGGCACTTTGGTTGCTGCTGTGAATAATGCTACTATGAACATGGGTGTACAAATATCTTTTTGAGACCCTGTTTTCATTTCTTTTGGACATAAATCCCAAAATGGAATTGCTGGATCATACGGAAAGTCCATTTTTAAGTTTTTCAGGAATCTCCATACTGTTTTCCACAGAGATTGTAACATATTAACAACCTCACCAAAAGTGCACAGGGTTCTAATTTCTCCACATCCTCGCCAACACTTGTGATTTTTTATTTTGTTTTTTAAAATAAAACCATCCTAATGTGTGTGAGCATCTCATTGTAGTTTTGATTTGCATTTCCCTAATGATTAGTGATGTTGGGCATCTTTTCATGTGCTTATTGGCTATTTGTATATCTTCTTTGAAGAAATGTTTATTCAAGTCCCTTGCCCATCTTTGGCTTCTTTTTTTTTTTTAAGCTGGGCTGTGCTGGCATGCAGGATTCTAATTACCCAACCAGGGATCAGACCCACACCCCCTGCAGTGGAAGCCAGCGCAGAGCCTTAGCCACAAGGGACCACCAGGAAGTCCCCCATTTTCCAATTTTTTTTTTTATTGTTGAGTTTTAGGAGTTCTCTATATATTCTGGATTTTAATCCCTTATCAGATATATGATTTGCAAATATTTTCTCCTATTCACCTCAGTCTACTGTCTTGTAAACTCATTTTCCATGTCTTAATCCAAAGACTCCACAATTTTTTAAATTTCCAAGCATAAAAACCAATTTCTAAAATTTCCTTGTTATTGAAGTAACCTGTTATACCAAGAGTATGCTTTTGCCTCGTATTGAGTGCTACCTTCCTCTCTTTTAGTGGCTGCAATGTATTAACTCTGATTCCATCCCTGCGTACTTCCTATAAACCAGTAGCTGATTCCACAGCTTGACAAAAGTAGGGTTTGATTTTTCAGCAAGAATACTTTATGGTAGAGGTGTGAACTTTCATCAGGAAATATATGTCTGGTAGTCTCTTTTTTTTTTTTTTCCTGTTAGGATTAATCTGTATGTTCAGGTGTTGTCAGCCTGATCTAGTCATTATAAAGTTCTGCATTAGCTATCCATCAAATGGTTTTAGAAACCACTGATAATTCTTTCATGAGGGGGGCTGCAAAATGGTGATATTATAATTCTATCAGCCTTTCTTAATGTAGTAGCTGAAATATTTCTGTTAAAGAAAATCTTGCCCATAGCAGCTATTTGGTTATCCCTATACAGTTTGTACAGGAAAGCCAGAATTAATGCTTGAATCTTTCCTTTACCAATTTTTGAAATAATGAATTGACTCCCTAATAAACTCCAAAAATAAACAATGACTTTTTAAAAGTAACATCTGAATTCATTAATTTTAAACATACTTGATGTGTTTCAATCCACCACAGTTACTACTTTTTCTTTTTTTTTTTTAACATCTTTATTGGAGTATAATTGCTTTACAATGGTGTGTTAGTTTCTGCTTTATAACAAAGTGAATCAGTTATACATATGTTCCCCTATCTCTTCCCTCTTGCGTCTCCCTCCCTCCCACCCTCCCTATCCCACCCCTCTAGGTGGTCACAAAGCACCGAGCTGATCTCCCTGTGCTATGTGGCTGCTTCCCACTAGCTATCTATTTTTCGTTTGGTAGTGTATATATGTCCATGCCACTCTCTCACTTTGTCACAGCTTCCCCTTCCCCTTCCCCATATCCTCAAGTCCATTCTCTAGTAGGTCTGTGTCTTTATTCCCATCTTACCCCTAGGTTCTTCATGACCTTTTTTTTTTCTTAGATTCCATATATATGTGTTAGCATACGGTATTTGTTTTTCTATTTCTGACTTACTTCACTCTGTATGACAGACTCTAGGTCCATCCACCTCACTACAACTATCTCAATTTCGTTTCTTTTTATGGATGAGTAATATTCCATTGTATATATGTGCCACATCTTCTTTATCCATTCATCCGATGATGGACACTTAGGTTGCTTCCATGTCCTGGCTATTGTAAATAGAGTTGCAATGAACATTTTGGTACAAGCAGCTCATGCAGCTCAATAACAAAAAAACAAACAACCCAATCCAAAAATGGGCAGAAGACCTAAATAGACATTTCTCCAAAGAAGATATACAGATTGCCAACAAACACATGAAAGAATGCTCAACATCATTAATCATTAGAGAAATGCAAATCAAAACTACAATGAGATATCATCTCACACCAGTCAGAATGGCCATCATCAAAAAATCTAGAAGCAATAAATGCTGGAGAGGGTGTGGAGAAAAGGGAACACTCTGGCACTGTTGCTGGGAATGTAAATTGATACAGCCACTATGGAGAACAGTATGGAGGTTCCTTAAAAAACTAAAAATAGAACTACCATACGATCCAGCAATCCCACTACTGGGCATATACCCTGAGTTACTACTTCTTGATGCTCAAATTATCCCATCTTTAGCCAGTGCAAATCTCTTCAAGTTGATTCCTAAGTCCTTTTGACACAACCCAAGTAGTTTCTGAGAGTTTTCTTCTAAGAAAAGGTATCCCAGGTTCATCACGTACAGTTTCTACCAAAGACCTGAAACAGCCATTCTTCAAAGAGCTCTAGTTGCTTTCAGTGGGAATATCTAGGTTATTTCTAATAGAAATTTCTTGACATTTCTATATTTCAGGTATATGAACATGCCTCTTTTTATGTTTAAGTGCTGGGGTACTATTTTTAGATATTTTAGTGGTGACTAGAGGTGGGTTGAGAAGGAGTCAGATGCCTGTATCCAGACTGCTATCTGAATCAGTTTGGATTAGGTTCTGCTGCTAGTAACAGACACCAGAAACAAACCCTTATATGTTCCACCCATTGATATTTTTCACTTATGCAAAAGAAACCCAGAATTAGGCAGTCTAGAGCTATTATACAGCTACATGGTCAAGGACCTGGGCACTTTCTATCTTTCTACATCACACTACGGCCCAGAAAGTTACTGAAGCTTCAGCCATCATGTCTGTGCTGTAGTCCAGAAAGAAGAGGAAAGACAGAGGGCAAACGGGCACATCTCTCAGTCGAATGTCTTATCCATAACCACTGTAGTAGGTACTCCATAAATATTAAATTGGAATGTGCGTTAGTCACGCAGGAGGTCTGTATCTAGTCAGTTTATAGCCATGTACATTTTCAAACTAACCTAGTCTTCCCATAGTCCAGAGTTTGTGCTGAAAATCATTACCAGCACTCCATGAGTAGGTCAACTCTGCTATCTTCATCTATCTCAAACCTTCAGGAGACATATTTAGGTTAGCAACAACAACAAGAAGTCACATTTGAGTGATAAAGGAAGTTATTCTTTTTTTGAGGGTGTAGGGGAAAGATTACAGGCAAAGGAAATATTTAGAATGTCTTACCATCTGCCAGGTGCTATACATACACTGAGTTACTGAAATCAAACCCTCAGAAGGAGCTCTTGTTATCACTGCCATACAGTTGAGGAAACAGTGCTGAAGAAAATTTAACTCTGCTGAAGAAAAATTGATAGCAACCACATAATGGGATTTAAACCTAGATTTCTCTGGCTTCCAAGTGTAGGTTCTTTATATCAGACCACAACAGCATATTATCTGGCTCCAAATCACTATTTGTTTTCTCACCAACTAGGTAAGAGCAGAATGAGTTGCCCTTGGTTTCTGCAGACATTTTAAACTACTAGCATTATGCAGCAGCTTCTGAAACTAAAATTTGTTTCTGAAAAGAGCTTCCAACTGTATTCAGCTTAATTCTCTCTAGCACTGAAAGCAATAATATAAAGAACTAGGATAGGAATGTTTTTTAAAGAGCAGAGAGCAGCTTTGCATCCAGAAAAGCTGAACAGCTACAGTGTAGCTAAAATGTTCTTTGAAGTATTATACAGTACTTAACTAAAAAAGCTCTCTGCTTCTTCTAAGCAAGTGTCAAACTAAGCATATGCTATGTAAATATATCAGTTCAGAAAGGAATTCCAGGCTTCTTCAGCTGTGTAAGATTTCTCCCCCCATTAAGAAAGCCAAGAGAAAGAAAACCTAATGATGTGTTTACTCTTCATGGCTCATGCACAGGAGGACTTTACAGCACAAATTGGTAGAACTATCCTAAGAGGTTCTACAGAATAGCTGCTGATAAAAAGTTTTTATCAAGATTGGTGCAATCCTGCAAAACAGGAATGACAGAAGGGGAAAGGTTCATCAAGTTGCTTGCTTACAGTAATTTTAAACAATCATAGGGCATAAAGATAAGAGTCTTGGCCATGCAGAAGAAGCTGTATGTGGAAGAAATCAGTGCCCAAGCTGATTTTCAAATATGAGTAATTACTGCGCTGACTGTTGACACAGAAGTAGTAGAATCCAGTTTTGAGCTACTGCATAAAGCAATGCAGAAAGCATCATATTGGAAAAAATGATTGGAGAACGTGCTAACAGGAATCACGTGAGAACAATCTGTCAGGTTGTTAGACTATATGGTGAAATTCTATTTGCTAGTCAACTTGGTGTTTTTCTAATGTTTACGATAAAAAGAAAAATCTAATATACCAGCCTGCTGACATTGTATAATCTTTTGCAATTAAAAGAAAAAACATGGTAAGGTTAGCGCCCACATTTTAAATTCTCTTAATAAATAACAGAATAGCTGGGCAGGAGACAAGGAAAGGGAGACCTTTATAAAAAGGGAAGGAGAACATACAAACTACTATATATAAAATAAATAAACAACAAAGTCCTACTGTATATCACAGGGAAATATATTCAATATCATGTAATAAACCATAATGGAAAAGAATCTATACATATGTATAAGTGAATCACCTTGCTGTACACCAGAAACACAACACTGTAAATCAACTATACTTCAATTTAAAAGTGGGGGGGGCAGGGAAAGCAAGAGACTAGCAGTTTTGTGTCTTATTAATATAATCACATTTGATTCTCATTAACTACAAAGTGAGTATTATCTCCATTTTCCAGAAGGAAACTGTAAGGAGTCAAATGTTGACTCAACCACCATTGCCAGTTGCTTCACTTCTGTGAATCACAGTTTACTCACCAGTAAAATACGACTAGTACTATATACCTCATAGGTACCTCATATGGTGATCTTTAGGACTAAATGAGATAATGTATATACTTAAAAATGTGGAAATGTTAGCCCCATTTTTCTTGCAGAGATGTTACTAATTTGCTCAAAGTCACAAATTAGAAGTTTAATAAGAGATAAAACTGGAGATTGAAACCAGATTAAATGACTAGAACCCAATTTTTAAACTCTTAGTCCAGTGTTTGCCATTACACTACATTTTCATTGTACTCCACTTTGTATTATTTATCTTTCTACTACTACAGCATGCTAAATTAAACAACAAAAAAAGTATGTCCCAAATGTCACATACTACCCTCCAAATTTTCATTGAAAATAGTCAACAAGTTTCTTCATTCTCAATTGCTAATAGAGGGCTCATATTTTAGATTATTTAAGACTAAGGAATCCATGAACTAGTCACTCAACAGAATGCCATGTCCTCAAGATAATGCCATATTAACCCAGATATTCTAAAACTAAAAAGGTTATATACATGAATGTATAGCAGTTTATTCACAATAATCCCAAACTGGAAACAAACCAAATGTTCATCAACTGATGACTGGGCAAATAAACTGTGGTTCATCTATACAATGGAATACAACTCAGCAATAAACTGATACCTGATATCGGCAGCAACGTGGATGAACCTTAAAAGCATTTGCTAAGAGTAAGAAGCCAGACACAAAAGGTTACTTATCCACTTATGATTCAATTTATATGACATTCTGGAAAAAAAAAGTTATAGGGATAAAAGATCAGTAGTGGCAGAAAGGGAATGACTATAAAGGGGCATGAGGGACTTTTGGGGAGTAATGGAAATGTTCTAGATTTTGATTGTTATATATACATGAGTATATACATCTGTCAACTCATCTAACTGTACACTTTAAAAGGGGTGCATTTTAGGGACTTCCCTGGTGGTTCAGTGGGTAAGACTCTGCGCTCCCAATGCAGGGGGCCCGGGTTCGACCCCTGGTCAGGGAACGAGATCCCACATGCATGCTGCAACTAAGAGTCCGCACACTGCATGCTGCAACTAAGAAGCATGCGGAGCAGCCACAGATAAATAAATAAATAAATAAATAAATATTCAAAAGGGGTGCATTTTATTGTATGTAAATTATATCTCAATAAATCTGACTTTTAAAACAACTTGTAAAATTAGTCAAGAATAAATGCATTGCCATTGGTTTTTTGAGCAATAAATGTTATGAAAATATAGAAGAAACTAATAAAATAGGTCAAATGAGCAAAAAGAGATAGTATATTTTAGAAAAATTCTGAAATTTTGAGCCTGATAGGCCTAATTTTTTTTTTAACATCTTTATTGGGGTATAATTGCTTTACAATGGTGTGTTAGTTTCTGCTTTATAACAAAGTGAATCAGTTATACATATACATATGTTCCCCTATCTCTTCCCTCTTGCGTCTCCCTCCCTCCCACCCTCCCTATCCCACCCCTCTAGGTGGTCACAAAGCACCGAGCTGATCTCCCTGTGCTATGCGGCTGCTTCCCACTAGCTATCTATTTTACGTTTGGTAGTGTATATATGTCCATGACTCTCTCTCGCCCTGTCACAGCTCACCCTTCCCCCTCCCCATATCCTCAAGTCCGTTCTCCAGTAGGTCTGCGTCTTTATTCCTGTCTTACCCCTAGGTTCTTCATGACATTTTTTTTTTCTTAAATTCCATATATATGTGTTAGCATACGGTATTTGTCTTTTTCTTTCTGACTTACTTCACTCTGTATGACAGACTCTAGGTCTATCCACCTCATTACAAATAGCTCAATTTCGTTTCTTTTTATGGCTGAGTAATATTCCATTGTATATATGTGTCACATCTTCTTTATCCATTCATCCGATGATGGGCACTTAGGTTGTTTCCATCTCCAGGCTATTGTAAATAGAGCTGCAATGAACATTTTGGTACATGACTCTTTTTGAATTATGGTTTTCTCAGGGTATATGCCCAGTAGTGGGATTGCTGGGTCATATGGTAGTTCTATTTGTAGTTTTTTAAGGAACCTCCATACTGTTCTCCATAGTGCCTGAACCAATTCACATTCCCACCAGCAGTGCAAGAGTGTGCCCTTTTCTCCACACCCTCTCCAGCATTTATTGTTTCTAGATTTTTTGATGATGGCCATTCTGACTGGTGTGAGATGATATCTCATTGTAGTTTTGATTTGCATTTCTCTAATGATTAATGATGTTGAGCATTCTTTCATGTGTTTGTTGGCAGTCTGTATATCTTCTTTGGAGAAATGTCTATTTAGGTCTTCTGCCCATTTTTGGATTGGGTTGTTTGTTTTTTTGTTATTGAGCTGCATGAGCTGCTTGTAAATTTTGGATATTAATCCTTTGTCAGTTGCTTCATTTGCAAATATTTTCTCCCATTCTGAGGGTTGTCTTTTGGTCTTGTTTATGGTTTCCTTTGCTGTGCAAAAGCTTTGAAGTTTCATTAGGTCCCATTTCTTTATTTTTGTTTTTATTTCCATTACTCTAGGAGGTGGGTCAGAAAGGATCTTGCTGTGATTTATGTCATAGAGTGTCCTGCCTGTTTTCCTCTAAGAGTTTGATAGTTTCTGGCCTTACATTTAGGTCTTTAATCCATTTTGAGCTTATTTTTGTGTATGGTGTTAGGGAGTGATCTAATCTCATACTTTTACATGTACCTGTCCAGTTTTCCGAGCACCACTTATTGAAGAGGCTGTCCTTTCTCCACTGTACATTCCTGCCACCTTATCAAAGATAAGGTGTCCATATGTGTGTGGGTTTATCTCTGGGCTTTCTATCCTGTTCCATTGATCTATCGTTCTGTTTTTGTGCCAGTACCATACTGTCTTGATTACTGTAGCTTTGTAGTATAGTCTGAAATCAGGGAACCTGATTCCTCCAGCTCTGTTTTTCGTTCTCAAGATTGCTTTGGCTATTCGGGGTCTTTTGTGTTTCCATACAAATTGCGAATTTTTTTGTTCTAGTTCTGTGAAAAATGCCAGTGGTAGTTTGATAGGGATTGTGTTGAATCTATAGATTGCTTTGGGTAGTAGAGTCATGTTCACAATGTTGATTCTTCCAATCCAAGAACATGGTATATCTCTCCATCTATTTGTATCATCTTTAATTTCTTTTATCAGTGTCTTATAATTTTCTGCATATAGGTCTTTTGTCTCCTTAGGTAGGTTTATTCCTAGATATTTTATTCTTTTTCTTGCAAGGTAAATGGGAGTGTTTTCTTGATTTCACTTTCAGATTTGTCATCATTAGTATATAGGAATGCCAGAGATTTCTGTGCATTAATTTTGTATCCTGCTACTTTACCAAATTCATTGATTAGCTCTAGTAGTTTTGTAGTAGCATCTTTAGGATTCTCTATGTATAGTATCATGTCATCTGCAAACAGTGACAGCTTTACTTCTTCTTTTCCAATTTGGATTCCTTTTATTTCCTTTTCTTCTCTGATTGCTGTGGCTAAAATTTCCAAAACTATGTTGAATAAGAGTGGTGAGAGTGGGCAACCTTGTCTTGTTCCTGATCTTAGTGGAAATGCTTTCAGTTTTTCACCATTGAGGAGGATATTTGCTCTGGGTTTGTCATATATGGGATAGGCCTAAATTTGAATACTGGTAAGCTAGACAATGCTGGAGTAGTTAGGTAAGCTTTCCAAATCTCAATTTTCTCATCTGTAAAGCTGAGATAATACCTTCTACTTCATAAAGTAGTCATAAGATTAATTGAACAATTTGGTTCCTACCACATAGTAGGCAAACAAAGGAAAATGTCTATGGATGAAGTGGTGTTTCTCTTTTTAGGTCAATAAAGAGTAATCTTCATCTCTCTACCTGTATCAGTCCATTTAATCACCACATATTTGTTAAATATCTATTATATGGTATAGTAACATTTTCTCAAATAAGCAATCTCAAAAAAAGAGAAGTATATGTGTCCCCTGAAAAGAACACCTTCCTCTAAGCTTCTGTAATTTTTATCATCTCAGAAAAGTTGATAAGAACAGCAATCAAGAAACAGTACAGGGCTTCCCTGGTGGTGAGGTGGCTGTGAATCCGCCTGCCAATGCAGGGGACATGGGTTCAAGCCCTGGTCCAGGAAGATCCCACATGCCGCAGAGCAACTAAGCCCGTGCGCCACAACTACTGAGCCTGCGCTCTAGAGCCCGCGAGCCACAACTACTGAAGCCTGCGTGCCACAACTACTGAAGCCCGCGTGCCACAACTACTGAAGCCCACGCACCTAGAGCCCGTGCTCTGCAACTAGAGAAGCCACCGCAACGAGAAACCCACGCACTGCAACGAGGAGTGGCCCCTGTTCTCCAAAACTGGAGAAGGCCCACACGCGCAGCAACGAAGACCCAGTGCAGCTATAAATGAATGAATGAATGAATGAAACAATACAATCTGCCTTTCCACAGAATAATATATGGGTAAGGAACATAAATTTTATCAGCAATAAATGTGAATTAAATAAGATTTAAGCTAAGATTTCCCAGATATACAATTTTCTAAGCAAATAGGAAGGTTACCAAATTAAATTAACTTCAGCACTGTAGGAACTTTCATTTAACTCGTACTTAAGACCCTTCTGCATGCTAAGCAAGGGGTATAGATACACTGTGGGTTTTAAAATTTGAGATGAATGTAAATTACACAGAAATTCCACTTACCTAAATAAATAAGGTGACTGAAGTAGAAATAAAATGTATACAAAATAGAGTTTTTTAATGTGTAGAAATACATTTCTATACATTTACTAAGGGTTGAAACTAAATTTTCAGTGACATTTAAATAAACAGTCTCAGATCTTGGCACTAGAATTATTTACAATGGTGAAACTTGAATTACAAATATTTGGCAAAGATAAAATTATATCTTCTGTTTTTCTTCCCAAATGAAAATCTTTTCCTCCACATATGTAGGTGTATATCGTGTATACTTCATATATATATACACACATTGTTCTTGCAACAAGCCCCATCATATAGCCCATACACTGCTTCATGTTTTTAAAAAATTGCTCCTTTAAAACAGAATTTAAAGTATTATCCCACATCTCATAAGCTTTAGGTTTCAAAATGCAGCAAGTATGGATTAAGGAATAAGAAATTAAGATGACACACAAATCTTCCCGTCTCTATAAAGCCGAAAACAAAGCAGCTATGGCCTCCAAACAATCCAATAGGAATCTGGGTTATAAATCGAGCTTCTCTGTGATGCACATTTATAATAAGGATAGAGAGCATTCTTTTTTGTTAGTGCTAAAACTCCATCTCTGGGAAGCAGAATGAATTTAAAAAGAAGCTTAACATTATACACTGAATTTGAAGACATGGCACCAATGTTTTCCACCTCTTTACTATCGCCTGGAGAAAGGAAGGGGAAGGGTGTTCAAGCAAGTTATTGACGTCTATTTCTTGACTGAAAACTAAATTCTTCTAGCAGTTTCTTGGTGTAAATTTACAGTCTGAATGCAAAAATCAAACAAAGGGACTTTGTTTATAAGCTAAAAACAAACGTTAAGTCCATGAAACTTTTATTTCTCATTCTCCACTTTAGTCATAAGGAGTAACTACAGAGGTCATAGGAATTTGGTGGTTTCAAGATTTTGGGGGGTCATATGGAATCTTTTACATGTTTTTCATATATTTTAGAAATTAAAACTCTTGGAAGTTAGAGAGTACCCTAAAGTTAAATATGCCCAACTTGAACATAAGGAACTCCTTTTCTGTAAGGAACCCCTTAAGGTGACTCATCAAATTCTAAGCCAGTATAACTTCCTTCAGCCCTTCCAGGAAAATGAGAAATTACCCTAAAATACCTAAATATGGATATTCTACAATATTTAATAATGCCAAATAAATTATTTCTTTACATTATTAGGAAATTATTACTCATTTGTATATTCTCTGCCTCATTCCTTACTGTCTGCTCCGCCTCCCCAAATAGTACATACTCTACTCAAACAGAAATGCTAACAATTAGTCTATGATTTTAGACTAACCTAAAGCTTTTAACTCTCTCGGGATGAATTTTATATGCCCTCGCTGTTGCATTTATATCAGAAAATAAACTCCTTAAGGAGAGAAACCATGTGTAAATGGATTTTTTCCCCCTCCTGAAGTGCCTAGGACAATACTGGGTTTTTGTTTTGTTTCGTTTTCTTTCCATATGATGGTCTAATTATTCTTGGAATACATTTGAATACATTTCTATGGATATAATTCCCACCCCAAATTCTACTTTGCTAGCCTAAACATGGAGTTATTTTTTCCCTGTAAGGAGAAGTAGCTAGTTTGGGAAGTGCAAAGGATCCCAAGCTCTGCAACAATTAAAAACATTTAGAGAGCAATGCTTCAATTTTTTTTTTTTAAGCATTTGAAATCTTTAAGACAAATGGCAGAATAAGATACAAGTACAGTAATTTCTATTTTCACTACAAATAAACCTAGGAGGAAGGAAGGAAAATGGGCACGAATGTACACATATACACACACACACGCACACACAAAGAGGATTCATGTAGTTACACAAACCCCATTGTACCAAGTGACAAATCAAAATGTTTTCCTGGAAAAACATTTTGTAATATAACATAATATTATGTATTTCATTTAAGGTGCTGTTACTTAGAAGTATCACTGATTATTTAGAATAGAATATTACAGCTGGATCAGTCCAGAGCTGCTAATGACTATATTCAACCATATTCTACCAGACTGATACTATTGTCTGGACTCATCAACATACTAGCTACATACAGGAAGTTGTTCTCTAGCTTAAATAATTAGAAATACGTTATTTTCCTGCAAATAAAAGGGAACTATGATCACTCAGACAATATTCTGTTTTACTCCATCCAAAGGTGTATATGAAAAAATGAAACATATATATCCTAAATGGGAAAAGCTCATAAGCATATATAAAGATATATATCATAAATCGGTGTTGAATCCTGTCAAATGCTTTTTCTGCATCTACTGAGATGGTCATATGATTTTTGTACTCTATTTTGTTAATGTGTCATTTAGGCCAGTGTTTCCTTATTGACGTTCTGTCTGGTTGAGCTATCTATTGATGTAAGTGGGGTGTTATAGTCCCCTACTATTGCCTTACTGTCAATTTCTCCCTTTTGGTTTGTTAATAATTGCTTTATATATTTTGGTGCTCCTATGTTAGGTGTCTTCTTTATGGATTGTTCCCTTTATCATTATATTATGCCCATCTTTGTCTCCTGTTACCTTTTATGGCTTGAAGTCTATGGTGTCTGATATGAGTATGGCTACATTCCCTTTCTTTTGCCTGCCATTTACTTACAGTATCACCTTCCATCCCTTCACTGTGAACCTGTGTTTGTATTTAGAACTGAGATGAGTCTCCTGGAGGCAGCATCTAGTTGGACCTTGTTTTTGAATCCATTCAGCCAGTCTAGGTCTTTTGATTGGAGCATTTAGTTCATTTACATTTAAAGTAATTGATAGATATATATGTACTTATTGCCATTTTGTAAATTGTTTGGGGGTTGTTTCTGTAGTTCTTTTTGTTCTTTTCTTCTTCTTTTGTTCTCTTCCCTTGTTATTTGATGACTCTCTTTAGTGTTACATTTGGATTCTTTTCTATTTTTTTTTTGTGTGTGTGTATCTATCATAGATGTTTGGTGTTTGGTTACCATGAGGTTTATATATAGCTATCTGTGTGATTATTTTAGTTGCTACTCTCTTAAATTCAAAGGTATTTAGACAACTCTGCATTTTTTACTCCCCTCCCTGCACAATTATTATTTTTGACATATTTTACATCTCTGTTTTGTGTATCCTTAACAACTTATTGCAGATATACATTTACTACTTTTGTCTTTTAACCTTCCTACTAGCTTTGTATGTGGTTGATTTATTATCTTCACCATGTATTTGCTTTTACTGATGAGCTTTTACCTTTCAACTTTCTAGTTGTGGCCTTTTCTTTTTGCTTAGAGAAGCCCCTTTAACATTTCTTGTAAAGTTGGTTTGGTGGTGCTGAACTCTTTTAGCTTTTGCTTTGTCTGTAAAATTTCTGATCTCTCCATTAAATCTGAATGAAAGCCTTCTTGGGTAGAGTATTCTTGGCTGTAGGTTTTTCCCTTTCATCACTTTAAATATATTGTGCCACTCCTTCTGGTATGTAGAGTTTCTGCTGAAAACTCAGCTCATAGCCTTATAGGAGTTCCCTTGTACAAGACTTGTTTTTTCCTTGCTGCTTTTAATATTCTTTCTTTAATTTTTACCATTTAAATTATAATGTGTCTTGGTGTGGTCCTCTTTAGGTTGATCCTGTTTGGATCAACTCTGTGCTTCCTAGGCATGGATGTCTGTTTCCTTTCCCAGGAAGTTTTCAGCTATTATGTCTTTATATTCTCTGCCCCTTTTTCTCTCTCTTTTTTTTTTTTTTTTTTTTTTGCGGTACGCGGGCCTTTCATTGCTGTGGCCTCTCCTGTTGCGGAGCACAGGCTCCGGACGTGCAGTCTTAGCAGCCATGGCTCACAGGCCCAGCCGCTCCGTGGCATGTGGGATCTTCCCAGACCGGGGCACGAACCTGTGTCCCCTGCACCACCAGGGAAGCCCTCTTTTCTTGTGGGACCCCTATAATGCAAATGCTAGTACATTTGATGTTATTTCAGAGGTCTCTTAAACCCTCCTCATTTCTTTTTATTCTTTTTCTGTTCAGCTTCAGTGATTTCCACTACTCCTTCCAGTTTGCTGACCTGTTCCTCTGCATCATTTAATCTACTGTTGATTCCTTCTAATGTACTTTTTATTTCAGTTATTGTGTTCTTCATCCTCCTCTTTATATCTTCTGTTTGTTAAAAACTTCTAACTCCTCACTCTGTTCGTACATTCTTCTCCTGAGTTTATTGGTCATCTTTATGATTATTTGAATTCTTCACACTGCCTATCTCCACTTCACTTAGTTCTTCTTCTGGGGTTTTATCTTGTTCCTTCATTTGGAACATGTTCCTCTGTTGCCTCATTTTGCCTAACTTTCTGTTTTTATTTCTATGTATCTGGTAGGTTGGTTATGTTTCCTGATCTTGGAGAAGTGGTCTTTTTAGGAGATGTCCTATGCACCCCAGCAGCATACTCCCCTCTGGTCACCAGGGCTATATGCTCTAGGCGTGCCCCCTTTGTGGGCTACATGGGTCCTTCTGTCGTAATGGGCTGACTACTGTGAGCAGTCTGGTATGCATGGCTGGCCCCTGGTCTGGTTGGCTGCCAGGTCCTGCCTTGAACAGAGGCTGCTGGTTGGCAGGGCTGGGTCACAAGGAGGCTGTTTTCCAGGGTGCCTGAGGGTCAGTGCTGGCTCACTGGTAGGCAGAGCCAGGTTCCTGGGAGGGTGGTTGCAGATTCCAGGGTGTCTCAAAGCTCATGCTGGCCTGCTGGTGAGTGAGGCTGGATCTTGGGCCGGTTGGTCCAAGGTATCTCAGAGTTGGTGTCTGACTACTGGGCTGGGTTCTGGGTGTCCCTGGGCTAGTGTCAGCTCATTGGTGAGTGGAGCAGGGCCCTAGGGTTCCCAACACTGGTGTCAGTTTGCTTGTGGGTGGAGCTGTATACTTGAGCTGCTGGCTAAGGGGCCCAAGGTGTCCCAAAACTGGAGTTGGCCTGCTGGTGGGCAGGGCTTGGACCTAGGAGGTCTCTCAGAGTTGGTGCCGGCCTCCTGATGTGCTGGCAGGGTTCTGACAAGGCAGACTATAGGGCAGTGGTCCTGGGGCCAGTGTCAGCCTGCTGGTGGGCAGAGTTGGGGTCCAGGAGATCCCAGGGCTGGTGCCTGCCCACCAGTGGGTGAATCTGGGTCTTGGGGATAGTGCCAGCCCACTGGCCAGCAGAGCTGCGTCCTAGGGTCTCTGGCTGCAGGGCCCAGGGGTCCCAAAGCTGGTGTTGACTGCTGGTGGATAGGGCCAGGTCCTGACACAGCTGGCTATGGGGTCCAGGGTGTCCTGAAGCTTGTGTTGGCCTGCTAGTGAGGGCGGCTGGATCCTGGGGCAGCTGGCTGAGGGGGCCAAAGTATCTCAGAGCTGGTGTTGGCCTACTGGTAGATAGGCTGGGTCCTGACACAGCAGGCTACAGTGGTCCTGGGGCTGGTATCTACCCACTGGTGGGCAGGGCCAGGGCCAAGGGGGTTCTGGGGCTATGCCTGCCCACTGGTGGGCAGAGCTGGGTCCTGGGATCTCTGGCTGCAGGGCTTTGGGGGTCCTGGGTCTACTGCCTGTGCGCTGGTCTGTGGGGCCAGGTCCTGGGCCCTGTGGTGTACAGGGCCATGTCAGGGGCAGCTCTGGGCTCAGGGGATTTTAAGGCAGCCTGCCTGCTAGTGGGTGTGGCTGTGCTCAGCTAGTTGCTTGGCTTGAGGTGTCCCAGTACTGGTACCTACAGGCTGGTGAGCAGGGATGGGGCTAGGTCTTGAGCCTAATAAGCTAGAGAGAGGATTACAAAATGGTGCTCATTAGCACCAGTGTCCCTGTGGTAGAACAAGCTTCCAAAAATGGCAGCCACCAGTGTCTATGTCCTTAGGGTGGGCTCCAGCTGCCTCCTGCCTCTGTGGGAATCTCTCCAAGATCAGCACGTGGGTCTGACCCGGCTCCTTTAAAATTACTTCTGCCTTGGGTCCCGGAGTGTGTGAGATTTTTGTGTACACTCTTTAAGAGTGGAGACTCTACTTCCCACAGCCCTCTGGTCTCCTGAGAGGCCCATGTTGGGATCCCCAGGCCTGGGGTCCTGTACCAGGAAGATGAGCCCTCAGACCATTTGGCTTTGAAGGCCAGTGGGTCTTGCTTTTCTTTTTTTTCTGCCATTTTCTGACTATTTTTTATGATTCCATTTTCTCTACCACTGACTTATCAGCCATACCTCTTTTTTTCTTCCACTTACATTGTAAATACCACAATATATTGTTATTCTTGACTTAAACAATTATCTTTAAGAAAAAAATTTCTTAAATGAGGGGGAAAAGGCTTTTATATCCACCTACATGTTTACTCTTTACAGTGCCCCTCATTTCTTTTCATAGATGTAAATTTCCATTTGATATCATTTTCTTTCTTCCTGAAGAACTACTTTTAACATTTCTTACAGTGCAGGTGTGTTGGTGACAAATCCTCTAAGCTTTGTTTATCCCCAAAAGTCTTTATTTTGCCTTCATTTTGGGAAAATCTTTTTTGTCAGGTACAGAGTTCTAGGTTGAGTGGGGTTTTTTGTGTTTTTAAGATTTTTATTTCCAGCACGTTAAGGATGCCACTTCTGGCATGTTTTGTTTCTGACAAGAAGCCTGCAGTAATTTTTATATATTTGCTTGTCTGTTATTTAAGGTGATTCCCCACCTCCAACCCCCGGCCGTTTTTAAGGACTTTTTTCATGATTTTTGTCATTAGTTTCAACAATTTTTGTGCCTGGTTCTTCTGCTTAGAGATTTGTGAACTTCTACAATCTTTGGGTTTATAGTTTTCAACAAACTTGGTAAATATTTGCCCATTATTTCTTGAAATAGTCTTTCTGTCTCCCTATCTCCTTCTGAAACTTGTTACGCTTACGTTAAACTGCTTGATATTGTGCCATAGCTCATTGGTACTGTCATTTTTCTTCTCTCCCCCCCCGCCAAGTATTTTTTTCTCTTGGTGCTTCATTTTCCATAATTGCCATTGCTATGTCTCTGGGTTTTAACTAATTCTGTTCTCCTGCAATCTGCTGTATTTTTCATTTCAGATATTGTATTTTTCATCTCTAGAAGTTCTATTTGGGTTTCTCTTTTAAAAAATAACTTCCATGTCTCTTCTTGGCATGTTCATGTTTCCCTCTACCTTCCTGAACATATGGAGTATACTTATAATTGCTGTTTTAATATCCTTGCCTGCTAATTCAATCATATGTGTCATTTCTTTCTCTCTTCTTATTGGTTGATTTTGTCCTAGTTATGGGTCATACTTTCCTGCTTCTTTGCATGTCTGGTAAATTTTTTAGGATACAAGACACTATCTTGTATTGTTGGGTATTGGATATTTTTTTTTCAGATTTGTTATGGATATATTTATCTTTTGTGCTTCACTATATGGATATGTAGCAGATTTTTAAAAAGCAGAAAACAGTATTTATAGCAAAAATGAATGAACAAATGAATTTGTGCAATTTATTTATTTACCCTCAACAAATTTTTAAGTGTACAGTACTGTTAACTACAAGCTCAATGTTGTACAGGTGATCTCTAGAACTTTTTCATCTTTCATAACTGAAATTTATACCCATTGAACAGTAACTCCCCATTTCCTCTTCTCTCCTGCCCCTGGCAACCTCTATTCTACTTTCTGCTTCGATGAGTCTGACTATTTTAGATACCTCACACAAGTGGAATCATGCAGTATTTGTCCTTCTGTGACGGCTTATCTCACTTAGCATAACGTCCTCAAGGTTCTCCCATGTTGCATGACAGAATTCCTTCTTTTTTAAGGCTGAGTAATATCCCACTGTATGTATATACCACCATTTTCTTTATTCATTCATCTACTGATGAACATTTGGGTTGCTTCCACCTCTTGGCTATTAAATAATGCTTCAATTAACATAGAAGTGTAAATATCTCTTCAAGATCCTGATTTCAATGATTTTGGATAAATATCCAGAAATGGGACTGCTGCATTACATGGTATGGATTTTTTTGCATTCTTTTAAGTGTTTTTGAGCTTTGTTCTGTGTGTAGTTAAGTTACTTGGATATGGTTTGGTCATTTCAAGGCTTACTTTTAAACTTTGTTAGGTAGGGCCAGAGTAGCTTCTAGTCTAGGGCAATACCCTTACAACTTTACCCAATGCCTGTCTGTTAGAGGTCTTTCCACTCTGGCTCGTAGGGCCACCTTACCCTCTGTAATCTCTGAGGATTCTTCTTCCTACTCTTTCCAGTGGTTCTTTTCCTGGTGTTTCCTAGTTATTTCACATGTATGCACAGATTGATATTTAGCCAAAGACTTGAAGGGGCCCTCTATAGGTCTCTGGAACTCTACATTTCTGCAGGCCTCTCCTTTCCAATACTTTACCCTCAAAATTTTAGCTTCCTTGCCACATAGCTGAACCCCAAACTCAATCCTATGAGACTCCTGGGCTGTTAAGGTTCCCTCTCTCTGCACTGTGGCTTGGAAACACTGTAGGATCACCTCATTTCTCTTCGCTGAGAGATCATTATCCTGGATTGACTTTTACCTAATATCTGAAAAAAGGACAACTAGGAAAGGTGAAGTAAAATTGAGAAGTCAGTTCTTACCACTAATAAGTTTCATTTAATTATTATGCCATTGTTTTGCTGCAACTTAAAAAGTTTCACTTCATTTGTAGCTGACTTCACAGGGGCAAGTGTTAATTACTAAACTACCTCATAAAATATAGTTCTTCTAAAGAGTACATTTAACTCAAGCACGACTGAAAAGGATAATCTTCCGTGGAAATGTAAATTTTTCTTTGTCTCTTCTAGTGCTATAAACAACATGAAAACTTTGGCCATCACTCCAAATATACTCTTAATTTTTTAAATATTAAACTTTTAAAATAAGTTTTTAATCACAATGTAATACACACAATGTAATACACATTGATTAATTTTCATAAAGTGAATGCACCCATGTAACCATATCCAGATCAAGAAATATACTATAAGAACACAAGGTTGGTTTAATACTCAGAATTCAAATTAACAGAAAAAAGAGAGAAAAACCATATCATCTCAATAGATTTTATCAAATAGAAGCATTTAATAAGATTTACCCAGTCATGAATTTATTAAATGTTTATAGCAAACTATCAGTAGAACAGAACTTCCTTAACCAGCTACAGAGAAGATTGCCTCATGTCATTCCCCTGTCAAAACGCTTCTTCCTAAAGTAACAACTCTCCTGTCTTCTAACACAATAAATCATTTTTTCCTGTTTTTAAACTTTATATAACTGGAATGATATAAAATGTATACTCTTGTGACTGGATTTTTTCACAGATCATTATGTCCCTGAGATTCATCCACATAGTTGTGTACTGCAATACTTCCTTTCTTCTCATTGTTGTATAGTATTCCATTGTACAAATATACCACTATTTAGTTATCCAGTTTGTTGTTGCTGAACACCTAGACTGTTTCCAGTTTTTGGCTACGTGAATACTGCTCTATGAACACTCTTATACATGTGTTTTAGTGAACATATATTAGCATTTCTATTGGGTATACACCTACAAGTGAAATTGTACAGTCATGTGGTTTTGAGTATAAGTTAAGCTTTAGTAAAAAACAATTTTTAAAGGTATTAACCAGAGTGGTTAAAGCAATTTATATTCCCACCAACTATGGAAAATGTGTTGCAGATGCAACATAATCTCACCAATATTTGGTATCGTCAGTCTTTTAATCAGGTATATGTAATGCAAATTGCAAATACCCTTTCCCACTCTGTGGCTTGCCTTTTCATTCTTAATGGCGTCTTTTAATGAACAGACTTTCTTAATTTTAATGCAGTTCAATGTATCATTTTTTCCTTTTATTGTTAATGCTATATGCATTCAGTTTTAAGACTCTTTGCCTACTTCAGGGTCACAAAGATAATGTTTTCTTCCAGAAGCTTTATTGTTTTACTTTGCATATCTATAATTTATCTTTTGATTTCTTATATGTTTTGAGGTCAAGAGTCATCTTTTCTCCCCCCACATGGGTATCTAATTGACCTAGTACAATTTATTGAAAAGAATGTCCCGTTCTCTCTGCACTGCAATGTTATCTTTGATATAAATCAAGTCACTATATATGTGTGCATCCGTTGGCTCCATTTTGTTTCATTGGCTTATTTGTCTTTTCTTGTGCCAGACCCATGCTGTCTTTACTATTGTGGCTTTATGAAAGGTCTTGATATCTTGTAGTAAAAATCCTCCAGTTTTGTTATTCTTCAAGACTATCTTGGCTATTCTTGGCCCTTTGCATTTTTATAATTTAAGAATCAGCTTGCCAATTTCAAAACCTAACAAACAAATCTTCAGGGATTTTGCTTGAGACCACACTGAATCTATGTGAGGAAAACTGAAATCACGCAACACTCTTTGGATCCATGAACTGATATCTTCTTCTATTTTTTTGTCTTAATTTTTCCTAATAATGTCTTAAATTTTTCAGTATAGAGGGCTTTTGTTCGATTAATTTTGTGTATTTGATATTTTTGTGTACTAATATGGTATTATTTAAATTTTTTTACTTTTCATTTATTGTTAGTATACAGACCTAAAATTGATTTTGTATACCAATCACATATCTGGCGACCTTGCAATATTAAAATTCACTTTTTAATTCTATCAGTTTATAGATTCTTTCCAATTTTCTTTGTAACAATCATGTCATCTGTAAATAATTGCAGTTTTATTTCTCTTTCTAGTCATTATGCTTCCTCCCTTACTGCACTGTCTAGGTCAACACTATCCAACAGAACTTTCTGTGATAATGGAAGTGTTCTATATTTGTGGTATATAGTAGCCACTAGTCACATGTGCCTACTGAGAACCTGACAGGTGGCCAGTGTGACTGATGATCTATAATTTTAACTAATTAAAATTTAAATTGCCAAATATGGTACTGGATAGCTCAGGTCTAGGATCTCCAATATAATGGCGATACACATGGTTATGGCAGGGATCTTTGTTATATTCCTGATTGCAAGATAAATGCCTTCAACGTTTTGCCACTATATGTGATACTTGCTGGAGGTTTGCAGGGGAGGTGAATAAAACACCCTATCAGATTAAGGAAGGAATAGTTTGCTATAAGCATTTAAAAAAAATCATAAGTGGGTAAATTTTATCAAATACTATTTGAAAAAACCAATTGAGATGATGTAATTCTCTCTCTCTTTTTTCTATTAATTTAGTCAGTTACATTCATTGAGTTCTGAATGTTATAACAAACTTACGCTCCCATAGTAAATTCAACTTGGTCATGACATCTATTTCTTTATCTATCTATGTAGATTTGATTTGCTAATATTTTTAGAATTTGTTCACCCATGTTCCCAAGAGAAGTGGACTTGAAATTTTCCTTTCTTATGATGTCTTTATCAGGTGTTGATATCAAGGTTATGCAAGCCTCAAAACAGGTTGGGAAATATTTTCTTCTTATTCTCTGAAAGAGTTTTAGTAATATTGATGTTATTTTTTTCTGAACATTTCTTGGAAAAATGTATTTGTGATGCCACCTGGACCTAAAAATTTCTTTGTGGAAAAGTTCCAAATTACAGACTCAATTTCACTAATAAATATGGAACTATTCAAATTTTTAATTTTCTGTAAAGTTTTAGCAAACTTTTTTCTAGGAATTTGTCCATTTCATCTAAATTTTCACATCTTCTAGCATAAAGTTACTTTTAAAATTCTCTTATTATTATTATTTTTTTAGAAGATGTTGGGGATAGGAGTTTATTAATTAATTTATTTATTTTTGCTGTGTTGGGTCTTCGTTTCTGTGCGAGGGCTTTCTCTAGTTGTGGCAAGCGGGAGCCACTCTTCATCACGGTGCGCAGGCCTCTCACTATCGTGGCCTCTCTTTTTGCGGAGCACAGGCTCCAGAAGCGCAGGCTCAGTAGTTGTGGCTCACAGGCCTAGTTGCTCCGAGGCATGTGGGATCCTCCCAGACCAGGGCTCTAACCCGTGTCCCCTGCATTAGCAGGCAGATTCTCAACCACTGCGCCACCAGGGAAGCCCTCTTATTATCTTTTTTAATGTCTGTAGGACCTGCTAAGATGTCCCCTTCTCATTCTTGAAATTGGAAATTTATGCCTTTTTCTCTTTTTCTTCATTAGTCCTACAGAGGGTTATCACTTTTATTAGAAGTACTGATTTTGTACTTTTGTTTTTACTTTATTAATTTTGTCTCTTTTATTTTCTGCCTTCTACATTCTTTGTAGAAGAATGCTTCTTGCAGGGCTTACGTTTGGCCCAAAGCTTTTGCTTAAAAAAGATTACCCTGGTTTTTTTTTTACTGTCATGTAAAAAATAAATTGATGACTCCCCTGATTTGATTATCTAAGAGTTCATTCTAGTGAATGCTGTGTCTTCAAAAGCTTCCACTGACATACTTACTCTAGCATCAATTCTACAATGAGCAGTCAATGACTACTGACTTGGTGTGTTACAGGGCTTCACTAATTCTGTGTTCTTTCTCCAAAGTATCATTTTATATAAATAGAGGTCTCTAATGATTAATTGGATACCCTTAGTATAGAGCATATGAATTAGCTTAGTCAGGATATTCAAGGCCTGGGACAGTAACAAATATTCCCTATACTCTTAGTGACTTAGCAAAACAAATTTATTTCTTGCTCACACAGGGTCCAATGACTCAAATTATATTTAAACAATTAGTCACCATTGACTTAAGTAGGCAATAATTTTATACATGTATGTGTATGTATGTATTGATATTTATGTATATATATTTATGTATATATTTATAAAATAAAAATTATATATACATATTTGTCTGCTGAAATCTACTCAAGAATATACTAGTTAGCAGGCTTACTCTGGCCATAGACAGAAATCTATATTAAGAGTCCTGATTTACAGATTAGGAATATACATGAACATGAAGTCCTTATAATGTTTCCTATATAGCCATAATTTTTTTTTTTTTTTTTTTTTTTTGCCGTACTTGGGCCTCTCACTGCTGTGGCCTCTCCCGTTGCGGAGCACAGGCTCCGGACGCGCAGGCTCAGTGGCCATGGCTCACGGGCCCAGCCATTCCGTGGCATGTGGGATCTTCCCGGACCGGGGCGCGAACCTGTGTCCCCTGCATCGGCAGGCGGACCCTCAACCACTGCGCCACTAGGGAAGCCCTATAACCATATTTTGATTTTCACTAAGGAGTTGGGATTTATTTTAGTATAAACTTTCCTGCCGGCAATTTAGCTTTACTCTGAAGACCCATTGTTCCTATGCTGTTTTGCAATAAACACTATGGACAAAAAAGTAAAAATGCTACATTTAAACGGTGACCGATTGACTATATTACTGCCTCAGATTTTCCCATCTTCTGCCATCTGTACATTTGTGAGAAAGACAAGGCTTATACAGACCAGGAGGTTTATGAGATATTTGCAAAAATACTCTATTTGCAATGTTTACGTTAATACAGTACTCAGAATTCTATCTAGCACGACACTTCTAACAATAGCAGTGTTTGGAACTTTGCCAAAATCATGTTTATTACTCATGGAATGGTTCTAAAATGTCAATAGTTTGGAACAAAAGACACATCCTTATCCAACTCACCTAACGATAAGCATGTTAGTGATAGAAAATGCCATGACCACAAGATAGTCTAATTACTCTCCCTAATAAGGAGGAATTGAAATAGGGTGTGTGTGTGTGTGTGTGTGTGTGTGTGTGTGTAGGAGGCTGAAGTTTGATGAATTTAGAGCCTTAAGTTAGACAAAATCTGAAAATTCACATATATAATACTGGGAAGCTGTACAGCATAGTTAAGGATGTAGGCTTTTAACTGTTCCTTCTCAGTTTGACTCTTGGCTCTCTCACTTATTATTAACTGTGTCTCTAAGAAAGTTATTTAACTTGCTTACATCTCAGTTTCCTAATATACCATATGGGTTTAAAGAATAACTACTTCATAGGGTAGGATTAAATGAGTTCATGTATGTAAAGTGTTTCGATCAATGCCAGGCACATACAAAATAATCATACTAAATTTTTTAAAAGAGAGAGAAAGAGTCTTTAATAATTAAAAATGTAAGTCAAAGTTCAAAATTTAAACATACTTCACAGGAAGCCATACACACTTTCAACCTAATGTCTACCCAAGTTTCAAAACCTTCACTACTCCACAAAATAATACTATGCTTTATATATGATGACCTGATCAATAAGTATTTATTGAACATTTATTAGGCACTGGGATGTAAAAACAAGAGACATAACAACTGCCCCTTAAAACCTTATAATCATCATTAACAAACAAATTATTTAGAATATAAGACCATAAATAATTAAGTGCTAAACTCTGTGGTAAAGAACATAAATCCTAACTAAGAAGACAGGGAATTCCATGAGAGCTGATGTAGGGATGCCTAGTGTACTGCAGGCATTCCCATAACTCAGGGTTTACTCTGCATTATGCCAAGTCCTCAAGAGAACTAAATAGTCTAACCATTCCCTACCATCCTGCAAAAAAAAAAGCTTAAAATATATTTGGCTAATGTTGTAGTCTTTTACTTCTAGTGGTAAGAATCATACTTTTTACGTATGGTGTACTACTATAGGTATATATAGTACTTTCAGCACCTAACTTCACCAGCATAGTTGTGTTGGGCTGCCCATTCTAAAAACAAAATACAAAATGAAAATCACTATTTATTAGTTAAGAGCCAGAAAAGAAAAGTAGACCAACTATACCTTTTAAGTTAGGTTTAGTACTGACATAATTTCTGATGTAAGAATCCTAGAGCTGAGAATATATATATTGAAACAATTTTCCATGCAGTTTTATCATACTTGAAATGTTTTCTATATTTATTGAGAATTTTAATATGCTAGAAATAAATACTAAATAACTAGCAACTTGCCTATATATAAATTTACATTAAGTGTACAATAAGACCACTAACGTAACGAAAATGTTAAGGAAAACACTTACAGCAATTCTACATATAGTTGTTAATTCTGACAGTATGACATTACTACAAGGGTAAAATACCATTAAGATAAAGACGGTTTAATCATTGTGCAAATGGAATTTACTGATCTACCATAAAATGAGCTTATTGACAAAATAGTTTAAAGCATTATTTGCAGCTATACAACACTTTGTCTGCAAATGTTATACTATGAATCATTTTTCTAAGAGTTTAATTAGACTATTAAAAAGTTACTGCAAATGTCTTGAATTTTTGAGATGAATATTTTTGCTGCTAACACCACTGCAGGCATGTGTTGTTTGATTTATAGATGATTTTTATTTTCAAGAAAGCTATTATCATTAATATCATTAGAGAATCCTTCCTGAGACATCAACTGGAGACCCAGTCATATGATTAGCATTAGTGAATATTATGCTGGCGGTTCTTTCATATAACATGTGTAAAATAGGTTTTCCAAAAGGGAAGCCCCTTGAGGTTGAAGAAAACACTATATAAGGTTGAGATAATCTCAGTCTTATCTAATTATTAGTTTCCCTCCCAGAGGTTTAAAAGTTTAGAAAGATTTTCTAATAATTTGCATTACTTTTCTAATCTTAGGAGAAGCAGTGTAGTCTAGTGGACAAGCGTGTAGATTTTTAGGCCAGAAAACAAAAGTTCAAATTCTAACTGTGCCACTATTAGCTGTGTTACCCTGGATAAATTTTCTCTATTTGTGAAATGTGGACATGCCATGTAGGCTAACTGTGAGGATTAAATTAAATAATATGGAAAACAAAGTGCCTGACTTGGAGTCAACCAAAGAACAGCTGCTCAGAAGAAGCTAAACTCCATCCTTCCTCAATTTTGCAATTTTGGAATGCTGATTTCAACACTGGAAGGTAAAACTGATATTATCAACTGACACACAAGCACAACTACTTGTAGTTGCTACTTAATAGTCTCAGATTCTAAAGTATACTCAACTGAAATCACAAAGTTCACCTTCCTAGCCTTCTAAATATAATAAGGAAGTAGGTTGCCATCAAAACCCTAAAAAACAAACAAAACCCCACACTCTTTTTTTCCTGTTCAGGAAAAGGGAAGAAGGAAATTAAAAAAGAAAACACATATATATAAACTCTTCTGGTGTTCTGAGACCAATTCTCAGGACCAGCAGGGCATCCAAGAATTCAACTCAATTCTGACTATCTACCTGGAGACAGAATAAAATTCCACAGGTGGGCTCAGTCCCACAAGATGGCCCTCTACTTCAGAGGCCAATCAAGTCCAGGTTGTTACCTGTACTTCTGACTGACTGGCTATAAATCACAGGTTCACACAACCCCTTCCTCAGGTTTGATTAATTTGCTAGGATGGCTCACTGAACTCAAAGAAACACTTTACTTACTGGATTGCCAGTTTATTATAAAAGGATATGATGAAGGATACAGATAAATATTCAGATGGAAAGGATGAGTAGCGCAAGGTATGGGGAAAGGGAGTAGAGCTTCCATGCTCTCTCTGAGCTCACCACTCCCTCTAAACTTCCACATGTTCACCAATTTGGAAGCTCTCTGAACTCTCTCCTTTTGGGTTTTTATGGAGGCTTCATTACATAGGCATGCTTGATTAAATCATTGGCCATTGGTGACTGATTCAACCTCCAGCCCCTCTCCCTGGAGGTCAGGGGTGAGACTGAAAGTTTCAACCCTCTAATCACATGGTTGGTTCTACTGGCAACCAGTCTCCATCCTTGGGTGAGAACCAAAAGTCACCTTCCCTGAAGCGTTTTCAGGAACTGAGGACAGGAGACCAAATATTATCCCACTCTTATTGCTCACGAAATTCCAAGGGTTTGGGGAGCTGTGAGACAGGAATTGTGGTGAGAAATTTTCCTGTAAATCACAATAGTACTTTTTTCCCCTTTCACAGGGCTAGGAAAACACTGTTTGTCTTATTTGTATCTTATTTACAAAGACAGCCTTGAAGATACAAGAATATAAGTTATGTACAGTGATCAGAGCAGCCACCATAGAAAGATCTGCACTTTCCAATTTAAAACTTGCAGGTTTAAATTCAAAGACTGTCATCATCGTAAGAACAACAACCACCCTGGTTTAACCACAAGAAATATCAGTGATGTAATCATACTGTCAAATACCATATTTAAAGAGATGTGCTCATTCTAAAGCATACAAGAAAGTCATCCTCTCATTTGTAATAACTTCTAATCCTAACATCATTTTCAGAATCTATGTAAATAAAATACTGCTTAGCTGGCTTTCTCCTACTGAAATACGGGATAACTTACTCAGTTAACTAGAATCTGTATCAAGAGAATCAATCATAATTACCTAAACAATGTGACAGAAATGCTATCCTTTAAGGCATATAGCATTTTCCAAATTTAAGCATCTATTTTATGCAATATATTAAGTTCTTAAGAGGAGTTTAAACAGTAAACAGAAAAATCTATTTAAACAATATGGTGTCCCTGCACATATTCTAAAAGATCAAGTATAGGTCTTTACAAAACAGAAAGAGTAAATATAAAACTCAAATAGGGTAAAAATCACTCACTAAAGCTAAAAAACTCACTCAAGTTTAAAAATTAAAACTTGATATGACTTTATTCCATTCTGATAAAAGCTAAATGTAAGCCAAGAACTCAGTTACTGGTTCAGGTTTTTTAGCAGTAGTCTTTGAAATGACAGAAAGTAGGTTATGAGTATTCCATACATTTTTATTAATTCAGATCAATGAAGCAATATATTAATATATTTTAAGCTGTCAATATAAATGTTTATGTAAAGTGGCCCAAGTTTAAAACATTCATTTTTTAAAAATTAATTTTTATTGGAGTGTGGTTGCTTTACAATGTTGTGTTAGCCTCCACTGCTCAACAAAATGAATCAGCCGTACACATACAGATATCCCCTCTCTTTTGGACTTCCCTCTCATTTAGGTTACCACAGTGCATTAGGTAGAGGTCCCTGTGCTATACAGTATGTTTCCATCAGTTGTCTACTTTATAAATAGTATCAATAATGTATATGTGTCAATCCCAGTCTCCCAGTTCCTCCAATCCCACCTCATTCCCCCTTGGTATCCAAACATTTGTTCTCTATGTCTGTGTCTCTATTTCTGCTTTGCAAATAAGATCATCTATATCATTTTTCCAGATTCCACATAAATGCATTATTATACAATATTTGCTTTTCTCTTTCTGACTTATATCACTCTGTATGACACTCTCTAGGTCCATCCACGTCTCTACAAATGACCCAGTTTCATTCATTTTTATGGCTGAGTAATATTCCACTGTATACATATACCACATCTTCTTTATCCATTCCTCTGTTAATGGACATTTAGGTTGCTTCCATGTCCTGGCTATTGTAAACAGTGCTGCTATGAACATTGGGGTCCACGGTTTTTTTGAATTATGGTTTTCTCTGGGTATATGCCCAGTAGTGGGATTGTTGGGTCATATGGTAGTTCTATTTTTAGTTTTTTAAAGAACCTCCATACTGTTTTCCATAGTGGCTGAATCAATTTACATTCCCATCAACAGTATAGGGTTCCCTTTTCTCCACACCCTCTCTAGCATTTGTTGTTTGTAGATTTTCTGATGATACCCATTCTAACTGGTGTGAGGTGATACCTCATTGTAGTTTTGATTTGCAATTCTCTAATAATTAGTGATGTTGAGCATCTTTTCATGTGTTTGTTGGCTATGTGTATGTCTTCTTTGGAGAAATGTCTATTTAGATCTTCTGCCCATTTTTTGATTGGGTTGTTTGTTTTTCTGATATTGAGCTGTATGAGCTGCTTGTATATTCTGGAAATTAATCCTTTGTCAGTTGCTTCGTTTGGAAATATTTTCTCCCATTCTGAGGGTTGTCTTTTGGTCTTATTTATGGTTTCCCTTGCTGTGCAAAAGCTTTTAAGTTTAATTAGGTCCCATTTGTTTATTTTTGTTTTTATTTTCATTACCCTAGGAGGTAGGTCAAAAAAGATGTTGCTATGATTTATGTCAAAGAGTATTCTGTGTTTTCCTCTAAGGGTTTTATAGTGTCTGGCCTTACATTTAGGTCTTTAATACATTTTGAGTTTATTTTTGTGTATGGTGTTAGGGAGTGTTCCAACTTCATTCTTCTACATGTAGCTGACCAGTTTCCCCAGCACCACTTACTGAAGAGACTGTCTTTTCTCCATTGTATATTTTTGCCTCCTTTGTCATAGATTAGTTGACCAGAGGTGCGTGGGTTCTCTGGGCTTTCTATCCTGTTCCATTGATCTGTATTTCTGTAAAACCTGCATTTCTAATCTCTTTCACCTAACACTAACTGATTAGTTTTGCGAATATACCAGAAGTTTCATATGTTGACAGACATTCCAAGAAAATATCAGGTTTGTTTGCTTATTTGATAGTCAAAGGGGAAAAGATCTCACCTAAGACTCTAATATTTCTTTTTCTAAAGTGACATTTGTCAATCCAAAGCCAACCATTAGCACTAGCAGAGTTTATTGCACTTTACCTTGCCCTACAAGTCTTTTTAGCCACAGATGTAATCTATGAATGCATTCTTATAAAGTAATCTAGCTTTGGACAACAATGAAATTATCATTCAAATATTCAGCTATACAAAAACTATACATCCATTCCATTGTAATAAGTACAGAAACCTAAAACTCGTATATGGAAATGTGCATTTTATTATAAAATATAGCCAAATATTCAGAGATGATGGCAACCAGTACAATAAAAAATATATTGGAAAAGATACTATCCACCCAGTTGATCATAAAAGGAGAAAATCAAAAGAAATAAGAGAGACCAGCTGCCCATCCACAAACATATGGATGGCATATCAACATCATTAGTCACTGGGGAAATGAAAATTAAAACCACAAGATACCACAACACAATATTAGAACAGACAAAAACAAACTGACAATACCAAAGTGATGACAAGGATGCAGAGGAGTAGAAACTTTCATACACTGGTGGTAGAATGCAAAACTGTACAGCCACTTGGAAAAGAGGTTGGCAGTTTCTTATAAAGTTAAATACATATTTAAAATAAGGTCCATAAGCCCACTCCTAGATATTTACCCAAGTGAAAAAACAATGACAAAAAAAATCACACACAAAAAAACCTTTCTGTAAATGTCTGTAGTACCTTTATTCACAACTGCCCAAAGCTGAAAACAACCAGATGTCCCTCAATAGGTAAATGGATAAGCAAATTGTGGTAATATAAAAGAATGCTACTTGGCAATAAAAAGAGAACAAACCAATGATTTATGCAACAGATGGATGAATATTAAATGCATTTGTAAGTGAAAAAAGCCAGTCCTAAGAAGCTACATATTAAGGTTAACTGAAGGCACAGGAAACACATCAGTGGTTGCCAGGGTTTGGGGTGGTAAGAGGAGTTGACTACAAAGGGACTCACAACACAAGGGAATCTGTGGAGTGATGAACTGTTGTTGGTAGATACATGACTCTATGCATTTCTCAAAACCCAGAGGACTGTATAACACAAAGAGTGCATTTTACTGGATATACATTAAAAAAAAAACCAAAAGAACAAGGGTGCCAGGGAACCAAAGATGGAATACAAACTGTGACAAATGAATCTAGCTGCATTACAAATGAATGACATAGCAGACTGAAGGAGATATGGAAGGAAAGACCTGACTTAACTAACTTTGGAAAAGAGCTAGGTAGTGTGAGAATAAAGATTAAAAGATATGTATACAAATACTGTATTCTATTTGGTAAATTTGTTTCTCACAGGAGCATGGGTTAGCAATTCTGAAACTACTATACATGTATAGCAAATACATAAATATGTTGTGGATAATAAGAGTCAGGTTTCTCGCTGTGAGGGAAAGATTACAAATAAGCAAAAGCGGAATGCTAGAATAGTCCCTACAATGCTAGACTGGAGTTGGAGGTATCAATATGAACTAATTTATTTTATGTATATACAGATAGATAGTATATACAGAAATAAACATAGATGTGTGTATACATGCATACACTTCCTAGCTCTGACCTCTGAAAGGCGTAGAAGTAGTGACCCTTCAGTAGCAATCTAGCACCCAGATGTTAGTCTCTAAATACTTTTCTCCAATAAGATGGACCCGGACTCCTTGGAGAAGTGGGTGATTCCAGGCCTGGGTCAGGGAAAACACAAGATGAGCCTGGAGTATCTTGTGGAGCCAGAAAGTAAGAAATTGCTTTAGAAAAAAAAAAAAAAGAGAGAGAAGACGTGTTGAAAGGACACAGAAGCAAACTTCAAAGGCTCCCAGGGGACCAATTTGAGCAACAAAATAAATAACAACAGTACTGATTCCAATCCACAGAATGAAATAAAACTCCATGAATGCACACTAATATAAATGATTAAATAAATGAATATGAAGAGGGAAAACTCTTTCTTAAAGAAAAATTATAATTAATAAATGTAGAAGGAAGGACTGGAACAGAAAATCACCATCAGAACATCAGAGTATTAATTGCTGCAGGCAAGATCCACCAATCAATGCTAAAATTAGTGGCCAAAAATTTAAGGAGAAATAGGGTATGTGTGTAACCTCCAAGTATTTTCCCTAAAATTAAGGGAAAAATAATTAAGGGAAAAATAGTAACTTTACAGTGGAGAAATCTGGCAGACACCACCATAATCAAGTGATCATGGTTAATAACATCACCAGTAACGAGACATTGACATCATATAGCCCCTGATACGACGCACTGAGGACACATTACCTCTCTGGTATTCTTTCTCAAAAGCTGTAAGTTCAGTCTACCTCGGAGAAGACCAAATCGAATGATATTCTACAAAATACCTGACCAACTGTCTTTCCAAAGTGTGAAGGTGATGAAAGACAAGGAAAGACTGGGGAACTGTCAGAAATTAGAGGAGACGAAGGATAGAAATGTAATGTGGGATCCTAGAAAAGGACATTGGTAGAAAAAATATCAGTGAAATTCTAATAGTCTATAGTTTAGTAGTCAATGCTGATTCTTTAGTTTTAATCATTATACCAAGGTTATATAAGATGTTAATACTAGGGAAAGCTGAGTGAAGAATTTACAAAAACTCTGTGTTATCTTTAGAACTTATCTGCATTATTAAAATTATTCCAAAATAACAAGTTGTTAAAAAAAAGGAAGATTTAAAAGAAAATAAAAGAAAAATAGCCTTGATTCCTCTCTTTCAAATGTGTATATACCTTTCTTGACAGTAAATTCTATGAATAAAATTGTTTTTTCCCTCTAAAACATATTTGGTAGAAAATAAAATGACTTGTGTTGAAAAAAAGCCTTATAAAATACATTACTTAAAGTTCCTTTAAGAAAAATCCCATAATGGTCAATTAAAATAAGATATTTTTAGATTATCTCTTATGAGGATAAACCTTGGAGGTTCATTTCCAAACTAGTTTCTTTATTGCCCTAAAGCCTATATAATAACATTGATCAGGGTCTACAAAATTAAAAAGTTGATTGCTATAGACTGTTTGCGTCACCTCAAAATTCATGTTGACATCCTAACTGCCAATGTGATGGTATCTGAAGGTAAGGCCTTTGGGAGGTGATTAGGTCATCACGCAGAGCCCTCATGAATGGGATTAGTGCCCTTATAAAAGAGGTCCTAGAGAGCTCCCCTACCCCTTCATGTAAGAACACAGCAAAAAGACAGTCATCTATGAACCAGAAAGCAAGTCCTCACTAGACCCTAAATCTGCCAGCACCTTCATCTTAAACTTCCCAGCCTCCAGAACTGTGAGAACTAAATTTCTATTGTTTATAAGCTACCCAGTTTATGTTATTTTGTTATAGCAGCCCAGATGGAATAAGACATCAACATTCTTTTTTAGTCTGAATACCTCTGAAGATATGAACAGAAAAAAATCCAAAACAAAACCATCTAAGCCCTTTCTTATCCAGCCATACATACTCTAAAAGACATGCATATTCAACTTGAAGAAATTCTGCCCCTGTCTTCAACACACACATATCTAATTTCAATGATACTGTCAAACTGGCAATGACTCAGTATTTGATTTTTAAAATGAAATATTTTACGTTGACCTAGAAAAATCTAAATAATCTAAGTTTGTATAGAAAATTATATGAAGAAAATTATCAAAATGTGAACTTTTCTATAAGCTTATTTCTCCTTCTTCTACTTTTAAGTACCACACTGAAACATAAATTAGGGAAGCTTTAAAAAAAAAATGTCTTAAGATATGGTCTTGCTAGAGGTAAAAAGTTTTAGCAATACCCACTTATATCATCCATTATTTAAAAAAGAATTCTTATTCAGGAGAAGCCCTCTAGTTCTGGTACTAGTAGAAGGAAAGGGATCTTCCAACACTCATAAGAAAGTGTGGAAATCCCTCCCCCCCTTTTTTCTCGATTCTCTTAAGCTTACCCTCCTGTGGCAATGGAGGCCATCAGAAACCTAAACGTCTGAGGCAGGGGAACACCTTCCTCTTTGATAAGAGGAGCTGTGTTCCCAAGAGGATGTGGTGAATCCCTGATGCTATTTTTCTTTTCTGGGCACAGCTGCAGTGACTGCACATTAGAGAGGGATAAATAAAGCCCTACCTTTCTGGTCAGAGAATGTAAAGGGGAGCCCCAGGGAATCCGAAATTACTGGCAGATCCCAGAGAAGGAGAAGCTTGGGAAAGCAATGCTTCAAAGTTGTTTATGAACTCCTGGGCTCACCCTTCAGCAGCACATGTGTAGATTTGACCCAAACAAGCATACACAGACTTTGAGACTTGAACTATGGGACAGACCACTACCCTAGTTCCGACCGGCCAATGGTGCACATTTGGGACATGATCAAATAGCACAGCAAAGGCTTTGAAAATTGAACCAGTGTTGTAATCATGACCCACAGGAACTTGCAATCTGAACCTAACTGGGTTGATTGCTTACTAAAACAAATATATCAACATTCTGCATAGGATTTAAACAAGACCTAAAGTCTCATAACATAATAGTCAAAATGTTCAGGGTATAATTGAAAACTGCTTGGCACCTGAAGACCGAGGAAAATCTCAACTTGAATGGGAAAAGATGCCTACACCAAGAAAACACGGATGCTGGAATTATCTGAGGAAAATATTAAAGCAACTATTATAGAATGCTTCACCAAGTAAGAGCAAACATTCTTGAAGCAAATGGAAAAATAGAAGCCTTGGAAAAGAAATAGAAGATATAAAAAAAGAACCAAATGTAAATCTCAGAAGTGAAAAAAATAACAACCAAAATTAAAAGCTCACTAGATGAGCTCAATAGTAGATTGGAGAAGACAAAAGAAAAAGTGAACTTAATATACATGAATAGAAATTATCCAATGTGAACAGCAGAGAGAAAAACATTGAAAACAAAAAATGAAGAGTACCTCAGGTCCAGCATTTGTGACACTAGAATCCCAATGAGAGAAGAATTTGGTGTAATAAAACATTTTAAGAAAATAGTTTCCAAATTTTAGACATAAACTTACAGATTCTAGAAGCAAACCCCCAAACAGAATAAATACAAAGAAATCCATGACCAGATACACACTAATAAAAAAAACTGAAAACTGAAGATAAAATTCTGAAAGCAACCAGAAAAATTTAACATTACCTATACCCCTATAAAAGTGCTCAAATGACTATAGATTTCTCTTAAGTGAAACATTTTTTAAGTTCTGAAAGAAAAAAACCCATCAACCCAGAATTCTATATCCAGCAAAAATATTCTTCAGAGATGAAGACGAAATAAAGACATAAAGGAAAACTAAGAGAACTGTGTTGACAGTATAAGTGCTTTGAAAGCACTGCTAAAGGAAGTTCTTCCAAAAGATGGTAAAGACACCATTTAGGAAACTCTGAAACATCAGAAATGAAGAGAGAGCAACACAACTGTTAAACATCTGAGAAAATATAATAGACTATTCTTATCCTCTTGAGTTCTTTGAAAACTTTTGATAATTGAAAGCAAAATGTATAACCACTATCTGATGGAGCTTTATACATATAGAATATGTATATTGTAATATATATGTAATTTATATACAATATATATAAAATAACTACTACATAAAGGAGGAGGGAGTAAAGGGACTTGTATGGTGGCACAGTTTCTATGTGCCACCTGAAGTAATAAAATAGTGATTAGAAGTAGACTGTGAAAAGTTAAGTACACTGTAATCCCTAGAGCAACCACTAAAAAAAACCCCACAAAACAACAAACACCCACACACACACACACACACACAAAACTATACAAAGATACAGTAAAAAACACAATCAATAAATTATAATGAAATACTGAACCAAAAAACAAACAAATTCAAATAATCCAAAAGAAGGCAGGAAAGGGAAAACAGAGAAACAAAAAAACAGGCAACAAATGGAAAAAAAAAAAAGAAAATGATGACATACATCCAAATATATCAATAATTACATTCAATGTAAAAGATCTAAACACACCAATTAAAAGTCAAAAAAGAATAGTAGAAAGAAACATTCTTTAAATATAATACCATAGGTAGTGAGGCCATTGCTGAAAGGAACCATGAACAAAGGAAAATGAGTACCTCTAAAAAGTGGGAAGAACAAGGAAACAAATTCTCCCATAGAGCATCCAGAAAGGAATGTGGCCTTGCTGACACCTGCAATCTAGCTCAGTGAAACTGGACTCAAACTTCTGACCTCCAAACAATAAGATAATACATTTGTTTAAGCCACTGTTCATGGTAATTCATTACAGCAGTGATAGAAAACAAATACACTGGATCATAAAACAAACCTTCACAAACTTAAATCATACAAAGGATGTTATTGGACCATAATAAAATTAGACTTGATATTGATAACAGAAAGGATAATCTCTAAGCAGCATGAAAATTTAAAACACACTTAAAAGTAATCCATGGGTCAAAGAGGAAGTCTCAGGGGGAAACAGAAAATATTTTGAACTGAACAAAAGAAGTAAGACAACTTAGCAAAATTTGTGGGATGCAGCTAAAGCAGTACTTAGAGGATAAGTTATAGCACTAAAATGCTTATATTAGAAAAAAGTCTAAAATTAATAATCTAAGCTTTCATTTTAAAAGACTAGAAAAAGAAGAGCAAATTAAAAAGCAAGTAGGAGAAAGGAAATAATAGAGAGCAGAAAGTCAATGAAATTGAAAAGAACAAAATAATACAGAAAAGCAATAAACCCAAAATTGGTTCTTTGACAAGAGCAATACAAGCAACTGACAAAGCCAAAAAGGAACAAGATACAAATTCTCAATAACAGTATAAATGAGATTTCAAAATAGACCCTACATGCATTTAAAGAATAATAAGGAAATACTGTGAACAACTCTATGCACATAAATTCAACAACTTAGATTAAATGGACCAATTCCTTGAAACCACAAACGGCCAACACTTACCTACAGCGATATGGATAAGCCACATAGTCCCATAACTATCAAATAAATTGAATCTGTAGTGAAAGAGTTTCAAAAAAAGGAATTCTCCAGGCCCAGATGGTTTCACTAATGAAATCCAAAGGTTGTTAGAAAAAATGATTAAAGAAAACAATTTAGGTGATACAAACAAACATTTAACACTTCATGAGGTAGACAGTCTCTACTCCTAGAACTGCAAAATGGGGTGGAAGGCAGGAAGCTTTTATAGGATAATGAATAAAGACAAGGAAGAGAAAAGTAGAAAATACCTGACTGGCTTGGGCCACAAAGTCAAGTTTGTTTGGGGTGAGAAGGCCCAGAGTTGGCTTGGTGTTTGGGGATTGGCTGACTGGATATACCCTTTCTGGTCAAGTGGAGCACTTATAGAGGACTTGAGAAGTTTCAGTTTGTTGATGTGGCACCCAGGGCAGGAGCAGCTCCATCTTGGGCCTAGAAAGTTATTTCAACAAGGTGAATGGATAAACCAACTGGGTACACCCATACAATGGAATACTCTGCATGAATAAACTATTTGATTCATGCAGTGACATGGATAAATCTTAATGCATTTTGCTAATTGAAAGAAGTCAGATCCAAATGCTACATATTATATGCCTGCATTCATATGACACACTGGAAAAGGCAAAACTATGTGAAAAGAGATTAGGGATTGTCAGGGATTGGGGAATTCGGGAATGGCTGACTACAAAGTGGAGGCACATGTGCAATACTGTGATTGATAAGAAATATACACATTTGGTTATTCAGATGACTAAAATATATTTCTCATATATATTCGGTCTTCATCTGTGGTAAAACTCTTGGAATTTCCTGAGCAATAAGAGCAATGGGCGCATCCTTTGTTATAATATTTGGGCTCTTGTCCTCGGTTCCCATAAATGCTTCTAAGGTAGGGGAAAATTGAGCTGACGTTAAGTAACCTCGGGAAACAGTGTTTTGAATGGAAACTTTAAGGCTAACTACAAAAGAACCTGTATATTAACACTGTACTCTAGTTGGTAAATTTATTTCTCATGCGGGTACTGATCAACAATTCTGAACTTGCTCCACACGTATACTGGGGTCGAACAAATAAGTAAATGGATGACTGAAATCAGGTTTCTCACTGTCAGAGAAGTTACATATAAACAAAGGAGAGAAGGCTAGAGTAAACACTGTGGTAGTGGGTTAGTCACAGACATTGTTATGAACTTAAACATATATACTGCTTATTATGTAATACAGATGGATAAATACAGAAACAACTACAGATATGTACAGATACATGGATTAGTATACAGATGAATAATTCCTAGCTCTTTCCTCCAAGAAGCCCTAGAAACAGTGCTGACCCAACAGCAAGGAGTAAACTCATAACCCAAACATCGGTCTCTAAACAGAGTTCTCTAGTAGAAGAAACCAGAGCTCAGAGAGATGACTGATTCTAGGAGCAGGGCACAGAAAATACAGGATGAGCCTGGAACATCTTGCAGTACCAGAAATCAAGAAAGTACTCAAAAAAGAAAAAGGATGGGGGCAGTTTAAGAGACATGAGGGTTAACTCTGGAATAATTTTAGCAACAAAATAAATAACATGGTATTGGATTATAAGTCAATGTATAAAGTAAGTACACATACTGAAATAAATGATTCAATGAATGACTGAATGAATGGAAGAGAAAGGACAAACTTCCTTACAGAAGAATTCCTAATAATACATGTAAATACACTCCCATCCATAACGTGAAGCTTAATCACCCCAACCCCTTGAATGCAGGCTGGAATTAGTGACTCACTTCCAAAGAACAGAAGATGGAAAGGAAAAATATAACTTTACAGTGGAGAAACCTAGCAAACACTATACAGTCATGTACTCCCTGATATAATGTGATGGGAAGGGCATTTCACGTCACTGTCACCTCTGATATTCTTCCCTAAAACCCTTAACTTCAGTCTAATCATAAGAAAAAAGTCAGACAAACACAAATTGAGGAACATCCTACAAAATACCTGCCTAGTACTAGTACTCAAAACTATCAAGGTCATGAAAAACAAGGTCTGAGAAACTGCCACAGACCATAGGAGACTAAACAGACATGAAAGTTGCAATGTGGAATTCTGGACTGGATCCTGAACAGAAAAAGGAGACTAGTGGAAAATCTGCCAGATATGAGCTTAGAATTTAGAATTTGACTAATGTACCAATGCTGGTTTCTTGGTTTTGATAAATGCACTTGGTTTTGGTTTTGTAAAATGTTATCATGGGAAGCTGGATGAGAGATATACAGGAACTATCTGTATTATCTTTGCAACTTTTCTGTAAATCTAAAATTATTCCAAAATAAAGTTTCTATTATTTTAAAAAATGGACAAAAGACTTGAACCAAAGAGGATCTGTGTATAGCAAAAAAGCACATGGCAGGATATTCAAAATCATTTGCTATTAGGAAAATGTACATTAAAACTACTATCAGATATCATTCTAAACCTATTAGAATGGCTAAAATTAAAAAGACTGACCATACCAAGTGCTGACAAGTAGACAGAACAACTAGAAATGTCATACATTGCTGATGAAAATACAAAGTGGTACAGCCACCTTAGAAAAGTTTGGCAATTTCTTATAAAGTTAAATTATATACTTACCATATGATACAACAGTCCCACCACTATATATTTACCCAAGAGAAATGAAAACTCACATTCACAGAAAAGCCTGTACACCAATGTTTATAACATCTCTATGCAAAATAGCTGAAAACTTGAAACAACTCAAAGTCCTCAATAAATGAATGGATAAGCAAACTGTGCTACAATGTATGATTCCATTTAATAGCTATTTTTCAGAAGACAAAACTAAAATGACAGGGTGGTTGCCACGGGTAATGTGTGTGGGATGGTACAACTACAAAGGGATAGCACAAGGGAGTTTTACGAACTAATGGAAGTGTCTGGATACTGACTGTGATGATGGTTACATGAATCCACACACATGTTAAAATTCATTAACTGTACACAGAAAAAGTCGATTTTACTGCATGTTTATTTAAAAACATAAATTTCTGATACTTAAAGAAACTTTAAGTCATCAAAGTTTTTCCAGGATATTTAGTTTGGATTTTTATAGTCTGTAAAATCCTCTTGTTTATTTTGGCTACTTTTAAGATAGCAAGTGACAAATTTCTCGGCTCAGTCCTGACATGTAGAATCACTGGGGAAGCAATAGCCTAAATGTCAGTTACTCTAGGCAGTGCATCACCTGCAAAGGAGTCTAATCAGCTAACAGTCATAATCCCACCTAATTGAAGAGTAAATCCTAACATTTACTTAATGGCATCATAAAAAACTTTCATTAAAGTTTTTTTTTTAAGAATACTGATTTATACTCAGAGAATTCCAGGGAGAGAAAAAATGTGATTAGTTCCACTTCAATTGCATAGACAGCATTCTTGAAAATGAAAAGGTCAATCATTTGTTTCCACCTTTATTATCAGGGAAAAAATTGTTTTATTTGAATAAGTAGGATAAAGTGAAGCAAGGATATAAATCAGATAACATAATATTTCAGAATTAATTCTACTCTTCTGCAAGAGTTTGTCTGATATCAACTAATATAGTAGTACTATAAACTTCCATTATATTATACATACAGATGGCACAAAACATTCAAACCTACCTAATACAGGAATTTAAAAAATCTAAGTACAAAGGTACTGCCTCTCTTGAACATCTTTATCATATTACCTGTTTGATTCCTAAGTTTGTCTTAGGTGTTATTTTAAAAAATCATATTTAGCCAACTACTTGTATTTAAATGAAACAATGATTACTTGTCTTTAAGGATATAATTGTTCTCAGTTGTGCTAGTAAATCTGCAACAATTTCACATTGTTATACTTTATTGAAAAGAAACAGGGATTTTTTAAAAAAGCCCATCTGCAATCACGCTAATTTCAAATTGAAAACAAAAACCTCTATGAGGAACAGTTTTTGCCTTAAGGCCTTTGTTTTTCTAATATTACATTTAACTAGAAGTGAAATGACCTGCTTTAAGAATTTAGCTTTATTTTCCCCAGAAACACATTTGGAAAAATATATGACTTACACCTAGAATCATACCCTTGCTAACTGAAGCCATTTGTGTGCAGTCACTATGATGGTTCAGTACAGCCAGTTAAGTTTTGACATCCATTAAAACAATGCCTACTGTAAATCTGTATGCTTATTCCTCCCTGTAATCTTCTCAGTAGATGTTCAATGTACTAAACAAAGGCTACTTTAATCATTCAAACCTGACTTCTAAAGATGCAATGGACCTGTCAAAAGCTTTCAGAAAGCCAGTAAATTTCATCTGTCTATCATGGCATTGCATACATTTAAGTCACTCTTATATTTTAATGTCGAAAACCATGGAGGATTTTTTCCCTCTCTTTGTAAAATAATCAAGAGAACCCCAGTCATTTTTATTATTGCACGATTCACTGTTAAATTTCCATCTTTCTTCAAAAGTTTCTATTTGATAAAAATTTTTACATATGAACTAAATCCAACAGGATACGCATTCCTAGACACTGAGGCATCAAAAAAAAAGTCCACAGAAATCAACATTATCTCAATAAATCACCTCAATAAAATAAAACTAGCTATCATCTTCCTTTACTCAAGTTAATATCACCCAAATGTAATATAATAGCCATCTTTACATAGGCAAGTCAAATGAATTTTCCATCCACCACTCCAAAATTTCTTTGACCAGGAATGAAATCTTACATAAATATATTTAGGCTATTTATTTGGAGAGTCATGGTGATAAGAAATTATCCATAAATAATGTTAAACTGCCAAAGAATCATGAAGGAATTTTGGATAGAGAGCTTGGTGTGTATTGCAATTTAGAAAGTATCCTAAGACCCCATGTGATATTTACACTCTGTAGCTCAGACTTGTGTAACAAATATATTTAGCTACTTACCAATAGTTCTGATAAAAAGTTCTGTGATGGTCTCCTTTGAAATTACTGCCTGGGTATATTATCCATAAATCTCACATACACTTACTCAAAGCTGTCACTATTACTAAAGCTCCCCTCTGCTGCTTTCGTAAACTATATTACACAGAATTGTAACCTTGACCATCACTGAAAAAATTAAAAATAACTGTCGTCAGAAGTCTTTGAACAACTGATAAGAATCCTGTGGTTTTCCATAAAGAGTAAACTGATACCCAGCACATAGTGGGAGCATAACAGGGCACTGTATATGAGGAAGAGAGCTCTAAGAGTAGTAAATAACAGATAGTACATCTTTTTTTGTTATTTTAAAAGTCTATCCATCCACAAAAAAGCCATATTGAAAAGTTTACTTTAATGTGCTTCTGGGTTGTCAATTCTTCACTATATATTGATGAATACTGGTTTAGAGCAACTGCTGGTGTTTTAAGAAATTGGGTAAATAACTACTTTCTGGCTGTTGAATCCGGGAGGGGGGGCCGGAAGCAAAAGTTTGCCACTTAATACAATGATAACATTTCTAAAGCTGCCTTTAGCACTTTTGTGTTTTTACTAAGAAAAGGAAAATGGAGTACAAGATAATACTTAATGCCTTTTTAAAAATTCTTCAGTAAGTATCTGATTAAATCTTACATTACCATCTGAGTCTGGTTTGCTGAACTCAAAACTCCCCTCTTCTTTTGGAGTAGAAAATAGTAGAAAAGAGAGACAAATCAAGTTCCTAACAATGCAAAGGAAAAACAAAGAAAGCCTCTGTGAACAATACCTGTTGCACATGTAAAACACTATTGTAGTGGTAGGGTGAGGAAAGGGCCAAAACAAAGAACACTAGTACCTGCTTTCAAAGACTTTATGTAACTATGAAATATGTGAAGAATCCTTTATAAAACACCGCTATATCTGTTTTGCTTGTTTTTGTAAGTATACTGCTATATACATAAGGGCAGGGACTGTGTCATGTCTTGTCCATTCACCACAATAAGCCCAGTGCCTACTGTGATGCCTAGCACAAATAATTCAAAATTTTTTTTTTTGATAAATGAACACTTTCAACAGCTATGTCAATACTGTTACTTGGCTTCCTTGATTTCAGTGACCTGGTCCCTTCTGACAGGCAGAATAGTGGTCCTCCAAAGATGTCTTTGCCCTTTCCTCTCCCAACCCCAGCCAAACTTTCCTTACTTGGCAAAAAGGACTTCCAGTTATAATTAAGGTTAAGGACATTGAGATGGAGAGATTATCCTGAATTATCCAAGTGGGTCTAATCTAATCACATGAGTCCTTTGAAGCTGAAGTGGAAGACAGAAGGTGGGTCAGAGAAATGAGACTGAAGAAAGAGGAGGAGATAGTAGAAGTGTGAAAGAGACCTGACCTGCTGTTGCTGGATTTGAAAGTGGAGAAAGGAAGGCCACAAGCCGAGGAATGAGGGTGGTCTCTAGGAGCTGGGAAGGGTGCTCATCTGACAGCCAGCAAGGCAACTAGCATGTAAACCCCCACTGCAAGGAAAAGAAACCTGCCCTACAGCCTCCAGAAAGGAGCACCGCTCTGCTGAAATCTTGATTTTAGCCCAGTGGGATCCCCGTGTTGTCCTACCGACCTACAGAACTGTAAGATAATACATTTCTGTTGTTTAAACCACTAAATTTGTAGTGATTCACTATGGTAGCAATAGAAAGCTAATATATCTCCTTTAACCTCTACTCTAGCAATCCAAATATACAGCTTCTTGCCATCACCCTGACACAACTTCAATAAAAGATCTAAAATTCTTAAATGTTTCAATCTGATCACAATCTCCTATTCTTAACTCTTCTACTCCATATTCTCATACCTGTCATTATGAAGGAAAGATCTTGTGTAAAAAAAGTGATATTTTGAAACAAATGTCATTTATCCAGCATGAATTAGTATTTTCTAGTTACGTTTGATCAGCATTGTACCAAAGAGTACGATAGCCCCACAGAATGATTATAACCAGACTGCAAATTTCACATTCCTTACAACATGCAATACGAAGGACATACACAGAAATGTATTAAACTACGCAGTGTGTCAAATCCTGACTAACTTACTTCAAATGAAGTCTTCTGTGTTTTAAATCTAGAACCGTTTCTTTGCCTCTTGATATTTATACACTTGCTCTAAAATATTAAAGACAACCTCATAAACAATCTGTTTAACGGTAATTAGAATTTTATCTAGTTAAAACAACAGCAGAGCATGCCACAACACAGATGGCAGAAGACTTTCTCCTTGCCTGATCAGTGTCGAAAAACTGTTCTCCTATTCATGATTTAGAAGAATTTTATCACAGGCTATCTCATTTACAAAATATATACTAGTGAGTGAAAAGAAACAGCTTTATTAAGAAAGCCTTTGTTTAGCAGAACTCTTGGCTATTTCTCAATGTAAAGACTTCTCTTACTGCCCAGATAAAACCTAGCCAAATATATAATTAAGGAATCAGAATGGATGGAAGTCTATACTATTGATTTCACTCTGGTTTCAAGTGCTTAAGCACACTAATTCCCTATGGAACAATTCCCAAACTTGGAGCTTTTAAAAAATGAGGTGGATCAGGTTCCACCTCATACCAATTAACTCAAAATGTCTGGGGATGGGACAGGCATAAGTATTTTTAAAGATTCCCTAAGTGGTTCCAGTATGATTTATTACTGGCAATGTGGCATGGTACAATGCACTGAATGGAATCAGTAGGCCTGGGATCTGGCATTGGCTCTGCTACCAGCAAACTTGGGCACATCACTGGGTACCCATTTCTTCATCTGTAAAAAGTTAAGATAGGAAAATTCATTTCTAATATCTAACATGTTATGAGTCTCGGATGAGGTTCCTTAGTTCTCTTCTAAAGATTAAATTGCTTCAACATTTAAACTATGCAAAAAAAAAAAATCAAAATCCATGATCTGATATTTATTCCAATCTATTAGGAGCTTATTTTTGTAAGGAAAGATTATTTTACAGTAGATTTCAAATTTAACTATTCTTTAATCCCACAGATTTTGATATATCATTATGTCTATCCAGGTCATAAAATGACATGTGCGTTGGCAATGACTGGGAAGCTTGAATTATCTCCAAATGTAACTTGCTATTAGACTATTTCTTGAATTCCCATTAAATTATATACTGCACATATTCTGATTTTCTTAAATAGAATTTCTAGTTTCATAAATATAAAACGATTTTACCTTTTCACTAAATATTAATTTATTTCATAAAAGCACATCATTAATGACACCAGGAACATGGGATAAAAGAATCCCTGAGTAGCAAGTTATTGTTTGATAGTCTCAAACTGAATTCTCACCCTTGGCCAGCCCTCTTACAAATGTATGCTACCTGTTATGAGGGTGCTTGGGAAAAGGTTAATTCACTCAACACATTAAGCATTTTATAGTACCAGGATCTGAGGACTGAGTGGCAGACTTCTAAGATGCACCTCCAGTGACCCCTGAGTCCTGCTATTCACACACTTGTGTAATTCCCTATTCCTTTGAGTGTGGGATCAGTCTAGTGATTTCCTTCTAAAGAATAGAATATGGCAAAAGTGATGGAATGTCATGTCTGCGATTAGGTTATAAAATTGTGATGTCCTTCTTGCTAGCATTCTTTTTTACTGGAACTGTTTTTTGCCCTCTTGTGTACTTGCTTGGAGGGAGATGCTCTATGGAGATGTCCATGCGGCAAGGAACCACAGGAAGCCTCTGGCCAACAGCCCATCGGGGAAATGAATTCTGCCAACAACCATGTAGTGAGCAGGGAAGTGGATCCTTCCACAGCAAGCTTTTAGAATAATGCAAGCTCAGCCAACACATTGATTTTTGCCTTGTAAGAGACCCACCTAGGCCATTCCTGCATTCCTGGCCCACTGTGAGATAATAAATGTCATTTTGTGCTAAGTTTTGATGTAATTTATTATGCAGCAATAGGTAACTAAGATAGGCATGTAGCAATGAATAAAAACACTGTACTGAAGAAACCAAGAGTTGAGTAATAAGTTGGTTCAAGGTAACAATAATCTAGTAATGGGTGAGAGACATGTAAATAAATGTAATAAAGTGTTTTAGTCTGTTTGACAGAAGTACACACGTGAGGGTATGTGGGGACATAAGAAAGGGTTTGTGTCGGGAAGGGCACAGGCACTGAAGTTCTTTAAAAGAGAGGAATGTGAGTTATAAGCATAAAAATAGGAAATATAATGGTCAGCTTGGGAAACTATAGGTAATCCAGTAAGACTGGAACATAGAGGGAAGAGATGATTATTCATCTTCCAACTTCAAAAGTGTACAAACATTTACAGGTAGCATAAGAGGTCTCTAGCACTGTGTATAGTATAATTTTAGTTATATCAGTATAGTAGATTCCTAACCTACACTAGATTACAGATCATCATTTTATTATGGAATTCCATCCCTGATTATGAATAAACTGGTCCATACTCCAACATAGGATCTGACCAGGGCCAACCCTTTCACCCGTATACTAGATCCCGATTCTCTCCCACCTATTCAAGGAAATTGCTCCAGCAATTATCTCTTCTCTCTACTGCACTGTCAAATATCCCCTCTCTACTGGATCATTCCCATCCCATATTTTAAACAAACAAAAAAGCCCCTCCCTTAACTCTACATGCCATGTATGCATAGCTCCCCCTTTATAATAAAACTCAGAAGTGTTGTCAGTACTCACCGTGTCCACATCTCCTCCCATTTTCTCTTGTATCCACAACAACCTGGCTTTTTCCCTCTACCTATCTGCCAAACTCGCCCTTATTAAAGTCACCAATTGACTTCCACATTGCTAAATACAATGACCGATTCTCGGTCTTCCTCTTACTTTACCTATGACCAGCAGCTGACACGAACAATAACTCCTGCCTTGAAATACACGGCTCCCAGAACACCGCATTGTCCTGGTGTTCATCTTTTTCATTCATTTTCTTTTGCTGATTCCTCATTTCTCTACCCTCTAAATATAGTGTTCTAGATCTCAGTCCTTGGACCTCCTGTCTCTTCTGTGATACTCTGACTTATAATAATATTATATATATTTTTATTTGGTATTGGTCCCTGTTTCTGACACACAATTCCTAAAACTCTCGGAATTTTGGAATTTCCTAACAGATGGAGAGCTATAAAAGGTGTCTTTTGTTATGTTAATGAGGTAAAGTGACTTGGAAAGCACTAAAGATGGGGGCTAGTTGCCAGGAGAACAAACCATGTGGTTAGAGGGTTAGAATTTTCAGTCCTATCCCCTGACCTCCAGGGAGGGAAGAGGCACTGGAGGTTGAACCAATCGCCAGCTATCAATAATTTAATCGATTGTGCCTATGTAATGAAGCCTCTATAAAAACCCAACAGGAAGTGTTTCAGAGAGCTTCCGGATTGGTGAACATGTGTTGATTTGGGGAAACTGGCATGCTCTGAGGGGACATGGAAGCTCCGTGCCCTTTCCCTGTACCTTGCTCTATGCATCACTTCCATCTGGCTGTTCCTGAGTTCTATCCTTTTGTAATAAACCAGTCATCTAGTAAGTAAAATGTTTCTCTGAATTCTGTGAGAGCCACTCTAGCAAATTAACCAAACCCAAGGAGGAGGGTGTTGGAACCCCTGATCTATAGCTGGTGGGTCAGAAACACAGGTGACTACCTGGGCTTGCGACTGGCATCTAAAGTGGGAGCAAGGGTAGTCCTGTAGAACTGAGCCCTTAACCTGCGGAATCTGATACTGTCTCCAGATAGACAGTAAAACCTCAGCTGAACTGTAGGACCCTCAACTCGTGTCCAAGAATTGCTTGGTGTGGGGAAAAAGCCACAGTATGAAACTGGGTGCAGAAAGTACTTCCATTTACACCTCCCTGTGTGGTCTCCTCCAGTCTGAGGTCTTTAAATACCACCTACAAACTGATGACTCCCAAAATTATTTATAGATAGATAAATAGTTCCTCGCTCCATAATTGTCCTCTAGTACAACCAACTACCTACTCAACATTTTTTACTTGGACATTTCTTAACGTTTCTTTTCAAAACCAAACTCCCAATTAACCTCACCACAACCCCACCCACAAACCTGCTCCTCTCCCACAGTCTTTCCCATCTTAGCGAATGACAACTCTAAGCTGCTAGTCGCTCAGACCAAAAATCATCTGTTAGCCCTATTTCCTCTCTCCTTCTCCCTCTTATCTCTCATCTGTCAGCAACACCTGTTGGCTTTACTTTTAATATAGAATCCAACCATTTATTACCATCTCCACTGCTACCAAGCTCACATTTAGTCTCCTAAATGATCTATTTCTGCCTCAAACCCCCATTTGCCCACCAATGGTAATCTTTAAAAAAATAAATAAATAAGACAGGCTATGTGATCACTCTGCTCAAAAGTCTCCAATGGCTTCCCTTTTCAGATTAAAAGGCAAAGTTCTCATAAAGTTCCATTAACTAGATGCCATTACCCCTCTGACTTCATCTATTACTCCCCCCTAAGCTCACTCCACTTTAGTCACACTGGCCTCCTCCTTGGCCCATGAGCACACTAGGCACACACTTAGCGCCACATACTTGCTTCACCTCAAAACAGGAATGCTCCTCCTTGAGATATTCATCTGTATAGATTGCTCCTTCAGGCCTAGGGTCAAATGTTATCATCTTTCTATGGCCTGTGCTCCTCTGATCCCCAAGCCTCCCAACACTCCCTATTCCCTACCCCTGCTTTATTTTTCTCTACAGTACTTATTGCTATCTGACATACTATGTATTTAATCTACTATTATCTGTCTCCCTTCACTAGAATGTAAGCTCTATAAGGGCAGGAATTTCTGTCTATTTTGTTTACTGTTGGATAGTGTTGTAGAACAGTATCTGGCAATAACAGGCACTGTATTCGTATTTGTTTAATGAAAGACAACAAACCAAGGTGATTCTCTCGCTGATCCATTCTAATACAGGGGAGTAATTTGAATAATTTCAAAGGTACCAAAATATTACGTTGATTGTGATTACATTCTGACAGAATTTAACTCTCTAATTATACTCACACTGGGGTTATATTAAATTAGTTTGAATTGCCCTCACTACATATTAATTAGGAAGGAAAGAGTAGTCCAGAATCATCCTAGACAAAAGGAACAATTAGACTGATTTAAAAAAATAACTTTCCATAGATAATCCAAAGTGGGAAAATCCACACGCAACATTCCACAGAATCTAACTGTTAAGGATTTACAAAACATGGGACTAGAAAAGAGGATAAGTAAAAATTTCAATCAAATTTTACTAGTACCAAGAAAACCAAAAACCTTTTAAGGAGATTTTATAAATTTTCTCATAGGTAACTTATAACCTTTGCCTAAGACACCATCATATATTTCCATCCATTTTTTAACCTACATCTTCATTTTCCTTTTTCTAAACTATCAGTGATAAAAGAAATAAACTATTTAGATGAAACTATATTTACACAGTCTCTCAAAGAAGAGGACTTAATTGAACTGAGATAAAGAATTTTTATAAATATAGTTTTACATTTTTATTCATAGTTTTACACATTTTCCAAAGTGCTTTCACATCTTTATTTATGATCTTCATACTGACAAGTACAATAAGCAGACAGATATTATCACAACCTCCCCTACCTCCCACATACTTACACTTTACAGATGGAAAAAATTTTCAGTCTCGAAGAGATTAACTGACTTGCTTAAAGTCAAAAAGCTGTAAGTGGTTCAACCTTGACTATCACTGAGTTCTTTCAAACCTAAGTCCACTGTTTTCTATCATAATGACCTATTATCTCACTCAGTGATTAAAGAAAGGTACCACTGCATAAGTCTACAAAGACTTGACTGTAAAAGCATCTTCCTTCAACATTGGGGATTTTTATATTCCAATCTATTATAAAAATGCTTTGAAGATGGTACAAATGTGCTAATATTCTTAGAGAAAAAAAAGGGGAAAAAAGCCCAAGAAGTCAAAAAAAAAATCAAGTAAAGAAAATTTAGGATCCAAAGCAGTAGTAACATGAGATTAATGTTTATTCTCTGCATACAAGATCAATGTTTCAGAACCTCTGAACTGTCAAACAGATGCCTAATACCACTGCACCCAGACAGAGGAAGACATTTAACAGAAGCATTCCAGGTAAAATCACTTATTACCACTAGAACTCACACTAGATTCCTATCTGAATAACCCTGGAAATCTGGACTGAAAATATAAGAATGAATGTTTTCTGCACTTCTCTCCAAGGCTTAGCTCAGTTTCAGATAAACAAATGGCTCCATGACTCATTTCATCTGTATTTCTTCCTGGTCTTCTCTAATATTCTAAGATGAAGAAAGAGGAATTTCTTTTTCATTCCAGCTGCACCCTAAAGCAATCCAACTGTGGGTCAAGAGTCAAAAGAACTCAAAAAGAGTACATTCCACGTGAGATCAAAAGCTTCAATTTTCTCATCATCAGAGCATAACTGTGTCTCTGACCCATATTAAAATTTCTCCTAGTAGAAATCAAGACTCATTTCTGAAGCCAAGTCAGCCTTACTTGGGACTCTCAAACTGCAAATAAGGGTGCAAGCCCAGTGGGTAATAGCACACATGGAATTAATAGAATCTAGCCCAGGTGGGGAGAGCCATTCATTTCTAGGTCCAGGACAGACTAACCTAAAAATAGATAAGGCTTCAGTACACATGGTTTGGCTCTGTGGAACAGTATTTGCCACCTCAGATACTCTTTTCTTTCTTCCATTTCTCAGCCAATACCAAGGGACTGACATGTTACATCAGATTTTATTACAGTTCCTTTAAGAAAATAAGTGGTTGGAGAGAAGTTAAAGTAATTTAACTATGAAGGTAAAAAAAAAAAAAAAGACTTAAACCTATGCTAAAGGAAATACATGATCTAGTGTTAATAGTGATTTGGAACCAATGTCCTAGGTAATGAAAATGATCTTTGTCTAGAATATCCCCTGCAAAGCCTAAAATAAAGTGAGGCAAGCAAGGTAGTAGGTAGGAGAAAAGAATTTAAGGAGGCATTGACTCCAAAGGCTGTGCAAGTGCAGGACTGGCACCTGAGAGTGAGCACCTCCTTAAATTTTGTACCCTAAATGCCCCACTTGCCTCACCAGATTTAGAGCCCTGATCCACTATGAGATATATATATTCCTTAAAGGCATAGCAGATTTTATGGCTACAGCAAGAACCTGAGCAGAATTTGAAGTCTAAGATCCTGATCACATTCATCATGGCTATCTTCTGGACACAGTTAAGAAAAGAATAGGCTTGACATTTCTTTTTCAAGAGAGGCTTGACATTTTTGCATATATTCTGAAATAAAGTTGCCTTAGAAAAAGGAAGTTTATAGTGAAAATGGAAGTTTAGTGCTTATAGGGAGATTTCCACTTTGAATGCGAAGAACAAAGAGGGTCTGGAATTACCCTTCTGTGTAAACTAAAAATTAGAAAAAATATAGGAAACAACTATTTTCTAATGCTGAACAAAGGTAGCACAATACTGTGATCCCAGATTACTGCCCTAAAAGTGCAATAAATGAGACAGCCCTCCAGCTTTATGCCTAGAGGTAATTTCCAGACAACAGTACAGAGAAGGGTAACCTCCAAAGAACCCACTAACCTTTCTCAGTTGAAAAGACACATATCAGAGTTTGGGGAGGCCAAGGTGAGTAGAACTGGGGAGGGCAGAATAGCTGAGAGGAGAGATCTACACAAAGAAAGAGATTCAAAACAACTCTCGCACATGGAGAATGAAACCCCAAGAAGCAGGGCAAAATCAAAATCAACCTCTAGGGACAGAAAATTACCGTCGGCCCTCTGTATCTGTGGGTCCTGCATCCATGAATTCAATGAACTGCAGATCAAAAATATGTGGGGGAAAAAATTCTAGAAAGTTCCAAAAAGCAAAACTTGAATTTCCTGCACTGGTAACTATTTACATAGCATTTCTATTGTATTTACTACTATTTATATTGTATTAGGTATTATAAGTAATCTCGAGATTATTTAAAGTATATGGGAAGATATGCGTAGGTTATATGCAAACTCTATGCTATTTTATACAAGGAACTTGAGCATCCGTGGTATTGGCATTGGTGGGGGTCAAGAAACCAATCCCACACAAATACCAAGGGACAACTGTACCAGGAGACTATAAGATAAACAATTGTCAGAGCTCACAAAAGGCCAGGAACTGTTAAAGTTCCCACTATCCAAAGCAGAAAAATCTTGCTGAATACAGAAGCCAACAGTGACCCCAGAAGGGCCATGCCTTAGAAGTGAGGTTAAATTAGCCCTAAAGACTACTATAGGTTTGCCCTACAACTCTTAAAAATAAACCACAAAAGGATCAAATTTACCTGCCAGTAACTAAGCAGCTTACCAGAAAAAAATCCAACTTTCTTTAAAGATAATACAACAAAATCCAGCAAACACCACAAAATTCACAGTCATGAGCATACAATCAAAAATTATTAGACCTATGAATAAGTAATGAAATGTGACCCAGGAACTAGAAAAACAGTCAACATTAACAGAACCAGAAATGAAAGAGATGATCAAATTAGAAGATGAAGATGTTAAAACAGCTATAATAAATGTTTGCTCAGTGACATAACAGAAAACTTGAACATAATGAGACAAGGAACCATATTAAAAAATGAATTAAATGGAACTTCTAGAGATGAAAAATACACTATCTGAAATAAAAATATCACTGAATAGGATTTATAGCAGATTAGCTACTGCAAAAGATTAGTAAACCCAAAGACTCAGGAAAAAAAACTATTCAAAAGAGTAAATAAAGGGTAAAAAAAGATGTCCCCTTCCCCCAAATGAACAGTCTCAGTAACCTGTGTAACAGTAAGCAATCTAACATGTTTAACTGAAGCATGAAAACAAAAGAGGTGGGGCAGTGCTGGAAAAAATAATGGCTGAGAAAATTTCAATTTGTGAAAACCACAAACTCACATTTCCAAGAAGTTCAAGGAATCCAAAGCAGGATAAACACAAACACACATTCATACATGCAGGTAAGGCACATCATAAACAAATTACTGAAAACAGTGATAAAGAGAAATCTTAAAAGCAGTCAGAGGAAAAAAGTACTTCACATAGGAATAAAGATAAGAATCATCACAGATTTCCCCCAGAAGGTCTGCAAGCCAGAAGACAACAAAATAAAATCTTTAAAGGGCAAACAAACAAACAACAAAAAGGCAACCTAGGATGCAGAAAAGAGTCAACATAGCAGTCTCAAGACTGCCTGCAAGGTTAGCCCCTGGCTGGTGCCTGTGAACTGGGATTTCGGGAAGATTCCTAACATTCTCTAAATAATAAGGGTCGTTTTCTGTGCCTGAAGTATTTGTGCAAACAATAACAATATGATTTATGCTAAATACCAGTTTTGCTTCTGGAGTGTGGAATTTTGGTACTTGCAAGGGAGAGGATGCATGTGTGACTAGTCCTCAATAAAAACCTTGGGCACTGAGTCTCTAATGAGTTTCCCTGTTAGACAACATTTCACAAGTGCTGTCACAATTCATTGCTGGAGGAATTAAACATGTTCCTTGTGACTCTACTGGGAGAACTCTCCTGGAAGCTTGTGCTTTGTTTCCTCCAGACTTTAACCATGCACTTTTTTCCTTTGCTAATTTGGCTTTGCATCCTTTCGCTGTAATAAATCTTGAGTACAACTATATGCTCAGTTCTGAGAGTCCTCCTAGTGAACGACCAAATCTGAAGGCAGTCCTGGAGACTCTTGACATGCTAAAATTCAGTACCTAGCAAAAACATCTTTCTGAAATGTTGATGAAATACTTTTTCAGACAAAAAAAGCTGAGAGGATGTATCACCAGCAGACCTACACAATAAAAAATGTTGTGGAAGAATTTTTGCAGAAGAAAAATGATACTAGACAAAAATGTGAATCTATACAAAAGAATGAAGAACACTTAAATGAGAAAATTTGTGGAATAATGTACATTTTCTTATTTTTAAAGGCTTTTAATAGAAAACTAAAGTAAAAATAATAATAATCTATGATGAGTTTGTAACATATACAGAAGTAAAATGTATGACAACATTTGGACAAAGGATGGGATAAGGGAAATGAAAATATACTGTGCTTAAACTCACACATTACACATGAAGTGGTATAATATTATTTGTGGGAACACTACGATGAATTAAAGATGCATATTATAACCCTACAGCAATCACTAAAAAAAGAAAGAAAAGAAAAAAAGGAATAGTCAATAAGGCAATAATGGAGGTAAAATGGAATACCAAAATGTACTGAATCCAAAAGAAGGCAGGAAAAGAGAAAAAAATGCAAAGAACAGATGGGACAAATAGAAAACAAATAGCAATATAGCAGACATAAGCCCAATCACATCAGTAATCACATTAAATGTAAGTGGTCTTAACTCCTGTTTGAAAGGGAGAGATTGTCGGATTGGATAAAATGCTGTCTACAAGAAACCCACCTTAAATATAAAAAGGTTAAAATTAAAGGATTGTAACTAATCCTTTAGGCTAATACTAATCAAAAGAGAGCAGAGTGGGACTTCCCAGGTGGTTGAGTGGTTAAGACTTCGCCTTCCAATACAGGGGGTGTGGGTTCGATCCCTGGTCAGGGAGCAAAGATCTCACATGCCTCGCAGCCAAAAAACCAAAACAGAAGCAATATTGTAACAAATTCAAAAAAGACTTTAAAAATAGTTCACATCAAAAAAAATTGTTTTTAAAATAAAAGAGAGCAGGGTAATTATATTAATATCTGATAAAGCATATTTCACAGCAAAGTCTATTACCAAGCATAAATAGGGTCATTTCATGATAAAGGAATCAATTCATCAAGTGGATAAAAGAATCTGAAACTAATAACAGTTTCAAAATACATAAAGCAAAAACTGACAGAATTGCAAGGAAGAATAGACAAATCCACAATTATTGTCAGAGATTTCAACATTCCTCTCTCAATAACTGACAGAACAGAAAATTAGTAAGGATATAGCAGACTTGAATAATACTACCAACCAACTTGATCTATCTGACATTTATAGAACATTTCACCCAACAACAGCAGAATACACATTCTTTTCAACTATACAACGAACTATTACTCAAGATAGACTATATTCTGAGCCATAAAACCATTCTCAATACATTTTAAAGATTTCAAGTCATACAAAGTATATTCTCTGACCACAATGGAATTAAATTAGAAATTAAAATAAGAACAACATCTAAAAAAATCCCCAAACATCTGGAAACTAAATAATACACTTCTAAATCTTAGATAAGAAGAAAAAGTCTGAAATCAATGACCTAAGCTTCTACCTTCAGAAATTAGAAAGAGGAGAACAAATTAAACCTAAGAAGTAAGTAAAGTGTTCCCTCCTTTTCTGTAAGAAAAGTAAGCAGAAGAAGAAAAGAGGAAAAAAGAAAAGAGTGGGGGAGGAGGAGGAAAAATACATATATAAGGACAACAAACTAGAAAATAGAAAAAAGTCACCAAAAAAAGGACCCAAAGCTAGTCCTTCGAGATCAGTAAAATGCAAAATGGTAAAGACATTCGAGAAGACAGTTTCGCAGTTTCTTTATAAAATTAAACATAATCTTACCATGTAATCCAGCAATCATGCTACCTGGTATCGACCCAAATGAGTTGAAAATTTATCTCTACACAAAAACCTGCACATAGATGTTTATAACAGCTTTATCCATTAATTGTCAAAACTTGAAAGCAACCAAGATGTCCTTCAGTAGGTGAATGGATAAGCTGTGGTACACCCACACAACGGAATATTATCCATCACTAAAAAGAAATGAGCTATCAAGCTATGAAAAGACATGGAGGAACCTTAAATGCATATTACTAAGTAAAGGAAGTCAAAGTGCAAAGGCTACATATCGTGAATCCAGCTCTACGACATTGTGGAAAAGGCAAAACTATGAAAACAGTAAAGATCAGTGGTTGCCGGGGCTTAGGGGGGAGGGAGAGATGAATAGGCAGAGCACAGGATTTTTAAGGCAGTGAAGCTACTCTGTACGATGGTAAGTACATGTCATTAAACATTTGTCTAAACCCACAGAATGTACAACACCAAGAGTGAACCCTACTGTAAACTATGAACTTTGAGTGATAATGATATGCCACTGTAGTTTTATCATGATGTGTCACATTATGTAGTTTCATTGATTGTAACAGAGCACTCTGGTGAGGACTGCTGGTAGTGGGGGAAGCTGTGCATGTGTGGGAGCAGGAGGTATGTATATGGGAACTCTATACATTCAACTTTGCTGTGAACTTAAAACTAAAAAAGCTCTAAAAAAATAAAGTCTATTTATAAAAAGTTTTAAGAAGTCAATGAGACCACCAGTCCCTCCCATCAGGAAACTTCCACAAGCCTCTTAGATAGCCTCATCCACCAGAGGGCACACAGTAGAAGCAAGAAGAACTACAATCCTGCAGCCTGTGGAACAAAAACCACATTCACAGAAAGACAGACAAGATGAAAAGGCAGAGGGCTATGTACCAGATGAAGGAACAAGATAAAACCCCAGAAAAACAACTAAATAAAGTGGAGATAGCCAATCTTCCAGAAAAAGAATTCAGAATAATGATAGTGAAGATGATACAGGACCTCGGAAAAAGAATGGAGGCAAAGAATGAGAAGATGCAAGAAATGCTTAAGAAAGATCTAGATTGATTAAAGAACAAACAAACAGAGATGAACAATACAATAACTGAAATGAAAACTACACTAGAAGGATCAATAGCAGAATAACTGAGGCAGAAGAACGGATCAGTGACCTGGAAGACAGAATGGTGAAATTCACTGCTGTGGAACAGAATAAAGAAAAAAGAATGAAAAGAAATGAAGATGTCCTAAGAGACCTCTGGGACAACACTAAACGCAATAACATTTGCATTATAGGGGTCCCAGAAGGAGAAGAGAGAGAGAAAGGACCCAAGAAAATATTTGAAGAGATTATAGTCAAAAACTTCCCTAACATGGGAAAGGAAATAGCCACCCAAGTCCAGGAAGTGTAGAAAGTGCCATACAGGATAAACCCAAGGAGAAACATGCCAGACACATAGTAATCAAATTGGAAAAAATTAAAGACAAACAAAAATTATTGAAAGCAGCAAGGGAAAAACGACAAATAACATACAAGGGAACTCCCATAAGGTTAACAGCAGATTTCTCAGCAGAAACTCTACAAACCAGAAGGGCGTGGCATGATATATGTAAAGTGATGAAAGGGAAGAACCTACAACCAAGATTACTCTACCCAGCAAGGATCTCATTCAGATTCGATGGAGAAATCAAAAGCTTTACAGACAAGCAAAAGCTAAGGAATTCAGCACCACCAAACCAGCTCTACAACAAATGCTAAAGGAACAAATGCTAAGTGGGAAACACAAGAGAAGAAAAGGACCTACAAAAACAAACCCCCAAACAATTAAATAGATGGTAATAGGAACGTATATATCAATAATTACCTTAAACTTGAATAGATTAAATGCTCCAACCAAAAGACACAGGCTTGCTGAATGGATACAAAAACAAGACCCACATGTCTACAAGAGACCCACTTCAAAGCTAGGGACAAATACAGACTGAAAGTGAGGGGATGGAAAAAGATATTCCATGCAAATGGAAATCAAAAGAAAGCTGGAGTAGCAATACTCATATCAGATAAAATAGACTTTAAAATAAAGAATGTTACAAGAGACAAGGAAGGACACTACATAATGATCAAGGGATCAATCCAAGAAGAAGATATAACAATTATAAATATATATGCACCCAACATAGGAGCACCTCAATACATACAGCAACTGCTAACAGCTATAAAAGAGAAAATCGACAGTAACACAATAATAGTGGGGGACTTTAACACCTCACTTACACCAATGGACAGATCATCCAAACAGAAAATTAATAAGGAAACACAGCTTTAAATGACACAATAGACCAGATAGATTTAATTGATATTTATAGGACATTCCATCCCAAACAGCAGATTACACTTTATTCTCAAGTGCACACAGAACATTCTCCAGGATAGATTACATCTTGGGTCACAAATCAAGCCTCAGTAAATTAAAGAAAACTGAAATCATATCAAGCATCTTTTCTGATCACAACACTATGAGATTAGAATCAAATACAGGGAAAAAAGAAACGTAAAAAACACAAACACATGGAGGCTAAACAATACGTTACTAAATAACCAAGAGATCACTGAGGAAATCAAAAAATACCTAGAGACAAATGACAATGAAAACACGACGATCCAAAACCTATGGGATGCAGCAAAAGCAGTTCTAAGAGGGAAGTTTATAGCTACACAAGCCTACCTCAAGAAACAAGAAAAATCTCAAATAAACAATCTAAACTTCCACCTAAAGGAAGTAGAGAAAGAAGAACAAACAAAACCCAAAGTTAGCAGAAGGAAAGAAATCATAAAGATCAGAGCAGAAATAAATGAAATAGAAACAAAGAAAACAATAGCAAAGATCAATAAAACTAAAAGATGGTTCTTTGAGAAAAACAAAATAGATAAACCTTTAGCCAGACTCATCAAGAAAAAGAGGGCGAGGACTCAAATCAATAAAATTAGAAATGAAAAAGGAGAAGTTACAACAGACACCACAGAAATACAAAGCATCCTAAGAGACTACTACAAGTAACTCTATGCCAATAAAATGGACGACCTGCAAGAAATGGACAAATTCTTAGAAAGGTATAACCTTCCAAGACTGAATCAGGAAGAAATAGAAAATATGAACAGACTAATCACAAGTAATGAAATTGAAACTGATTAAAAATCTTCCAACAAACAAAAGTCCAGGACCATCTGGCTTCACAGGTGAATTCTACCAAACATTTAGAGAAGAGCTAACACCCACCCTTCTCAAACCCTTCCAAAAAACTGCAGAGGAAGGAACACTCTCAAACTCATTCTATGAGGCCACCATCACCCTGATACCAAAACCAGACAAAGATACTACAAAAAAAGAAAATTACAAGCCAATATCACTGATGAATATAGAGGCAAAAATCCTCAACAAAATACTAGCAAACAGAATCCAAGAACATATTAAAAGGATCATACACCATGATCAAGTGGGATTTATCCCAGAGATGCAAGGATTCTTCAATATATGCAAATCAATCAATGTGATACACCATATTAACAAATTGAAGAATAAAAACCATATGATCATCTCAACAGATGCAGAAAAAGCTTTTGACAAAATTCAACACCGATTTATAACAAAAACTCTCCAGAAAGTGGGCATACAGGGAACCTACCTCAACATAATAAAGGCCACATATGACAAAACCACAGCAAACTTCATTCTCAATGGTGAAAAACTGAAAGCATTTCCTCTAAGACCAGGAACAAGACAAGGATGTCCACTCTCACCACCATTATTCAACACAGTTTTGGAAGTGCTAGCCACGGCAATCAGAGAAGAAAAAGAAATAAAAGGAATCCAAATTGGAAAAGAAGAAGTAAAACTGTCACTGTTTGCAGATGACATGATAGTATAAATAGAGAATCCTAAATATGCCATCAGAAAACTACTAGAGCTAATCAATGAATTTGGTAAAGTTGTAGGATACAAAATTAATGCATAGAAATCTCTTGCATTCTTATACACTAATGATGAAAAATCTGAAAGAGAAATTAAGGAAACACTCTCATTTACCATTGCAACAAAAAGAATAAAATACCTAGGAATAAACCTACTGAGGGAGACAAAAGACCTGTATGCAGAAAACTATAAGACACTGGTGAAAGAAATTAAAGATGATACCAACAGATGGAGAGATATACCATGTTCTTGGATTGGAAGAATCAATATTGTGAAAATGACTATACTCTCCAAAGCAATCTACAGATTCAATGCAATCCCTAGCAAATTACCAGTGGCATTTTTTACAGAACTAGAAAAAAAAATCTTAAAATTTGTATGGAGACACAAAAGACCATGAATAGCCAAAGCAGTCTTGAGGGAAAAAAACAGAGCTGGAGGAATCAGACTCCCTGACTTCAGACTATACTACAAAGCTACAGTCATCAAGACAATATGGTACTGGCACAAAAACAGAAATATAGATCAATGGAACAAGATAGAAAGCCCAGAGATAAACCCATGCACCTACGGTCAACCAACCTATGACCTAGGAGGCAAGAATATACAATGGAGCAAAGACAGCCTCTTCAATAAGTGGTGCTGGGAAAACTGGACAGCTACATGTAAAAGAATGAAATTAGAACACTCCCTAATACCATATACAAAAATTAACTCAAAATGTATTAGAGACCTAAATGTAAGGCCAGACACTACAAAACTCTTAGAGGAACACATAGGAAGAACACTCTTTGACAAAAATCACAGCAAGATCTTTTTTGATCCACCTCCTAGAGTAATGGAAATAAACCCAAAAATAAACAAATGGGACCTAATGAAACTTAAAAGCTTTTGCACAGCAAAGGAAACCATAAACAAGACGAAAAGACAACCCTCAGAATTGAAGAAAATATTTGCAAACGAATCAACGGACAAAGGATTAATCTCCAAAATATATAAACAACTCATGCAGCTCATATTAAAAAAACAAACAACCCAATCCAAAATTGGGCAGAAGACCTAAATAGACATTTCTCCAAAGAAGACATACAGATGGCCAAGAAGCACATGAAAAGCTGCTGAACATCACTGATTATTAGAGAAATGCAAATCAAAACTACAATGAGGGGCTTGGCTTCCCTGATGGCGCAGTGGTTGAGAGTCCGCCTGCCGATGCAGGGGACACGGGTTCATGCCCCAGTCCGGGAAGATCCCACATGCCGCGGAGTGGCTAGGCCCGTGAGCCATGGCCTCTGAGCCTGCGCGTCCGGAGCCTGTGCTCCGCAACGGGAGAGGCCACAACAGTGAGAGGCCCGCATACCGGAAAAAAAAAAAAAAACTACAATGAGGTATCACCTCACAACAGTTAGAATGGGCATCATCAGAAAATCTACCAACAATAAATGCTGGAGAGGGTGGGTGCACTCTCTTGCACTGTTGGTGGGAATGTAAACTGATACAGCCACTACGGAGAACAGTATGGAGGTTCCTTAAAAAACTAAAAATAGAACTACCATACGACCCAGCAATCCCACTACTGGGCATATACCCAGAGAAGACCATAATTCAAAAAGACACATGCACCGCAATGTTCACTGCAGCACTATTTACAATAGCCAGGTCATGGAAGCAACCTAAATGCCCATCGACAGATGAATGGATAAAGAAGATGTGGTACATATATACAATGGAATATTATTCAGCCATAAAAAGGAATGAAATTGGGTCATTTGTAGAGACGTGGATGCATCTAGAGACTGTCATACAGAGTGAAGTAAGTCAGAAAGAGAAAAACAAATATCGTATATTAACGCATATATGTGGAACCTAGAAAATGGTAGAGATGAACCGGTTTGTAGGGCAGAAATTGAGACAAAGAAGCAGAGAAAAAACATATGGACACCAAGGGGGGAAAGTGGCAGGGGCTTGGGGGTGGTGGTGTGATGAATTGGGAGATTGGGATTGACATGTATACACTAATGTGTATAAAATGGATGACTAATAAGAACCTGCTGTATAAAAAAATTAATTAAATTAATTAAAAAAAAAAAGAAGTCAGTGAAACCAAAAGCTGGTTCTTTAAGATCAGTAAAATTGATAAACCTTCAGCTGGGGAGGAGTGGGTGGGGTGTGGGCAGGCAGGACAAAATATCAATATCAGAAATGAGAGAGAGAAATCACAGACATAAAAGGAAGGGACTGTCATAAACAACTTTATGTCAATAAATTTAATAACTCGGATGAAATAGACAAATTCCTTGAAGACAAACTACCAAAGCTCACTTAGGAAGAAAAAGATAAGTAAATAATGCTTTATCTATTAAAGAATTTGAAATTATAGTTTAAAATCTTCCCATAAAGGAAATCTAGGCCCAACTGGCTTCATTGGTGAATTCTACCATAAATTTCAGGACAAAATAATACCAATTCTAAAAAACATCCACAAAATTGGGAGACATAAATGTTATTTACTTGGTATGCTTGTGCATAGTAACAAAGTCAACATTTGTTAGTTCCCTTCTTATGTGTGTAAGCCAATACATATTATCTCCCATGTAAAAGAAGACATACTGTAAGGCTGGTCTTCTCATTTAGAAAAGGGTACTGCCCCAAATTTAATATGATAACAGCAACTACCTCAAAACAAAAAGTTGAATGATATCAATTGAAGAAGCACAAATGCTGTTTCACCAATAGCAATAAGATACAAAGAGAAACTATTTAATACTCTATAGTTTATTAACACATTCAGGTTCATTATGTACATTAACCTAAGACATGATAAATAAATAGTATTTTAAAAGTCAAATTCCTTATCATCATCTTAACTTCATTCAACTCTAAATACAAAGTTTTGCTTTTTAGAGTTCTCAGTTTAGTAATAACAGCAAAACTCCACCTACATTTCTGTGTGAAACCTCAGGGTTCTTATAAAGAATAATGTTCCAAAAAGGAAGACAACAAAGTGCATATGAGAAAACAGTCGATAACTGGAATAAATAAATGTATCCATCATACCCTCGAAGCCACATAAAGCACTTTAGTTTACAATTTACTCCATAGTTGTTATCTTCAAAAACATCTTTAACCAATAAAAAAACCACAGCAAAAATTTGAAGTAAACAAATTCTGGGGAATACTTACCTGAAAAGTAGCTGGTAGGATACACTAGCTAGAATCAAGTATCCAAATAGCTGTTCTATGATAAACCTATTTTATTCACTAAGCATCTAATGTGAAAAAAGCTACACACATCCCTTATCATCTACTGATACGTCCTGAATACGCAGAATCTAAGATCAATTATTTCCTTTTTAGGACCAGAATCTCCTGTGTTATTTAGTTCTCCTCCCCTTAACTCTTTTTCATTAATGTAATAATTAAGACCTTTAAAATTGTATGCTACTCTATACTTTTCAATTCCTTGAACTGAAAATCACATCACTTTATTTAACTCCCATAAGAATAACTTGGTGAGAAGATAGGTACTATTATCTCAGCTTATAGAGAAAGCAGTTGAAGGTCTGAGAGATGAAGTGATTTGTCCATAATCACATAACTGGAAAGTTGTGAAGCTAGAATTAAACAGAACCTTAATCATAACCCAGTTCACTTTCTACTTTAACACAATGCTCCAGGTGACTTTTGAAGAGAGGAAGGAGATACAAATCAAATCACTAAAGTCTCTATGTAAATGGTAACTAAATCAATTATGTGGAGGTAAAAGAGTTTAAATATTATGGGTTACAAGGAGATAAAGATTCAAATTTGCCAACTATCTTCAGTCTTTTCACTACTCTTTTTTTCTCTTTTTAAAGAGAAATGCTTAATATTGCTGTATTGCTTTATGTGATAGAAAGCTCTGAACACGGGCAATTATACCCATAAAGATGACTTAGCATATTTTGACTCATTATAGGAGTACAACAGAAAAAGAATGGATTAAAAAATCTCAGAGCACTAGGACACAACCAAAGCAGACACTGTGACTGCTCCAACATCCATTCCAATGCCATTCGACTCTAAGTGGCGGCAACCTGGAGAAATGACTTCAGCTCAAAGATGGGCCTATCTCACTGCCAGAAACTGATTCAGACGTGAAGAGAAATTGTGCCAATGAGATATGAAAAGAAGTTTTCTGGCAGCTTCTGGTTAAGTTTGTCCTTTCTGATAAAAGGAGGCCAGATTGTTTCTTATTTGTAGAACATACGGTTCCTTCCTGGCAACCATAAGACAACTACAAAGAGAATCCTGCTTGGTATAAAGCCAGCATTAAGGAGTGCAGAGTGGAACAATAGAAAGAATCTGAATCCTTGGTGTCTTCATTAAGGTACTGACCAACTAATTCTTAAGCCTACTGTGCTTCTGGACTTCCACTTTACGTTAACCTTTAAATTTCCTTATTGTGTGAAGCTGTTTGAACTGGGCTTTCTGATACTTAGAGCTGAAAGAAGCCTAACTGAAACAAACATTGAAATTAAAACACCTAGCTGATGGACTACAAAAGGTACCTAAGAACCAAGATGAGCTCTTGAATTTTTAAAAAGATTTTAAGAACACTTATTAGTAGGTAATTTAGATGTAGTAATATAAAATAGATAAAACAAATTATAGAACTGGAAAAGAAGTGGAAACTCTATGCTTATTTTTTATAATTATAATTTTTCTCTGATTTGGATAGTCCTGAAAAACTTGGAGGGATGCAGGGTTCACCAGGGAGGTGTCATTATTCTGCACTGTATGCCCAGAGCTACGACTAAATTGAGGAGGTGGTTGGGAAGCTTCAACAAAAATCGTTGTTAATGGTTCAGGATGAGTCCTAGGAAATAATAAACCAAGGCCCTGCTGATTTCAGTCTTGGGGCTGAAATTTTCTGGATGCTGAAATACAGAGAATGCTTGTAAATTCTAAGTACTATGAAAAGGGATAATGCTACAAAGACATCAAACAGGGGTAAAACTCAAATTCCAACACTGCACTGTAATTTTTGCTGTTCTCCAAAATTAGTACCTTCTATGCCTCTATTTGGGATGATCTTCACCAGCTCAACCAGCTAAACGTTGTAGTGCCCCAAATATCTGTCCTGGGACCTTTGCCTGTTTACCCTTACTCCCTTGGTGAAGCCATCTGGTCTGATTTCTTTAAACACCATCTAGACATAATGCCCAAACTTAAATCTTTAGCCCTTGAACTCTAGACTCATACATTCAGCAATCTCTCCACTTAGACACCTATTGCATATCTCACATTTACCTTGTCCAAAATCAAACTTTTCTCCCCCCAAATCTTTTTCTCCACAGTTTTACCCATCACAGCAAATGGGTAATTCTGCTCTTTTAGGTGCTCAAGCCAAGCACTCTGTACCATCCTTAACCTCCTTCCTTCCTTCACTCTGTCTCCCTCTTTCTCCCCCTCGCGACAGCTCCTGTTGACTCTACCTTCAAAACGCCAATTACTTACCATTTCCACTGCTACCATTTTGGTCTAAGTTGCCATCTCTCACCTAGATTATTGCAACAGCCTCCTAAGTGGCTTTACAGTTTCTGCCCTTGTCCTTCTTCAGTCTATTCTCAAGACAGTAGCCAGAATGATTCTTTAAAAGGAAAGTCTAACAACATCACTATTCTGTTCAAATCCACCCACTGTCCTTCTACATCACATACCACTTAGACTAAAAGCATAGGTCCTTAAAACATCATATAAGACCCTGCTTGATCTAACCACCATCCACCCACCACCACCACCCTCTGACTTCATCCTCCATTTACTCCTTTACTCCGAGCCAAACAGACTTCTTGGAATGTAAATACCTCAGGCATGCCCCAGCCTCAAGGACTTGGCATTTGCTATTTCCCTGGACCTAGAATCTTTGCATTGGTCTGCATACCTCATTCACAGACTGCCTTCATGTTGTCATTTAAATGTCACCTTCAGGGCTTCCCTGGTGGCGCAGTGGTTGGGGGTCCGCCTGCCGATGCAGAGGACACGGGTTCGTGCCCCGGTCAGGGAAGATCCCACATGCCGCGGAGCGGCTGCGCCCGTGAGCCATGGCCGCTGAGCCTGCGCGTCCGGAGCCTGTGCTCCACAACGGGAGAGCCCACAACAGTGAGAGGCCCACGTACCGCCAAAAAAAAAAAAGTCACCTTCAGCAGTGAATTTTCCTAGCTATACTTTCAAGTTCAACTCCTCCCATGCTCTACTCCACCTTCCCAGCTTTATTTTTTCTCTTTATTATTTATCATCTGACATGCTGTATATTTACTTATCTTTTTTATCATCCCATCTAAAATGTAAGTTTTATGAGGGTAGGTAATTTTATCTGTTTCATTCACTGATATATTTCCAGGGCCTACAGGAGTGCCTGGCATAAAGTGGTCATACAAACATTTGCTAAGTGAATGAAATCATTTCCCTCCTTCAAGGATGATATCGAATTATCCACAGTATCAAGATTATATTTAAAGGGGCCAATGAAAATCTCTCTCCCAACCTCCTTATTTTAAACATATCTAGTTAGTTAGCAGCTGGTTTATGCAGGATTAGAAGTAGAGCTAGTTCAACTAATAACTATACTAATGCTGTTTCCATAAAGATTTTTCTGATCCCTCTTTTCTAATCTTTGATCACCCTGAGCTCTCAAAGCAATAAATATGTTCTGCCCTTTTGGTACTTGCCAAGTTCTGTTCTTTGTTCAGGATTGTTTGTATATCTCTATTATCTCCCCATAAGCCTATATACTCTTTACATCCAAGGACTCCATCTTCTCCATCTTAATATCTTTAGCATTTAGCACAGTAATTTATTCTCAGTAGAGTCTCAAAATATTTGTTGAAATGAATATGTAAGAAAGTCAAACAGAAACAAGTGCTAGGAAGCAAAGTATTCTGTTTTGCTTATGACAATACTGAGGCCCAAGAACCAGAGACCGTGACTGATTTAGCAGATTATATTCATAGACAAGTTATAGACCTAAAACCTACAATATGAGTATTTAACTTGGGGTCCAAGTAAAGGATTTGGAGAATATGTGAACTCCCTGATATTAAACATAAAATTTCCTTCTGGGTTGCAACTTTTAAAATTTTCTCAAAGAAGTCTATGAAGAAAGTGATTGCAAACAAACTGTTTAAGGAAACCATTCTAAAGTTGCACTTTCTACTCTTTTCTAATGTGGTACTGACTGAATCAGCACTTTTTAAAAATTTAATGAATGACTCCAGAACACATTTCACTACAATTTAAATTTTATAATTCTTCATAATCCCATGACTAATCAGATGGCTAACTATAGCACTCCACCTAAGAACTGCCACAGTGATTTACCTTGTTTCTAAAATAGTAAATTCTATAATATATAATTATATCATTTAAAATCGTAGTTCAACATCAATACCACATTTTCCAGACTACAACATATGGCATCACAGATATTAATGCTGTTTAGAAAAGGAAAGACAATCATTATCTGACCCTAGCCTGACATTTTTCTTTAAGAAAAGATTTGCTCCCAGGAAGGTAGTTTGGACTGAGAACAGTAAATGTTTAGTAAAATGCATTCAAGGCAATTTAACAACAGAAATAAAAGCAAAATGAAGTTTGCATTTTACCTTTTTAAAAGACTTTACAAAACAGATTATAAGCTTTAAGTTTCCTAAAAGGGAAAATAAAGGTTTTAAAATTTGTTTTGTTTTGATTTAAATACAAAGGATACCAACGACCCAACAAAATAATCTTTGAATATTCATCTGACAAATTCCTAAACGTACCTAAAGAAATGGGAGTATTTTTTTTAATGAATAAATCATAGTCCCTGCCATGATGAAGTTGAAATGGAGGGATAACAATTAGTGGTTTCATACATCTTAAAATACAAATCATATGTTAAATTCAGTGTCTTGGTCTGTTCGGGTTGCTATAACAAACTACCACAGGCTGGGTAGCTTAAACAGCAAATATTTGTTTCTCACAGTTCAGGAGGGTGGAAGACCAAGATTAAGCCACCAGCAGATTCTATGTCTGGTGAGGGCCTGCTTCCTGGTTCACTGATGGTCTTTTGCCATCACATGACAGACAGGGGCAGGGATCTCTCAGGGGTCTCTTCTATAAGGACACTAATGCCATTCATGAGGGTTCTGCCCTCATGACCCAATCACCTCCGAAATGCCCCACCTCCAAATATCCTCACCCTGGGGATTAGGTTTCAACATATGAATTTTGGGGAGACACAAACATTCAGTCTATAGCATGCAGTAAGAGGAATATAAAGTACCATAGGTGTCCACAACATAAAATGATACCTAGTACATATATCTCTGACACAAAAAATTCATAAAATAAGCATATACAATACATACACTATACACTACACTACAGACACACAATCTGGTATATCTACTACATATACTATATACACACATGTTAATATACTATGTACTTAAATATATCTCCTGGTGGTTCTGCTTATTCCATTGCTAAAGTTATAGTAAATAAGCCATTTCCCATTGTTCACTTTACTTGTCAATTGACACAGACACCAAAGGTCACAACAGCAAGCAGAACTATATGGCCATAACAGTAATAACTAATATACCTGTCACAACTTTCACAGATAGCTATATGAAACAAACTTAATAATCAAGTTTAAAGAGTAACTTCTTATACACCTGAAGTCTCATATTAATAAAGTACTATGCAAAATCCCTATACCACCAGATACAAAGCAAAAATGCCCCCTTAAATCTCTTTATAGAGATCTTACTAAGTGCAAGGTACTAAATGTACCCTCAAGGAGCATATAGTCAGCCTTTCTTAAAAGACTATAGTCAATATACCAATAATTGCCTCTTAGCTTACACTCCCGTATTAGAGAACCCACCCTGCTCAACCCCTGGATGGTAGAGCCCTATGTACCAAGTCACCTGGTTCACCTAAACCAAATGAGCTACAGTCTTTCTCCCTATAATTTGGAAAACGACACAAAGAGAATGACTAAGTTAAATACAGTGATCTTGGAAGTAAGAGGAAATATATTCAGAGTTGGAGTTAGTGCCATGGCAAATCAACCCAAAGTTATGTACAACCCAAAGTTATGAGGTAACAGATACTATGAGTATACAGAGGGACCTTCACTGCAGAAAAAAAGAAGAATGGAGCAGGCATGCAGAAAGAAGCAAAGACAGAGAGCATATGGCACCAGGAGAAAAGAAAGACGTTACAGTCGTTCACTTTAGTTGAATGTCCTCCATGGAAGCACAGCTATATTTTATTTTCAGTCCTTGGTCACTGGTGAGATTGCTCGTTCAACAGCAGGGAAATGGCTTATTTACTATAAACTTAGACAACGGAATATTGAACAAACATCGAAAAAAACTTGTTCTCAAAAATGTTTTATCACATGGAAAAATGTTTATGAATATTGGTAAAAAGCAGGATAAAAAATTATACATGCATAATAATACCTTTTGTTTGTTTAAATGCACAGATAAAAAACAGTGCACAGGAAAAATAATAGAAGAAAACAAACCCAACAGTAAACAGTGGTTGGTTTTGGAGGCAGGAAATATAGCTGATTTTTGTGTCCTACAAATATATTCCAGTAAACTGATAATAAGATTAACACTGCAAAAACCAAGTGAGGTTATAGTGGCAAAATGTAAATACTTTAATTCAATTGCACGCAGATGTTGTGTGGTTATTTAAATGTTATATAGTTAGTATTCACACAAATGCTTCTACATTCTAAAAACTAATTTTGAAAAAAAAAATCTTTTCCTTCCTGTTAAATGACAAAATTCTTTTCTTCTGTTTTCATTTTGTTCCTAGTCTTTTCTTGGTATCTTCTGCCTCTTATCACTAATAAATGATAACACTCCCATTCATAAGAGGAGCATATACATACATATTCTATTACAACATTCTTAAGAGAATTTCATGCTTCCTAATACACCTAAAAAAATTTCATGGCATGAGTATATCAATGCATCTAGCGACTATTCAATGTAATAGACTTATTAATCAGTACTATAAAGTAAGAACGAATACAGGTATAAAATGTTTTGAAGTTATCCTTTTATTACAGAGGTGTATTTATGAAAGGTAGGAGCAGAAGAACCAACAGCAGGAAAAAGATTCAAAGCTTCTGCAAGACCAATGTTATTCAAAGATCTAAAGACAGATTTTAAAAATAGAGCAGTGATATAGTAGCATTCTCTCATGAATCAAACCAATTTACTTTAGCTGCATAGATTTATTCAATTAAGAAATTTAGGGCTCCTCAATAAAGTAAAACACACTGATCTCAAAATCGGTCCTAACAAGTTCCTCAAAAGGAGCACTTTTAACTTCATTCACATTTACTGCAGATATATCATTACATAGGTTGTAAAGTTCAGTCTTTTCGATCTCCAAAATTCATAGGCAAAAAATAATGTTTTTTTTAATAAAAGGAATTTTCACTGAGGTTTTTCAAAAATAAAAGATAAACTGTTAGATTTTAATCACTGTTGAAACATGTTGGATTTTTAAGATAGAATAATTTAGCATACCCACTCCTTTGATCAGGACATTGATTACTGAAAACTGTTACTGAACTTTCTTATAGTTTATCAGAAAAACAGTAACAAAGAATTTGGGAACACTGGGTTCTTGTTACAGTTGTATGACTTTGTGCAACTCAACAGTCTCCCTAGGTATTGTTTTCTCCACATGCAAAATAAAAAGTTCAAACTAGACTATCAGTGGTTTCTAAACTATTCTATGGAAGTACTTCAGGTGCTTTGCAAAGATCTACTTTGAATTTCACTTCTTTATTTTATTTTATTTTTTTTGCGGTACGCGGGACTCTCACTGTTGTGGCCTCTCCCGTTGCGGAGCACAGGCTCCCGACGCACAGGCTCAGCAGCCATGGCTCACGCACCCAGCCACTCCGTGGCATGTGGGATCCTCCCGGATCGGGGCACAAACCCGTGTCCCCTGCATCGGCAGGCGGACTCTCAACCACTGCGCCACCAGGGAAGCCCCTCACTTCTTTATTTTAGCTATAATTTTAAAAACATACTCAAATGTGTTACACCCAAGGGATACAATTAACATATTATAAACATAGCAGAGTAACTCATTTTGAGCAAATTTCAGAACTTTTTGTAAATGTGTCATTATTTAGCAAGACTGCAACTCTGAACTACTGTTTTATTTAATCCAGGTCCATGTATATCCCCTGAAATAGAATTCATTACCTAAGCAAACTAGTAAACAACATATATGTACAAACACATTTTCAGGTCACATGGGCTCAGGCTCATTGCCTTGTCAAAATGTTCTGACACAGTTAAAAAAATAACAACTAAAATCTACCATTTCTAACCAAAATAGAGTAACAGGGACCAAATTTACTCTCTAGTCTGAAAATAGAAAAAAAAATAACATTAAATAGTTTCAAGACATTGGCTATCAGGCTATGTAGGGCAGTGATCCCTGAAATGAGAAACAATTAAGGATGAGCTCTATTATTAGCCCCATTTTCCCTTCTTGCCTTGAGAGAGTTTCCAACCCATGGTGCAGGGAGGGAGAACTGAGGCAGAGCACAACACACTCTCTGAGTTAAGATGGAGCTGAAAGTCTCAAAGACCAAGGCAACTAGAGTTAACAGAATAGAGTACTAGAGAAGTACACAGCGAGTACAGAGAGAACATCAGGTATCTGCAAAGGATTCTTCTCAAGCATTCAGCAGAGTACTAAGCAGTGCTTGCATGTGAGGTAACTACTCGAAGATGAGGAAAGAACCATCTGAAAGGATTATACAAAACAGTCCCAACACACACATGGGGTCAGGAACAGTGTCTGTACCCACCACCCAGACTGGAAAAACTTGTAAGTCATGGATTGGGTATACTACTCATGAAAGTCTTGACTCAGCAGTGGAGAATGCTGCCTCTTGTCTGAGCACTGCTCCAGGCCCATCTAACAAATCACAAAGGCAAGAACTGAAAGGCTCAAACTGTTTTCAAGTAACTTGACGGAAAGTAACCTAACAAAAATATGTTAACATGAAACTATCCAGCATCAAAAAAGAAAAATTCACACTTTCTGCCATCCAAAGACTAGCAGGCATAAAATAAGATAGAAAAAGATGATCTGTCATTTGAAGAATAATCAAAACTGACCCAGAAGGAGTGGTATTACTGAAAATGGAAGAGCAGACAGCTCAAGGATCCATCCCTCCCCTAAGGCAACAAGTAAACTGGCAAAAACTGTTAGTATCAACTTTTTTAAACTCTGGAAAATAATCTAAGATGTACAACAACCACAGGAGTGCTTATGAAGGAAAAAGTTTACATAGTTCAATAAGACATTCAAAAGTTCAAAAGCATTGTGGCATTTTGGTTTAGCAGCCTACCATCCCCCATTCTCCAGCTCAGAGGTAGACTTGTGGATAGCAGCCCACATTACTGGTGTGACTTGCTGGTGCCAGATGGAGCAATAAAACCTTGTTCTCAAAAAGTATAGTTGTGGGTTTTAACCTGTCTGGAGGCTTCCTGAAGGAATGGCTCAGGGGCTTGTCTGTGTTTTGCACACCCTTGGAACTCTCTCAGAGCTGAGGTGGCCTCCCATACAGCATCTGTTGAAAACATTTAAAGGCATATCCGTGGCTACCTGGGGCAACAGAGGGGTTAAATAGCCAACAGAGCAAGAAGCCTAGGAGGACGGTAGGGAAGGAGACAGAGCTGTGAAAAGCTCTCCTATGAACTGGGGAATCTAGAAGGCCACACACATGTCCAGGGCTAGATGCATGTCAGAATATAGCTAAAAAGATCCTAAGCTTTCACCTCTCGCTCACTTTTAGGTTCCATGTAAGCAAAAAGTGAGGAACAGTAAACAGCCTCACTAAGCACTGAAGAAGCACCCCCAACTCAAAGTCAGTCTACAAAGTCCAGAAGAAAATTTGTTGTTTGTTTGCATATTGTTTTTGTTTTCTTTTTGGCTCCAGGTGTTTAGAGAAATCTGTCAAATCACTAGCTGACCACTAAGCTAATGGAACAGAATGTCAAGTCATTGACATACATGACAAAGAATACTCTTTGCAAAAATAGTTTAGAAAAATAACTAAAAGACAAAAAACTACAATCCATAACAAGCAGCAACAATAAATACTGGGATGGTGGGAGACTTTGTTCTCTAAAATTACCACATCATTAAAAATGTCCAGTTTTCAACAAAAAATTATGAGGCATGCAAAGTAACAAGAAAGTATGGTCTACTCACAAGAAAGGAAGAAGTAGAAACTGTCCTTAAGGAAGGCTAACATTAGACAGACATATTAGACTAACTGACTTTTTTTTAATTTTTAATTTTTTAAAGGTTACTTTCCATTTACAGTTATTACAAAATATTGGCTATATTCCCCATCTTGTGCAATACATCCTTGAGCCTGTATTACACCCAGTAGTTTCTACCTCCCACTCCCCCATCCCTATATTACCTCTCCCTCTTTCCCTGGTAACCATTAGTTTGTTCTCTATATTTGTGAGTATGCTTCTTTTTTGTTATATTCACTAGTTTGTTGCATTTTTTAGATTCCACATAAAAGTGGTATCATACAGTATTTATCTTTCTCTGTCTGACTTAATTTCACTTCACATAATGCCCTCCCAGTCCATCCATGTTGCTGCAAATGGCAAAACTTCGTTCTTTCTTATGGCTGAGTAGTATTCCACTGTACATATACACCACATCTTCTTTATCCATTCATCAGTTGATAGACACTTAGGCTGTTGCCATATCTTGGCAACTGTAAATAATGCTGCTATGAACAATGGGGTGCATGTATCTTTTTGAACTACTGTTGCTGTTTTTTTCAGATATAAACCCAGGAGTGGAATTGCTGAGTCATATTGGTAGTTCTATTTTTAGTTTTTCGAGCATCCTCCATACTGTTTTCCCACAGTGGTTGCACCAATTGACATTCCCACCAACAGTGTATGAGGATTCCCTTTTCTCCACATCCTTGCCAACATTTGTTACTTGTGTTCTTTTGGATGACAGCCATTCTGACAGGTGTGTGGTGATATATCATTGTAGTTTTGATTTGCATTTCCCTGATGATTAGCAATGTTGAGAGTCTTCAAATGCCTGTCGCCCATCTACATTTCCTCTTTGGAAAAATGTCCATTCAGTTCTTCTGCCCATTTTTAATCGGGTTGTTTGTTTTTTTATGTTGAGTTGTATTGAGCTGTTTATATATGTTGGATATTAATCCCTTATCAGTCATATAATTTGTAAATTTTTTTCCCCATTCAGTAGGTTGTCTTTTTGTTTTGTCAATGGTTTCCTTTTCTTTGCAAAAGCTTCTAAGTTTAATTAGGTCCCATTTGTTTATTTTTCCTGTTATTTCATTTACTTTAGGAGACAGATCCAAAAAAATATTGCTGGGATTTACATCAAAGAGTGTTCTACCTATATTTTCCTTAAGGAGTTTTATAGTATCTGGTCTTACATTTAGGTCTTTAATCCATTTTGAATTCATTTTTGTATATAGTGTTAGAAAATGTTCTAATTTCATTCTTTTACATGTAGCTGTCCAGTTTTCCCAGCACCACTTACTGAAGAGACTGTCTTTTCTCCATTGTATATTCTTGCCTCCTTTGGTGTGGATTAATTATCCATAAGTGTGTGGGTTTATTTCTGGGCTCTCTATCCTGTTACACTGATCTATGTGTCTGATTTTATGCCAGTACCACACTTACTGTAGCTTTGGAGTATAGCCTGAAGTCAGGGAGCATGATTCCTCCAGCTCTGTTCTTCTTTCTCCAGATTGTTTTAGCTATTCAAGGTGTTTTGTGCTTCCATACAAATTTCAAAATTTTTTGTTCTAGTTCTGTGAAAAATGCCATTGGTATTCTGATAGGGATTGCCTTGAATCTGTACACTGCCTTAAGACTAACTGACTTTAAATCAACTGTCTCAAATATGCTCAAAGAACGAAAGGAAATCACAGACAAGGAACTAAAGGAAACCAAGAGAATGAGATCTCATCAACTAGAGAACACTAATAACAAGATATAAATTATAAAAAAGAACCAAATAAAAATTCTGGAGCTGAAAAGTACAATAACTTTGAAGAAAAATGAACAGAACCAGTGGGATATCATCTTACATACTAATGTATACATAAAGGGAGTTCTGGGGGGGAAAAAAAAGAGAAAGGGTCAGAAAGAATACAGGAAAAAATACTAGCCAAAAACTTACCAAATTTTATAAAAGCTGTAAATCTACATATTCAAGAAGCTTAAAGAACTCCAAGCAGGATAAACTCAAAGAGATCCTCATACTGCCAACCCAATATAATCTGTCCAAAGATAAAGACAAAGAGACAATCTTGAAAGCAGTAAGAGAGATGCAACATGTCACATACAAGGGATCCTCAATAATATAACAGTTAATTTCTCATCAGAACCCACAGTGGGATGATATACTTATAAAGTGCTTTTCAAAAAACTCTATAAATGAAAAATTTTATATTCAGCAAAGTTCTCCTTCAAAAAATGAAGGAACTGGGAACTCCCTGGCAGTCCAGTGGTTACGACTCAGCACTTTCACTGCTGGGGCCCAGGTTCGATCCCTGGTTGGGGAACTTAAATTCCACAAGCCACGTGGTGCAGCCCAAAAAAAAAAAAAAAGAAGAAGAAACTAACACATACTCAGGTAAAAAGCATCACCATTAGACCTGCCTTACGAGAAATGTTAAACAGAGTCCTTCGGGCTGAAATATAAGGACACTAGACAGTAACTCAAAGCTATACAAAAAAAAACTCTAGTAAAAATAACTACATAGATAAATAAAAAAGCCAGCATTGTTGTATCTGTGATTTTTAACTCCTTTTTTCCCTATATAATTTAAAAGACAAATGTATAAAATAATTACAGGACGAGGGGAAGATGGCGGAAGAGTAAGACGCAGAGATCACCTTCCTCCCCACAGATACACCAGAAATACATCTACACGTGGAACAACTCCTACAGAACACCTACTCAACGCTGGCAGAAGACCTCAGACCTCCCAAAAGGCAAGAAAGTCCCCACGTACCTGGGTAGGGCAAAAGAAAAAAGAATAAACAGAAACAAAAGGATAGGGACGGGACCTGCACCAGTGGGAAGGAGCTGTGAAGGAGGAAGGTTTCCACACACTAGGAAGCCCCTTCGCGGGTGGAGACCGTGGGTGGCGGAGCGGGAAAGCTTCGGCGCCGCGGAGGACAGCACAGCAACAGGGGTACGGAGGGGAAAGCGGAGAGTTTCCTGCACAGAGGATCGGTGCCGACCGGCACTCACCAGCCCCAGAGGCTTGTCTGCTCACCCGCCGGGGCGGGCAGGGCTGGGAGCTGAGGGTCGGAGCGCAGGGAGAGGACTGGGGTTGGCGGCATGAATACAGCCTGCAGGGGGTTAGTGCACCACGGCTAGCCGGGAGGGAGTCCCAGGAAAAGTCTGGACCTGCCGAAGAGGCAAGAGACTTTTTCTTCCCTCTCGAGGAGAGGGGATTAAGAGCGCTGCTTAAAGGAGCTCCAGAGACAGGCGCAAGCCGCGGCTAAAGCACGGACCCTAGAGACGGGCGTGAGATGCTAAGGCTGCTGCTGCCGCCACCAAGAAGCCTGTGTGCGAGCACAGGTCACTATCCACACCCCCCTTCCGGGGAGCCTGTGCAGCCCGCCACTGCCAGGGTCCCAGGATCCAGGGACAACTTCCCCGGGAGAACGCACCGTGCGCCTCAGGCTGGTGCAACGTCACAACGGGCTCTGCCGCCGCAGGCTTGCCCCGCACTCCGTACCCCTCCCTCCCCCTGGCCTGAGTGAGCCAGAGTCCCCAAAGCAGCTGCTCCTTTAACCCCGTCCAGCCTGAGTAGACGCCCTCTGGCGACCTACACGCAGAGGCGGGGCCAAATCCAAAGCTGAACCCCAGGAGCTGTGAGAACAAAGAAGAGAAAGGGAAATCCCTCCCAGCAGCCTCAGAAGCAGCGGATTAAAGCTTCACAATCAACTTGATGTACCCTGCATCTGTGGAATACATGAATAGACAACGAATCATCCCAAATTGAGGAGGTGGACTTTGAGAGCAAGATTTATGATTTTTTCCCCTTTTCCTCTTTTTGTGAGTGTGTATGTGTATGCTTCTGTGTGAGATTTTGTCTGTATAGCTTTGCTTCCACCATTTGCCCTAGGGTTCTATCCGTCCGTTTTTTTTTTCTTAATAATTAATTTTTTATTTTAATAACTTTATTATATTTTATCATACTTTATTTTATTTTACTTTATCTTCTTTATTTTTCTTTCCTTCCCTCCTTCCTTCCTCCCTCCCTCCTTCCCTCCTTTCTTTCTTTCTTTCTCTCTTTCTCTTTCTCTCTCTCTCTTTCTTCTACTAATTCGTTCTTTCTACTTTTTCTCCCTTTTATTCTGTGCCATGTGGATGAAAGGCTCTTGGTGCTGCAGCCAGGAGTCAGTGCTGTGCCTCTGAGGTGGGAGAGCCAACTTCAGGACACTGGTCCACAAGAGACCTCCCAGCTCCACATAATATCAAACGGCAAAAATCTCCCAGAGATCTCCATCTCAACACCAGCACCCAGCTTCACTCAATGACCAGCAAGCTACAGTGCTGGACATCCTATGCCAAACAACTTGCAAGACAGGAACACGACCCCACCCATTAACAGAGAGGCTGCCTAAAATCATAGTAAGTCCACAGACACCCCAAAACACACCACCAGACGTGGACCTGCCCACCAAAAAGACAAGATCCAGCCTCATCCACCAGAACACAGGCACTAGTCCCCTCCACCAGGAAGCCTACACAACCCACTGAACCAACTTTAGCCACTGGGGACAGACACCAAAAACAACGGGAACTACAAACCTGCACCCTGCAAAAAGGAGACCCCAAACACAGTAAGATAAGCAAAATGAGAAGACAGAAAAATACACAGCAGATGAAGGAGCAGGATAAAAACCCACCAGACCTAACAAATGAAGAGGAAATAGGCAGTCTACCTGAACAAGAATTCAGAATAATGATAGTAAAGGTGATCCAAAATCTTGGAAATAGTATAGGCAAAATGCAAGAAACATTAACAAGGACCTAGAAGAACTAAAGATGAAACAAGCAATGATGAACAACACAATAAATGAAATGAAAAATACTCTAGATGGGATCAATAGCAGAATAACTGAGGCAGAAAACGGATAAGTGACCTGGAAGATAAAATAGTGGAAATAACTACTGCAGAGCAGAATAAAGAAAAGAGAATGAAATGTTGAATGTTGTCCCAGTTGTTGTCCCAGAATGTTGTCCCAGTCTCAGAGACCTCTGGGACAACATTAAATGCACCAACTTTTTTTTTTTTTTTTTTGTGGTACACAGGCCTCTCACTGTTGTGGCCTCTCCCGTCGCGGAGCACAGGCTCCGGACGCGCAGGCTCAGCGGTCATGGCTCACGGGCCCAGCCGCTCTGCGGCATGTGGGATCTTCGCGAACCGGGGCACGAACCCCTGTCCCCTGCATCGGCAGGCGGACTCTCAACCACTGCGCAACCAGGGAAGCCCAAATGCACTAACTTTTGAATTATAGGGGTTCCAGAAGAAGAAGAGAAAAACAAAGGGACTGAGAAAATATTTGAAGAGATTATAGTTGAAAACTTCCCTAATATGGGAAAGGAAATAGTTAATCAAGTCCAGGAAGCACAGAGAGTCCCATACAGGATAAATCCAAGGAGAAATACGCCAAGACACATATTAATCAAACTGTCAAAAATTAAATACAAAGAAAACATATTAAAAGCAGCAAGGGAAAAACAACAAATAACACACAAGGGAATCCCCATAAGGTTAACAGCTGATCTTTCAGCAGAAACTCTGCAAGCCAGAAGGGAGTGGCAGGACGTATTTAAAGTGATGAAGGAGAAAAACCTGCAACCAAGATTACTCTACCCAGCAAGGATCTCATTCAGATTTGATGGAGAAATTAAAACCTTTACAGACAAGTAAAAGCTGAGAGAGTTCAGCACTAACAAACCAGCTTTACAACAAATGCTAAAGGAACTTCTCTAGGCAAGAAACACAAGAGAAGGAAAAGACCTACAATAACGAACCCAAAACAATTAACAAAATGGGAATAGGAACATATATATTGATAATTACCTTAAATGTAAATGGACTAAATGCTCCCACCAAAAGACACAGATTGCCTGAATGGATACAAAAACAAGACCCATATATATGCTGTCTACAAGAGACACATTTCAGACCTAGAGACACATATAGACTGAAAGTAAGGGGATGGAAAAAGATATTCCATGCAAATGGAAACCAAAAGAAAGCTGAGTAGCAATTCTCATATCAGACAAAATAGACTTTAAAATAAAGACTATTAGAAGAGACAAAGAAGGACACTACATAATGATCAAGGGATCGATCCAAGAAGATACAACAATTGTAAATATTTATGCACCCAACATAGGAGCATCTCAATACATAAGGCAAATACTAACTGCCATAAAAGGGGAAATAGACAGTTACACATTCATAGTAGGGGACTTTAACACCCCACTTTCACCCATGGACAGATCATCCAAAATGAAAATAAATAAGGAAACACAAGCTTTAAATGATACATTAAACAAGATGGACTTAATTGATATTTATAGGACATTCCATCCAAAAACAACAGAATACACATTTTTCTCTAGTGCTCATGGAACATTCTCCAGGATAGATCATATCTTGGGTCACAAATCAAGCCTTGGTAAATTTAAGAAAACTGAAATTGTATCAAATATCTTTTCCAACCACAACGCTATGAGACTAGATATCAATTACAGGAAAAGACCTGTAAAAAATACAAACACATGGAGGCTAAACAATACACTACTTAATAACGAAGTGATCACTGAAGAGATCAAAGAGGAAATTAAAAAATACCTAGAAACAAATGATAATGGAGATACAATGACCCAAAACCTATGGGATGCGGCAAAAGCAGTTCTAAGAGGGAAGTTTATAGCAAGACAATCCTACCTTAAGAAACAGAAAACATCTCGAATAAACAACCTAACCTTGCACCTAAAGCAATTAGAGAAAGAAGAACCAAAAAACCCCAAAGTTAGCAGAAGGAAAGAAATCATAAAAATCAGATCAGAAATAAATGAAAAGGAAATGAAGGAAACGATAGCAAAGATCAATAAAAGTAAAAGCTGGTTCTTTGAGAAGATAAACAAAATTGATAAACCATTAGCCAGACTCATGAAGAAAAAAAGGGAGAAGACTCAAATCAATAGAATTAGAAATGAAAAAGGAGAAGTAACAATTGACACTGCAGAAACACAAAAGATCATGAGAGATTACTACAAGCAACTCTATGCCAATAAAATGGACAACCTGAAAGAAATGGACAAATTCTTAGAAAGGCACAACCTGCCAAGTCTGAATCAGGAAGAAAAAGAAAATATGAACTGACCAATCACAAGCAATGAAATTGAAACTGTGATTAAAAATCTTCCAACAAGCAAAAGCCCAGGACCAGATGGCTTCACAGGCGAATTCTATCAAACATTTAGAGAAAAGCTAACACCTATCCTTCTCAAACTCTTCCAAAATACAGCACAGGGAGGAACACTCCCAAACTCATTCTATGAGGCCACCATCACCTTGATACCAAAACCAGACAAGGATGTCACAAAGAAAGAAAACTACAGGCCAATATCACTGATGAACATAGATGCAAAAATCCTCAACAAAATACTAGCAAACAGAATCCAACAGCACATTAAAAGGATCATACACCATGATTAAGTGGGGTTTATTCCAGGAATGCAAGAATTCTTCAATATACGCACATCAATCAACGTGATACACCATATTAACAAATTGAAGGAGAAAAACCATATGATCATCTCAATAGATGCAGAGAAAGCTTTCGACAAAATTCAACACCCATTTATGATAAAAACCCTGCAGAAAGTAGGAATAGAGGGAACGTTCCTCAACATAATAAAGGCCATATATGACAAACCCACAGCCAACATCGTCCTCAATGGTGAAAAACTGAAACCATTTCCACTAAGATCAGGAACGAGATAAGGTTGCCCACTCTCACCACTCTTATGCAACATAGTTTTGGAAGTTTTAGCCACAGCAATCAGAGAAGAAAAGGAAATAAAAGGAATCCAAATCGGAAAAGAAGAAGTAAAGCTGCCACTGTCTGCAGATGACGTGATACTATACATAGAGAATCCTAAAGATGCTACCAGAAAACTACTAGAGCTAATCAGTGAATTTGGTAAAGTAGCAGGATACAAAATTAATGCACAGAAATCTCTGGCATTCCTATATACTAATGATGACAAATCTGAAAGTGAAATCAAGAAAACACTCCCATTTACCACTGCAACAAAAAGAATAAAATATCTAGGAATAAACCTACCTAATGAGACAAAAGACCTGTATGCAGAAAATTATAAGACACTGATGAAAGAAATTAAAGATGATACAAATAGATGGAGAGATATACCATGTTCTTGGATTGGAAGAATCATCATTGTGAAAATGACTCTACTACCCAAAGCAATCTACAGATTCAATGCAATCCCTATCAAACTACCACTGGCATTTTTCACAGAACTAGAACAAAAAATTTCACAAATTGTATGGAAACACAAAAGACCCTGAATAGCCAAAGCAATCTTGAGAACGAAAAAAAGGAGCTGGAGGAATCAGGCTCCCTGACTTCAGACTATACTACAAAGCTACAGTAATCAAGACAGTATGGTACTGGCACAAAAACAGAAAGATAGATCAATGGAACAGGATAGAAAGCCCAGAGATAAACCCACGCACATATGGTCACCTTATCTTTGATAAAGGAGGCAGGAATGTACAGTGGAGAAAGGACAGCCTCTTTAATAAGTGGTGCTGGGAAAACTGGACAGGCACATGTAGAAGTATGAGATTAGATCACTCCCTAACACCATACACAAAAATAAGCTCAAAATGTTTTAAAGACCTAAATGTAAGGCCAGAAACTATCAAACTCTTAGAGGAAAACATAGGCAGAACACTCTATGACATAAATCACAGCAAGATCCTTTTTGACCCACCTCCTAGAGAAATGGAAATAAAAACAAAAATAAACAAATGGGACCGAATGAAACTTCAAAGCTTTTGCACAGCAAAGGAAACCATAAACAAGACGAAAAGACAACCCTCAGAATGGGAGAAAATATTTGCAAATGAAGCAACTGACAAAGGATTAATCTCCAAAATTTATAAGCAGCTCATGCAGCTCAATAACAAAAAAACAAACAACCCAATCCAAAAATGGGCAGAAGACCTAAACAGACATTTCTCCAAAGAAGATATATAGACTGCCAACAAACACATGAAAGAATGCTCAACATCATTAATCATTAGAGAAATGCAAATCAAAACTACAATGAGATATCATCTCACACCAGTCAGAATGGCCATCATCAAAAAATCTAGAAACAATAAATGCTGGAGAGGGTGTGGAGAAAAGGCAACACTCTTGCACTGCTGGTGGGAATGTGAATTGGTACAGCCACTATGGAGAAGAGTATGGAGGTTCCTTAAAAAATTAAAAATAGAACTACCATATGACCCAGCAATCCCACTACTGAGCATATACTCTGAGAAAACCATAATTCCAAAAGAGTCATGTACCAAAATGTTCATTGCAGCTCTATTTACAATAGCCAGGAGATGGAAACAACCTAAGTGTCCATCATCGGATGAATGGATAAAGAAGATGTGGCATATATATACAATGGAATATTACTCAGCCATAAAAAGAAATGAAATTGAACTATTTGTAATGAGGTGGATGGACCTAGAGTCTGTCATACAGAGTGAAGTAAGTCAGAAAGAGAAAGACAAATAATGTATGCTAACACATATATATGGAATTTAAGAAAAATAAAATGTCATGAAGAACCTAGGGGTAAGACAGGAATAAAGACACAGACCTACTAGAGAATGGACTTGAGGATATGGGGAGGGGGAAGGGTAAGCTGTGACAAAGCGAAAGAGTGGCATGGACATATATACACTACCAAACGTAAGGTAGATAGCTAGTGGGAAGCAGCCGCATAGCACAGAGAGATCAGCTCGGTGCTTTGTGACCACCTAGAGGGGTGGGATAGGGAGGGTGGGAGGGAGGGAGACGCAAGAGGGAAGAGATATGGGAACATATGTATATGTATAACTGGTTCACTTTGTTGAAGGGCAGAAACTGACACACCATTGTGAAGCAATTATACGCCAATAAAGATGTAAAAAAAATAAATTATAACTCTAGGTCAATGGACACACAATGTATAAATAAGTAATTTTTGACAATAGCAATAAGAGGGAGGTTGCAGCTATATAGGAATAGTTTTTGAATACTACTGAAGCTATGTTGTTATGAATCCAAACTAGTTTCTTATAAGTTTGAGATCAATATAGCCTTAATCTTCAGGGTTAAGGAAAAGAACTAAAAAATATACAAAAAATAAAACGAGAGGGGATCAAAATAGGACACTAGAAAAAATAAACTAAACACAGAAGAGGGCAGTAATGGAGGAAATGAAGAACAAAAAAGATATGATTTTTTTTATGAAAAAGAAAACCTTACCTATGAATAGTTATTTTAAATGTAAATGGTTTAATTCTTCAATCAAAAAGCAGAGATTGGTAGAATAGATTTTAAAAAGTGATCCAATTATATATTGTCTACAAGGGACTCACTCTGGATCTAAAGACACAAATAGGTTGATAGTGAAAAGATGGAAAAACACATTCCATGCAAACAGTAACCAGAAGAGAGCTGGGGTAGCTACACTCATATCTGACAAAATAAACTTTAAGTCAAAAATAGTTATGAGACAAATAAGGACATCATACATTGATAAATGGGTAAATCCAACATGAAAATATGTCAAACGTAAACATATGAACCTAACAATATATCTCCAAAATATATGAAGCAAAAATTGACAAAATAGATGAGAGAAATGTTCTGTAATAATAGCTGGAAACTTTCAAAAATATCTCACTTTCATAAAGAAAAACCAGGCAGATAACCAATAACAAAATAGAGGACTTGGGCTTCCCTGGTGGCGCAGTGGTTGAGAGTCCGCCTGCCAATGCAGGGGACACGGGTTCGTGCCCTGGTCTGGGAAGATCCCACATACTGCAGTGAGAGGCCCACATACTGCCAAAAAAAAAAAAAAAAAGAAGACTTGTTGAACAACACAATAAACCAACTAGACCTAACAGACACATACAGAACACTCAACTCAACAACAGCAGAATAGTGCATTCTGGAGTACTCTTCTCAAATCCATGTGGAACATTTTCCAGGACAGAAACACAATAGAGAGAACCAACAAAACCAAAAGCTGGTTTCTGAAAAGATCAACAAAATCGACAAACATTTAGCTAGACTAACTAAGAAAATAAGAGAGAAGACTCAAACTATGAAAATTAGAAATTATTATGCAGCATTACTACTGACCTTAAAGAAATAAACAGTATTATAAGAGAATACTGTGAACAACTGATTGTGAACAAATCAGACAACCTAGATGAAATGGATGGATTCCTAGAAAGACATGATCTACCAAAATTTACTCAAAAAGAAATAGAAAATCTGAACAGAACTATAACAAGAGATTGAATCAGTAATCAAAGACCTCCCAACGGGAGAGTGGCAAAGATGGCTGAGTAGAAAGACCCTGAGTTCACCTCCTCTCACAAGCACACCAAAATTACAACCATCTGCAAAACAACCATTGATGAAAAAGAATGGAACCTACCAGAAAAGGTCTTCTACAACTTCAGACATAAAGAAGGAACCACAATAAGACAGGTGGGTAGGAGGGGTGAACTCACAATATAATCAATTCCCATACCCCCAGGTGGGCAACACACAAACTGGAGGATAATGTTATTGCAGAGGTTCTCCCACAGGAGAGTTCTGAGCCCCACAACAGGCTCCCCAGCCCAGGGGTCCTGCAATGGGAAGACAAGCCCCCAGAATATTTGGCTTTGAAGGCCAGCAGGGCTTTAATTTCAGGAGCCCCACAGGACTAGGGGAAATAAGAGACTTCACTTTTAAAGGGCCTACACAAAATCTCATATGCACCAGGATGCAGGGCAAAAGCAGTTATTTAACAGGAGCCTGAGCCAGACCTACCTCCTGGTCTTGGCGAATCTCCTGGAGAAGTGGGAGATGGTTGTGGCTCACCCTGGGGACACAGACACTGGTGGCAGTCATATTTTGGAACATTCTACCACATGAACGCTGCCATCCTGGCTCATTACTGCTAAGACCTCGCCCCACCCAACAGACTATAGGTGCCAGTGCTGGGATGCTTCAGGCCAAACAAGTAACTGGGCAGGGACACAGCCCCACCCATCAGCAGACAGGCTGCCTAAAGACTTCCTGAGCTCACAGCCACCTCTAGAAATGCCCCTAGACACAGCCCTGCCCACCAGAGGACCAAGACCCAGCTCTACCCATCAGTGGGCAGACACTGTCCCTTCCCTCCAGGAAGCCTGCACCAACCTCTAGACCCACCTCACCTACCAGGGGCAGACAACAGATGCAAGAAAACTAAGATCCCACAGCCTGTGGACCCAGCCCACCCACAGCAGCCCAGACTCTACCCTGGAACGAGTTGGGCCCTGTCCACTTGCAGGCCAACTCAAGCTTCGGGACACCGCAGACCCCAAATTCAACTGTGTCAGGACCCCTGCCCCAACAATCTGAAATGAACTCTGGGATCCCTGGGCTCTGCAGCCAGACTCCAGCACTAACCCCAGGACCTGGCTTCACCTGCCAGTGGGTTGGCAACAGCTCCGGAGTCTTCAGGACCCTGCTTCCGCCCACCAGTAAGCCAGCACTTTATACCCACTAGGATGGCTATAATTTCAAAACCAAAAAGCACAGCTAGGATGTAGAGAAAGTGAAACCTTCACACATTACTGGTGAGAAAATAAAATGTCATAGTTGCTATGGAAAATGATATAGTAATTCCTCAATAAGGTAATCATAATTTCATATTACACAGCAGTTTCATTCCTAACTAAATACATCCAAAAATTGAAAATAGGTGTTTAAACAAAAAAATTTACAAAAAGTTTATAGCAGCAGTATACACCATTCCCAAAAGGTGGAAATAACTAAAATATCCATCAATGAACAAACAGATAAACAAAATGTGTTATATCCATACATGGAAGTATTGTTCAGCCATATAAAGGAATGACATGGTGATACATGGTATAAAATGGATAAAACTCGAAAACAATGTGATAAGCGAAAGAAGACATAAAAGGACACATGTTGCATTATTCTATTATATGAAATATCCAGAATTGGCAAATCCATGGAGACAGAAAGTAGATTAATGGTTGTCAGGGGCTGAGGGGATAGGGGGAATGGGGAATGATTGTTTAAAGGGTACAAAGCTTCTTTTTGAAGTTATAAAATGACTGTGACTAGATAAGGGTGATGGCTGCACAGCACTGTTAGTGTATTAACTTTCACTGATTTGCACGTTTAAAATTATTAAAATTGTAAATTTTACGTTATGTGTATTTTACCACAATGATGTTTTGAATGACCCAGAACTGCCACAGATATTAGAATTAAGATCGAAGGACAAAAAAAAAAAAAAAGATAGAAGGACATTAAAATCGTCGTTATAACCACATTCCACGTATACAAAAAGTTTAGCAGAGACATGGAAGATATTTTTTAGATAGAAATTTTAGAAATGAAAAGTACAGTGATTAAGATGATAATACACTAGATGAGATTAGCACAGAATAGACAATACAGAAGAAAAGATTAGTGAACCTGAAGGCACAGGAACAGAAACTACCTAAGAGAAAGAAAGAGAAAAAAGGAATTAAAAAAAAAAACATAGGTAAACCACTGAACTTCAAGTGGCCAAATATATGGGTAACTGGAGTCCCCAAAAGGGAGGAGGAAAATATATTTTAAATTTGCAGAAATAATGGCAAAACTTCTCAAACTTAATGAAAATTATAAAGCTAGCTAGGGTTTTATAGCATATATAAAAGTAAAATTGATGATAAAAATAGCATAAAGGCCAAGCAGGGCCTTATAAACTAGCTCAACAAAACCCTACCACACACACACACACACACACACACACACACAAAACTGCATCAACATACATCATAATCAAATTGCCCAAAACTACTGATAAAGAGAAAATCTTAAAAGTAGCTAGAGGAAAGAAGACATGTTATGTACAGAGGCATAAGAATAAGGACAGCACCAGATTCACAGAAACAACGTAAGTGAGAAGACACTGGAGCAACATCTTTAAAGTACTAAAAGAAAAAAAAAATCAACATAGAATTCTATACCCAGAAAAATTATCTTTCAAAAATGAAGGCAAAAGTAAAGCAACCATACACCAATAATAATTTTTAAAACAGAGAAAAACAAACAAAAATGAAGGCAAAATAAAGATATTTTCAGACATTCAAAAGTGAAAAGAATTCATCACAAGCAGACCCACATTACCAAAAATGTTAAATGAAATCCTTCAGACAGAAGAAAAATCTTGATACAAATATGGATCTACATAAAGGAATGAAGAACACTAGATATGGTGATTTCAAAGATAAATATATATTAATATTTAAGTCTATTTAAAAATAACTGACTGCTTAAATAACAATGTACTGAGGGTTTATAACATATTTAAAAGTAAAATTTATCATAACAATAGCATAAAGACTAACAAGAGAAATGGAAGTATACTTTTCTAAGGTTCAATACTATGTATGAAGTGGTATAATATTCTTTGAAAGCAGATAAAGATGTATACTATGAACATTTATGTACTATAAACCCTAAGCAAACACTAAAATAACCAAATAAGTAGTTATAGCTAATAAGGTAACTGATGTGATCAAGAAGAATCATAGAAAATACTCAACTAATACAAAAGAGAACAGGAAAAAGAGGAATGAAGGAACAAAGAACAAATAGGACAAATAAAAAACAAATAGCAAGATGACAGACTCAAATATAATCACATCAATGATCATATTAAATGTAAATGGTCTATACACTCCATTTAAAATATAGATATTATCAGACTGGATTAAAAGCATGACCCAACTAGAAGGTGCCTACAAGAAATTCTTTAAATATAAAGACACAAGTAGGTTAAAAATAAAAGGATGGGAAAAGATATACCAGGAAAAAAAAAAAAAAGCTATAATGGCTATATTAATGTAAGACAAATTCTTAAGGACTACAACCAGGAATAAAGACAGTCATTTCATAATGATAGGTGCGTAATTTCATCATAAAAACATAATAATCCTAAATGTTTATGCCCCTAATAACAGAGCTTCAAAATACATGAAGCAAAAACTGACAGAACTGCATAAGAAAATAGACAAATCCACAATTATCCAATACTTCTCTCTCAAAAACGTATGTAACAGGGCTTCCCCGGTGGCACAGTGGTTGAGAGTCCGCCTGCCGATGCAGGGGACACGGGTTCGTGCCCTGGTCTGGGAAGATCCCACATGCCGCGGAGCGGCTGGGCCCGTGAGCCATGGCCGCTGAGCCTGTGCGTCCGGAGCCTGTGTTCCGCAACGGGAGAGGCCACAACAGTGAGAGGCCCACGTACCGCAAAACAAAAACAAAAACAAAAACAAAACAAACAAACTTATGTAACAAATAGGCAAAAAGACAAAAACTAGAAATGAAAGCATGGATATAGTAGATTTGACAACACTATCAATGAACTTTATCTGACTGACATTTCTAAAACACACTACTACCCAATAGCAGAAGAATACACATATTTCTCAAGAGTACACAGAGACTTTATGAAGAGAGACCATATTCTAAGAAATAAAACAAGTCTAAATAAATTAAAAATGATTCAAGTCGTGCAAAGTATGTTCTCTGACCACAATGTAATCAATTAGAAATCAATAGCAAGAAGATTATAGGCAAATCCTCAAATATCTGGAAATTAAAGAATACCCTTCTAAATAATTCATGGATTAAAAAAGGGGGGTAAACTAAAAGGAATTATTAAGTGAATGAAAAGAAAAGCAAAACACATCAGAATTTGTGGGATTGTGCTAAAGAGGTATTTAAGGAGAAATTGACAGCAATGAATGCTTGCTTCTACCTTTTAGAAACTAGAAAAAGAATAGCAAAGTAAACCCAAAGTAAACAGAAGAAAGGAAATAATAAAGATCAGAGCTGAAATCAACAAAACAGAAAATAGAAATAATAGAGAAAATCAATGAACTCGAAAGCTGGTTCTTGAGAAGAGTAATAAAATTAGTAAGCCTCTAACCAGAATGATCAGGAAAAAGAGAAATACACAAATAACCAATATCAGGAATGAAAGAAGAGACACCATTACAGATTCTACAGATACTAAAAGGATAACAAACCATGATAAACAACTTCATGCCAATAAATTTGACAACTTAGATAAAATAGACAAATATTTGCAAACCACTTATATGACAAAGAACTCATATCTAGAATATATAAATAACTCTCAAAATTCAAGAGTAAAACACCAAAGATTCAAGTAAAAATGAGCAGAAAACATGAAGAGACATTTCACCAGAATGGATATACAGATGGCAAATATAATAAGTTCAACATCATTAGTCATCAGGAAATGAAAATTAAAAACATAATGAGATACCACTACATATCTATTAGAACACCTAAAATAAAAAACAGTGACAATACCAAATGCTAATAACAAAGATAGAAAAACTAGAGCTCTAATACAATGCTGACGGGAACATAAATTGGTACACCACTCTGGAATATGGTTTGGTAGTTTCTTAAAATACACTTAACACTTTCTTAAATATATTTACCATACTACCCTGGAATTTACACTCCTAGACACTCATTCCAGAGAAATGAAAACTCATGTGCACACAAAAACTTGTATACAAATGTTGATAGCAGCTGTATTTGTAATAGCCAAAAATGAAACTGCTCAACTGTCCATGAGCGGGTGAAGATTAAACAAACTCTCATACATTTATACCATGGGATACTGTTCAGCAATAAAAAGGAACTATTGATACATGTAACAACTTGGATGGATTTCAAGGGAATTATGCAGAGTTTTTAAAAAGCCAGTCTCAAAGGTTACATACTGTATGATTCCATTTACATAATATCTGGAAATGACAAAACAGTAATGGAGAACAGATTAGTGGTTGCCAGAGGTTAGGGGATCTTTCTGGTGATGGAATAGTACTGTATCTCAATTGTGATGGTGATTACACAAATCTACACTTGATAAAACTGCGAAGAATTACACACACAAAGGAACACATGTAAAACTGGTGAAAAAGTAATAAGATCTGTGGATTGTACTAAAGTCGATTCCCTGGTTTTGACACTGTACTATAGTTATTTAAAATGTTACCACTGGGGGTTCCCTGGTGGTGCAGTGGTTAGGAATCTGCCTGCCAATGCAGGGGACACGGGTTCAAGCCCTGGTCCTGGAAGACCCCACATGCCGCGGAGCAACTAAGCCTATGCGCCACAACTATTGAGCCTGCGCTCTAGAGCCTGCACGCCTAGAGCCCATGCTCTGCAACAAGAGAGTCCACCGCAATGAGATGTCTGTGCACTGCAACAAAGAGTAGCCCCCACTCGCCGCAACTAGAGAGGGCCTGTGCGCAGCAACGAAGACCCAACACAGCCAAAACTAAATGAATAAAATTAATTAATTAAAAAAAATTAAGTGTTACTACTGAGGGGAACTGGATGAAAGACACATGGGACCTCTCTGTACTAATTTTGGAAGTTCCTGCGAATCTATAATTACTTCGAAATAAAAACACCTTTTCACAATACACTCTTCAAAAAAAAAAGAAAAAAAAAATCAAGAGGTATAAAAGTGTACACAATTAAACCAAACCAGTCTTACTGAGATCTCAGACTTCCAATATCCTAACTCTTTTCCAGAAAAGTCTATGCACACAGAAACATAACTGTGTTTATTAATGTGTGAATATGTATGTTATTTAAACCCACACATACACAACTGTTTTGCAGTAATGTCAGCATACCATAAACATTGTCCTGCCACTTATTTTTTTCACCCAGTAATATGTCTTATCATTTTATTAATAAGTAAAGACAACTTGCCCTGCAAAGAAACTGCACACATTTACATTCCTGCCTACAGTGTACGAGAGACAGTGATTCTATGCATCCTTGCCATTATTGAACATTTTAATCTTTGTTAATCTGGAAGGTGAAAACATGCTCTACTGTTGTTTAAATTTGCATTATAATAATATTATTATTATATACTAACGTTTGATACTATATGAAACCATAAGGTGTTGAGAATAAGTGAGGTACCCAACAGAAAGTTTTGCTATGGGGAATTATAACCAATAAAATTTTTTTTAAAGGTTGGAGTTGGAAAAGTCCTTACAGGATAGCTTGATTAAACTGTACTCAATACATGCTTTAATGCCTCAAGGACAGAATGTCCACACTATTTTCAGTTCAATTGTTAAAAACATCCTCATTACAAACCAGTACTTCCCTTCCTCTAACTTTCACTCATTGTTCGTAGTTCTACCCTCTGGGGATGCAAAAGATACGTTTAATCCCTCTTCCACATGCCATTCCTTCATGTGTTTCACAGAATCACATATTTGAGTCAGGAAGAATATTAAAGATCATTCAATTACCCAATTTGAAAAGCATTACCATATACCACACTAAAGTCTTCTTTCTTCCAGGCTGAAAACCTCAAATATGTCAATTATCGTGCAAGCATCTGTTTCAAGACACTGCTTCATTCCAATTACTCTCCTCTGAACACACTGTCTATCAATGTCCTCCTTAAAATGTGGCAAACAGAACTGACAGCACTAAGCTAAATGCAAAGTAGAAAAGGAAAATCAACTGTGTTTTGGACAACATGCCTCAAAATAACACTGTTAAACGGGTGTTAGCCTTTAGGGCAGTTATAATAAACCATGGACTCACCAACTTCAGACAAATAAGAAGACACACCCAGGCACACACCTGCTTTGAAAAAAAACCACACCTACACCTACTGCTGTTAACCCTCCTAGTCTCCAACCCTGTATTTGGGCAGATTTTTTAAAAAAAATATTCAATTATAGGGCTTTGTTTGTCCCTATCAAATATTAACACACCAAAAATAAAATTATCATAGGGACTTCCCTGGTGGTGCAGTGGTTAAGAATTCACCTGCCAATGCAGGGGACACGGGTTCAAGCCCTGGTCCGGGAAGATCCCACATGCCACGGAGCAACTAAGCCCGTGCACCACAACTACTGAGCCTGCGCTCTAGAGCCCGCGAACCACAACTAGTGAGCCTGCATGCTCCAACTACTGAAGCCCGTGTGCCTAGAGCCCGTGCTCGGCAACAAGAGAAGCCACTGCAATAAGAAACCTGCGCACAGCAACAAAGAGCAGCCCCCGCTCACTGCAACTAGAGAAAGCCCGCGCATAGCAACGAAGACCCAACGCAGCCAAAAATAAATAAATAAATAAAATAATTTTTTTAAGTGTAAAAATAAATAAATAAATAAAATTATTATAACAAATATTTTCTTAGATACAGTCCACCGTTCTAATTATTAAAAATAAAGTGGGCTGGGGAGGATCCTGATTCTGTCACATAACATACTAGCACTTCCTCACAATTCTGAGAATAACTTATGATAAACATCTTAACAGGACATGCAGGAAGATAGCATCTTGAGGCTCACCACTAAGAATGAACTGCAGTTTAATTTTAACATTAGCCCATTCATTAATCAATTACAAATCCACCTGCCTATGCAATTATCAACTACATTTCTGCATCTTTTCTAAAAAGATGTAATAAAAGGCTATCAAATGCTACCTGTATAACCTTTGGGGTCCCTTTCCTCATTTGTAAAACAGGACTAAATGAGGCAATCTATGTAAAGTGTTTAACCCAGTACCCAGCACAAGATTTAAAATCCAATAAATGTAGCTATAATTCTAGATATATTATGGCCAGAGCATCTCCTGATGTACCTACCAGTTTACATACCCTATAAGAAAAAAAGTGAGGCTAGTGTGGCATGACTTGTCCTCTGTGAACGCATGCTGGCTCCTAGTGATTAGTGTCTTCTTTTTGGGGTGCCAAAAATATATGTGTTCAATAATCTGACAGTTTGTTCAGGAATAACACCAAGCTCACCATTTTATTATTATTATCTGCAACCTTTACTTCTTTTCCAAATTGTGTATCAGCAGCTAAAACACTGTTACACATAATACGTGTTCAAAAAAAAAAAGTTTGCTGAATTCCCCTTTAAAAAAATCAGGATTAATTTCTTAGTTTTGATAAATTTGCCATGGTTATATAAGATGTTAACATTAGGGGAAGCTGGGTGAAAGGCGTATGGGAATTCTTTGTACTTTGCAATTCTCCTATAAACATATAACTATTTCAAAATTAAATGCTTTTTTTTAAAGTCAAGAGGATCTTTTCCCACCTCTGGTAAATCCTTTCTTAAAACTACTCATATATTACCAACCACTATTAGGTGCAAATTCTTTAGCAGGCTTTACAGCCCTATAATTAATCTGGAATAGGAGACATGAATTCCAGCAAATAGGAACTCTCATAATACCCCTAACATATCCTGGCCCACACAGAGTTAGTATTCAGTAAACAATAGTCATCCCCAAATTTTATCTTTGGAAACATGGGCTTAAAAAAAAAAAAATCTATCCCCAAAGCAAATATCTTTTCCCTAAAGCATTAAAGCTCTGTAGAATCCAATTAAAACCTCTCTTATTGTTCAAATTACTTATTTAGCAGTGGCCTCCAAGTCAAGCTCAAAAAGACCTTTGATTGTATGAGACAAATTACTACTATATTATTAGCATGAAAATCTTTTAAAAATATGTTTTAAAATATTTTATATCATGGCTGATTGGTTTTTGAATTAGGTAAATAAGAGTTTAGGGAAATGATGAATTTCATTTATAATTATTCAAGCTCAAACTTTCACTGTTAAGCAACAAAGTCATGAAAATTCTGATACAACTGTACTTGCCAAAGAAATCCTAAAATATCTAAGAAGAAAGTATCTTGTTCCTAAATACCTCCAAATAGCTTTTGTACTTTAAAGAGTTTCTTTCAGGCATCAACTAATTTTCAAAAACTTGGCTTTCCTTTTTGGAATAGAACTACAGAATAGGTACTATAAACAGAAGTGCTATTGTCAAAGAATCGATCCAATAATAAAAAGAGCTAAGGCCACTTGTCTTATAGAAAATTACTGCCAAATGCTGCCAGACCCTGCTTTTCTTCCTTCTGGGCCAGTAGCCAGATACTAATCATTTTTAGACCCTTTCTAATTTTTAGTACACAGTTTAGTACACAATACCACATCTGAACTAGACAGTATTTTAATGAATGTTCTCCATAATTCGTCTTATGTTTTGGCACACACACATATGATTTACAATACCTTTGGAAGTACATATAAGAAACTGGTAACAGTAGTTGCCTCTAGGGCAACTGTTTGGGTCTTTGAATTTTGTAAGTTTTTTTTTTTTTTTTGTAAGTTTTTTTTAATAACTATTCAAGAAATTAATTTATCTATTAAAAGAAAAAACTAAAATAATAAAACATTAATTCCAGTTAAAACATTTTACCTTATAACATAATGCATGTGGTATTCTTTTAATATGTAACTTCAAAAAAAATTTTTGCAATGCTCTTCAGTTATAATCAAAGAAATACAAATTAAAGTCAGATCATTTTTGCTTATTAAATTAGAAAAGGGATCTTTTTTAAATTTTTTAATTAATTTTTTTGGTTGTGCTGCACAGCATGCAGGATCTTAGTTCCCCGACCAAGGATCAAACCCGTACCCACTGCAGTGGAAGCGTGGAGCCTTAACCACTGGATAACCAGGGAATTCCCTAGAAAAGGTTTTTAAAACTAATACTGATATTGGCATGTAAAGTGGCATAAACTTTCTAGAAAGTAATGTGGCAATACCTAATTTTTTAAAGATCTTCTTGCCTTTTGACTCAACATTTTTATTCCTATCCTAAGAAAATAATCAAGTATGGAGAAATATTTATGCACAAAGACTTTCTTCAAGTGTTATCTGCAGAGGAAAAATATATTCAGTAATTGGGAATGGTTAAATCATTACACATCCATTAAACAGAATATTATGCTGCTATTAAAAATTCGGTTTTGGGCTTCCCTGGTGGCGCAGTGGCTGAGAGTCTGCCTGCCGATGCAGGGGACACGGCTTCGTGCCCCGGTCCGGGAGGATCCCATGTGCCGCGGAGCAGCTGGGCCCGTGAGCCATGGCCGCTGAGCCTGCGCGTCCGGAGCCTGTGCTCCGCAATGGGAGAGGCCACAACAGTGAGAGGCCCACGTACCGCAAAAATTAAAAAAATAAAAAATTCGGTTTTGAAACAATTTTGACAAAGTACGAAAATTTTTATGATATAAATTCATGGTGGGAGAATAAACAGTATACAAATGAATAAATATATTCACGGAAGAAGGAAGAATGTGTACCATAATGTTAGCAATGCTTATATTTGAGCTGAGGCATTAGATCTTTGTCTTTAGTATTTCTCCACATATTTAAAATGAGTTCCTAGAACTTATAAAATAAGGGGGAAAAACAAGCTACACACACATTCCTAAGTTTATAATTTTGGAAGACTGATTGACATTTAAACAGCTGAAATAAATTAAAGCCTTCTAATTACTAACATTTACAAAAGCTGGTGACTAACTCAAATTACTATGTATCATTAAGATCATTCCTACCATATAATAAGCACTACCAGCTAGCTCATTTTTTAATCAATACAATAAAAAAGAAGACTTTGAACTATCATATGGTACAACATGGACAAAAATTAAATCCCATCAAACAGGGTTAAAAATGTAATTATGAGTTAAATTGTAATAATACTTATTATATATATAATAAGTAATAAGGTCCCTGGAAGAAAAAAAAGATTAAACTAACATATAACATCTAAATTAATAAACATAACCAAACTTTTCCTTTAAATGAACTGAATCTGCCACTGGGAAAAACAATAATTATTAATGAATGGGTAAACTATCATTGCTCAGACATTAATCTGTACAGTTTCAAATGTAGATGGAGTTTACCTCTAAAGATGATTTCCACCACTACTGCCCCCTCGAAAATCACAAATCTCACAAGGTCACTATTCTGCTTAGCACCCTTCAGTGGGTTACGGCTGCCTTAAATCCAAATTCTTTACATTAGTTGTAAGATCCTCCATGATATGGTCCTTGCTTTCACTCCCCACTCCTTCCTTCTCACTTGCTTCCTATGCTCTGGCCCAGTGGTTTGCAAAGTGTGATCCTTGAACCAGCGACATCTCTACCACCTGTGAACATCTTAGAACTCCAAACTCATGAGCCCCACTCCTACCGGGAGATTCATATTCACACTATAGCTTGAAAACCACTGCTCTAGGCCTCCTGAATTGCCTGCAGATACCCAAATCTGCCCTGCTCTCTCTCTGCAAAGACAGCTCCCTACCTACAGTGCTTTTACCCCATTCCCTACCGGGCATCTCATCCACCTTGTTTCCTACTCATCTTTCAAGTCTTAGCTTAGAAATCACTTCAAAAGGGAACTGAAAACTTTTCCAGAATTAGAAAAATATTTCTCATGATTTCTTCTATTATTGTAGGGGTTCTCATTTGCATTCTTCACCAACTAAAGCCATTTCTAAAATTTCTTAAGACCATCAAAGAAAGCCTTTGCTTGACATATCCCAAAACATAACTTATGCATTGGTATAAATGATTTCAAACTGTACAGAATAGTAAAAAATATATATAACGTACAGTAGAACCAAACTGTCAAAAAGAAATGACTTTTTTAAGTTAGGAAAATATAGAAAAATAGCCAACCAGTTCTGAAATTCACACCTTAAAATTAATTAATTTGAATTTCCTCTTTTCTGGACATATTTCTCCCATCTTCTGGAGAAGGGGCATCAACTAATAAAGAACATGATTTTTAAAAAGAGGCTAATCAAGAGGAAAGAGAAATGTGTACAGCCTGGATAAAGTTAAGTGCTACATGTTTTAAGTCAGATATAAGAACAAAAGCATGGACCAGAAGCTGTTCTCCAATATTTTTAATAAGTTTGAGATAATCTCACAGTACATGATGAGTTAATAATTTATCTTCAGTCATTTAATGATCATCTATCATGTGCTAAGGACCACATGGAATTAAGAATTATGTGTATGTATCTATATATCTATATCTATATGAAGATGAGGTTAACTTCTAGTTTTTTAGCCAAGAAATGAATCTTTATGCCCACAAAAAGACAGGTACAAGATTGTTCTTAGCAGCTTTGTTCCTAAGAGCTAAAACCTGGAAATGGCCCAAATGTCTATAAATAGTACAATAAAAAATATATACTCACACAATGGAATACTATACAGCAATGAAAAAGAATGAACTTCTGCTAACTTAAAAATTGATTTGATTCCATTTATTGCGTTGGCCAAAAAGTGCCTTCAGTTTTTAAGTAAAACTAAAAGACACATTTTTCATTTTCACCAAGAACTTTATAGAACAACCTATTCACCCTTTTGTTCCACTACCTTCTGCCATTTTTCAGGCAACTTCATAATTCTATCTTCCCAAAACTTTTCAGCTTTTTGAGCAAAGAACTGTTCCAGGTGCCTTTTACAGTCTTCCAGGGAATTGAAATTTTTTCCATTAAGAGAATTTTGTAAAGATCTAAATAAATGGAAATCCGAAGGTGCAATGTCTGGTGAATATGGCGGATAAATGAGAACTTCCCAGCCAAGCTGTAACAGTTTTTGCCTGGTCATCAAAGAAACATGCAGTCTTCTATTATCCTGATGGAAGATTATGCCTTTTCTGTTGACTAATTCTGGATGCTTTTCATCGAGTGCTGCTTTCAGTTGGTCTAACTGGGAGCAGTACTTGTTGGAATTAATTGTTTGGTTTTCCGGAAGGAGCTCATAATAGAGCCCTTCCAATCCCACCAAATATACAACATCACCTTCTTTGGATGAAAACCGGCCTTTGGTGTGGTTGGTGGTGGTTCATTTCGCTTGCCCCACGATCTCTTCCATTCCACACTATTGTACAGTATCCACTTTTCATTGCCCGTCACAATTTGTTTTAAAAACGGAACGTTTTCATTAAGTAGAGAATCGTATGTGGAAATACGGTCAAGAAGGTTTTCTTTGCTTAACTTATGTGGAACCCAAACATCAAAGCGAAGAACATACCAAGCTGGTGCAGTGATTTCCAACACCTGATTTGGATATTTTGAGTACGTCGGCTATCTCCCGCGTGGGATAACGTTGACTGTTCTCAATTAATGTCTCGATTTGATTGCTATCAACTTCAACTGGTCTACCTGATAGTGGAGCATCGTCCAGTGAGAAAACTCCAGCACGAAACCACTTCTGACATGTTCGATCAGTCACAGCACCTTTTCCATACACTGCACAAATCTTTTGTTTCAGTTGTGTTTTTACCCTTCTTGAAATAATAAAGCATAATAGGCCGAAAATGTTGGCTTTTTTTTCTTCCATCTTCAATATTAAAATGGCTACACAAAAATTCACCAATCTTGATGTCTTTTTTTAAAGGCATGCTGATATACAGCTGTCCCATAAAATCTAACAAAATTGTTTCAAATGAAGTTAAAGACAGCTAAGTGCTACTAGAGCCATCTTATGGAAAAAAATTGAATGAAACTTTTGGCCAACCCAATGTATGAAGTTTAAGAAAAAGCAAAACTAATCTACTGTGATGGCGGTCAGAATAGTGGTTACCTTTGGGAAGTACTAACTAGCAGAGAGTAAGGAAGCATGCAGAGGTCCTAGAAGTGTTCTATTCTTGGTGTGGTTGGTGATTACATGCTTACATATGTAGAAATTCATTGAGCTGTTTATGATTTCTGCACTGTATACAATTTAAGTCCTAGAAAAAAATTTTTTTTTTAAATAGAAGAGAAAGTTCCTCGCCCTCCATGCCAGCCAGCAAGGAAGGAAGGAAGGAGAGAGGTTAGATCAAACAATCTTCAAGTTTCTGTTTTAAAGTTCGATTGTCTTATTCATTTAACAAAAATGTGAGCACCTACTTTGTAAAAGGTAAAATGTGAGCACCTACTTTGTATCCCCTGAGTGCTGGGGATATAGCACTGAACAAAATGGGTAAAAATCCCTGCTCTAATGGATCTTACATTATAGTAGGGTTAGAAAGATAATAAAAGCAGTGTGTTGGACTGCAGAAAAGCACAAAGAAAGAAAGAATGCAGGGAAGAGGGATAGGAAGAGTATGTATGGGAGGGATGCTGTAATTTTAAACAAGGTATCAGTAAAGGCCTTTCAGAAGGGGTGATACTTTAATTCAGACCTGAAAGAAGGAAGGGAGCGAGACATAACAGATATCTGGAAGAACAAGTTCCAGGCCTTCCAAAACAGCAAGGAGGCCACTGTGGCTAAAGGGAAGTGAACAAGGGTTAGATTAAAAAAAAATACACACACACACACACACACACACACACACACACACACACGGCCAGATATTCTTTTCTCCAGTCTTTCCCTCCAACTCCTCGTTTAAAGACTAACTTAAATCAAACCTTTTCTACATAGAAACTTCTGCAGCCACTAGCCCAGTCCACATTTACCTTTATCTTCTGAGCTCCTGGAGCTGCATCACTCATGGCATCTTTATATACTGCCTTGCAATTAAATACTTACTGCCTCCCACTCCCAATAAACTGAGCCTCTTCAGGGCAGTGACTACATTTTATGCTTTTTTGTATCCCTGTTAGTTAGCCCATGGTTGGCATGTAAATGGTTACTGGTCAGAATGTTGCTAATAACTTTAGTAGGCAGAAGATTAGTAAACTGTGAATAGATTTTTAAAAAGAAAAAAGAGGAAGGAAAGAAACCAAGACTAGGGAGCTACGTGAGTGAAGAGGCACTGAGGCGTCTCCATGTGTCATGATCCAAAGTCTGGATTTTCTCTGAGCCATGTCCTTAAGACTCTGAGATCCTCAACATCACTTTTCTAAAAGCCACTCTAGGCTTTTTTCCTGGGGGGAACATCAGGCACCTGGTTTCCTTTCAAATAATGGTTTTACAACACCAATGGTCATAACTAGCTTAACAACAACAACAAATCTTAACCAACTACAAAGCTGTGTGATCTTGAGCAAGTCATTTAACTATTCTTGTGTATGTCAGTTCCCTCATATGGTAAATGTAGGAGTTGGATTAAGTGGTCTCTAAAGTCCAATCAATCTCAAATCCTCTACTTTAGCTTTTTTTGAAAAAGCTGAATAGATAAACCTCACAACCTACTTCTTCAATTTATAAAATGAATAAAATATCTATTAATAACTTTAAATACACTGAATAAGAACTCATATTCAGAAAGCAGTGTAGTATTTTGAAAAAGCATACAATCTGGAGTAAGACAGACCTGGATCTACATAGCCTGCTTCTTAGTAGATAATAACCCTGAGAAAGTTACTAAATTTGCAGGATTTGTTTTGAGAATTAAAGGTAATGTATGTAAAGCAACTATTAAGCCACTATAAAATCCCATACACACTGGCAACAATCATTTCCCATACAGAAAGCAGCCAAGGTAAAATATCTACTAAATCACTGATGTCTAAGATCTGAAATACTCAAACTAGCTCATAATTTTGGATACAGGGATTAGTGGTTGCCTCAAAATTCTGCATGACTTTTCTGCAAGTTTATCAGAGTAATCCCTAACTCCTACAGTGCTGACAGTCTCTTTTCTTAAACATGAGGATAAGAACTACAGATCTAATGTCAGTTTGCGGTCATAGGGGCAGAGAATAAGATAATGTAGAAAGCCCAACGTTTTAGAAAAATAGGACAAGACTGAGATTTGGGCTTAACTCAGACATTATGAAGATATTAATCTTGGCACTGAGAGTTCAAATCTGTAATGAGAGCCAACTGTGTAAACTAAGCAATAGATAACTCAATAAGTAATAAGACAAATATACATTGGCTTTTGAGTCCAGGAAGAGAGAGACATACATAATTACAGCATACTAATGAACATAAGAGAATGAAAGAACAAGATACAGAGAGTGAATACCTAGTGGGGCTGGAAGAGTGAGGACCAGAGCACACAGAAGACTCAAAAAGCAGACAGCGCTTAAGTTGTATCTTGAAAAATCACTAGACTCTGTCAGTAAGACAGGAGAAGGAAAGGCATTCTAAGCAGCAGGGAGAATATATAAGAAGGCTCTGAGTCAGGAAAAAGTATGGCTCTTTCAGTAAACTGATGTTATTAGTACAGTTGGAGCTTGAGATGTATGGTGGGAGAAATGCAGGAGATGAGCCCGATGATGAAGGGCCTTGTAACCATAGAACTAAATACTGTAAGTAAGGGAGAAGTATGGGTTTTAAGAAAAAAGCACTGAACATATTTGCATTTCAGAAAAATCACATTGGCAGCGGTGTAAAGGATAGATTAAACGGGGTCAACCACTAGAGACCTCATTCTACACACAGAGTTCAATAAGGACATTACATTATCATATAGATACTCTATTACAGAACCAGGGGTCAGAAGCAAAAATAATAATGCTTTAACAGATAAAGCTAAATTACCAAAAGGAAATCATTTACCTTCATGAATGTATATTCTTGAATTAAATATTTCCTATATATCTTAAAATAGAAGAGGCTCTAAAATTAGGTATGATATATAAAAATTACATGGAACTAGTTGTACCCTGAGAACTAGCTACTCTTGTAGCATCTATCCCTTTTTGTAAATATAATACTGTAGATCCGCAACATAAAAACCTATGTAATAAAAACCTTGGAATTGGAATTTATATTGATTACTGACAGGGACTTCTCTTTCTTTAATTTTATATATACGGAAACTGAGGCCCTGAGAAACTAAGGAATCATCCAAGGTCAGATGGTTAGCAGCACAGTTAAGACTGGAATTCATGTCTTATGATTTCCTTTCTAGAAATTGGCTTAGTACGTCATATTTATAATTTCAGAATCTTGAATGATAATCCAAAAGACACTGGTATTGTCATTTTCAGCAGTGTAATAATGAACTATAAAACTATTTTTGTTTCATATGCCTCACAAGAAAAACATCTATTAAGTGTCCATATGTCTGACAAAAAGAAATCCCATCCTGAAATCTGTGCCACAATAAAAACACCTCCTGCCCCGCCACAAAAACACAACCTATTCTTCTCTAGGGAGTCTAAAAACTTCCTTTTTCAAACTCGGGAAACAAATTTGAAATAAGAAAGGCCTAAGATTAATTTATCTTTGTATAATTAAAGATCCAACATCTTTACCATGTTTTAAGATTTAACTTGAGCCTCAGTCTTTTACTTATTCTGTTGTGCTCCCCTCCCCACCCCATTCCTATAATTTTACATACCTGAAATACATTTTTCCTTCACTAGTACGCATAGTAGAAGTGGCAACACTGACAAAATGCCTTATAAATACAGTACGTTTCACAAATTTGCATAGTGACCAAAATTTTAATTTTTAGACTTCTCTAATTTACCCTTGAGTAATGTCTGCTCACTGAAATAAATTCAAATAGTATAAAAGCATATATTAATAACTCTCTTCCATACCTTTGCAACTCTCTCCTGAAGAATCCCCCGAACACTTAAAAGTCTGATGTTTATCCTTACAGACTTTTTTTATGCTTATATAACAGAAGGTGCTAATCCTCAGGGTCAAAATATATTTAACACTCAAACTCTACTGATCATAATTTAATCTCTATTAATTCAGAAGGTAGATTGTTATCTTGCCTGGTTTCTGGTTAACATGACAGACATCAATTATATTATCATTCAGAGGTTATTTTTTTTTAAGTGAGCAAAACCCCAACTATCCTGTTTATTTCTTCCTTATCAGCATCTCAATTATTTTATGTATTTATTTTATTTATTTGTTGTCTTTCTTTCTCTTGATATAGGTTTCATGAGAGCTGGAATCATTGTTCTTCCATGCTGTGACACTTAGCAGACAATCAAATATTTTTTGACTGATCAGTATGTTTACTTAGAAATTATGAAAGTTGCTTTTTAAAAAGTTACTGACATCTGCTTAATTTTTCATTGGCTTTCAAACATAATGAGGAAAAAAAGATCTGCTTAGAGTTTTTTTGGCTGTGGTTCCAATCAAACATCTGCTCAACTGATCAGTTTTGATAGTCAAAACTATCTTATAAAATTCAATCAGGCATTTTGGTTCGATCAGGAATTTGTAACCAAAACAAAAACCAAAACAAAAACTTTCAGAGAGTTATTCATTGCTATGCAGAATTCCCTTGTTTTTTTAAAATGATTACAGAAGTCAAGTATTAAGTAGATTATCACTAATGTTTCTGGTTCTAAGATCAAAAGAAATGTCATTAAAAAAAAAACTGTCACTAAGAAAAAGAGTGAGGCAGGCAAAGTTCTCTGCTTTGGCGTACTCAAATTTGTCTGTTTATCCCAAATTACAGAATTACTGTGAGTACAGTTTCCACTGCCTGCCACAGACAGACTTCACTTACGGGCCTCTATGATAAAGGAGCTATCTAACCAGAAGAACTGTCAAGCAAAGGAACAGACTGTCTGACTTAAACATAAAAAAAAAAAAAACAAAAAAAACCCCCACATACACATATATACAGGTCATTTTATTTGAATTCCACCTAAGTCTGGGCTAGTTACCAAGGACTCTGCATAGGAGTCAAGACTAACTGTACCTTCACAATAAAACTGTTAAGCAGGATTCTCTAAAAGAGCTGTTAGCCATGCTTACGAGTCTCAAATGACGCTTCTGCAGAGCTCTAGCTTTGGAACTTCGAATTCCAATGCGTTATTTGGAAGCTGAACTTGAAGTTCCCCCTCTCCACAAATGCTTTTCAAAGGACAGGGAGAAGCCAGAACACACTTCCCAGCACTGCCTGACTGCCTAACACTCGAGCAAGACTTCAGGACAGACCTAATAATGCAGGATCAGCAAAGCAGACCACCTAGGAAAGGAAGCCAAAACTTCACAGCCTTCCCTATCCTCAGCGGCTTCCACGCTGACCCGGAGGACACTCGCCCCCTTAAGAATCTACAGTCTACATGCCCACTTTAAGGTGTTGCCTGCCACTCTCCCGCTCCCAGAGCAGGGAGACCAGCACGCCTCCACAGGGATCCCGGGACAGAGAGAAGGAAACTGCAGAACAAACCCACTATTTCTCCAACTAGGCAACAACACGGATCAATCCTTCAACTAAGCACTGAGTAAATCTCATCTAGAAAGAGATTTGTTCCAGGATGCTGACCAGCCACAGACTGTGTACTAGGCTGGCTCGGGATGTCACCAGAGTCCCCTTCCCGCCCCGAGCCGACCCAGCGCCTGCAGAGCCGCGCCCTCCCTTCGAGATCTCCCGGGGACCCGCTAACTCGCCCAGTCTCCCCCGAAAAGACTGGAGGCCGTGCCAAGTTACCGCCCCCCTCTGGGCAAAGCAGAAACCCCAATAAAGACGCTGGTCTCCGCTGTAAACCCTTCCGTCCCCAGCAGCCCACCAAGGCGGTCCCGGCCCCTGCAGGACGCAGATACATCGCCCTCTCGCCCGGAGACCCCGATAAACAGACGGAACCCCAATACACTGCTTCTTTATCCCAGGAATGCGAAACGAGACGCCCACTCTCGCTCAAAGGACCCCCAAAACCTCATGGATCTGCCTCTTCAGAGACCTAGGACCTTCCTAAACTGAATCCTCTGCCCCCAAAGAGCCTGAGATCGCGATAAAAGGACCCCTTGTCCCGGAACCGCGCTATACCACCTCAAGGAACCGAAGGGTCCTGATAAATCTCCTTCGACCCCGAAGACCCGGGACCCAATCTGCTGCCAGCCACCACCACCCCAAGCCGGAAAAAAACCCGGACCCCCATTAAACCGCCTCCTCACCCCGAGGAGCCCTGGCACCCGCTACACCGCCCTTGGCGCCCGCACCCGGATCCCACCCCACTGCCTCCTCGACCCCCGCACTCACGAACCCCTCCAAGCCTCGCGCCCACCAGGCAGCGCCGCGCTGCCCACGGAGCCGCCCCCGTCGGGAGCCCCCCTGCCCCGGCTGCTCCGTGTCCCCGCTCCCCGACCGCTCCTCAGCGAAGACGAGCTCCGGGCTTCCTCACCTGGGTAGCGTCGGAGGGCAAGAGGACCGGGGAGCCCTCAGGAAGAGAAAGAGGCGGCAGAGAAGGGGCTGCCCAGGCCTGCGTCTGCCGCAGCTCCAAGTCCTCCGCGAGGAAGCGCTTGTGTGAGGAGAGCCCTCCCGCTCCGCGCGCAGCCGGGAGACGGAGCCACAGCCGTGCCCACCGCTCTTCCCGCGAGATCCCCGCCACAGCGAGGGGCGGGGCCCCGGCGAGGGGCGGCTGCAGAGGATCGAGTGACAACCCCGAGAGCCTGTCTGCGGCGGGGCAGGAGGCGGGACTTGGAGCCTAATACTACCAATCGTAAAATAGGAAAGGTGATTCGCCTACCGCTTTTCTTCTCCCTCGCCCCTCATCAATAAACTAGGCAAAAGGAGCAGTGACCTTAAGTAGTCACGGGCAGAGGGACGGTATCTTGGATGGAGAGGTTTGGCTCGTGTCTGGTCCTAGTCAGCCTCCGTAGATATACCTGGTTACGGAAGAAGGTGGTTTTCACACCGCCGTGGACTGGGGCGCTGTTACCCTCGGTTACCGCGCGGCCTGAAGTCCTCAAGAGGTTCGCCTCTTCCTGGTTGAAGGCGCACCCTCCTCGGGTTACCCAGGTCTAAACCTGTTTTCCCCCCATCGGGGCCTCTCCTCCCTCTCCACCTCGAACAGGGCGCCATTGTTGAGATGCCAGTGTTTTCCCAACCCCTACTAGGGACGTCTGGTCTGACAAAGGACACCCTTCTGATTCGTGTTTATTTCTACTGAAAGCCTTCTAGAAGAGTAAAAAGTAAATCTCAGTCACCATTATAACAAATTCCGAAATTAAATGAAAAGTTGTATTTCTGTGGACCCCAGTGTCTGACACACGCAGGACACTGAATAAATGTAAAAGGAATGACTGAAGAATGTGATATTTAAATACAGTCCTCTCTCAGTATCCTGGGGTATTGGTTCCAGGACCCCTGCAGATACTAAAATAGTGGATACTCAATTCCCTCATGTAAAATGGCTGTAGTATTTGCATATAACCTACCTCCCATATTCTTTAAATCATCTCTGGATTATTTATAATACCTAATACAATGTAAATACTATGTAAATAGTTGCCGGTGCAACTTTTTAGAACTTTCTGGAATTTTTTTTCCTGAATACCATGATTGGTTGAATCCACAGATATGGTGGCCAACTATGTATGAAATCTGAACCCACTCCAGAAAATTTGGGCTTTCCTAGCCTTTCCTCTACAATGACAGCCAACCTTTTTCACCCTTAAGCCCAGTCTCTTCATTATTATGCCTATCCTATAGCCTTCATTCGTTCCCTGTCCCACAGCAAGAAGTGTCCTTTCTCCTCATCAAGGTTAGTCCCTGCACCTGTGCACTGGATCACAGCCATTCCCAGATTTTGATGAATCAACTGTCCTTTCCTTGTTACCAATTTTCCCCTCTAATCTAGCTCTTTTCTCCCACAAACACAGTCTCCTCCATGCTTTGAACAGAACAAAACTAACCTCCTCCACCCTTTCAAACTACTCTACCACCTTTCTTCTCAGACTCAGTGCTTAAGGGACATGAAACTGTATTTGCTGTCTTTACTTTCTCATCTCTTGTTTTCCCCACTGCAATGCTGCTTACACCCACACAATGGGCTGATCTCTCAGTGATCACAAAAGACCTCTTTCCTCTTTCTATTTTGGGAGATCTTTCCCAATGACCCTATTGCAGCCTTTGGACAATGCCAGCCATCTCCTCCTTTGGTACCTGCCTAACTGCTTTCTCCAGATTCTCTAGCTACTCTTCTGATTTTTTTTTTTTTTAATCCTCTTTCCTCATTCGGAAACTATTGCATATTGGCATCTCCTTATCTTATAGCCATGCCTTGTGCGTAATAAGAAAAATGGTTTCCACACATGGTTCCACACTTTGAGTGTCAATAGGTAGCTCAGACAAAAGCTGTTGGAAGAATCCAGAGGGAGGAGACACGACTATGAGGCTGGGTCTTAAAACAGTAGTTGGCCCATACAAATGCCGAGCAGACACAGAGGCTTTTCAGAGAAAAAAAATTGAGTGAACCTGAGCACAGAGGAAAGGATGTAGGCCGAGCCTGGCTATCGGTGCACCAGATTGGTCTACAGAGGATTCCTGCAGAAGAGCAGTAAAAGGTAAGTTTAGGGAAGAACCAATAGTAAAAGGCCTTAAAAACCAGGCCAAGTTGATTCAACTTGATTCTGTATCAAATGGGAAGCCAGAGCCAACCCTAGCATTTGTAGGGCCCACAAAGGGCTACACATGGAGTTCCACATATCAAATGTCTAAATATTATGTAAAAGTTATAAAACAAGCTAACAAACTGTGAAGTTAAAAAATATATCCTTTTGCTTTGACAAATTTTCCTAACAACTTGGAAGGCCAGGTTCGAGCTTAGGGTTCTGGGACTTTTCAGAGTTCCCTGCTTGGAACAGAGAGAGCTGGCCCACACACAGAGCAGTCTTCCCCCCTTTTCTTCCCACACCCAGTTCACCCCCCACTCCATGGGTACCCCAGCCCACATGTCCAAGCTCCATTCCCACTTTTCCCTCTACAAAACTATAATTTCTTAGCCACTCCACAAGTCCGGGAGTTTATGTTTCAGGCTCTAGTGGGGAAGACCACAAAGGCCCTGAGAGTGGGCTCAGGGTCATTGGGGTAAAGAATTTTGGCTTCCAATACCTGGAGCGAGGTCTGAAGGGGTGAAGTCAGCTTCAGGTGGGCATATTCCTTTGGTTTGATGGATTCCCATCCCACGTAGGAGTGCAGCTGGAGAAGGGCCAGAGCAGAGCCCCTTAAACGTAGGCCCCTCTCACGTGCATCTAAGGTGGTAGCAGGTAGCAGCAGAGCCCCTGAATGTCTTTAGTAGGGTAATGACATATATAGTAGATCTATAGCTTGACATATAAATCTGTGTATTTTCTGTTTCCCACCTCCTCTCCTCTTGCACTGGTATCTTAATGGCAGGAATGTACTGGAAAGAAAACTCTATTCTTGACTCCACTCTCTCCTTATGTGGCAACTCCTCTCCAATGCCTGGTTTCACAAATTATACTATTCTATGACTCCCTTATTAATCAGTGTATTAGAAACCTGGGTGTCTCTAAATGTGAGAAAACAGAAAAGCTATGAAGCACTCTTAGCCTGGACTGGAGCTTGGAACACTCACATTTGACTTCTAAATTAAAATGCTTTGGAAATAGAAGCTCCTGAAGAGGCCCAATGTGAAGAGTACACAGGCAGGAAGAGTACCAAACAGGCAGTAAGCCACCACAGACGGGGGCACCCCTCTTACCATCTGTCTTTATGTCACGATGCTTCACTCTGTGGCCTGACAGTCATGCTCTGTCCTCACAACCTCTCCATCTGGTACCAAGTACACCCTTCAGCACATTGTATGTTGAGAGCTGCCAAGGAGCCAGAACTACCAAGGTTTCTGTTTTCAGGATCCAAGCCTAGAATTCTGCTCATGGATCCTGTACATCTCTCAGTGGTGCTGCAGATGATTTCAGCAGGAGGCTCTGATGCTTCCTTAATCCCAGGACCGACATCTACTCATAGCCACACTCTCACTCACCATCTGTGGCTGGTCTTCACCAATCAGCAGCAGAACAGAACCAGCTAACTTCTTATTCAGGTCTTACCATCTGCTGCCTGTGTCTAACCTGTTAGTCCAGGTAAGTACAATCCAACGCTTCTATCCCTGTTCCTTTCTAGCCCTTCCATCCTTACTGGTGTTCCCCTCTCTGAGCATGTGCTGGGGAAAGCTTCCTCCTGGCCGCTGCGTATTCATGAGGGGCATAAAAAACTGTATCGTCGGAGAATCTGGAAGAAGAAATCTGGCTCTCTCAGACCCAACCTCCACTCCACCCTTTTCAAGTTTTGTAGGAGCACCTATTTGGTTAGGTTAGAAGGCTGAAATTCTGCATGAATTACCCCAAGATTAAGGGAACAGTATTCATCTGTCCATTTGCTGACCACATGCTAAACCTCTGAGTTTGGTTTATTTTGAAGATACCCAGTTACAAAAGGGGGAAATCAAGAGGGTTGTAGTGGTTTATAAATATGTCCACAAAACTTTTTATTTATTTATTTATTTATTTTTTGCGGTACGCGGGCCTCTCACTGTTGTGGCCTCTCCCGTTGCGGAGCACAGGCTCCGGACGCGCAAGCTCAGCAGCCATGGCTCACGGGCCCAGCCGCTCCACGGCATGTGGGATCCTCCCGAACCAGGGCACGAACCTGCGTCCCCTGCATCAGCAGGCGGACTCTCAACCACTGCGCCACCAGGGAAGCCCAAATATGTCCACAAAACTTTTGATACATCTCCCTTCAAGAGGTGGAGCTTAATTCTCTTCCCCTTGAGTATGGGATTGACCTAGTGAGTGATTCACTTCTAGCAAAGAGAATATGGCAGAAGTGACAGTGTATGACTTCTAAGACTGGGTCGTAAGAGACATTGCTGCTTCCTCCTTAGTTTCTCTCTTTGATCACTTACTCTGGACGAAGCCAGCTGCCATGCCATAAGGACATTCAAGCAGAGGCCCACATGGCAAGAAACTTAGGCCTCCAGCTAACACCTATGTGAGTGAGCCATCTTGGAAACCTCAGTCCAGCTCCGGTTAAGCCTTCAGATGCCTACAGCCCCAGGCCAACACCTTGACATAACCTCATGAGCCGGGACCACCCAGCTAAGCCTCTCTCAAGTTCCACACAGAAACTGTGTGAGATAATACCTGTCTGGTTTTTTTTTTTCCTTTTATTGAAGTATAGTTGATATACAATGTTGTGTTAGTTTAAGGTTACTCGTCTATTGTTTGAAGCCATTTCCTTTCGGCATCACTTGTTATCCAGCAATAGATAGCTAATACAAAAGTGTTGAGAGTAGTTGAGTCTACTCCTACTCCTGGGCAAATATCTAAAAACTCACATCAGGCACTAACATTACCTAAAGACCAAGGAACAATAGATTTGTAGCTATAATGGCTACATCTAAAATTCAAGCGATGCTGCACCAGAAGAATGTGGAAGAAATCATTTCTTGGTGGGAACAAAGATTCCAAGGCCTTCAGACTATTAAGAGCATCAGAGCAAATTGGAGATTGCAACAATCGTGGAGCCATTTGGAGGCAGTCAATAGGAGGTCTTGAGCAGTAGGAAACTTTTCACCCTCAAAAGCTTAGAGTGCTTCACAAACATACTACTGTCATCCAAGTTTATGGGAAAGTATATATTTCCATGAAAACAGAGGTGGAAGAAACCTCAAACATCCTCTCATCCATCCATATTAACCAAGAATAAGAAGTTGAAGATTCCATCTATAGGGATCCTGTCAAAATGAAATTGACATCCTGACACCATTAGTGCCCATGTGAGAGCAGAGTATGTTTGACAGCAAGAATATTGAAATTCTTTCTTGCATATAAAACTGTATTTCTGAAGTCTTAACATTGTGAATTAAGATTCAGTGGGAGAGCAATTTCCCTATTAAGTAAAAAATGAGGAAAAGACATAAAAAGGAGACCAGTTAACTGAGTTACATACATTGCCTGTCTAAATTCATCTTACATCTGTAAGAACCATCTAGATGGGCCATATATACAAAGAGTCAAATACTTTACACGTTAACCAGAAGATAACTTAGAACTAAGAAGATATACTTGAGATTCATTTGCAGGTCCATGATTCAAACGACCACAACACAGTTGTGGGATCTTTCATTTCCTGCAGCAGTGAGGGCAAAAATTAAGTCTTTGAACAACAAGGCCCTAGAAAGACTCTGAATTCTATACCTTTCTCTCGATCCCTCACCATCAAATTTTTTAAATCAGCAAATACTTGTTGAATAGCTACTAAGCGCAAGGCATTGTGTTGATGCAGAGTATAAGCCACTGTTCCTGTCATTAAAAAACAAAATCATATGAACAAGATGAGAATCTAAAACATGCTGTGCTTTGCATGTAGTACTCAATTGCTAGCAGGTAAGTTGATGAAAAAGCATCCTGGGCAGTTACTCTTGGCTACCTAGGCAACAGCAAGAATACCACCCCTTCCGTTTTTCTAACAGAGCCCTGCTTTTGTTCAGCAAAGCTCTCAGCTCCAGGAATGAACCTCGTTTGAGCTAATCCAGGCTCAGCTCTTCCATTCCCCTTTGCCAGATACTCGTTTTCCTTGCCTCCTTACCAGGTGATCCTAGTTTCCTGGATGGTCTCTAGGGAAGCTTTCCTTTTTTGTAGGAAAGTCCTCTCTCCACCTGCTCCCTTCTTCTTTCTGCTTGGAATACTGGTGTTTGAGGCTGTGGTTACGGTGTAGTGACTATGGGGAAATAAGGCCATGATGTTAAGTGATAAATAAATAGGGTAGACAAAAAAGAGCAACAGGAATTCAGAGCCAGGAGAGCCCAATTACACCTGGAGTGGTAGAATGGATATATGTTGTTTTTGCCTGCCTGGTGTCCATCCAGTTCCCCTTCTGGTAAAGGAATCTAACTTTTCCTTTGGGGAGCCACCCAACTCCCACTGTCCATTAAAGCAGTTTTGAGAGGTTTACTCCACCCCTAGGTTCCAGGAGTGGACATATGACCCAGACCTGGTTAATCAGAGCACCATAGCAATGGGTTCAGGATGGGCATGTGACCCATCCTTCTCTATGACTTTTTGCTGGAACTTTAAAGAAAGAGAAGTTCACTTTTCCTGAGGTTGGATTTTAGCCTTGAGTGTATGGGGCTACCACGTGAAATATATTGTCACCCACTCCCTGATAAAACTAACTCAGAATGAAATCAGCAAATCAAAAGAATCAGCAGAATCAGAAGAGAGAGAAGGATTACTGATAATATTTTACCTAAAGTCTTATTTAAACTCTATCTCTGGACTTATCAATTACATGAACCAATAAATTCTATTTTTTATCTAAACCAATTTGAGATTGGCCTCATCATTTACAACTGAAAGGTGGCTAGGGACTGTTATACAGAGAAAATGGGATATAAGCTGTACTCTTAGGTCGGATAGAAGTTTGGTAACAGAAGAGAAGGTGGCGCTTCTGGGGGGAGTAAATAATAAAAACAAAAGCATAAAGTCAGTGGATAAAAATGTCTGGTGGAACAAACAATTTACCTTAGAGAGTAAGTAAATACAGAAATTTAGGTCAGAATCAGATTAAAGATGGACTTGAAAGTCAGGTGAAGTCTGAGTTTATTCAGTAGCCAACTCTTTTAAGCAGAGGAGTCACCTGGTCAAATCAGTGTTTGGGGAAGATTAATCCAGTAGGATCTCACAGGTTGGACTGAAATGGGGAAAGCTCAAGTGTGAGACAATGAGGGCAGAATCCAAGTACAGAGTCTGCCCAAGACAAGAGGACCTAAACAGTAGGTAACCACTCAGCAGGGCAGAGCTAATCAGTTTTTTTGTTTTGTTTTGTTTTGGGGGATTTTTTTTTTGGCTGTGTCGTGTCTTAGTTGTGGCACGCGGGCTCTTCGTTGTGGTGCCAGGCTTCTCTCTAGTTGTGGCGTGTGGGTTTTCTCTCTCTAGTTGAGGCCCACGAGCTCAGTATTTGTGGCGCAAGGGCCTAGTTGCCCTGCAGCACATGGAATCTTAGTTCCCAACCAGGGATCCAACCTGCGTCCTTTGCATTGGAAGGTGGATTCTTTACCACTAAACCAACAGGGAAGTCCCTAACCAGCTTTTAAATTGCCAAATAGTAAGGGAACTCTTGATGAAGTTTTGACTTAGAGACATGGTACTTAAGATTAGTAAGTACCTACGTACTTAGTAAGTACGTAGGTACTTACGATTAGTACCTATACAGTACTTATGATTGGTCATGGATATGTTCTACAGATATTTACTATGAGCCCAGCACTCTGCCAGATGCTTGGTACATAATAATAAACACGACAGCTGTGAAGACCAGTTGATGAGGTATACATCCATGAAACAAATAACTGAACACAACCATGCTCTGAAAATTATTGGGTACTATGAGATCATGTATCAGGGAACCTAATCCCGGCCTCACTAGGAGTCAGGGAAGGCCCCCCAGAAGAAGTAACATTTAAAATGAGACCTGGGGACTTCCCTGGTGGCGCAGTGGTTAAGAATCTGCCTGCCAATGCCGGGGACACGGGTTCGATCCCTGGTCTGAGAAGATCTCACATGACGCGGAGCAACTAAGCCTGTGCGCCACAACTACTGAGCCTGCACCCTAGAGCCTGTGAGCCACAACTCCTGAGCCCGCATGCCACAACTACGGAAGCCTGCACGTCTAGAGCCCGTGCTCCGCAACAAGAGAAGCCACTGCAATGAGAAGCCCGTGCACCGCAACGAAGAGTAGCCCCCGCTCACTGCAACTAGAGAAAGCTCATGCACAGCAACAAAGACCCAATGCAGCCCAAAATAATAAATAAATTTATTTTGAAAAAATGAGACCTGAAGCAGGAATAGGAGTTATTATGGTGAAAGAGGTTGATGAGCAGTACACTCCAAGCAGAAGCATGCTAAGATTAGATGGTATTTCTAACGAAGATCTGACAAAATTCCAATCTGGCTTTCCTCCAATGGTGCAGAAAGAGTCTAAAGAGTTAAGTAGGAGGCTGGATTATGCAAGGTCTTATGCGCTAGGAAAAGGATTTGGAGCTTTATCCTAAGAGCAATGTTAGCATGTTTTTCTGAGATTGGTCAATTCCATTCTCTGATGTGATCACAAGAAAGAGCCAATGGGGCTTCCCTGGTGGCGCAGTGGTTAAGAGTCTGCCTGCCGATGCAGGGGACACGGGTTCGTGCCCTAGTCTGGGAGGATCCCACATGCCGCGGAGCAGCTGGGCCCGTGAGCCATGGCCGCTGAGCCTGTGCTCCGCAACGGGAGAGGCCACAACAGTGAGAGGCCCGCGTACTGCAAAACAAAACAAAACAACAACAAAAAAGGAGCCAATGAAGGCACCAACCTCGTGCATATTCTAAGTGGGTGGTCACCAGTTGGTGGGACCTAAGGTTTTGGAGAAGTTCCTCTACTTTGAAACTATCTCTCCTGCTTGCAAACTGATGTCTAAAATTCATTGAACATGGAATATTTGATACAACAAATGGAAAATCAAATGTCAAACCCTGAGAACAGGTTTTGAGGTCACTGAGAGGTGGAGGAAAGGAGGAAATCTGGTACAGAAAGCAGTCACAGAGAGGGGAAAGGGATACATGAAAGAAACACTGGAGCACGTAGGACATGCTCAACAAATACTTGTAGGAAGAAATGGAAGAAAGTAAGAAAGAAATCTCATAGTTTTATCAAGACTTGGCATCTCTTTTGGGCAAGCAAATTGGCTCTTTTCTCCCTGATCCCACACATGTCATGTATTAGGAAGACCAGGGACAAGGAAAGGAGAGGAGAGAGCACAAATACATCCTCCGGAAGTCCTCAGGGTACATGGAACATGAATTGTGATTCAGTTGCTTCCTGGGACCACAGGGTAAGACAATGGGTTTGTCTTCCAATGAGGAAGACATCCAAATTTTCCCCAGGAAGGTGAGGAGCCTGGGAAATGGACAGGGATGGAGCCCTGTGAGAATAGTAGGCAGAAAACCATGGCAGACACTGCATTTCTGTGCCTGCAAGGTTGAGGCCCAGCATCTGGCCTGTGGGACGCTACATCTCTGAGGCCTCGTTCTCAAAAACCACTGCCCTTCTTCTGACATTTCTTTAGTAGCCCCTGGAACAAACTGTTCATTAGCAAGCCCCAGAGGTTTTGTTTAAGCAGCCATATTGAATCATTATTACTGACCAAGAGTCATCCACACCTATGGGCTTTAGTTGGGACAGAAAAATCTAAGAAAAACTGCTTTTGAGTAGTTAAGGATGGTTTCTCTTTTTCTTTCCATGCAATACAAAAGATACACATCCCATTTTCCTTGTACACATTTCAATTAAATATGTATTTTCGCCATATAAGCCTCTGCTGTCAGAATAAAAATATTTCTGGAATAGCTCAGTAAACTCACTGTGTTACTTGGTAACTTGACCTTTCACTGCTTTTAAATTAACCAACAGGGAAACAGTAAGTTGCCTTAAGTAAAGCATTATCTTCATTAAAGATTATTAGATAAATAGGAAAAGGGCTCCCTGAAAACCAGCGTGTGCTCTGTGGTTATAACAACCCCAGCATTTTGAAAGTAGCATGATTGAAGGGTCTGGAATTGAGTTTGGTGATTGGGTATCTCTGTAAAATATGAACCATGTTAACAATGATTCCTTCTCCCTAGTGTGTTCTAAAGATTGTTTCCATGCAATCTACATTGTTTTGTCTAAGTTATTCTTCATGCCATTTTTTTCTCTCCATCTAGGTATTTGTAAAGCACCTATCACTTGAGTATCTCTTCTCTGAACAAGTCCCCAGGAGGGAAAAGAGAATATTTCTTGGAAGCAATGAAAGGCTGACACTTGTCTAGAAGAGCCCAGTTTGTGAGATTATGTAGGGCCTGAGGTTCTCTGTAGACTGCCCCATCGCCTCCCACTGGGATCCACCTTCTGCTCAGGTGATGAGAAGGCAAAAGCCCTGGTCTACATATCTGTCACTTCCAAGATGCCTTCTCAGGAGTCCAGTCCTTTCTAGGCTTTGGACAGAATGATAAACTGGGGGTGGGGTGGGAGAGATGGGCTCTTAGAAAACAGATGCCTCTACTGTATAGCAGAGACAATGCAACTTGTACACCAAACAATTCTATTTTCTCCCAGCACACAGGAAGATTTCATTTTCTAGGTACGGCCACGTACTAGTTCTAGCAGAAGCAATGAATTCATCATTGCTGCCTCATCAGAGCAGAAGCAATGAACACTACTTCTTGGCCGGGCCCTAAAATGTCCTGAGACATCCTTTGCTATCTCTCCGCCCTCATCCACAGGCTGGCTGGATACGGAGGAACCAGTGAAGGATTCCAAGGTCCTAGAAGATGGAGGGACCACTGGATGGAAGGAGAGGGTCCTGAATCACTGTGTGGTAAACTGTCATACACTTGAACTGATGTGAGTGAGGAATACACCTGTTATGTGTTAAGCTACTGACATTTGGGGTTGTCACAGCAGCTGGCCTAATGGATGAAATATGGCAGGTTTCTGGGCAGAACCAGCAACAGATGGCAGCAGGAACTCTGTGTAGGGAAACAGAGTGCAGTGACCAGAGGTGAAATGGACAGGAAAATGGTCAGAGTCCAGATCAGGGTCTTCAAGGTGGTATTAGCAGCCATAGCTTGACATTAGCTGAGCATGACAAGAGAGAGTCTTGGGATCCAAGGACTGGGGCTCCCACTGGACTTCAGCCCTTGAGGGCACAGTTTGCACAGTAAGGGTAAGACAGGGCCTGCATTTCAAAGGAATGAAGTGAAGCATTTAGGAAGGAATCAGGCAGGGCAGGGGGTTGAGCAAAAGGATAAGACACAGACCTGGTGACTGGGATTGCAGCACAGCGCAGAGGCTTGAACGCGGGAGAACAAGGTAAGAACTGCTTCCCAGGCCCAGGCACATGTCAGAGGAACAAAGTGGCAGCTACAGCATGGCTGACTCAATGTCAGTCTCCTGGGGTAATAATACTCAGGGAGCGATCTGGTCGAGTTGTACTTATAGGAGGGTACAAAGTGGCCTTGGCAACAACAGAGGACAGCAGAGCATGGAGAAAAACCCATCACACAGTGGGCAGTCAGGAAATCAGAGCTCAGGAAGTGAGACAAGAGTCAGGAGACCATCTATGGCGTCAGGAGCTGAGAGGTGGTGACAATACGAGGTTAAAAGAGTAATCTGAGAAAAAGCAGCAGGCATGGAGTTTAATGATCAGTCAGTTGCCTTCTAATGCCAGGTCAAGTAGACTTCAAGGATGGCAACAGGTGGGCGATGAGAAGGGGCACTGATGAGCCAGGAAGTCAGGCTGTACCTGACACCAATCAACAAGGAAAGGAAACCAGTCACCGCGAGGAAGCATCCTCATTCCTCCCTTGCAGCACTGTGAACGAACTGTGTCAATGCGCTGGTAAGGTCTGGCTTTTCCCGAACATCACTATAACCCACATGTTCTCACACAAAGAATCAGCACTCATCTCATTCAGCTGGTAGGAGGTGGAATTATCACTCTAACTGCAGGCACTGGACAATCGCCTGTTACTTAGACACTCATCAAAGAGTTTTTTTTGTTGTTGTTTTTGGTTTGTTTTTTTGGTGGTTTTTTTGCGGTACGCGGGCCTCTCACTGTTGTGGCCTCTCCCGTTGCGGAGCACAGGCTCCAGACGCACAGGCTCAGTGGCCATGCCTCACGGGCCCAGCCGCTCCACAGCATGTGGGATCTTCCCGGACCGGGGCACGAACCCGTGTCCCCTGCATCGGCAGGCGGACTCTCAACTGCTGCGCCACCAGGGAAGCCCCTTTTACCTCAATTTTAATGGAATTTATATACATTTTCCATTCCAATTTTCTGTTTTTTTTGAGGTGTAATTGATGACATTATATTAGTCTCAGGTGTACAACATAATGAGTCCATATTTCTATATATTGCAGAATGATCACCACAATAACACTTCAATTTTCTGAGAAGAGACAAGACCAAAATATTCCGTCCACTAAAATATATTGTTCTCCTTGGCTGGTCATGCACCATCATGATGAGGATTCATGTTTGAATCAGTCTATTCACTAAATGAATGACCTGGTAATTCAGAAAGATAAAACCCAGATCCAAAAGCAGCATGGGAAAGTAGAAGGAGCTCAAATCTGAAGGACTTGGTTCTAGTCCCAGCTCTGCCCTTAGCAGAAGGGTGCCAATTCTTTGTCTATCTCTTCATCTCTCAAATGAAAAAGGCTTGACAGACTATATTCTCTAATCATGGCCACAACACCAGCTCTCATCCCACAATCTCTTCTTACAGTGTGATAATGACTCTTGTCCCATCTTGTTCTTTCCCTTGATCATGGGACTGCTTCAACCAATAGAATATAGCAGAAGCAACACTGTGTGACTTCTGAGTCTGGATTATAAAAAAGCCATGCAGTTCTGCCTTGCTTGTGGAACACCAGCTCTTTGAACTCAGCTGCCATTATATGAGGAAGCACAAACTAGACCATGTGACAAGACCACAGAGAAAGGCCATATATAGGTGTCCCAGTCAACAGACAGACCTGTGAGTGGAGACACATCCAGGGGAGTCTAGCCCTTGGCCATTCAGTCATCTCCAGCCTTTGAGTCTTCCCAGCTGAGGTCCTGGACCTCATGGAATTGAGTAAGCATTTCCTGCTGTGCCTGTCTGAAATTCTGACCCAAAGAATCCCTGAACATAATAAAATGGTTGTCTTATGCCATCCAATTTTGGCGTGGCTTGTTATACAACAATAGGAACTGGAAGAGATGGTAATGTCTCTCCTGACTACCTTACAACGTTGCGAAGATCAAGTGAGGTTAGTATGTAAGACCATGCTCTGCACAGTTAAAAATAGCCTACAATAAAATTCAATAAGTGGGGGGCTTCCCTGGTGGCGCAGTGGTTGAGAGTCTGCCTGCCAATGCAGGGGACACGGGTTCGTGTCCCAGTTTGGGAACATCCCACATGCCGCGGAGCGGCTGGGCCCGTGAGCCATGGCCACTGAGCCTGTGCGTCCGGAGCCTGTGCTGCGCAATGGGAGAGGCCACAGCAGTGAGAAGCCCGTGTACCGCAAAAAAAAAAAAAAAAAAAAAATTCAATAAGTGGGACTACCCTGGTGGCGCAGTGGTTAAGAACCCGCCTGCGGATGCAGGGGGCGTGGGTTCGATCCCTGGTCCAGGAAGATCCCACATGCTGCGGAGCAACTAAGACCGTGCTGCACAACTACTCAGCCTGTGCTCTAGAGCCCATGTGCCACAACTACTGAAGCCCATGCGCCTAGAGCCCGTGCTCCACAACAAGAGAAGCCACCGCAGTGAGAAGCCCGCGCACCACAAGGAAGAGTAGACCCCGCTCAACTAGAGAAAGCCCGCGTGCAGCAAAGAAGACCCAACGCAGCCAAAAATAAATAAAATTTAAAAATAAAATAAAATAAAATTCAATAACCTGATGTGAAGCAGCTGTGCCTGGCTTCACTAACCTCCCCATCTCCCTGCCCTTGTAGGTTCAGAGGCACCACTACGGAACGGTAAGACCTTGAGGAACCCAGTTTGAAAACCACCCTTCTCATCCAACCCATTCATTCTATGGATGAGAAAACAGGCCTAGAGTGACTCATCCAAAGTCACACACTGGCTATGTGCTTGCTCCAATTTGTCACGCCGCCTCCAAAAAGAGAACTATTTCAGGTAGGACCATCCTTGTCTGAGAGCCAGAAAGTTTCAAGAAGGGACAAGCAAGATCATTGTGTGATATTTCTTTACAAGTCTCCAACAGACACTTTGAGCTGTTGCCCAAACATGCCAAAGACAAGCGTACTTTATCCCCCTCATCCCCTCCATGCTCCTCTCCCACTCAGTCCTGGTAGCATAGATCATTCTGTTGGGTAAAACAGAAAGACCAAGCTTCATGTTCCACGCAGAGCTCTGCAGGCTGTCAGCCTGTGATGAATGGAGATCTGAGCTCATGCAGAGGTCTGCCTGGTTTGGGTGAAGCTCTGATCACCCGTCATTGGCATTCAGGGAGAGTTCCTAATTGTGACTTGGTGATGAGGTGCTGCTCTGTGGTTAAGTGCGTGGGAGCCTCTCTCGGTTATTAACCTTTATGTTGCCCCAGTAGCCGAGAGGGCAAAGGCAGGCTGGGATTCTGATCAAGTTATACTTAATGCACTGCGTCTCTTACTCAGCAAATATCCCAACTATTTCAACAGAAGGGAAAAAAAAAAAAAACCCAAACCAAACCAAGCAGAAAGGATAAAGGTGAAAACTATTGACCCAAGTACAATAATGTCTTTCCATCTGATGTGATGTGTTCCTCTACCTGGGAAGGCCCTAGAGGTATTGATGAAGGACCCCTGACATTCTGAAAGCCACAGATTCATAAATCATTGAGTCCGAAAAAGGCTTTTGTGCCTGTCCCCTGAAATAAGAGTGTCATTCATTTAGGATTTATGGCTCCGGGGAAGGCTATTTATCTAAATGACTACAGAGAACATTAATGGGAAACTTTAGTGTTTCTGATCCAGTGGGAGCCATGGAGCTGGAAGCTTTACATGGGAACCAGGGAATATCAGGTTTCAATGAACTTTCAAAAAATCTATGGATGTAGTAATTACTGAACAATCATTTGGTTGGAATATTAGTGTCAGCATACTCAAAGAAGAGATAATGTATTATCTTTCAAGACAAAGCAAGATGTTTATTATAATGTTTCATGGCAGAGTACTGGGATTTTAAATTTTAAAAAGATTAGAAACAAGCATTTTTATTACTATAAAAGTGCATGTTCACTGAATAAAACTCAGTAAATATAGAAAGTCTAAATAAAAATGAAATCACCCATACTCTCACTCAGCAATGATAATCACAGTAAACATACTGGGTGTCTTTCCGTCCAGTCTTTTTTTCTGTGAGTATGTGTACACACACATACACACACACACACACACGATTTTATGTTATAGGTATATATATATATATAATTTAAAATTAAGAGTTTTGCATTACACCTTTGCATTCTACTTTTTTATTTGACATTATGTAAGATCATTTCACATCCTTCAAAAGTATGTTTTGTAGAAGCCATATCACATTTAGTCATATACGTGTACCATAGTATATTCAACAGTTCCCCTATTATTAGACATCTAGTTGTTTTCAGCTTTCACACTGTCTCTGAAATTTTCTTTATGTTAAATCCTAGAAGTGAGATTTGTGGAGGAAAAGATCTAAAATGTTTTATAAGGCACTCAACACAGATTGCCTTTACACTCTTCCAGTCACCTTATTTTCTGTTTTCTTATGCAGTGGGCCATGTGTGAGCTATGGGACTTCAGCCTGACTTTGTACCCCTTCTCCAAGAATGATCACTGGGTGTGTCATTCTGCCCCATGGCTCCTAGCCCCAAGGTTCCACGGTTCAATTGTTTGCCCTTGTGTTTACTTATTCCCACACCTTCCCTAGGAACTTGTTTACTCAGTGTTCTTTGTGCTTATGTTGCCTTGCCACGCACCCTCACTTTCCCCCTTTTCTCTTCTTCCACAAATCATACCCATCTTCAGGGTCCAGTTTAACTCTCTCCTCCCTCACAGAGCCTTCCCAGTACACTCTATCCACAGGCTTCTCTCCTGAACTGCTCCATTTTTTATTGTCTTCATACCACTCCCCTGATAATCACCACTTAACAGCTGCGTGACCTTCAGTAATCCCAGAAACTTGTCATGAGAATTTAATGAGATCAAGCCTATAAAATAAATACCTATCACAGAGTGGGGCACATGCTGCAGTTGAGCAATAAATGGAAGCTGTTATTGTTATTATGGCCAGTTGGCCTTGTGACATTTCTCCTGTGGAATGTTACATACATCCTCTTCCACTGCTATTTAACTGTGTGTAACCTAGATTCCAAATTCCCTGAGTACAGCTGCTCCCTGGCACCCACAGCAGTGTCCTCTCGGAAGAAGTTCACAGGGAATATTGCCCAAGTGGTAGGGTCATCCAAGTCCCTCTCCCTTGCTTTCCTCAGTTAGTTTTGCTTCTTAGATGACCTCAGAACCCAAAGCTCTGAACTTTTCTGCCTCTTAAATGACCATATATGCTGCTGGAGCACATAGCAAGATTCAGCAGGATGCAGTGGTTCAGGGCTAGTTTTGTATTTAATTCAATTGAGGAGTAGAAATGTGAGTGCGTACGTGCATCAGAGTTTCTGAGTTGGAAGGACACTTAGAGGTCTCCTTGTCACTTGCACCCATTTTCCAAATATGGGGAGATACCTTAGTGCTGTGCCTGGGTTGAGTGCTAGGAGACCTGAGCTCTGGTTCTTCTATTTACAAATCTTTGTGTCCTTGACAAGTCACTACCATTTCTGGTTTTCAGCTTTTTCATCTATAAAATGAGACAGTTGGACTAGATAATATCTTAAGTGCCTTCCAACTAAATTTTATGATTCTATGAAACTAAAGCCCAGAAAGGTTAAGAAACTTGCCCTAAATTATGGAGAATACAGACTAGAATAAAAATCTGACTTAAATTCCAGCTCTTTGCCTGTCCCTCTAGTCTAACTTGCCAATCACAGACACTCATCTAGTGCCTTCCATATGCTAGACAACCAGAAGGATCACAAGCAGGGATAAGTCAGGGGTCCAGTTTTTATGGAGTTCATAGTCTAGCTGGGAACACAGACACAAACAGAAAATTACCAACCAGCTAGGTTCTTCCCCAGCATCTATTCTCCCCTTTCACTCACACAATTCGTAGAATCCCCAGTTTTAACTGAACATGTATTCAGGCAGAATGAAGTTGAATCTCTCAACCTTTGTTGCAGTTAAGTGTGGCCATGGGATCAAGTTCTGGACAGGGCAATATTCTCAGTACTGTTGTGTGCAACTCCTAGGTCACTGCTCTCCCTTATCTCATTTTCCCACTGACTGGGATGTGGATGTGGTACTGAGCCATCTTGGACCACGTGAACAAAGGCGCTATCCTAGGGATGAGCAAGAAGATAGCAGAAGTCTGGGTCCTGGTGCCCTGGAGACACCACTGGACTGATTATTCTTGCACTGTTACAGAATACAAGCATATTTCTAGGTGTTAAATGAGGCAAAACTGATATTTCGGGTCTCTGTTACAGCTTCTAAACTCACATCCTAATATATTTGCCAGCTGAGGGCCAAAGGTGTTCATGGAATACAGATGAGAGGGCCATTCCTGGAAGCCGTGATGGTCAAGATCCTTATAGATGGAGCGTGAGCTGGGTTAAAAGAATGATTGGTAGAAATAGAGAATAGCCTGCCTAAGTGAGGTTCATGGCAATGAGCCAAGTCACAGAAATGGGAGTATAGATGGTAATTTGGAAAGGGACGAAAGAGAAGTCTTTTGTAAGATGATGATTCCCAACTTATCATCATAATCAATTGGGAGGCTTAACAACAGATTCCTGGGTCCCAGCAACAAATATTATGACAACAGTAAACCAGACATGGGATCCAAGAATCTGTACTTTAAAGCTTTCAGGTGATTCTGATGATGGAAAGCACTGTGTCTACAATAAGAAGCAGCTAGAATGAGACTAGGTCATGGAGGACTTTAAAATCCATGCTAAAAATCTATTGCTCTCCAAGACTGTGCTTGCAACCACCCGAGCATCTTAGACTGTGCTTTTAAAACGAATTGTCAGGACTTCCCTGGTGGTCCAGTGATTGGGACTCCACGCCTCCACTGCAGGGGGTGTGGGTTTGATCCCTGGCCGGGGAACTAAAATCTCGCATGCTGCCTGGCCCAGCCAAAAAATTAAAAATTAAAAAAATAAAAAAAAATAAAGCTAATTGTCAGGTAAGAGGAATTCTAAGAGGAAGTCCACATGGTATCCTAGAAATATCAGACCTGGGCTCTCATTCTGGCTCTACCCCTCGTCAACTGTGTGACCTGGAGAATGAGCGTCAATGTCTTTATTAGGAAAAATAGAGAAAATAAGCATTGCTGTGGAGATGAAATGGGAAAATGTACGCACAAATATCTAGCTCAGTGTAAACACCCTGTAATGTCATTGACATGTTACTTGCCCTCCGGGCACTGAGCTCTTGCTTTGCCTGCTGTGCGCGAGGTGGGTTGATTAGGAGGTATGTACGGGTGGAGGTGGGGGTGAGGGTGGGGCTGGTGGTCTAGAGACCAGGATTGCAGTCCTGCCTCTGGCATCCACTCACCTGTGACCTTGGGCCCCTAGCACTCTGCTAGCAGTGGACTAAACTCACATCCTAATATATTTGACAGCTAAGGGCCAAAGGTTCATGGAGTACAGATGAGAGGGCCATTCCTAGACGCCGTGATGGTCAAGATCCTTATAGATGGAGCGTGAGCTGGGTTAATATCACTTTGGCCCCTGGATAAATAATTCAACCTTGTTGTTATTTAGCATTGTGTAGTCAAGGCTGGAGACCCGCCAAAGTCAGGCCAGGCCTCTGTGGCACTGAAGGGCTCTCATGGACACCCCTGCAAGCTCGGCCTTCAGCCCTGATTTCCATCAGCTCAGGATGGAGGAGAAAGGGCACATTCTAGAAGCTCCCAGGGTTCTACATCGTGACTTGGAGAAAATAAAAAGGCTTAATTACTTTGGGCTAAAGTACACAAGCCTTTGACATTTTGAAAAATGGTTTTATGACATTTCTTTGATAGGTCTGGACCAAAGGCAGCTGCTTATACTTTAGGGAAGTGACAGAAAAGGGGAAGGAGAGAGAGCAAGTGAGGAAAAGTAGCATTTTAACAATACTCCTAACATTTACATTTAACAGCTCCTGGGGGCTGCTTTATACTTTTCAAAGCAGCTTTACATTCATTACTAAATTATTTGATTTTTACAATTACTGAGCCAGAGACAGAACAGAGGTGAAGAAGTTCTGCCGCTGACTAACTGGATGTGCCTGGTCAGATTAACTTCTCTGAACTCAGCTTTCTCTTCTTTGAAGTGGGGATATTGCCTGCTGTGCCGGCTTGTGGTAACAATTAAATGAAATGCAAACTGTAAACAAAATCCCTAGCGTAGCTGATGGCACAGAGCAGATGCTCACTAGCTGTGAGTTTCCTTTGCCTCTCACTATATAGATGTGCCAACTGAGGAGAGAGAAATAATTTGAGCCCGTAACGTGTTGGAACAAGTGCCTGGCCCAGGGATTTTTCTCACTACAGCATATAGACTCTCAGGAAAGGCTAGTTCCCAAAATACAACAAATGCTGCTTGTGGCTTTCCCCCCAAATTCCATACTGGAAGTAGAATCTGAAATGGGTTTGTGGGGCTCCTAATAGGAGAATGACAGGCAAGTAGGAGGAGAGAGACTCACTGTGGAAGGCAACAGCCAAGCAGATGGGTGAGGGGAGAAGGAAGCTCATGGTGAGTCTGGCTTCAGGCAAGGCATCTTTCTGCCAAGCTTCCAATAGAACAGGCTGGCAGAAGGTACAGAACGAAGGGCATCCAGACCTACGGCAAGTTCCAGCACCAGGCTGGGAAGACCTGCCACAGCAATGCAACACGAAATCAAGGCCGGAAATTATCTTGACAGATCGAATGAAATGAGTAGGATGAAATCCAAAAGAACTAAACACGAGGTCATGCACTGAGTTCAAAAACCCAAGGGCACAAAATATTGAATTAGAAAAACTGACTTAAAAGCAGAAGATGCTTTCCACTTCCTTTTTGAAATGTCAAGCGATCAGAAGGCAGCCTCACGTAAGAGAAAGGGTACCTGACCAGTAGGAGTCCCTATTCTGTCCTCACTCTACATAAGCTGTGAGTCACTTAACCTCTCTGGACCTCAGTTTCCTTTCCTATAAAATTAGTGGCTTGGACTACTAGATAATTCTTATGGTTTATATTAACTTTAACATATAACTCTCGCATTTTATCAAGTCAAGAAGACTTGCTAGGGCTTCCCTGGTGGCGCAGTGGTTAAGAATCTGCCTGCCAATGCAGGGGACATGGGTTCGAGCCCTGGTCCGGGAAGATCCCACATGCCGTGGAGCAACTAAGCCCATGTACCGCAACTACTGGGCCTGCGCTCTAGAGCCCGTGAGCCACAACTACTGAGCCCACCCGACTAGAGCCCATGCTCTGCAACAAGAGAAGCCACTGCAATGAGAAGCCCACGCACCACAACGAAGAGTAGCCCCCGCTCGCCACAGCTAGAGAAAACCTGCGCGCAGCAACGAAGACCCAATGCAGCCATACATAAATAAATAATTTTTTTTTTTAAAAGAAGATGGTAGTTTTAGTTGGCTGTAAGTTCAATAAGAGCCAGTAGGATGCAAATAGTAGTTGACAGCAGGAATATAGTGGTCACTTAAGACAAGGCGGTAGCCCAGCTGACCTCAGTTGCTGGGCAGACCTCTTTATAGCAGTCAATTTGAGGGGAAAGGGCACATTTTGAGGGATGTATAGGAAAGCTAGAGTCTTCCCAGAGAAAGCTCTTCAGGATTGTGAGAGCTCATATTTGAATTTGGAAAAGTTGAGAAAACTGGAAATATTTACTCTCAGGAAGAAAACCCTGAAAAGGCACGGAATAGCTATAATTCCAATATCTGATGGGCTGCAGCTCGAAAGGTGAATCAGGATTACCCTGAGCTCTAACTTCTGCAGTCTAGACAAAGTGGGTCCGCTTGCACTCAACATATGAATCTGCCACAGAGCAGCTGGGACAGGAGGCCCATCACTCAGAGGGAGAAGGCTGCTGCTGGAGGTGCCGTCCTGCACCCTGGGAATGGCCTCGGGAGGCGCAAGGGGAAAACACATGCATCCAAGATCTCTTTTAATTCTGAGATCTGAGGATTCAAATCAAGGAAGGAGCAGGAGGGACTGAAGACAAGACCACTGGGAAAATGAGAGGAGCAGGCTGAAGGGGGGTAATGAGCAGAGAGGGCCTGGCTGCCTCTCTGTAAATGCCTCATTCATCCCATGGCCACTGCAGGCAGCGCTGTTAGACCAACTAGCAAGTGGGCAAGAAGCAAAGCAGCATGACCAGCGGACTGCCCCTCACAACCTGAGTGTGGGGAGCTAGTTAGGGTGGGAGTGATGGGACAGCAGAGCTCAGTGGCTTCCGGTTTCTGTTGGTTTTGTCTTTAGTTTGTTGATCCCCAGAGAGCAGGGATCTTATTTAGATCTTTCTGCTCCCGCACCGATTAGCTCCTGGCTCCACTTCACACACACCACTGGTGCTCAATAAACATCTTGTCAAGTGCCTGCATGAATGGACGAAGGAACAGCTGGAGGTCAATAAACAGCTATTGACTCAATTAATTAATTAATTAATTGATGGGAAATTGACCCGGCCTTTCATTCTGCTCTCAGGAAGGTGAAACTATAAGAAAGGAAGCTCACAATGGAAACAAAGATGGAGGAGATGAAAACTAAGGAAGTAAGAAACATATTGGCAGAAGGAAAGGAGAGAGAGGCGGGGAGGAAAAAATTGCAAATAAAGATCAGTAATAGGGGACCACCAATACTGGCTTCCAGGCGCTCCATCCATCCATCCATCTATCCATCCATCAATTCTTTGCATGATTCCTTTATTCATTCCCTTGAGCAGCCTTCTTAAAGAGCCTACTATCACTCCAGCTTGTTCCTGAGACTACCTGAGACACCACGAGGCATAAAATCCAGCTACTGTTTCTAGTGTCTATACCAGAGGCTCATAAAAAGAATGCTGCTAGAAAATAATATAAGATGCGTGATGCCTCAAGATCACACACCAGCTCTGTAGTTTCCTGAATCACCAGGGGCCGGATTGGAGGCAAGCTCCAGGAATACTATTTTAAAAATGTTTGTCTGGCTGCCTCCATATTCTCAGGCACCTCAAATTTCTTCCCATGTAGTTCTGAGGGTAAACAGTGTGTTTATGGGTGTCTCAGGGCCCCTGACACCAGCCTGCTCATCGGCCCTGCCTTGATGAGCTGAAACCTTCAGTCACCTTCTGCAGCAGCCACAGAGGGTGCCTGTCAAAACCTGGTGCACCGGGGGCACCACCAAGGGCCCTGCTACTGCTGCTGCTCTCTGGTACTGGTATTGAAGCCACTCATGTCCCAAACCTGCCCATGCTCCACACTTGCCTATATCCAACACCCAGCATAGGTGACCAGGCTGCAGACACTGCTTCTCTTCCCACTGCAGCAGCAGTTGCTGGCCCCAAAGCAGCAGCTATCTGAGATCATTAGCACCTATGACTGTCATTATAAGGCTGTTCTTTTATAATTTTTTGGTAGCTCTTCCTACAGAAAAGGGCTCAGACATTAGACCAGTGGACCTGGGTATAAGTCATTCTGAGTGGCAGAATCCACATCCCCACTCCCCACACCCTGGGCCGTTATTCTTAAATCTAACTTCTGTGTCTCCCTTCTCTCTTCTCTTAGGATAAACTCTTTTCCAGGAGACTCCTTGGTTCCTCATGTAAATAGAGCCCTAGTGGGTCTCCCAATAGCTACAAAACTGGGACTGCCCCACCATCAAGGAATGAACCATATTAGTTGTACAGGAAGTGGTCTAGGTCCTAACTCGTTATGCAGACTGGAATGGTGGGTTGAGGATCAAGGCCTACAGAGCCCAATGCAGTGATTGATTATTGATGCCTGCCACATGCACTGGAAGGGCAGGGGCATCACATGTGCCAAGTGTAGGCCCTCCCTGATCTAAGTTACTGTTTGCCTTAGGAGGGTAATGAGTGGACAGGAAGGGAAGGGACTTGAGATTTGATTATACAAAATATTTTCACAGTGAATATCTCATTATATCTCACAACAACCCTGAGAAAGAGATACTACTAATAATCCCTTTTACAGATGAGAATCTAAAACTCAGAAAAGGTAAATGATTTGTTTAAAGCCAGACCGCTACCAAGGGCATAGGCAGGATCCATGCACAGGTTTACTCGACACCAGAAGCCATGCTTTGTCCACCATGTCTCTTAGTGCTTAGGTTGAAATGGGATGGACCACAAGACCATTGAAGGCAGTGATGAGGATTTGGGTCTTATCCCAGACAGAGCTTTATCCAAGCTCCACACGTCAGCAGGCATTTCAGTAACTTACCCTGGCAACGATGATGGCTGGTAATGATAAAGACTGTGGGGATATGGACCAGGTCCCCCTCCTCATAAAGGGATGGACTTCACAGCAGTAGAGAAAGGGTTAGTTGCCCCCAAAGGCATCTTTATATGTGATAGATTACCAGACTAACTCCTGATCATTTCAAAATGCACGTATCCATCAGCATTATCGAAGCCCCACAGGAGCAGTCTGCCAGGAGATTCACCCAAATGCTTTTCCTAAATGCAGACTCTCTTTGTCCTCCTTGCTGACTCCGACCCCTGTGGCCAGTCACCTTTGACTCCCTGCTGTTCTTGACCATGAAGGTGTCTGTGTGCAGTAGCTGTATTTTATGCCTAAAGCTTTCCTGTGGCAAAGATTTCCAGTTTAACACAGCACAGCACACACATGCTTCGATTCGACATTTATGTATCTCCAAGTCCAGCCACTTCAGTTAAGGAGTGTTAAGGTTCCACGAGAGGTATTAGAGTACGCTCTCAAGTTTGCCCTGCTCCATGACACACAGCAACAAATTCCCCCTTCCCCTATTCCACGCCGCTCTGGGGGCAGGAAGTGGAGTTACAGCCCAGGTCGGCTACTTTCTTCAACAACAGTGGATCATCACAGATATACTGAACACTCAGCCCAGTGCTGGTCACCGTGGAGAACACAAGAAAAGACAGAATTCACAGTCTCTGCCCTTCGAGATATGAGGCAACAACCAGGCACAACCACACCACGCAGCAGAGAATAACGTGCTGGATTTTGAGGCAAACAAACAAAAAAAAGAGGGTTTCCCTGGTGGCGCAGTGGTTGAGAATCTGCCTACCGATGCAGGGGACACGGGTTCTAGCCCTGGTCTGGGAAGATCCCACATGCCACGGAGCAACTAGGCTCGTGAGCCACAACTACTGAGCCTGCGCGTCTGGAGCCTGTGCTCCGCAACGAGAGAGGCCACAACAGTGAGAGGCCCGCGCACCGCAATGAAGAGTGGCCCCCGCTTGCCGCAACTAGAGAAAGCCCTAGCACAGAAACGAAGACCCAACACAGACAAAAAATAAATTAATTAATTTAAAAAAAAAAGATTTGGGGGCTTCCCTCATGGTGCAGTGGTTGAGAGTCCGCCTGCTGATGCAGGGGACATGGGTTCGTACCCCGGTCCGGGAAGATCCCTCATGCCACAGAGTGGCTGGGCCCGTGAGCCATGGCCGCTGAGCCTGTGTGTCCAGGGCCTTTGCTCCGCAATGGGAGAGGCCACAACAGTGAGAGGCCTGCGTACAGCAAAAAAAAAAGAGAAAAAGAAAAAAAGATTTGTAAAGTCAGAGGTAAATGTAAACCTGCCTTGTCAGGGGAGGCCTCATGAAAGGTGGCAGGGTGTGGGAGGATTAAATCTGGGTCTTAAAAGAGCTAGGATTAGAATTCAGAGACAAATCTGGGCTGGGGGGCTGGGCTCTGTTCCTCACTATCTGGGTAACCTTGACCACATGCCTTCTCTGTGTCTCAGTCTCCTAATCTACCAAACAGGATAATCATATTCCCTCCTAGGACGGTGGTCCTGGCCACCCCCTGTCCCCCAACAAGTGTCCAGTAAAGTGTCAGAATTACAACATAATCCCTTAGCAGCGATTCCGATATCCCTAAGGCTCTGAGAACCCAAAGTGATTTTTGTAACTCATTTGGCAGCCACATCTGACCTGACTTGCTGTATTGAGTGGTAGAACCTGGCCTGAATTGATGGGAACCTGTGGATAATCTTATTTATCCCACATAGTGAGAATAGTCATATATTTCACGACAGAAAAACATTCATGTGTTTGATTACGGCATGCTGCCTCAGGCCCCACAGCGTGATATAGAATACACTACGGAGTATGTATTCATATACCAAACTCTGAACAGTTCTGAGGTCTGAAACACCTCTGGCCACAAGAGACCTCTATTATTACACCTGTATTATTATACAGCCTTGTCTAAAGGGAGAGCACAGGCATTTCCAGCGACTAACCCCTAGGACTGCGACAGTTGTTATGTAGAGCAAGGCTCGGCAGACGTTTTTCTGTCAAGGGCCAGAGAGTGAATATTTTAGTCCTGGTAGGGCACATATGGTCTCTGTTGTAACTGTTCAACTCTGTAGCATGAAAGCAGCTACCACGAATGGGCATGGTTTGTTCCAATAAAACTTTATTTGCAAAAAACAGACAGCTGGTTGGGTTTGGCCCATGAGCTGTGATATGCCAACTCGGATGTAGAGGAACAGGTTTGAGACCTGGAAAGAGCTCCTGAGGTCACCTACTTCGTTTCACCCCCATTTCACATTCTGATCTCCGAGGGGGGCAGGAAAAGGCTGACCCAGGTCCAAAGGGCAGGCCTCTGGCCCTGTCAATACCCGTGTCGGGTGGCAAGTCTCCCCTCCTCCCTGGAGGGGACTCCGCCCTGCCACACAGGCCTTCCAACACCTGGGAGCAGGGCAGAGAGCCAGTGAGCCTCTTTGGATCCTGATTCAGTGCCAGGGAGTGTCGGAAGCAGAAGAGAATCTGAATTTCCTCATTCAACAAGATGAAAAATGCCAACTCAAAAATCAAAAGCGATGCGAAGTAGAAAACCAAGTCTCAGTGCTCTTGGCCCACTCGCCAGGCTGCAGGGTGGGTGTTGCCAGCCCAGACCGCAGCCAGAGTGAGGGTGGCAGATGACAGCCACCCAGGGCCTGGGGGCAGGGGCAGCTCTGCTCGCCATCTGCCATGCTCCTTCCAGCTCCTCAGCCAGCTCGGGAAGAGCCCTGCCTTTTGGCCAGGCACCGCAGGGTGCCAGCCCCTCCCAACTTCACCCCAAGAAGCAGAAAGCAATGACAGATGCACACCGAAGGCCCTGGTGTGGGGTGAGAGGGCACAGCTCGGGTAGAAGACACAACCCTGTGCCTGCTGAGAGAAGGGCAGCTGAGGGCAGGAGCTGTGCAGCCAGCCTGGGCCCAGGAAGCCAGTGGAAAGATAAGGCCCTGAGGGCAGTACCGGAATCACAGAGCCTTCGCACAAAGAGCTTTAGCAATGCTGCACTTCAACCCCTGCTCCCATTTTACAGGGGAAAAGACTGAGACTTGACATCACACGCTCATCAGCAGCAATGTGGAATGTATAAGCCCGCTGTCCTGACTCTTCTCTTACCTAAAAGGCTTTTGACAGTGGGAAATGTGTCAGCCTATCGAAATGGATATGACAGTAGTAGCTACATCACGGGGTTGTTTTGAAGGTTAAACGACTCACTACACAGTATAAGCTTTCCCAGAACTGGATTTCATCACCTGGGCTGTCCTGTTACTCCTCTTTGTTGGTTCAGTCTGACTAATTGATTTTTTTCGTGGATGAAAAGAATGGCCTAACTGGTCATTGATCGGCTCAGCATAAAGACTTCTGCCTTTGTATTAGCCAAGAGAGGAGGGATGATATGCTGCTGACTGTATGTATATATCTCCATCCTCCATCCATATCTGTCTTCTATCTCTATCTCCCATCTTGTTTTCATATATACATATATTTAACCTTGTCCTGGAGACCTGCTTAGAAACCAACCAATCAAACAAAACAGTCACTTTCCACTGTCTACTCTTCCCTCCCTAAGAATAGGGAGAGGGTGAGCAGATAGCCCAGAACGCCTTCTCAGGTGCCCCGCTCTCTGCAGTAGCCCTCACTCTCAGAAGCCCCAAGAGACATCATCAATTTCCAGGTGGATGCTTCCACCTCAAAGCAACAGGTCCCAACCTGGAAGCATCAACCTTCTCATACACTGGCTCCCTTTCTCGATCATACTGATGGAGGCAGGATCACATAGTGGCTAAGAACTCAGGGTCTGGGACCCAGGATGCTGGGTTCACATGTCAGCTCTACCATTTATTTGCCAGGTGACCTTGGGCTAGCTAGTTAGCCTCTCTGTACCTTGGCTTCCCTATCTGTAAAAAGGGAAGAAGAATGGTACTTCCCTTATAGGACTGTTGTGAGAATTCACCAGTTAATACACTACATACACATATTCAGCACAATACAAACGTGAGCTAATAGCATTCCATGCCTACAGCCACCACTCTTAACTCTTCCCAGGCCCAAAACGTGGAGCAGGCTTGGCTCCAGTCAGAGTGGGCCACAACTCTGTGCCCCAAGCATGCTTTATACTTCCGGCTCTGCCCTCGCATGTGCCAGAGCCTCCGTCGTCTTCTCCATCCCACCTCCCCTGTGAGTGGCCCCTGTTGACCCCTGTTGAGAGAGGGCTTTCCATTCTCAGAAATCTTAAGCATACCAATTCTGCCTTCCTCAGGGGCCACTCTGGGGCATGGCCTTGCACTGTTGGTTTCCTTCTGTTTTTCATGAAGAAGAAGAGTTTGCTTTCCAACATTTTTATTTCAGGACCCTTGAATTCTACTTCCTACCACTAAGTCAGCTCTGCTAACAAGGTCTGTCAGTGGAGACACTCATACCCTGTTCCTCTTTCCTTCCTTTAATATTTAAAGTCACCGGGCAGCTTTCAAGAGTGGCTCACTTTTTAGAACATGTGACAACATTTTGTCACTAACAGAGGCTTCAAGGCAGTGATCAAGCACCTCAGCTGGATTGTGTCCCCCAGAGCACCTTGAGAAGTGCTCAACACAGACAGAGCTATTGGTCAGGTGACTGACAGTCCTTCCAGTGAGCCTGGCGCAAAGCCCCGGGGCCAGCTCACAAGGGAGGGGGGCCTGGTCCTGGGCCACAGCGCCCAAAGGAAGCGAATGTCAACTCCACCCTAGTTCCTTTGATCTTACTTCGGTTTCCCTTCTCCTCGGGGACACACTTAGGCTCAGACTGGCTCCTGCAAAGATCCTGCTGGGCTCCTGTTCTATCAGGGCAGTACTCTGCTCCCGTGAGTACTGGTGCAGCCTTGACGGACTCTGCCTGGCAGGGGGACTGGGGCCTAGTTGCCCAATCGATACTGCTCAGCAGAGGCCTTTTCAGAACAGAACCAAAGAGAAATAGAAAGGGTTGTTTGCTTAGTAAGTGGACCTTTGCTGGATGGGGATGGTATTTTTTTTTTTTTTCCTCTTAGCTACTTGTCAGTCATTTTAGCTTCTCTTTTCTCTTCTTTTTACCCTCCTCTGCCCTCCCCTCTCTCCAACACAGTAAAAGGTATTGTATATCTTACGGTAACAGAGTAATAGCTTATAGTTTTGTTACATCTGCCTCAAATAATTTTTGGAAGAAGATGAGATATACAATAAACAGATGGATGAGTGGGCCACAGCTATCTAAGCATATGGCCCTTGAACTTGTTGGCCAAGCCTTGCCTTTTTTTCACCTGGTTTCCTGAAATCATTAGGACAAATTAAATGCTAACCAAACCCTCCTGATAATTCTGTTTTCTTTTAATTGGGGTTCCTCACTCGTATTTGTGGATTGGGTTTGTCAGCCTATTTCATCCTTCCTGGGTAATATATCTGTAATCTAGGTATGCTGTCGCCAGGTAGCAGGTCACTGATGCCCCTTTGTGGCCTGCTATCCAAATGTCTGGAGTTTCCATCGTCAGTGCTAAGAAACACAGAATGAACTTCCCCATTTAACAATTGGGGAAGGTAAGGATGAGTGGGGTTAGGTGACCAGTCCAAGGTTATGCAATGAGTTAGTGACAGAGCCATGGCTAAGGTAGACAGATGGCACGAACTTCCTGGAACCCAAAGCAGGGTTATTTGGGATTAGAGTCAGTCGAGGACTTTCTGCAGTTGGATAGGTAGAGGAAATTCCAATGACTGGAAGACCCAAGGAACCCCACAACTTAAGTCACCTTCCCCTTGGATCTTTAATTTCTAGTTTGCTGACATTTGTGGAAAAGGACAGAGTGGAAGTTTCTCTCTTTCAGATACTTTTTTTTTTTTTTTTAAGGCAATGGGGGAAAGAAACAGAAGACAAAAAGGTGTCTTGAAAAAGCATGAAAGAGGATACATTTTGGCTGGGATTTGACTGAGAACACAAACTTGGGAGGCCCAGTGTTGCAAAGTATGAGGATTATAAAAATAACCATTTCTCTGGTGCCCCAGGAAACAATGTGCTGGGTGCTACCCGTACATTACCTTGCATCACCACAGCCAAGAGTATAACTAAAATATTTAACAGCCAGCAAGGCGCAGACACCAAACTCTCAGAACTGACCCTGCCCACAGCTCTGGAACCGGGTCCGAAGCTCCTGTTGTGTCGGACATGGCCTTCAGGCTGCTGATGCTATGGACATCTGAGGGTCTCAGAAGCGGGTGGCTGGAGTGTTTGGGAGCGAGGGAAATCCAGGGGCTTAGGGCAGTGGTTTTTCACCAACTGCTACAGATGCATCTGAATGTTCTAATAAGCAGAACACCTCCACTGGTGGGTACCAGCTGAATTGCAACTCAGATGTTGCTACCCCAGTTTCATAGATGAGGATGCCCAGGCTCAAGTGGTGAGGAGATTTCCCCGAGGGCCGATGGCTAGTAAGTGAAGTGCTTGGCTGGGAAGGAAAGGATGTCAGAGTTGCTAAGCGGGTGTGGGAGTGTCTGCGCTGTGCTTCAGAGAGAGTAAAAGATTCGAGCTAGGAAATCTCCCCTGACAGTTCTCATCCGAGGAGCTTAGAGAAAAGCAGCTACTCATCGAAGAGCTTACAAGGGGGGATCTCAAGGCAACTTCTTCCTCCCCAGGGAGCCCCGAGTCTCATGGTAAATATGATGAAAGCTCAGCAGCCGTGCCCAGACGCTGAGGCCTCCCACCCCGCGAGGGACAGTGCAGCGTTCCAGCTGCTCAGCTGGGCAGCCCTGTGTGCAAGGAACAGAATAGAATGGAATGTCCAGATATTTCCGGGCTGAGAGCCATGGAACAGAACATTTCAACGTGGCTGCAGGAAAGGCTGGCAGAAGTCAAACCAACTGGCCGATCATGAGTATTTAGGAAACACTTGGCGTGTGTAGCATTAGCAGGTGTGAGAGGTCAGCTGAGAGGCCTTCCACTGGTGTCAAGTCACACAGCCAGTGAGGAGACAGCTTGTCCCTTTCACCCCATCTCCCACCTCCAAGGTGCATATGTACCCATTAGCAGCCGACTGATGCTTTAACCTCAGCTCCAGGACATTGATTTTTGCAAACTGAAAAAATTATTTTTACTGGATATTTAATCTAGGCTCACTGGAAGAAAATTAAGAATTATATATTAGAAATAAAGAAAGAGGAAAAATCGCCCCAAATCTCATTTTAATGAGATATTCTTCCAAACATTTTTCTATCCAAATGAAATCCTACCTTATTTCTTTAGTAAATTCACCTTCCCACATTTCTCACCTCATGTTTCTTTGAGCAAATAGAAGCCCTCCCTCAGACATAAACTCTCTTATCCTCTCACCACCAGGCCTGTGAACTTCATCTCCATCTGTACACACACCCTCACCTTCCCTCCTATTTCAGTGCAAGTGGACTTGCTCTTGTCAAAAACCAATCCCTCCAGCCACTGAGGCACTGGATGCCATCCTCTCTCTCCTCCTGGTGACTCCACTCTGGCCATTACCCAGCACTCCTGCATCCTCAGGGTCTCATTCTCTCCATCATTCCCAGTAGAATACAAACTCTCCCCTGTTTAAAAATCCCCTCATGGAATGTAAATTGGCATGGCCACTATGGAAAACAATATGGAGATTCCTTAAAAAACTAAAAATAGAACTACTATATGATCCAGCAATCCCACTCTTGGGCATATATCTGGAGAAAACTCTAATTCAAAAAGATACATGCGCCCCAATGTTCACAGCAGCACTATTCACAATAGCCAGGATAGGGAAGCAATCTAAGTGTCCATTGACAGATGAATGGATAAAGAAGATGTGGTACATATATATTATACAATGGAGTACTACTCAGCCTTAAAAAAGAACAAAATAATGCCACTTGCAGCAACATGGATGGACCTAGAGATTATCATACTAAGTGAAGTCAGACGAAGACAAATATCATATGATACCACTTCTATGTGAAATCTAAAAAATGATACAAATGAAGTCATTTACAGAACAGAAACATACTCACAGACATAGAAAACAAACTTATGGTTACCAAAGGGGAAAGGGGAAGTGATAAGTTAGGAGTTTGAGATTAGCAGGTACAAACTACTATATATAAAACAGATAAAAAACAAGGTCCTACTGTACAGCACAGGTAACTATATTCAATATCTTGTAATAAACCATAACAGAAAGAATCTGAAAAAGAATATATATATATGTATATCTATAGACTGAATCACTTTGCTGTACACCAGAAACTAATATAACATTGTAAATCAACTCTACTTCAATAATAAATAAATAGATAAATATCTCCTCCCAGACCACTGTATTCATTTCCTATGGCCGCTGTAACAAAGTACCAGAGACTGGGTGGCTTAAAACAATAGAAATGTATTGTCTCATAATTTTGGAGCCTAGAAGTCCAGAATCAAGGTGTTGGCAGGGCCACGTTCCCTCCGAAATCTGTAGGTGAGAATCCTTCCTTGCCTCTTCCTAGCTCCTGGTGGTGGCTAGCAATCTTTTACGTTCCTTGACTTGCAGCTGCCTCTCCAGTTTCTACCTCTGTCCTCATGTGGCATTCTCCCTGGGTGTTTCTGAGTCTCTTCTCCTCTCTTATAAGGACACCAATCGTTTTCTATTAAGGGCCCACCCTATTTCAGCATGACCTCATCTTAATTTACACCTCAGGATATAAATTTCAAAATAACAGTCACAGGTACTAGGGGTTAGGACTTCAACATAACTTCCAGAGGGGTTCAGTTCAACCCACACAACCTCTGCGGCCCGCCTGCGTCTACTCCATCTCCATTTCCCTCCCCCATGATACTTCTCCAAAGCAGTCCCATCTCACTATCTTTATCTCTGTAGCTCCCGGTCTTACTCTCCAACCCTCCACAAGCCCACTGTACCATGGAGATTACTTGTGTCATCATCCAGGCAACCATCACCAGAGTACTCTTACAGACTCCTAACTGGTCTCTCTGCTTCCACTTTTGCCCCTCAATTCATTCTCTGCACTAAGCCAGAGGGATATTCTTAAATATAAATCAGATCCTGTCATTGCTCTACTTAAAACCATCCTTTACATCACACTTAGAATGAAAGCTAAATTTGTACATGACCTACAAGGTTCTTCTTTATCTGCCCCTGCCTGCTTCTCTGACATCCCCTCCTCCACACTCATCTTTGCTCACTCATCACTGTTTATAATGACCTTGCTTACTTCTTTACGATCTCTTCCCTCCCCCTCCCCTAGAATGTGACCTCCAGGAGAACAGACACCTTGTCTCTCTTTTTGTGTGTGCACCCTCAGTGCAGAGACAGTAGGTTCTGATGTTCAGCAGGTACTCAAAAACTATTTATTTATTTTGGTAGGTGTTATTTTATTTTATTTTTTTAACATCTTTATTGGAGTATAATTGCTTTACAATGGTGTGTTCGTTTCTGCTTCACAACAAAGTGAATCAGTTATACATATACATATATCCCCATATTCCCTCCCTCTTGTGTCTCCCTCCCTCCCACCCTCCCTATCCCACCCTTCTAGGTGGTCACAAAACACTGAGCTGATCTCCCTGTGCTATGCGGCTGCTTCCCACTTGCTATTTTACATTTGGTAGTGTATATATGTCCATGCCACTCTCTCACTTTGTCCCAGCTTACCCTTTCCCCTCCCCGTATCCTCAAGTCCATTCTCTAGTAGGTCTGCATCTTTATTCCCATCTTGCCCCTAGATTTTTCATGACCTTTTTTGTCTTTTTTTTAAGATTCCATATATATGTGTTAGCATACGGTATTTGTTTTTCTCTTTCTTACTTCACTCTGTATGACAGACTCTAGGTCCATCCACCTCACTCAAAATAACTCAATTTCTTTTCTTTTTATGGCTGAGTAATATTCCATTGTATATATGTGCCACATCTTCTTTATCCATTCATCTGTCGATGGACACTTAGGTTGCTTCCATGTCCTGGAAAAACTATTTATTGAATGAGTACAAACATTGCAGTAGACAGCCCTCCAAGATGACCCAATGATCCCTGCCTCCTACTATTCATGCTATTGTGTAGTCCCTTCCCACACTGCATAGGGCTAATCTGATAATCAATAGAATGTTGCAGAAGTGACAAGGTGGGACTACTGAGGTACGTATGAAAGACATTGTGATCTTTGTCCTATTCTCTAGGATCCCCTGCTCTGGGGCAAGCCAGCTCCCATGCCATGAGGATACTCAAGCTGTCCTATGGAGAGATCCGTGGGGTGAGAAACTGAGGCCTCCTGGCAACAGCCATGTGAATGAGCCATCCTGGAAGCATCCTCTATCTGCATAAAGACTTCAGGTGACCGTAGCCCCAGCTGACATTTTGACTATAACCTCATGAGGGACTATGAACCAGAAGCCACTTCTGAATTCCAGACTCACAGAAACTGTGAGGCAACACATGCTTATTATTTTAAGGCACAAAGTTCTGGGAGTAATTTGCTATGCATCAATAGATAATTAATACACTTGTAAATGCTATATTTTTTCATTAAAAGATAAGATCATAATATACATACTGCTTAGAAAACAACTTTTTCATTTAAATAGTATATCGTGAATATCTTCCATGTCATTAAATCCATATCTATAATCATTTTTAATAGATATTCAGAATTTCATTGAATAAATAAATGTACCACAAATTAGCTAATCGCTCTTCTAAGTCTCAAATTTTTCACTACTATAATAAAAATTGCAATGGCCATTTTTGTGAGTAATTCTTGATGACATTTATGGGTTTCTTAGGATATATTTAGAAGTGAAATGCCTGGGTCAAAGGCTATATTTTGGGAGACACATTTCCAAATTGTGTCTCCAGAAAGCTTGCACGTTTCCTTCCAGAAGGATCTGAGAGCACCTGTGTAGTAGGCAAACTCTTCAAAAAGCTTTTACTATTTTGCCCATCAGATAGGTTTTCAAAATGACCTTTGATGATTTGAACATTCATCTCTTTGATTCTTAATTACAGCAGCTTTGAAACTATGTATATGAGCAGCCCTGGGTGAGGAGGTCTCGGAGACGGAGAGGGCTCTGCCAGCCCACTCCTTTGCCCAGCCCACCATCCCTCCCCACGCAGCCCTGGGGAAGGCCTGGACTTCCTCTGTTTCTAAGCCATCTCCTTCTTTTTCTCTCCCCAGGGCGTGGGCAGAGGAGGAATAAGGGGTTTCATTCTTGAGGCCAGGCTTGGTTTGCCCCTGCGGATTAAAGCTCTGGCATTGCTAGGCCCCCCAGCCTGCCGACCCCGTCCTGCAGGCTGGCGGGCTAGCGTCCAGCTGTCTGTCCTCTCCACCGTTAAGTGGGGAGATGCCTGTTCTCACAGATAAGGAAAAACACTCATCGGTAAGGAGAAGGAAAGAAACGGTATTTAAATTAGTAATGCCACCAGCAGGAGTCAGGTTAACTTTGCAGTCAGACCAAGGCATTTAGAGCTCCACTCGTCAGAAAGAAGATGGATCCCACTGTCCTCAGGGAGGCTTCCTGACCCTCCTGCTTGGGGTTCCCACAGCTGGGAGCTCTCCAGTGGGCATGCTTCTCTCCACTTTCTGGAGTGTGAGGAGAAAGCAAAGGGAAAGGGGAGAAGGGGGAGGAGCATCGGGCCAGAGGGGAGGGAGGGAGAGAGGGAGGGAAAGGGGGAGGGGAGAAAAAGCGAAGAAAGATATGGGGGAGAGAGGAAGGAAGGAGAAAAGAGCAAAAGCAATGAGGCAGACGGATTATGGGAGCCCAGGCGGGGTCTGTCTGGCAGTCAGTGATATCGTCAAAACACACCACTCGACCCCCAGCACTGGGGTGAGCAATTCGGATTTTATGGTGATTCCTTGGGGAGAAGCAACGGGTTATGTCACACCTCAGAACAGCAGACCCTAATCAAACTTTCCCATTTTCCTCTCCCCTAACTCTCCCAAAGTCTATTTCTGGAAAAATCCCTTCGATTTCCAGATGCTTCGGATCTTCATCTCAGCTTAGGTACCCCGCAGAGCACGAGCAGGACGACCCCTGGTCTGAAGGTTGGCTGAGCCCCTCACACCTGGAGACCCTCCTGCCTCCCTCTCCATTCCCCCCCCCCCCGGGTTATTCCAGAAGCCAGCTCAGCAGTCCGCCCAGAGTTGTGTGGTTCCCTGAAGGCTTCTGTCTCCCGGAGTCCCCACGACCACTGCAAGACCCAGCTTAGTCCTCCAGCGTCTCCCTAACTTGTTTTTTCTCAGGAACGGGACAGATGGTGACTGCCTGGTGGATTTTAGGATGTCAGGGTGTCGTGAAAACACTCAGCTGTCCTCTGGAGCTGTTCATCCCCGGAGCATGCAGGGGATGCCCACCTTCCTTCTAGGTAATGAGAATGCTGACCTTTTATATACCCGGTGCCTGTTTACACATGTTCACAGAGTTCACGGTTATCTCCTAGAGCTGGGACTGAAAGGAAGGGGAGGAGAGGGGCCCTCAGTCCTCTCCTGCGCTTGTAGGCACTGAACCAGGAGAAAACTGCCACCCCAGGTGAATGATTTGCTCAAGGTCATGGGGTCAGCAGGTCTGAGGTGGGACCACAGCTTTGTCTCCAGACCCCATTCAAATCTCTTCCATACCCCACACTCGGGGCTGCGTTTTATGATCCCCCTGGACCTTAGGCACTTAAGTTTTTGTGGACTTCTTCTCCCATAAAAAATATTAAAAATGGTACTTTATGATTGCATTGGTATAAAGATAGACTCCTGGTGGGATTCATTATTCTATATTCATTATTATTATATTCATTTTTTCTTCTGATTTTAAAATCAAAATTGTTTTATGGCCCCTCAAATTCCCATGGGCCCCAGGGACAGTGCCTGCTGTCCCAAGGGGCCGTGGGCCCACCCCACTGCCTTGCCTTAAACACTCTGCACTGATACACCGCAGCCCACTTTTCAAAGTGCTTCCACAGCTTTGGAGGGAGATGAGATTATTAGGAAGGAAAAAAAAAAGGATCTAGCTGATTAATAATGTAAAACACCTGTGCACCTTACAGACCACCAGCTGTGAAACACACAAAAGCCGCAGTTGATCTGACAAATAGCCAGGGGGCTGGAGTTCGGGTTCCCCTGGGATGCTCACTCACCTCTTAGTCTCCACCTCCCCATCCCACCCTGACAAAACCAGCTTCACCAAACATCTGTCTAACGCCACTACAGAGAGAGCACTCCTCTTTATTTCCTGGCGAGTCGACATCAAGGACTTTTATCACAAAGATCAAGAGGAGGTGCGCTGTGACTGGGGACAGCTCCACCATTCCAGAATGATACCGCGGGACGGTGTTCAATTAAGAGGCTGAGTTACTCTTTCTGTGTGAGCCTTTGAAGATCCCAGGTAACGGCTTCTATAATTCTACTGCAGGTAACTGTCTGCAGGTAACTGTCTACTGCAGGTAACAGCCTGTCTTTTTGCCTTCAGGGAGGGGGCAACCAGAGCAGAGACGGCAAATGTGGGCTACACGTGTGACTGGGTCCCTTGCCCAGATTGGAGTAGATACTTCCACTCAGTCACGCACTCTGTCTGCAGAGACTGGGGTCTCCTTGGAATCCTTCACAGCCCTGATAGAACAGTGTTCCTCTGGTGCCTGCAAGTCCACCCATGTGAGACCTGCTAGCCATTCCCAATCTCAACCATTCTCTTCAGTCCTTACTCCCTACACTCTTTTTGAAACTTTAAAGAAATACATGCATGAGAAACCCAAACAGCACTGCATATTTTTAACCCTTGAAATTATTATAAGTATATGCATACACTTATATATATATATATATATAAAATCACTGTTCTCATTTCACAAAGGCAGAAAGTGAGGCTTGAAGGGGTTAAATATTTAACCCAGAACGTAATTACTAACAAATGGTAGAGCTGGGGTTTGGATAGAGGCTGACTCACCCAAGCCAGAACATAGCTTAATGGAGATGCAAGTTCTAATAGGGATGCCTTAAATTAATGATGAAACGTTGGCTCTGGAGTTCCTGGCAATGGGAAGCTAGGGAAATTGGGGTGTCGTTACCCCAGAACCACGTCACGTGAGCCTGCCTAGTGAGACTGAGATCTTAATTTGTCCTCCCATCAAAGGCTCAAGAGGCAATGGGAAGACTTTAAAAGAAAGGGAAGCAGGCTGCTCTGAGACACATGCATCTGTTTCTCCAGGGCCACATCTGCCTCTCTTCAGATGCTCTCAGCTGCCTGCCTTTTGGCTCCTTGGGAGACCCTGGCAGTGTCTGTGCAAGAGTCAGGTCCCCAGGGTGGCCTCTGTATCAACTGCTGGCTCTCTTCTTAACCGGGAAAAGGTGAGCAAAGAATCCGCCCCACCCAGCATCTGGGAAGGATGGTGGTGAGACTGGGCCACTGGAGGTGGACCCTGCCCCGAAGGGCCAGCCCCTGCAAAACAGAGGGCACCAGAAGGGTGAAGTCTGAGGGGAGCTCCTTATTCTCCCTTCTGCTCCTTCTCTGTCTCAGCATCCCATCCGCCTCTATAGTCTTTCTCTCCTGGTCCACGCTGCTGCGATTCACCAATCCCCATCTGTGTGATCCTCTCCCCTACCGCGGCACTTGACCTAGACTCCTCTATGAGACATGAGGTGAGGTGGGGTGGGGAGAGGATATGAGCCCTCATTAAGCACTTAGTATGTGCAAGTGCTTCATGTATCTTATTTCGTCTTTGGCCCTTTGAACTGGCTGTACAATCTGAATTTTTTAATGGTGCAGACGAAAGCTGAAGAGATTAAGTAATTTGCCCACAGAGCTAGAAGGCAGTGCTAAGAGTCTGTCCCGAGTCTAAACACAGATAAGTCCCTCCCCCAGATCCTGATGTCGGAGTCTGGGGTGGAACCTAAGAATTAGCATTTTTAAAATATTTATTTATTTGGCCATGCCAGGTCTTAGTTGTGGCATGCAGGATCTTTTAGTTGCAGCATGTGGGATCTAGTTCCCTGAACAGGGATCGAACCCCGGGCCCCCTGCACTGGGAGTAAAGAGTCTTACCCACTGGACTATCAGGGAAGTCCCAGAATTTGCATTTCTAATGACCTCTCAGGTGCTGCTGCTGCTGGGGTAGAGGGGGAACCACACTTTGAGAACCGCTGTTTTAAATCCTAAGATTGGGTACCTAACGGTGGAGTTTCAACTTTCTAGCAGGAAAATATGTGGGGCTCCAGGGATTTTTCCAGCGACCCTGGAATCATATCAAGTAGACAGCTGCCTCCACATCCCCGGGCAGCCTGCTTTTGCTCAAGCCTTTGATGTGCTTCAACGTGGAGTCATAGCGTGCGCCCAGGCACTTGATCTTTGGAGAAGGGCACCTCAGTGCCGGGACTCTAGCCCTGGTCGTGCGGAGGGCTGGAACTGCCGAAGCACACGGGAAACAAGAGGAAAGGCCAGGACCGCAGCTGCGGGGCTGCTTCGGAGGCTGCAACTAAGCTTTTCATCAGCTGGAGCCCTATTTGCCCTCAGGGTGAGTCTGACGGGGGCTGACAGCCCACAGCAGATGCCGCCCAGTCACAGCAGCTGCTTCCACCTGCCCTGTAATCAGCACAAAGCGGCAAGGAGGTTAAAAGGCAGAGCAACTGCTCCCCTCGGGGCTCTGCACCCGAGGCTGGGGGAGCTGACGCACAGAGGGCGGAGGGAGGAGCTTCCTGCTCACCCAGGCTGTCCCAGAAACACTCTCCTTAATGGGGTAGGAAACCCAGGATCAAGAGGAATTAGGTAATGAGGGCAGAGTCTATTTAAGAAACAAAAAAAATGTCATGAAGAACCTAGGGGTAAGACAGGAATAAAGACGCAGACCTACTGGAGAACAGACTTGAGGATATGGGGAGGGGGAAGGGTGAGCTGTGACAGGGCGAGAGAGAGGCATGGACATATATACACTACCAAACGTAAACTAGATAGCTAGTGGGAAGCAGCCGCACTGCACAGGGAGATCAGCTCGGTGCTTTGTGACCGCCTGGAGGGGTGGGATAGGGAGGGTGGGAGGGAGGGAGACGCAAGAGGGAAGACATATGGGAACATATGTATATGTATAACTGATTCACTTTGTTATAAAGCAGAGACTAACACACCATTGTAAAGCAATTATACCCCAATAAAGATGTTTAAAAAAATTAAAAAATAAAAATAAATAAAAATAAAAAAATAAAGGCCATGAAGGTGCAAATAGCGCCCCCCATTCTAATAGGAGCTCACATTTTTCGGGCTCCTACTATGTCCCAGGCAAAGCACATTAGATGGATTACATAATTTACTCCTTACGACAGCGCCATCCAAAATTTACTGTCCTCATTTTCCTGGTAAGGAAAGTGGGGTTCAGAGAGATTGAGGAAACTGCCTAAAGCAGCGCAGCTACTAAGCAGAGCCGGGATCTGAGTTGAAATCTATCTTCTCCAGATGTCATGCTCTCTCTTATAATGCCTCCCTTCTAAGGTTGGATTCCCATATCTAGTTCACTTATTCATTCACTCGTTCATTCATTCATACATGCATTCCCTCCTTTAAACGTTTTAGGCACTGGGAGTAAGAAAGGAAGACCTAGTCTTTACACTCAAGAAATTCACAGATGTGGAGAAGAAAAACAAGGGATTCACAGAGGGATAAATGCCATGAAGGGCAAGTACAAGGGTGCAAGGATTAGGGGTGTTAGATGAGGGCAGCTCACCCACGTGGGCAGGGACAGGGCCCTGGATGCATCGTCAGAGGTGGTAATACTTGAATAAATGAATGAAGGAGGCAGTCTCCTGACCCCCAGCGAAGGGCTGGCTTAGTCTGGACGTGGCACAGGTGACAGCAGACCATCCCATTTGGGAGGCTTGCGAACTTCCTAGTCCACTGGTTCTCAACTCTGTTGCACAATGGAATCATCAGGAGAGGTTCTAAAAGTCCCTATGCCCTGGCCCTGCCAGCCAATCAGAATTCTGGGGTCGGGATTCCCCAGGTGGTACCAGTATGTAGCAGAGTTTGAGAGCCACTGTTCTAGATGGACCATGGGCATCCGATAGAGCATTGCAGGCGTTCACCCATTGCTTGCTCCTGTTGCCCAGCAAATGAGCCAGGGTTCGAGGAAAACTAAAGTGGAACCCTGGTGAGTCTGGAGTTTCAAGCAGAGGCGTTCTAAAGGCCTGGGTACACCAGTTATGCTTTTGTGACTTCTTCCAGCTGAAGGTTGAAACTTCAGAAAAGTGGTTGTGAGGAGGGAACCGCTGGATAAATACATAGAGAATGTAACTCCAGATCTAGATTTATCTTTAGCTCTCTCTCCAGTTACACAGTCAGATCTCGGGATCTGGTACTTTGACCCATGACTGATGCCAAAGAAATGGCTACCTCATAGCAAGGGACTCAGTGCATCTCAGGAAGACATGGAAGAACCTTTTTGGTAAGAGAATGGTAACAACAGCAATGACCACTTTTGAGTTCTTAATAAACACTGCTCCAGGCCAAACACTATTCCTTTGATCCTTACACCAAATTCGAGAGGTAAGTATTATTCTTCTTCCCATTTTAGAAAGGAGGAAATGGAGGCCTAGAGAGGCCACCCAGCCAATAAGTGGTAGAAGTGAGATTCAAACCCAAATTCCAAAGCTCTTCCCACTGGACCATGTCATCTCTACTGAGTATAAGGGAGTCACTGACATGAAAAAGGGAACTTTAATCTAAATTTTAAGGGGAGTAAAGGAAACCAGATAATACTGCAAAACCAGACTCAGTGGAAGACTCTCCTCCATCAATTTTTCTCTATTTGACCATTTCCATCAGTAAATGTAAAATCGTACCTCCCATCTTGTAAAAAGCCCTCCCTTGACCCCACTGCCCCCGCCTCCCCAATTACTGCTCCATTTGCAGGCGTCCACCCATTGCTTGTTCTTGTTGCCCAGCAAATGAGCCAGGGTTCGAGGAAAACTAAAGTGGGCCCCTGGTGAGTCTGGAGTTTCAAGCAGAGGCATTCTAAAGGCCTCTCTGCAAAGCACAAAGTTGTTTGCATCAGTGTGAGCAGACGTGTGCGAGATGAGCTGGGAAGGGAGGTTTGGGGGCATCCTCTGGACTGGGGGGCTTTGTGTCCTTTAAGGTGCTGGTGGGGAGGCTAATCCTGTCTTCCTTTTCCCATTTCTCTCTCTGCCTCCCAGGAAGGGCTGTGTCGAGGCTGGGGCAGATGAGGGGTGCCGATGGTCAGACAGGGTGGGGGCAGTAGGGAACGGACGCTAAGAGCTGAGATCAGAGCCGAGATCCTGCTCATCAGAGGTCAGGCCAGAGCTGCCTGTGATGTGGTCATTATTCAGACCATATTCTCCCAAGCACGGTTATAACTCAACTAACTCCCACAGCAAATCACTGAAGAAAGTGTGTTCCCATTTTAAACATGGGAAGTCGGAGGCTCCCAGGTTATGTATTCGGGATCTGAAGGAAATCAACATTTGCAGAAACCCTGGAATATCCTAGATACTTTGCTAAGTGTTGAACATACTTGATTTCATTTACACACCAAACAATGTCGTAGGGAAGGATGTCTTCATTTTACAGAGGAGGAAACCAAGCATAAGAGATTAAACTCCTTGAACGAGGCACCCAGCACATGTTAAAGCCAAAACTTCAAACCAAGAAAGGGCCCGGGAGGAACCTGCCTTGCTGGCTTTATCTCAAAGAGTATCCCCCAAAATTTGTGGGCTGGGGGAGAAGGTAGCTCAGTGGCCAAAGTGACCTGAAACCCACTTAGATGCCATTTCGTGCCTCATCCTTTGGAGGTAAACAACCTGACTCCAGCCCAGATGCTGGGCCAGCTCACAGGGAGCATGGCACTGTGATTACCACATCCACACAATTCATAGCCATACACGTCAGGAGGAGCACCAGGTGCCATCATTTCAAACAGGCTGTAAAGAGACAAGTGAGGGATAATTGGGGCAACCTCATGATTTAGGCAGCTTGGCTGCGGGCAGGGGGAGCTTCCCAGAGGAAAAGGGGTTTCAGAAATGCTGGGTTGGGAGTCAGGTCAGGGTAGTGCTTGGAAAGGGGGATTTGGACTCAGCTTGGTTTCTAACCTGGCTCTGCTTACCAGCTGTGTTGGCTAACTTCTCCCAGCCTCAGACTTACCATCTCTAAAATGGGAACAAACTTTCTTCAGCGATTTGCCTTGAGTGTTAGGTGGGGTAAACTGTGGAGCACTGGGCACATCAATGGTAACTTCATGAGTGGCAGCCAGCTAATATAGAGAGAATCGGTTTGGCTTTTGGAAGCAAGGGGAGGAAAGCCATAGCTCAGAGATAAGCGAGACTGTTTCTTTCTACCCTCAGACCTGAGAAAGGACAAGCTCAGCATCTGGGCCACCCCCTTCAGGATTCTTGGAGAAGAATCCCAAGAATCCATGGAGATTCACATAGATTCCTGAAGAATTTTGCTGTCAGTTGCTAGAGGACAGAGGTTTCCTAATGTCTAAATGTGACTTAGTTCCCCGCAGCTCGTTGTGAAGGGAGGAGCCACTGCCCACTCCCCACCTACCCCAGCAGCGGGGCAGCTCTGTAGTAATAACGAGGTGATCTGGAACAGCCAGGGATGTGGTTCAGAGCCAAGAATATCTCGGGCACAGTCGACAAGAGACAGCTTTCCAGGCCAAGCACCGTGCCCACCGATGGGCACGTCCTCTGCCTGCATCCCCGAAATCCCATCAGCCCGCCTGCCACACGCCGCTCCAAGGCAGGGCTTCCTGCTCTCAGCACATCTGAATTGTTCACCTCAAGACAGCCCTGAAAACAGGACACAAAAGAAACTGGTGTCATCCTCTTTCAGGGAAGGCTTAGAAATGGCTTCATTCATTAAGCAAGAAGCAAGGACCAAAAGGCATGTCCTTGCTTTCAAGGGAATGTACTACACAGCTGAGAGCGTGGAGAGATATCACAAAGTTATTAAGGATCTGAAGGAGCGCCCCATACAACAAGCACTTGAGCTGTTTGAAGGAGGCTGATCTCTGGAGGCTGGGGTGCAGTTGGGAAGGCTTAATGGCAGATGTGGGGTTTGGGCTGGGCCTTGGGAAAGAAGGATTTTACTGAGAGAGAGAAATGGAAAAGGTTTTTGTTTTCTTTCGGATGGAGTGGCTGGTAGGAGCGAGGTGTGAGGGCAGGAAAGCGCAGAGCATGTTTGGAGGTGAGGAAGAGGCAATTTGAAGGGCAATCTGGGTACGGGGGCCGGGGAGCAGACGCAGGGGAGGTAGGGGAAGCCGTGCCCACCAGGCCATCGCGGGTGGTGAGGGTGGCCGAGGACTGATGGACGGGAGGCTCGGGCTTGATCGTGGGAGCAGTGGGGAGTGGTTGCAGGATATTGAGTCGGGGCTTGTCTGTTCACCTTGGCAGAGACAGGCATGCAGGGCGGACTCTGGGGTGGGGGCCGGGATGTAGCCATGCAGAGGTGAGAGCCGAGTGGAGATGGGGACTGAGATTGCTTGTGGCAGCCGCAGGCACAGACAGCGGGAGAGAGAGGCAGCTTCCAAGGGAAGAAGGCTTGAAGGGGTGACGTGACTCACTGCCCTGTGGGAGTGGAGGGGGAGACAGGAGTCTGAGGTGACTCCTACTCTCCAGCTAGAGTGACTGGATAAAAGGAGTCATAGAATCATGAAAGGCGATGAGGTAGTGGGGGAGGGGCTGGCTTTTCAGGGCAATTGGCTGGAAATGCAGAATGCACACGGCTGTGTGCGGAATAGGGAATGAGGAATCTGGAGTGTGAGATGGGTCTTGAGAAGGTTTCTCTTCGACTCCAGACACAATGCAACAATATCAGATGCTCCCTGGGGAAGGCTCAGTGCAAACGCACACCCATCCCCACCTCCTGGACCCCTCTTGTTGCCCCACCCCTAAGTCATGAGTAGAAGCTCCAGAAAAAGCCCTAGGACTGCCCTGATGTCCTCATCCCACATCATCGTTTAATTATTTCACTCCCAGACCGTAGGTGCCATGTAATAATATTGTTGCGTCCAACAGCAATTGAACAGTAAAAAGGTTAATTGCATTTATTTCTAAAAAACTTTGTGCGAAAGGAAGGTGTTCAAACAGTTGGGCAGACTTGTTGAAAGCTAATGTTGTCACTAAATTGAATTTCAAATGAACTTTACATCCATATTTCATTTTGCTAATTTCATTCTCTGCAGCTTGTAATTTGTTGACAGTGATTGATTATTTAAGTGAATAATATCTGTGTACCGGGATCATTTAGTAATAGAAGATGCCACACATGATCATAACGTTAATGAGTATTGTTTACTTAAATTTTCATCACCTACTTAGTCTGTTGAAGGTATCGGCTCATCAGAGCTAGCCCCAAAATTCAGGGGACCAGAATGACTGTAGGAACACAGGGCATTGGAGAGATCTTCACACCAAGGGCTAGATGGCTTCCTATACATTTAAGACACCCGACCACAGATTCACATCATTCGTAGGCCATCTATCACTATTTTTTTTTTTCCAGCAAAAAGAAATCAGAAACACACACAGATTTCTGGGTTTGGAATCTCAGAATCTCTTTTGGATGGATTACTGGCTATGCTGGTGATGAGAAAAACATGACTTGTACATGGGGAGTACAGAGGAAAGGTGAGGAGGGGTTTAGTATAGAGCCACGATAGTGCTATCTGGATGGAGCTACAAGTAACAACACACACACACACACACACACACACACACACACACACACACACACACACACACACACACACACATCCTAGGGCCTGAAATTCTCAAATCTCAATGAGCATCAGAATCATCTTGATGCTAGTTTAAAATGTAGATTCCCAGACTCCACTCTTGAAGACATCTAGGAAGGGGTCCTAAAATCTGCATGTGAAATAAACACCTAAGGTGATGCTACTCTGGGCGGCTCCTGATGACACTTTGAGAAACGCTATTCATCCCTAAACATTCACCGTGACCCGCCTCCAATTCTTTTCTCAACTGTTTTGGATCCATTCTACTCCTTACTGCCTCCTCTCCCACCCTCAAGACAACTTTATGAAATAATCCCTATTCTTATGATTGAGGAAACTGAGGCACAGAGAGGTTAAGTGTACAGTGATTACAAGTCCGGATTCTGGTAACAGACCAGGAAAAGAATCTTGCTTTTGATTCTTACTGGGTAACCTTGGGCAAGTAAATTACTTAACCACTCTGACCTCAGTTTCTTCAACTGTAAATGTACTATTAATCCCTCCCCCAAAGAGGATTAAGTGGGATTAGGTACTAGATATAATGCCTAGTGCCCAGTAAGCATCCAATGAAGTGCAGCTGTTACTCTTAGCTCTGAACACAAGCCCTGCCCAGAACAAGACCAAAAGAAGCAGGGAGCACGGACAATGAGATGGCCAGCCCAGAATTTTGAACGATATGTATGTACGACATATTGAGAAAACTAATAATAATTAGAAATAGAAAAAGTGTACTAACAGCTATTTATTTACTCATTCACAAAACAAATGTTCTTTTAATGCTCAGTTCTTTTGCACATCCGCTTGTATGGAAAAGTAAGAGCAAACAGAGGGAAGGCAACCCCCCCTTGCAGTTTGGTTAAATTCCAATACACTCTCCAAAAAGGACCAGGACCGTCACACCTCCAAGTTCATCTTCACTACAGAAGATGGTTCCCATTTTTAAATTTTTTTCCAAACAAAAGGCCAGTCAGACACATCAACTCAGATAGAAATTACTGCCTATCGGAATGCCATTGCCAACCTGTGTCCATTTCTGCAGCCTTCAACCCCCAGTTCTATTTGGTAAAAGATGAGAAACAAATACATTGGCAGCTTGTCATGAAATATTTTCTCCCTAAATCCAATATACCATGTGTGATTCAAATCTAATTATACTCTTAAAAAATGAAAATCAATGCTTCTGTTTTTAGTATTTGTTCTTAGCGAGTTTGACTTCACAATGAAGAGACTATAAAGTCTGGTGAGAACCCTGTCCATTCAGGAAAACTGTGTGTTTCTACAGGTGGTTGACGGGGCCAGGGTCCTGGCATAGGCGGAAGTGGTCAGCACGAGCAAAGCCAAGGTCAAAGGTGTCCTATTTTATTGACTGTCAGTTTAGTTATGTTTTATGGCCACAGAGTGTAAGTCCTTGAAGTTATGCTTTGGGGGTAAAAAGGAAGGCAGTAATTTGCCTACCGTATTGGAGTTTCAGTTGGTACCACTGATTCGTACGTTGCTTGAGATGTGCATATTCTCCAACCTGGTCATTCCTCATATGGGCACAGAGCCTACAAATATTCTCACGTATGTGCACAAAGCGTATTGCTAGGATATTACCTGAAGCACTCTTAGTGACACCATAAAACTGTAAACACCCTGACAGTCCATCAACAAACACATTTTTTGTACCATCTATAAAATGGAATACTATGTATTTTATGAAAGCCTGGACGCATAAATTTGCTAGCGTCTGCCATAACAGATGCCACAGAATGGGTGGCCTAAACCACAGAAATTTATTTTCTCAAAGTTCTGGAGACTAGCAGTCCAAGATTAAGGTGTCAGCAGGGTGGCTTCTTCTGAAGCTTCTCTCCTTGGCTTGCAGATAGCTGCCTTCTCTCTACGTGTACACGTGCCTGATGCCTCTGTCTGTGTCCTAACCTCCTCTTCCTAAAAGGACACTAGTCATATTGGATTAGGGCCCACACTAATGACCCATTTTAACTTAACTACATCTTTAAAGGCCTTATCTCCAAATACAGTCACGTCTTGAGGCACTGAGGGCTAAGGCTTCCATATATGAATTTTGGGAGACATAATTAAGTCTGGAACACTGGACTAGCTCCATATACTCTGACTTGGAAAAATGGCCATGAAATTCTGCTTAGAGAAAGAAGTAGGTTGCAGAAGAGTATGTATGGTATCATCCTGATGTTGCTTTAAAAATAATTGTGTGTGTGTGTGTGTGTGTGTGTATAGAGAAACGTCAGCAGGGGCATACCCTAAACAGTTAACAGTGGCTCTCTCAGGAGAGTAGAATTGGAGTGCAGAAGACGCCAACTTTTTATTTTATAAATGCCCGTGTTGTTAGTTTGATTTTGTTTTGTTTTTTTTTACCACAACCAAGCAATAAGTTTGTAATTCACTTTTGCAAACCTGACAGGAAACAAGGAAGGCTGCTCTTTCTTGCTGGGAAGGGCCAAAGACAATGTCTGCCTCAGTATTTGTGTCATCATCACCATATCAAGTGCCTAGTATTCACTACAAATCTCATTTGATCGCCCACCATAGTGCTGTAAGCTACATATTAGTGCCCGCTTTTTACAGATAGAGTACCTGTGCTCCGAGAGAGTAAACAACTGGTCCCGAGTTACCCAACGAGTAACTGGCAGAGGCAGGAGTCAGGCCTGGGCCTTCCAGAGGCCGTCCCCTGGGCCACGTGGATGGCTTGAACCAATCCTTTCCTTTCATCAGAAAACCAACTCGGGGCGCCTGCCGCAGAGCTTGGTGGCGGAAGGGAATTACTGACATTTCCTTAGGGAAGGGGGTGCCCCCTCTTTAGCGCCTGCGGGCTAGATCAGGAGGTGACCAGCATGAGTTCTCCAACTGCTGCTACCTCAAGCTAACATTCATGAGTGCCCACGACATGCCTGGCTCTGTTATAAATGCTTAACATCAGTTAATAGGTCCCTCAAAAACACCCCCATTTTGTAGATGAGAAGAGTGAGCTATTTCACAAAAAGAGAAGGAATCTGAGGGAGCATGTGCTGCTGGCTTTGTGGAGGCTGGTGAACAGCTCGGCGCCCTGCTCGCAATTACTCACGATAATGAGGAGGCAGGAAGGGCATGAATAATACAAATTCCCTGATAATCAAAAAGGGCCAACTGAAAACTGTGGGCCAGATGGCAGTGGGAGCGTGCGGATTCACCATTAGGTGAGATCATGGATTCTGCTGCGCCAAGGACAGTGCTTGGCTCAGTGTGTGTCCCCCTGGCCAAGCAGGAGTTCAGTCTCAGGCACGGGCAAAGGGCTGGGTGCCTGGGATGGGTGCTGAGCAGGGGCCACACTGATCCTTGGGCTGCCGGGCGAGGGCTGACATCCAGAGCTGAGACTGAGACCCAGAGCGAAATACACAGTTCGATCAGGAACCAATCTGGGAATCGCAGACCAGAGCTGAGAGTTCAGACTTAGTGATATGGGGTGAAGCCTGAGGGTTCTTCCTTGGCCACAGGGGCAGAGCTGCAGAAGGGGTCTCTACAGTGGGTGGGAAGCGAGGATGAGGGAGCTGGCCGGCTTGAGCTCAGAATAGGTGTCAAACGCAGGCTAGTTTCCTTCCATTCTGAAGCTAAGGGGTGTTATTAGTGCACTGGTGACATTTGGGGTGACTTGGAGCTCCATATTTCTAGCTGACATTTTAAGTAATGCCCTCAAGATGGGTCAGAATTCATCCGGGTATTGGGTCCAGCTGGTGATTTCATGGAAGGAGCATTGGTCAGAGCTGCACACAAAGGCAGGGAGAAATAGACAAAACTCTCCAAGACAGAACGGGGACCAACAGGGAGGAACGCAAAGTCAGACAGTGAGGTTCAAAATATCACTGCACAAGATGGCTGGAGAGGCAGCCTGGACAACCCTGTACATGAAGACTTGAAGTTACTCACTTAGCCACAAGTTCCATGCGAACTTAAAGTATAATGTGATACAGCTGCTAGGAAAGGTCCTACAAATTTAGTCTGCATTCCTAGAAGCATGGTGTTTAGGTCAAGCGAAGTGAGGGTCCCACTGTCCTCAAGGGCAGTTGTAGACCAGCAGCCCAGGGGCTGGATCCAGCCTGCAGACACACTTTGTTTGACCTACATCATGCTGCAGGAAAAACAAAAAAGAAAGAGAAAATTGATCTGATAAAAATCGAAAGTTTTCCAGTAGAAACCCAGGTTTCCGGCCGCATTTGAAGAGTTCAGAAACTCTGCCACCACCTTTATGGTGGCACCGGCTGTGTGTACACTGTCCGCTTGCTTTCGGTCACGCACTCGCTTCGCAGTTTGCCACAGTACTCACCACCCCGTGTCGTCCCCAAATAGCGAGACTGAGGGTTAGTTGCTTTTGATGGTTGAATTTGCAGAGACAAACTTTTCAGGATCCGTGTCTCTATGAAAAGTGGGAAAATAAAAGAAGGAGAAGCCCATGTGAGTTTACTGTACCTGGCCTGCTCTATTTATTTTCATTACTAGTCTGGTCTCTGTAGAAGTCTGAATTTGCAGTCTGAGTGCAGTATACATAGAGGAAGAAGCACAGCATGTAGGAAGGTCTTACGGGGCAGGGTTACAGTAGCTGTAGATATTTAGCCTGGGGAAGAAAAGGCTCAGGGGATGCATGATTCTGGAACTGCAGATACTGGAAGGACTGTCAGAGGACAGAGGGACTGACTTATGTGTTACTTTGGTGGGCAGACAGATGACGCAAGTTCCAGAAAAGCAGATGTCAGCTTAATATGTGGAGGAAAGTTTGAGAAACCAAGCTTTCCAAGTAGGAATGAGGAGAAGTACCGGCAAAGACAAACCAGTCTCTGGAGGAGTGGAGAGCTAGAAGAGCCTGGAGTTGTCAGGGGATGGCATAGAAAGAAATGAGGAGAAGGCAGTACATGTTCAGGAATTCTGGTCCAGCCATTTATTCACTGTGGCCTTGAATAAGTTGCTTAACTCGATGCCTGGAATACAGACATTAAAATCATGCCACCTTTTAGAGACGTGGTGAGGGTAAAACTAAAGTAATAAATACAAATCAAGTAAATTATTTTGTATAACATGTGGCATGTAGTAAATAAATGTTAGCTATTATTATTTGCAATTGGGTGAAAGGTTAGATCATTTATTTCTAAGAGCATTGCCAAGTCCAAGTTCTGTGATTTTTATGTCTTATTCATCTCCATTTCCTCCCTCCAAGAAGTTGCTGAAAAGAAAGAAAATGAGTGAGTTCCAATCTCATTTTCTTTTATTGCTTTTCTCCCACTCCTACCAAGCCACTTCTAACTCACGAAATGGCCACAGGCTAACTTTGTGAACTACAGACTTTATTTTTAGCTCCTTCTATGGCCTCTTCTTTTGTGCCACACATCCTGAAAGTCAGCTAAGGTTTGCAGAAGGTATGCCCATTTGAAAATGTCTGCTCATCGCCATTGCTTCAAATCTAAAGTTGACTGCCCCGAGATCTTTTATCAGTAATGATGTTATCAATGGACTGAATCAAGTTCAAGATCAATCATCTTCTTACCAAATGGGCCTGGAACCAGACTGTTGTGTATTGGTTTGATATCATTTCCAAGCCACTTGTTTACGACTTAAGTGAAATTGTTTTAATCCATTTATGACAAAGACAAAAAAAAAGTTGGCTTTAGAAGTAAAATGGTTTTGATGTAAGAATGAAGTATGCTGTATCAGGATGTCATCATCTCATCTGTTGTCAGTGAGATAAAGCACTTAGCAGCTCAGCTGCTGAGGGGCCCTGCTGGGGGCTTATCAGTAAGAACAAGTGGAGAAGCCCCTATGGCAAGGGGACATTTAACATATAAATAACAAGTGTTGTATTGGGGAGTTTAAGTCTGGGCAAAGCCACCATTTGCTGACCTAGCTCTGCAAAGATCTTGAGACACTCATTCCTGCGTGACGAGGCTGCTCTTGGTTGGCAGAGGTGTTAAACCGTGTGGCAGCCTCAGCAAGAGAAGGGACATCCGTTCCTGCCTCAGGGAGGTACTCCTTCTAAGCAGTGGCGCAAACCCTGCCACAGTCCCTGGAGTGATAAACCTTGGAGCGGCCTAGCCTTCCTGTCAACACTGGTGCACCTCCGTTCCCTAGTAACGTGCTCTAGCAGCAAGACACTTTTATTTTTGCCCTGGTAGCTGGATGTCAGCTCTCAGCTGACAAAGCCAGCTCTCCCTAGAAACCACAGCTCGTAGAAAAGGTACACCTTGAACTAAATTTGGACTTTCTTTCTGTCATCTCCCCTTGCCTGGAACAATAGTGTGATTAATCTATCATTTGTTTGGAATGTGTTATTTCTTTGTTGGCTTATTAAGAGACACTATCTTGGATGCTATTGGCTTGTGAAATTATTATAATTCCCACAGTGAACCAGTCTCTGAGCTTAATTTGCCACTCCCCAAACAAAACACAGACAGACAAAGATGAAATGCTGAGCCATTAAATTAACAGAGACCTCATCCTCGGAGCATGGGATAGTTGTGTGCTGGGTGTACAGGCTGCTGGGCTGGTCTAATGGCCACATTTGGTAGAGAAGGGGAAAATCGTGAAATACACATTTCTTTTTCCAGCAGGAGCTGGCTGTGGCCAACACTGCAAAATATATACCCCTTCCTCCTTCTTCCTTACTAGTCGAAACCCCATTTCATTGGGGATGTGAATGCGCCTAGCTAATTGCACTTCCCTAGTCCCCCTTGGTGCAGCTGATTCTGACCAATGATTAAAAGTTTATTTCTCCTGACATGAGCATGATAAATCTCTTACTTGCTTAGGCCACTGTTTCCCAGATGTTCTGCTACTTCCTGCCAAACAGAATCTGCACAATTCTCAAATCCTCAACTGGGTGTCCAACAGTTCAAGTCTGACACTCTTACTTGGAGTTAGCGTCAGACCCCACAAGCTACGGGCTCAGTCCCACATGACTCTGCCCACGTTAGATACCAATCAGGAGTCCTGGCCCACCTGTACTTCTGACCAATCAGGGGTTCTCATGACCCCCTCCTCAGGTTTGATGAGTTGCTAGAACGGCTCACAGAACTCAGGAAAATACTTTACTTAATGTTTACCGGTTTATTAGAAATGACAGAATTCAGGAACTGCCGAGTGGAAGAGATACGTGGGGTTAGGTATGGGTGTGTGTGTAGACACAACTGACTAAAATCACTGGCCATTGGTGATTGAACTCCGTCTCCAGCCCCTCTCCCTTCCTTGGAGGCTGGGTGGGTTAGGGTTCTAAGTTCCAACCTTCTAATCATGCCTTGGTCTTTCTGGTGAGCAGCCTCCATCCTGAAGCTATGCTGAGACCCCAGCCACCCGTCATCTCATTAGCATACAAAAGACATTATCATTCAGGAGATTCCAAGGGTCTTAGGAGTTCTATGCTATGAACCAGGGACAGAGACTAAATATTTATTTTTTATTCTACCACAGAATTATCTGATTCATAGGCCAACTACTCACAAGGTGTCTCCGTTAATTTTCACTGAATAAAAAAGTACAGATGGTCCCTGACGTATGATGGTTCGACTTTTACCTTGGTGGGAGAGTGATATGCATTCAGTAGAAACCTAATTAGCATTTTGAATTCTGATCATTTTCAGGGCTAGTGATATACGGTAGGATATTCTCTGGTGAAGCTGGGCAGTGGCAGTGAGCCACAGCTCCCAGTCAGCCCCGAGATCCCGAGGGTAAGCAACCAGTACACTTACAGCCATTCTGTACCCAGACAACCATTCTGGTTTTCACTCTCAGAACAGTAGTCAACGAACTACATGAGCTATTCAACACCCTTATACATAGGCTTTGTGTTAGATGATTTTGCCCAACAGTTGGCTAATGTGAGTGTTCTGAGCAATTTTAAGGTAGGCTAGGTTAAGCGATGATGTTTGTAGGTTAGATACATTGAAAACACATTTTCAATTTATGATCTTCTCAATGTATGATGGGTTTATCAGGATGATTAATCCATCATGAGTCGAGGAAGATCTTTACTCCAAAACTTAGTGGCTTAGAACAACCACCATTTTATTATTTCTCATGACTCTGGGTTGCCTGGGGCTCAGCCGGATGGTTGAGCCCATCTGTTGGTCTGTCTTGGGGTCTCATGTGGTTGCAGTCAGACAGTCCAAGATGGCTTCATTCCCATGCCTGGCACCTTGGCAGGGACGGCTGAGGGGTGGGGACCTCTTTTTCTCTCTACATGGTCTTTCCATACGGCTAGCCTTTACATGGCAGCTGGATCCCAAGAATAAGCATTCCACTGTGCAAGGACTTATCAAGGCTTTGCTGTCATCATGCTCGCTAATGACCCACTGGACAAGCCCAGAGTCACTACGGGAGGGGACTCCACAAGGGCCACCAAATTAACAGTCTACCACACCAGGGATGTTGTAGAAGTGATATAGTCTTTCTGTAGGGATAGGACCATATAAACCCTCAGGTCACTTCTAATAGTAGATTCCTTCTTTTTACAATGTTTTCCCTGATGTTCATCTTTCTTCCCCTTCTTACTCTTTTCCTTTTCCTCTCCTTATAGCTAACCCTCACCCTAAAAAAGCAAAAAATGTGCCAAGTTTCTGCAGAAGCATTCCAATGAATTGGGATCTAGGAAGTGGAAGCTGAACTCTTTAAACTAGTGTTATAAATTAATAGCCCACAGGCGTGTTTTGACTGGGGCTCAGTTTTTAAAAGTTGGGAAATTTCATATTAGAATTCAGACTCCCAGCTTCTCTTGAAATTCAAAACAGCAAACCATTCCTGGGGCTACATTCTTTCCTGGCAACAACAGCAAGAGCAGAGTTGAAGGGGAACAACGGGCTCCCCTTCTAGAAGGGCCAGGTCTTTCCAGTTCACCGTGTCCCCCTGCCACTCCATGTTCTTATTCAAATCGGAATCACAGATTCTAATTTGACTTGTCTGCCTCACTCATTTCTGTTATCCGTCTGGCCTCTGAAGGTTTTTGAGTTGCAACCCCTGCTTTATTATTTATTTATTTTATTTATTTTTGGCTGCATCGTGTCTTAGTTGCGGCATGCGGGATCTTTCATTGCAGCACGCGGGCTCTCTCGTTGAGGCGCACGAGCTTAGTAGTTGTGGCACACGGGCTTAGTTGCCCCATGACACGTGGGATCTTAGTTCCCTGACCAGGGATCGAACCCGCATCCCCTGCACTGGAAGGCGGATTCTTTACCACTGGACCACCAGGGAAGTCCCGCAACCCCTGCTTTAAACCTACTCTTTTTTACCATTACCGCCGCCCCTCCCCCCATTTATCTCCCCTCGGTAAAACGTGCACATTGTTATTTTTCACTCATTCACCACAATTCCATTCTTGTACCCTATGGAAAGCCTTTCCCAGACTGAAGTCAGCTCATCAAATAATTCCTCGCCTCCCGTTTAAGCAGCGTCAAAAATCTCACCTCCTTTTAAAAGCCTTGCTTGACTTAATAATGGTAGAAAAAGTATGGATTCATCTGGATTCCTTATGTTTAAATCCAGAACCCTGGATTCAACTCCTCCTTCATAATGCCTCAGGCCAAAGCTTGACTACAAATACCACTATTTCTGGGTTATAGATAGATGTCCAAGACACAAGCACAGTCAGCATGTAAAGCTACAGTCTATAACATTAGGACCAAGAAACACAACTGAGTCCTTTTCAGAGACACATAGGGTCCAAATTTGGAGAATCACTGAGGCTAGTGGTTCTCAAAGTGCAGTCCTTAGAGCAGCATCATCACTAATCTTGTTAAAAACGCAAAGGCTCGGTCCCACCCCTGACCTAACTGATCATACACTCTAGGATGTAGGGTCCAGCAATCTGTGTTTTAAACAGCCTTCCAGGTAGCTCTGATACATGCGGTAGTTGCAGAACCACTGACTTAGAGCCATCCCACACCGTTAGACTTCATGGCTCCGGTCTGAGCTAAGTAGAGTAAGTGGACCCACCCCCCACGCAAGCGGCAGCTTGATCTGCTGCCTTTTTTTACATTTTCCGAAGTGCCTTGTAGCTGCAGGTAAGTGATTCCCACAGTGACTCAGCATGGGCACTACCTGAGGAGTGATTTCCAGCCTGCCTCCCCGTTCCCAATCAGTAAGTCTGGGCTGGAGCCCAGAAGAGTACAGCTCCACGGAGCTCCCGGCGATGCTGGTGACCACGTGGTTTTGAAAAACCTTTGTAGAAAGTACCTGCTAATGGGGTCACCTCTTTCCACCTCCCACTACACACAGGCTGGGGCAGTTTGGCACTTGAATTCCTGGAAAAACTGCTTTCAGAGCCTCTCGGTTCTGCCGCTGGCTTTGCAAGGCTGCTGGGTGGCCGCGCGGCATTTGTGGAGCGACGCTTCGTACCACTTGCACATGCAAACTTCTGCTCTCCAGCCCAACTGCCCACGTGGCCAAACCATTCGGTCGGCCCACCCTTTGGGGCTTTCTGTAACGGCATTTGACCCATAATATGCTTTCTGCCTGGCCACAGGGGATTGTTTGCAGACCTTCTGGAGGGTTAATAAATAAATGATGGGCTTCTTTCTGGCCACGGGAAACCATCTCAAGGTCAATGCTATTGCAGAGCAGGGCTTCACAGAGCTTGCTAAGATTAAAAAATCATCAGCTCCCACTAACCACATCCCCTCTTTTCTGAAATTTTGAAGCTTCTCTGCTGTAAAAAGGAGCACAATTAAGCCTCGATAAAATTTTAATAGCGGGGAATTATGCACTCTGCAACCAGCCTACAATTAGCCGTTGCTATGCTACAGGCAGAACCTAATCACGATAATGAGGCAAACAAAGGGAGGGAATTAATCAGGGCTATAAGGTTAGCACACAACCGTTCCATCTCAGAGCACTGATTTCTGAAACACAGCAGTTGGGCCCTTGGGAAATCTCAGTCCTACGCCAGGTTAGATTCACTGGCGTGGGGTGTGTGTGTGTGTGTGTGTGTAATCTTCTGAGTAAGGAAGGCTGTTATGTGCAATATCGTTTCTACCACCACCTTGAGGATGCATTCATTTTAAAAAATGATGAGGCCCCTATGCTGTGCAGGAAACCATGCCAGATTTTGTGAGAGAGATATTGTTATCCAAGACATAAGCCCTGCCCTCTAGAACTTTGCTATTCCAAGTGTGGTCCCCGGACCAGCAGCATCGGTACCACCTGGGAGCTTGCCAGAAATGCAGGCTCTCAGGCCCACCCCAGACCTCCTGAATCATACCTGGATTTTAACAAGATGCCCAGGTGATCTGTGTGCACACTGAAATTGAGACGCCTGCTCCGGGAGATTCCAACCTAGTAATAAAAACAGTTGTTATTACAAAGATAATATCTATTGTTTCTGCCAGGTCCTGTGTGAGGCATTCTACACGTGTGACTATCTCATTTCATCCTCACCATAACTCTATGAGATTATCCCCATTATGCACGTGAAGAAATTGAGGCTCAGGGAAGTTAAAAAACTTGCCCAAGTTCACTGGAGTAGTAGGAGGAGGAAGTAGAATTGTAATTTCAGGGTTTCTTGATAGCAAAACCTGTCTTCTTACTTAGCCCCTGGTCTGGAATGCCTCCTGTCACACATAGAGGGAGGGTGATTAAAGATACACAGTTCAGTTCAGTGTATGATAAAAGGTCACTAGTGAGTTTATAATGGAGAGTTTTAAGAGATGATAAAGGGGCAGTGGTCCCATTTGGTTGAGGTGATCAGGGCTGGAGGAAGTAGCATTTAATCTGGAATTTGAATGATAAATTGGATTTATTTAGGAAAAAATGGTGGGAAGGGCATTCCAGGCAGCTGGATCAGCATTAGCAAAGTCCAATGGTTTGAAGACATGAAGGATGTCTGTGGAGCTAAGGAGTAGAACACTTCATTTAAGTATATGTGTGTGAGGTGGGGCTGGATTATGGAAAGCCTTAAAAGTCAAGATAAGGGGGCTTCCCTGGTGGTGCAGTGGTTGAGAGTCCGCCTGCCGATGCAGGGGACATGGGTTCGTGCCCCGGTCCAGGAAGATCCCACATGCTGCGGAGCGGCTGGGCCCGTGAGCCATGGCCGCTGAGCCTGCGCTTCCGGAGCCTGTGCTCCGCAACGGGAGAGGCCGCAGCAGTGAGAGGCCCGCGTACCAAAAAAAAAAAAAAAAGTCAAGATAAGGGTTTGAACTTCATTAGGAGGTGATGAGGATCCACGGAGGATGTCTGAGCTGGAGGTGTGTCATGGTCAGGCCAAGCTCTAGAAAGAGCCGTCTTGAAGATTATGAACTGCATAGGGAAGGCCAGAGGGAAGGCTGAGAGCCCCAAGCCACCATGGGGTCTGAGAGTCAGAAAGGAAGCGGGGGTCACAAGATCCTGCGGTGTGGGTAGCGGGGTGGGCAGAGCGGTGGGATGAGTCAGAGCCTCCAACTCCGGCCTCCAACCTCGGTGACTGGGAGAACACTGAGATGGAGGGAGGGATAGTTTGGGGAGAAAAACGGTGGCTTGGAGATGTATTACATTTGACATGATTCGCAGTCTTTCACCAGCAGCATTCATGTTCCCCCGACAGCCGTTTATTGAGAGGGACAGCAAGATGAATAAGGCACAGAAGCAAACACATGAAGCTCATGGGAACCGAGTACCAAGTGCAAGGCCTGACCTCAGTGCTTTCCAGGCATTGCTTTTCCGAGCCCACTATGGCCCCCTGAAGTGATTTGTCACCCAGTTGCTCAAAATCCGGGACGCACATTATAATCACCTGGGGAGCTTTAAAAATTACCAGGACCTGGAGGCCCTCCCACCCCCCCGAAAGATTTATTCACTGTTACTGCATTGAGTGAGGGTCCTGGTCTAAGGTGGTGAGGGTCTCAACTGGATCTTGGTGGAACCTCCAGTTCTGTCGATGCCCTTCAGCCAAAGACCACCAGGAAGACATCTATAGTTAAACCAGCTGAAATCGTTCTTCACTGTGGAGAGGGAGAGCGTCACCGTGGGGAATCTTGGGGGTGTTCTGCCGACTAGAGGGTCTTAGAAAGAACCCATCATAGCACTGAGCTTTGATGGGGTAGTTTGGCGGAGGGTCTCAGGAAATGAGGTTGCTCTAGATTGGATGGCTTCAGAAAGTGGGGTGCTTCTGACTATTTCAGTAAATCTCATCTATGGGGAGGGGAGACTAGAATAAAGAAAGTTGAAATTGGTAAAGAAGTAGCAGTCACTCGTTTTGGCCAAGAGAGGAGGTATTTGGTGGGTGGCTGGGTAACTGTTTTTGTCTTAGACAAAATTGTGAAGTGGCCTTGCTTCATGTCATTTTATCCTGGTCTCAGAGTAAGCTTGTCTGAGGTTGGTGTTCTGTGAAATCATTTAAACCTAACAGGAGTATAACCCGGCTTAGCTGTGAGCATCAGGCCAACTTCTAAATGTCAGGGCTGCCGGCTTTTTTCTTTCTCACTCCCGGTGTCTTCTTGCCACTCCCCATCCCCCATCCTCCTCCACCACCCACAAAGGAAAAAGAAGACAGAGTAGAGGGGAGAAGGAAGCATGCAGAAGGTTCAAATTTAAGAAAATGAAAAGAGGAAAGAGAAGGAAACTGTGAAGGTGGGTGTGGGGAGACTAAACCGTGTGGGTTCCGCTTCCCAGCTTGAACATATGTGGCAGGGCAGGAGGGCCCTGAGCCACCAGGATGACAGGGAAGCCATTCGTTATCTTTCCACTGCCCTGCAGCCCAGCCCTCGCTGTCAGCAGTGACCTTGCTGCCCATCCCCCCTGGAAACAAGCGCTCTTTCCCGCCATCTGTTTGGCGATTGGTGATGCTCAGCTTGGTGTGAAGGGGAATCTGCTCATGGAAGGGGAGGAGGGTTAGCAGTGAGAGGATCCGGGGAGCCAGGCCCACGCAGCCGTGTGTGTGTGTGTGTGTGTGTGTGTGTGTGTGTGTGTGTTTGTGTGTGTGTGTGTGTGTGTGTGTGTTTCACTCTGGCTTAGAGAAATCTTGGCCAGACTATTCCTACCCAAAGTGTGTGGACTGAGGGCTCTCCCTGAATCTGGAGTCTGGCCCCAGAGCAGGCGTCTGTGGCCTCCCCACCCAGCTCCAATTTATGGAGAGGAGATGGGGGCACGGCACGTCGGGCCCACCTAGCTCGGGGGCTGCCGTCTGAGAGGCCTGGCCATTCCTCCACTTTGGAGCTGGCTCTGTGAAACCCTGATGATTCCGGGGCCTTGGAGGCGGCAGGAGTCAGAATGGCAGCAACAGGCCATCTTTTGTGCCTTTCTTGCCTTGACGCAGGCTTTCCCTCTTTCTGGAAAACCTGTGCTACCCTGCCCTAGTCAGCCTTGTGACAAACTGAGAGAGTGGTATGCACATATATACACTAGCAAATGTAAAATAGATAGCTAGTGGGAAGCAGCGGCATAGCACAGGGAGATCAGCTCGGTGTGTTGTGACCACCTAGAGGGGTGGGATAGGCAGGGTGGGAGGGAGGGAGATGCAAGAGGGAAGAGATATGGGAACATATGTATATGTATAACTGATTCACTTTGTTCTAAAGCAGAAACTAACACACCATTGTAAAGCAATTATACTCCAATAAAGATGTTAAAAAAAAAAAGACTAAATGCAAATGCCAGCCTCCCCCAGCGGAATCAATTATCCCCGCCTCCGCTCCCGGAGGGATGCCTTTGCCCCCTGCTTCTGCTTACACTCTACTTCTTATTATATGTTGCTTACCTGCGTGTCCCTCCAATGGGACAAAGAACTGGCTTATTTATCACTTGGTCCTCAGCTCCTGGAACTCGGCCAGACTCATGGTGGACATTTGGTAGATGTTTGGGAAGGTAAAGGGAGGGGAGGGGAGAGGATCGCTTGCCGCTCTAAACCAGCAGCAATGTCCTAGGGGTGGCGAGGGCTGCAGAAGCCCTCCCTCTGCAGAGCAGTCAGCCCATGCCCGGTTGCTGCTGAAAAAGGCGGCGGGCGTCTCACCTGGGCCAGGCTGCAGCTGGGGCCCCTGCCCTTGTCTTCTAGGGAGTCAGGAGTGAATGAGGCAGACCTGGGAGAGTCCTAAGCTCAGGAAGACTCTAGGCCCCAGAAAGCAGCAGGTGTCTTGGCGTTATTCAGGACGTTCTCAAAGGAAGGGTGACTGGCAGGTGGCTTCCCTGTTGACACAGCCTGGTCACGATTTCAACCCAGTGACTTCGGTTGCTCTCTAGAACCAGCTCCTCACCGAAGCCGCAGAGAAAATCCAAAGCAAACCAGAAACTAAAGGAAAGTTCCCAGGGAAATAAGATGTGGGAGTTGGGGATTAGGAAACATTACTCACCCCCTGAGCTCCGTTGGGCAGAAGCAGAGCTATGGCAGCACTCACCTGGGGCGGCCGGGTCCCTGGGCAGATGCAGGCTGTCCCCTCCTGGCTTTCACCTGGGCCCCCGCAGCGGGGACCCTTACACCAGGATGGGCAAGCGGAGCAGAGCTTCCTCTGTGCAAACTCAGATGCGGAGCTTTCCAATTACACCCTCGGCCCCAGAGCTTCAGTGGAGATGCTAAACGAAAATGACCATCGGCACTTGCTTAACGATGCAGAGCAGCTGTGACTGGTGAGGCACATAAAGAGAAGTGGGAGAGGCAGTTCAGGTGGGGGATTTCTTTTTTTTTTTCAGCTTGAAATGAGCTGGGTGGTCAGCACCTCAGCACTCATCACCTGTCAAGTCCTACCTCGGCCCCGTCAGAAACCACAGAGGCTCAGCGGATTCAGCGGGGGGGGGGGGGGGGGAGGTGGGGGGAAGGGGGAGAGAGTTGGGAATAACATCTGAAATGTCCCCCTGAGTCCATCCCATGGGGCACGAAGGGACACAGGGGCAAGATCTTGGCGGCGGAGGTTTCAAAATGGCCCGGCATAATGTTGGGAGCAAAGACTTGGAAGTCAGATAGGTCAGGGTTCAAATCCCAGCTCCACCACCTACGAGTTCTGTGATCTTAGACAAAGCACTTGAACTCCCCGAGCTTCTGTTCCATCTCCTGTAACAGAGAGAACATGGCCTTCCTCTGAGGCTGTGGGATTTGGATTAAATTAAAGGAGATGGCCTATAGGACGGGAGGGAGCACAAGGCCTGGTATATTGGAGAGGCCGGGAAAGGAAGTTCCCTTTCCTCCACCCCACCTCCTTCACAGGATAGCAGCATGCCCTCCCAGCACCCCACCCTCCCAGCACCCCGCTCTCCACCCCCTCCCCGACCCCTCGCCTCCACAGCCAATGACACGCCAGACAGCCTTGTTTCCCACAAAATTACTTATCCAGGAATTCACCAGAATCTAAACACTCTGTGGGTATGTCTTTGGCAAAGAGGAAGCAGCTGGCTGGAGGTGGTGGTCGGTGGGTTCCAAATATTGACTCTCCCATGGGTAAGGCAGAACTTCTAATTTGTCCTAAAGTCTTTCCATCCAACTGCAGAGAGGGCTTCAAACGGTAGCAGGCAGGGACTGGACAAGGGTCTCTCCTTCCCCATCATCATTTTATCGACTCTAATCACCTCTCTGTCCAGACTTCCAGCCTCTAAGTTTTCACCTTCAAGTGATTCATCTCAAAGGCCACCCCCATGGACCCCTCATCCGCTGTTTAATTGGAGAAGGGGGTGCTAGAGTCCCCAGAGCCTTAATTGCATTTGTTAATGGGTAGGTGCAATTATCCCTGCCACACTCCTGCACACTGCCAGGCAGACAGAAGATGATTAAGGGGAACTTGAAAACTGCAGTTCCCTACAGCCCTCTCCACTAATTGAGCAGTGGAGGAAGTGTTATTGAGCTCCCCCACTCCTTTCTTTAAATTAACTCCTGGCTCCGAAGCCCTCCTCGGCACAGTGCTTTGGCCGCATGGCTCAGAACACTCAGTTCCAACCCCATCCGTCACCCTCACTTAGGCATGGGGCCCAGCCGGATGTCAGTGGAACCATCCATCGCCCACAGACTGGGAGTGAACTGTGGGTGGGTGGTGCCTTCATGGGTCCCGGAGGGCGACATCTAGACTGACTGTAGCACCTGATTTAACTGCGAGGCGGCCTACAGCTGTCCCACCATCCTCTGTTCTTGGCCACCCGTATTCAGCCCCAGTCTGGACCCCCACATCGCCTATTAACAGGTCCGTTGTGCCCTGATTTAGTGTGTTCTTCACCCTGCAGCCAGAGGGATCACTCTGAATCATAAATGGGGGTCAAGCACTGTTTACCCAGAATGCAATGGGTAATCCTTGTCATGTCCTACGAGGCCCCAGGGGGCCTGGTGCCTGGCACATACCCCAGCATCAAACTGTATCCCCCCTAGCCCTTGCTTACTAAGCTCCAGCCACACTGGTCTTATCATTCCAGTGCCCCAAACATGCCAAATTCTTTCCAGCCTCAGGGTCTTTGCATGTGCTCTTTCCATTACTTGGAAGAATTTGCCTTCACACTTTTCACCACCAGCCCCTTCTCACCCTTCAGGTCTCTGTTTAAATGGGTTTTTTGTTTGTTTTTTTTGGTTGCATTGGCTCTTCATTGCTGCATTTGGGCTTTCTCTAGTTGCGGTGAGCGGCGGCTACTCTTCCCTGTGGTGTGCGGGCTTCTCATTGCGGTGGCTTCTCCTGTTGCGAAGCACGGGCTCCAGGTGCACGGGCTCCAGTAGTTGTGGTATGTGGGCTCAGTAGTTGTGGCTCGCAGGCTCTGGAGATCAGGTTCAGTAGACATGGCACATGGGCTTAGTTGCTCCATGGCATGTGGGGTCTTCCTGGACCAGGTCTCGAACCCATGTCCCCTGTATTGACAGGAAGATTCTCAAGCACTGTGCCACCAGGGAAGCCTTCTGTTTAAATGTCGCTTGAGAGAGGCCTTCTGTCCTTCCATGACTGCCATATCTTAAGTAATTTTCCACCTTCTTTTTTTTTTTAACACTTATGTGTTTACTCTAAAGCATGTATTACAATTTTTCATAAGTTTAGTTTTATTCTTTTGCTATATATTTGCATTGTTGTTTCTGTGTTACTAGACTAAAGCTCTGTGAGGTCAGGATCCTGCTTTCAGTTCACTACTGCATCCCGAGTGCCTATTGGAATGCTTGGTACTTCCACACTCGTTCAGCATTTACTGAGCACCTACTATGTGCCAGGCACTCTTTTATGCACTGAGGACACAGCAGTGAACAAATAGGAGAAAACTGCTGCTCTCCTGGGTTTTATACAGTAGAGGGGACAGGAGAGGCAGGCAATAAACAACTAACATAAAAACATAATAAGGAAATCATATAGAATGTTAGAAGTTTACTAGGGCTCTTTCTAACAACCAAGGCTAAAAGCTAAAGAGAATAGGAGTGTGTGGAGTGTGTGTGTGTGTATTGGGTGTGGAAGGTCACTTAGCACGGATAACATCGTTTGCCCCATCATGGTGTAGTACAGTCAGGTGAGTTTGCATTTTGGCCTGCCTGGCGTTCATTCCCCTTTCTTCTGGAAACAGCATCCCAAGTTTTTTGGGGGGACCTCTCCCTATCCCACTGGATATAGGCTTGGTAGGCCTGTCCTCAGCCCCTGCCCTCTCCCAGCCAACAGGTGGCACTGGACCCAGGGCCTTCTGAACCTGAGTCCTAAATGGAGAGACAAAAAGATTTAAAAACCGAAGTTTATTCATTCTGATGAAATGACTGTTCATTCCTCCCACCCTGACCCTTGAAGCTGCCCTGCGTCCTGTTCTTTCCAATCACGTGTCTCACTTTTCCTTTTTTCTGACACTGCACCACAGTCCCTCCATACATTCTTTCCTGTTTACAAAAGCTTTTGTTGCTTTGCAGCCAGAGATCCTGACTTCTGCTGACCCACGCTGAGTGCATCGGTACAAACTGATACAACTGCAGACCAGTTCTCTCCTTGTTTGTTGGTGGGTGAACCTGGACCTCTACTTCCACGTCAGTAAAATGAGAACAGTAATAGCATGTTCCTCTCAGGGTTATTTTGAGGATTAAAAGACTTGAAGTGTTTGCATGTCGAAGTGATATCACCTTCCTGGCAGTCTGGCCCTCATCCCCCATCCTCTTCCTAACCTCTCGCACAAGTCCAGGAGGACCTGTGGTGAAGCAGGGACAGCAGGCCCCCACAGAGGTTGCTATGGGAACCCCACTACTTGTACAGTATCCTGGGGGTGCCTGCAGATGCTAAGGGGTTGGCTGCAATGATTCTGCCTTTTGGAGCAGAAAGGCCCGGCTCTTCCCCTCCCACCAGGTCCCGACTCAGCTCAATTCACAGACCTGCAAACAGAGCATCTGTGCAGCTTGGGAAGACAGGCAGAGGAACATACTTTGTATAGCTCTTGGCTTCCGGGCTCAGGAGAGGCTGGCAGGGAGGAAGATCAGCCCTCAGCTCTGAATTCTCAGACTGGAGACAAGCCTTCAGAAGCCATGTAGTCAATCAGTCCAACAACAAATCTTCAGTGAGTCGCTTCTGGGAGCCCAGCACCAAACCGGGTAGGCAGTGAGAGGGATGGAAGATCAGAAAACACTAGTGGAAGGACGTCAGTGAAAATAGAAATTAAGAATGGCAGCCGCAGTTATCATTTGTGGAGTACCCACCACGTATTAGCCACTCTGCAAAGTTCTCTCCATGCATCTCTGTAGCCAATACTGTCGACTCTGCCCAGAGGCATTTGTGGGTCCTTTCACCCCCATGGAGGCTGAGCTCAGAGAAGCTACAGTGCATACCCGAGTAGTCCCCAGCCAGGAAAGCTCACCTGGTACGATCTGACCATCGTACAGACCAATTCGTTTATTCACTCACTCCCAGGAGTTAGTTGAGTACTAGTATGTTTTGGGCTCTGTACTGGGTATGCTTGGAGTCCAGTGGAAGCAGCTCGTGTGTACACAGGTGACGATGGTACTGGTGAGGCCCAGAGAAAGCACAGGGGAAGCAGTGGGATGGGACAACCGGCAATGCTTTGAGTGTCAGGGTGAAGTGGGGAGATGGTGGCTGAGCTGCGCCTTCGTGAAGGATGGCTGGTGATGGTTTAGCAAAGGAAAGGATGGAGGTGGAGGTGGAGGAGGGGATTTCACGTGGAGAGCCGGCAGGGGCAGCTTCTCGCTGGAGTTCCCCGGCTGGAGCCTGAGTGCCTGGGACTCCAAGCCAGGAGCTGAAGCTAGAACGCAAAGGGCCTTATAGGAGATGCCAAATGATTTGAATTATATCTGGTAGGAAAGGGGAGCCCTCTGAAGGGTTTTAAGCAGGGAGTGATGTGGATAGATTTGCCTGATACCCAGGCCACCCCTGCCCTTGTGTGTAGGATGGACTGAAGGCTGGACCAGAATGGGGGCAGGGATCCAGCCAGGATGGGGTTAAAAGGACTAGGGCTGTGGCAGGGTGGGAAAGAGGGACAATTAGGAGAGGCATTTCAGAGATGGAATCAGTAGACTGTCGTTGGCAGGAGGCTAAGGACAAAATTACGTCCCTTACCAGAAACCTCGGGGTGTGTCTCTGTAGTGATTGCGTGTGCAGGTGTGTGTCTATCGACATGTCTGTCACATACATGCGCACCTGCATGTGAGGATGCTGTCTGGGTGCGCTTTGGGGGCCATGTATGCTCCCGTGTGCATGAGCAGTGGTTTGCGCTCAGGCACATCTGCACGGCCGTATCTGTGTGTCTGCACCTATGGCCTGTGTGTCTGCGCCTATGGCCTGTGTGTCTGCGCCTGTGGCCTGTGTGTCTGCGCCTGTGGCCTGTGTGTCTGTGCCTGTGGTCTGTGTGTCTGTCTGCTGCTCCCAGTCCGGCTGTGAGTCCCTCCCTTGTTGTGCTCCAGGCTCAGGGCAGGATTCTGTGTGCCAGGCACCCCCAGGGACTTAAGCTGCTTTAGAGGCTCCCAACTGCTAATGCGAGCTGCCTCTTCCGTCCCTGTTTGATGCTGCAACACGAACCCCAAGGCAGTTCTTCAAAGGGAGCGACTGGGCATGGACAGCAAGAAAGTAAACATCAGGATTAAACCTGTGCACTCACTCCACTCCTGCTATAGCCCTGGCCCAGCGAACTCCGCCGACTGCATTTTCCCCAGGCCGGGATCCTGGGGGCTGAGGGGCTTCTGGGAAGGGCTTGCGGGAGGCGGTGGGGACTCCACAGCTCGGGGAAACAGGCAGCCAGTGGGCCTGCGCCCAGGGGCATAGACAGAGGACCCCCTCCTTTCCTTCCTTCCCTCCCTCCCTTCCTCTCTCTCCTCCTCTCTCCTTCCTCCACCCTTCCCTTCCCTTCTCCTTCCCTAACTGCCATTTCCAGAGGACTCCAAGGCTTGAAAGGCTTGACTCCCATCTGTGTACCAACTCTGATTTTTAGCAATTATGGGATTGTGGGCATGGTGGCCTCTGTTTTACAGGGCAGCTACTCTTCCCTCACAGGGTTGTTTGGATGAAGTAAATCCAGCTGTGTGAGCGCACAGCGCCGTGCCAGGCCCCTCAGAGGAACTGGCCAATGGCAGCCATCAGAGCTACTGTCATTGCTGTTCAGCCGTCAATAAGGCATCTCCGCATCTCAAATGCCTTCCTCCACATCAGAGGTTTACAAAAGGCAGGATGCTTGGAGGGGGCTCAGAAGGGCAAGGGCCCACTCTTCCTAGAAAAAGGGTGGGATCCCAGAGAGCTTCCTGGAAGAGGTGACTCCTGCATCTTAAAGGACAGCTGAATTTCACCAAGTGAGTCCAGGGTGAGGGCATCCAGGCCAAGGAGAGGATTTTGCTGAGGTGTGAGAGGGGAACTGCAAAGACCCTGCAGTGCCTCCAGGCCTCAGGGCTTGTGTGGGAAGCCTGCTTCGGGCTGCAGAGCCAGGCAGGTCCTGTGAGTGAGCAACAGCCCTGGAAGAATTCAACCAAACTGGGCGTGCTGGAGCTGAAGAGCCCCAGAAAATCTTTCTAGGCCGAAAGATCCTTTCGATCCAGGGGGCAGGTTGCCTGTGGAGGCTGCCCAGATGCCCCTTCAGTGAGGGACCTGCCGGGAGGGTTGTAGCAGGCCCAGCGCTCAGCCCCTTCACGGGAGCCTCAGCTGCAGAGGGAAACCCTGCCCAAGATTCCTCCTTTTCCCCCATGGCCCACATCCAGCTACTGACAGAGTGTAAAGATCTGGCCATTGCAGTCCAAGTTAGGAAAACGCTGAGGGGTGGATCAAAGCTCCAGGGCTTCTCCGAGGGGTCGGCCGAGGCCGTCATGGGCTGAACCTCAGCCTAAACTTTCCCTCTGCCCCGTCCCCTTCCTTCACTCCCTCCCACTGGTGTGGATCCCAAGGACCTCCCCAAGGAAGGCTCTGCTCACCAACACCACTCAACTCCATCTCAGAGTCCACTGCTCGCCACTTTGGGCAGCATGTTTTCCTTCCATACTTCCATACTCTTCCTCACTCCCACCTCTTTTTCGAGTAAACTCTTTTGCCAAAAGGTGCAAAACTTGATGAAGTATGTACAGCTCAAATCTTTGCAAAGTGCACCTAGCTTATAACTGTCACCCAGATCAGGAAACAATTTTCCCAGCACCCCCAGACTCCCTTTGTGCTGCACTCCTTCCCAAAGGGAACCACTGTCCTGACTTCTGACGCCATAAACTTAAGGCTTGCTTGTTTCTGGACTTTAAATTAATGGAATCATATAGTACATACTCTTATGTGTCTGGCTTCTTTCACTCAACCTTGTGTTTGTGACATTCACACACGTTGTTACATGTAACAGGAGTTCATTCATTCTCATTGTTCCATACACGTCCACTGTCTACATTACTACATTTAATTTATCCATTCACCGCTAAGGGTAGTTTGGGTAGTTTCAAGTTTGCGACTGTTACAAATAGCTCTACAATAAACATTCTTGTGCATGACTTTTGGTGCTTTATAAACAAATTTCTGTTAGATACATATCTAGGCTCTGGATTTCTGGGTAACATATGAATACGTCCATCTTTAGGGACACTTCTGGACTGTTTTCCAAAGGGGCTGTACTAATTTACCCTTTCACCAGCAGCATAGGAGAGTTCCAGTTGCTCCACATCCTTACCAACACCTGACATTGTCATTCTTTTTAATTTTTGCCATTTGGGTGCAGTTCTAATTGGAATTTCCCTGATGGCTAATGAGGCTGAGTGTCTTTTCATGCTTATTAACCATTTGGAGATCCTCCTTTGTGAAGTGGCTACTCTAAGTTTTTTACCTATATATTTACTGGGTTTTTTTGCCTTATTGATTTGTAGGAGCTCTTTATATATTCTGTATACAAGTCTTTTGTCAGATCCCATTGTTCCTTTTTTTTCTTTCTTTTTTTTTTTTTTTTTTGAGATTCAAATACCCCCAAAGGAGGGGAGGGGGAAAGGTGGGGGTGAGGAGGGGTGGGGCCCAGCATCACCAATACCTGTGTGGTACCAAATTGTTTTCTCCTGTCTGGGCTTGGGAAGCCCTTCCAGAAAGAGGCCTCCTCAGTGAGGCTGCACTTCCCTTGTTCTTCTCAGCCTTCTCTCAGCTGGGAGAAACTGGAATACAAAAGAGGGTACACAGAGAGGAGCCAGGAGCAAAGACTGGAGTTTTCACAGCAGGGGAGAGGAACCCCGGGGAAGAGTTTGACCTCACCCTCCACCTTCTGGGCACTAATACGTGGTGAGCATCAAAAAACAAAAACCAAACAAACAAAAAAGGGACTTCCCTAGAGGTCCAGTGGTTAAGACTCTGCGCTTCCACAGCAGGGGGCACAGCAGGGGGCATCGCTTGCCACACACGGCCAAACAAACAAACAAAACAAACAACAAAAGTGGTAAGCATCTACTGTCTGCCTCTGAGTGAGGAGATGTGGGAGGACAGCAGGAGCTTCCAGGCTCAGGACACCTGGCAGGAGACTGTAGGAGACTGAAGCACCTTTTCTTTCCAGAGAGACAGTGTACCTCGCCCAGGGGGGCACTGGAGAAGGATATGAGAAGGAAAAACCAGGGGCCAGAATGTCTTGGGGGACGATGTCCCCTCAGTGGACAGGACTCCATCTTCTTCATTCCCACATCCCTGGCCCTTAGCAAAGTAAGTGCCCCAGATTTGCCCAGCAGAAAGTAAGAGACATGTAGAACTTCCTGAAAGTAAGCTCTGTGAGAGGAGGGCCTGTAGGTGCTCATTAGAATGAGTTGAATGAATGAAGTTCAAAATGCCATGTAAATAATAATAGCTCCGTTTCTTGAGCCTCTAGCAGGAGTCAGGCACATCTACATACTAGCAGCTCATTGAATACACTAAGTAGTTTCAGTTTACTTAACTTGCCCAAAGGTCACTAAGCTGGAATCCACACCCAGCCTGCCTGACCGCCCAGTGCACTTTCCCCCTAAGCCAGGCAGCTTCTCATTAGGGGAGCCAGAGAGGGCAGCTGTCCAAGGTCTTCCACAAGCAGGAAACCCACGCTCTCCCTTCCAGGTGAGGGATTACAGACACCAAATCAGAGGGCCTCTGAGTAAAGCGGGGGATAAAGGTGAAGTCACAGGCACTATTCCTCTTATCCTGCCTATAACCTCCCTCAGGCTCTACATCAGCACTTTCCTCCCTCCCTCCCTTCCTTTCTGCCACACTTACTGAGCACCTACTGTGTGCCAGACCCTGTGCTAGGACCAAAGTGAACACAGTAGACACAAAAATCCTGCCTTCACGCAGGTTAGGCTCAAGTGGTGAACACAGGAGACAGTCATTCATTAAGCGACTACGTAATCAGGAATAGAAGGGATGGTGGAGATATTCAAACGAGCTTGCTCTCCCTGCGGCAGACACTGCCCCCAGCACAGGAGGAAGCCCAGCGTTGGCGAGTTCTGTTCCCAGAGGCCTTTGTGTTGCTGGGTGAGCCTGAGCTGCAGGCTGCTGTTGCCAAGCACCCAGAAGACACCCCTCCCCTTCCTGGCTTTTGTTTTGTGAAAACACATTTTCTTGGGAGGAATTATGCTGCACTGTCTGAGAGAGGGAGGGCTGGGAGGGGGCAAGATGGAAGCAGCTGGAGTAGAGAATTGGGGAGCTTCTCCCAACCAGAAAAGGGCGCAGGTTTGGGAGGTGGGTACTGTGCCCTGGGGAGACCTTGGACAGGAGTGGCCTTCGGGCACCCTACTTGTCACGAAGGCTCCCAAGCTTCGCAAAGATGCAAATAGTCCCCTACACACACACACACACACACACACACACACACACACACACACACACACAAATGCTTGGCAGGGACATCCTAGAGATTCCAGTCTTCAGGGTCTAGGAAATCTGGACACAGCCATTACCTGTGGCTTCCAGGGTAGAACATAGACCAGAGGACCTAGCCTGACCAATGTGGATTCTCTAGGTCCCTTGAGACGCTTGCTGGAGCGGGGAGGAGCCCCAGTGTCCAATGAGATGGAGCTTCTCGCACCCGAGATCACCCCCGGCTCCTCACCTGGTTCTCCCCACTTCATGTTCAAACTCTTACCTGGCCTCTGGACAGTCATATTTTGTCGTCATTGATCCTCCACCCATTCCCTAACTCCAGGGTTGACCTCAGTCCAGAATCCATGTCTGCTTTTCCAGCATCTTCCCCCCATGTCTGAATCACGGAGACAGGGGTGACACTCTGGGAGCGATGCGGGTGTGAAAATAGCACTACACGTTGGGAGGTTGTGAGGATTCAATGAGACAGTCCATGTGCAGCATTTCGTGCTGTGCCTGGTCCACAGAAAGTGCCCCCAAAACATGAACTATTGTTATTAACGATCTCTCCAGGCAGAGGGAAACGGGCATGCAGGCGCACAGGCGTGGAAAGGCATGGCATGTTCAAACAGTTTTATGACATACAGTGGGTGCAGTGCTGGACTCACGTGAAGGTAGCCAAAGACGGAAGGGACCTACCGTCTAGACCACGTACGCGACCACATGCACCATGCTAAGGGGTTTGCAATTTATTCCAGCAGGCCGTGGGAGGTACTGGTGTCTTTTAGGCAGGGATGTGTATTTTAGAGGGCCCACTTGGCCACAGTGTGGAGGATGGATGTGACTGGGGAGAGACTCAAGGACGTGCCATTGCACACCACTGACCCTGGTTGATGAGGATGGTACTTCAGTATCTGGGCAGGCAACATAAAGAGGAGGGGAGTCTAACCTATTTTCCAACAACACCTCATTTTTAGTGAGTAAGCAACTTTAGAATCATGTTAGTTGTACTGTCAGGGAGGTGATACAGCAGGAGAGGGGGAGAAAAACTGTAAAGGGATTGCAAAATAGAAACTCCACTGATGTGGCTCTGTAGGTGATACTGATTCAAGGACACAGAAGTGTCAAAGTTTCTGAAATCCTGACACCTCCCCTCCCATCCCACGCTCCACCCGCTGACCTGACGAGGTCTATTCCTCAGCCTGTGTGTTAATTAGGACTCTTTTTTGCAAGCAGCAAAACAAATAAAACTCTGCTCAAACTGACTTAAACAGTAAAGGGAAGTGACTGACTTGCATAACTGGAAAACCTAGAAGTAGGCTAGCTTCAGGTGAAGCTTGATCTAGTGGCTCAAACAATGTCATCTAAGACCTGGTCTCTCTCTGTCCTGCCACCTACCATTTAGGCTTCAAACTCAGGCCTCACTTAGAGGACCTCCAGCAGCTCCAGGCTTTCCCCTCACAATTTTAAATGGCTGCATTGGGGCCTGACTTCACATCCTTATCCTACTCTTTCCAAGCCAAGGAGGAGTCTCTCTTCTGGTAGAAGAATTCCTCTTTCCCCCAAAGCCTGCCTTTCCCCCATGCCTCCTTGCTGTTGGCACTGAGAGCTTATACACCGTCCCTAAACCAATCAAAGGAGGGGGGGGCTGGGATACAAAGTTGCCTAAGGACCGAGCCCCTCCCTCCCCAATCACTCAAACCACATGAAAGACAAAGGAGGAAGGGTGGCTTCTCAAAGGAAACTGTCCTCAAGAAGTGGGGTATGGACATGGGGCCACCATGATATCACCTCCTCCGTGTGTCCTCCTTACTTTCCACGCCCCCTCCTCTCAGACTCTGGGGCTCCCATCCTTTAAGTATAGGGGCCTCAGAGTGCTGTCTTAGGTATCCTGTCTCCAAGCTGTCTCTTCCGCCTTCCCTGACCAACCATTTATTGATGACTACTGAATCCCCATGGCCAGTCCAGATGTCACTCCTGTGCCATGAAACCGTAGCTCCAGCTGCTTCTGGGCCTGTCCACTTGGAGGTGGCCCAGAGCCCCACATGTCTAAAACCCAACTCATTCTCACTTCCCCCAGCCCCGCGGCCCCCAACCTGATTCCTTGTTTGTATTCTTCATCTCGGGTGGCCTCTGCCTGCAGTGGCTTGAAGCAGGATTTCGGTTCCCAGCCAGGGATTGAAGTCAGGCTGCAGCAATGAGAGCACTGAGTCCTAGTCACTAGACCAGTGGCCAGTGACAAGGCCCTGGCCCGTCAGCTCTGTAGAAATGAATTCCCACAAAGATGGAAAGTAGTGAAACAAGCGAAGTGTTCATTAGGAGGAAAAAGAGTACATGTGGATAGAAACACGGGCAGGCTCAGAGAGTCTCGGCCTCATGGTAGTTTGAATCATGTATATGGGGCATTTCTTCTGGGTTTCCTTTGGCCAATCATCTTGCTTTGCCTGGTTCTGAGTCTGTATTTGGTATATCTCGGGGTCCTCCCATGTGTGCGCACGCAAATCTTAGCCAAGATGGATTCCAGCGAAGAGGCCTATGGGTAGGTTGACATCACTTACTAGGCGGTGATGCCCCCTCCCTTTTGACCTCCAAGGAGCCTTTCTGTAGTCGGGAGGGTCTCCTTGACCTTGAGAATAAAAAATATGCGGTCTCTTATCCAGGCAGAGCTTAGCCCTTCCTCCTCTTTGTCTTGGAGTATCTGCCCACAGGGGACAGACTCCAGCTGTTCAGCCTGGGGCCCATCTATCTCCTGCCTCATTCTCAACATCTCCACTGAGCTGGATCATCCCTGACTCCTTCCCTCCCTCACGCCCCAAATTTAATCAAGCCCCAGGCCATAAACCTCTCTGGACTCCATCTCCTTCCTTCCGGCCCTACCGCCTTGCTCGTGCTAGGTGCTCAGGAAGTCCTGGGTGACCACTGGTCTCTATTTTAGCCAAGGTGCCATCCCCCATGCTGCAGGACCTTCTCACTGCTCCCTCCGTCCTCTTTGTGAATGAAAAATATTGTCTATCATATCAGTAAACAAAGGATGTTGCAGCCATCAGGCCATCACATTACAGCTGCCCTGATGGTGCACCCTGAGGAGACTCAGGATGAGAAAGCACAGGACACTGGCCCCAGAGAGCTGAGATGCATATCAAAGGGATGACGTCAGTGAGCCCAGACTCTTGCATCTTCCCATACATAGAAAAGCGCTAAATTCCTTAACTTGAGATGTCTGGTTTCTCTTAATTAACAGTAATTTTTTGATGTTCTGACTACTTGGTCCCTGTTGCAATACCTCCTATGTATCCTGGCTCCCCGCTTGCCTCTTCAGAGCCGTCCCTCAGAATTATCTGAGATGCCATGTCCCAGGCTTAAGTCCTCAGTTTTGTCTACTGAATAAAAGATAACTCGCAACTCTTAGGTTGTGCATTTTTTTTCAGTTGACACCTTGTGACTTTGTCGTGAGGGCAGGGTCTGTGTCATGGTCCCTGCTGCACTGACCAGAGCCCAGGACTTAAAAGATTTCCACCAAAATGTGTGGAGAGAACAAATAAATGGGTGAATGATAGAGAAAAAGGTGAGGGAACTCTTCTTAGGAAAAAGAGTCAACCTCCCTGTAGGCCTGGACAACAGGAGGGGACTCTGACCGACCACCTGTGCAGTCTCCAGTGTTTGGACACCCCCTTACCCATGCTCATCATGCTAAGGGCTGCTCACCATGGGCAGGGTGTTGCAGAGAGGCTTCTGGTGAGAGGTGGCCACCCAAGCAGAGGATTCCTGAAGACCCTTCAAATCTCCAGATTCTGGGATTCCAAGAGTTCAGCTTCTCCCGTCAGCTCAGTACAGTTGGTCCCAGTTACCTCTTGGAGCAGCTGTAAGCTGAATTTCTCCATTTCTTGTTCAAATTCACCAGAAAACTACCATCTCTACAGGGGCCCTGGGAACCAAGTGTGCTTGTTTCTGTCCCACCCTAGTCACGGGTGGTGGGCACGTGGGCCAATGACACCTAGGATGTCAGCTGCTGCAGCAACATTAAAGTTGTGTCAGGGAGAAGGCAAAACGTGCCTGCTTGGCTCTAAACAACTCACAGAGTTTATTAACCTTCTGTGACTTGGCAAAGACGGCAAGCTGGTGGCAGACACACAAATGTGGAAATAGGTATGTGGCTTCGTGACGGTTTTCTCTATGAGGTTGCTGTACTTTTATAGGCAGAGACTTGCTCTTACCTCTCTTGTTAAACAAGGCATCCTTCAGCCCTCGACAGGCTTGGAAAGAAAGGTAAGGAAGGAGAAGAAAACTTGGTTTTCTTCTGTTCCTGCCTGAGCTGGTCGCTGCACTGGGCTCTCCCAAACATTGTCTTATTTAAGCCTCATAGAAACCCCGAAAACGAACATCCTCGTCATCCTGATTTTACAGATGAAGAGACAAAGGTCCAGAGAAGTCCTCTGAGTTACCCAGAGGTTGAACGACTAAGGAATGGCAACACTGGGACCTGAATGCAAATCTGTTTTCCCCACAGCTCTAGAGGCACCAGGCTGACAACACAATCATGTTTAGATCTGAGGGCCTTGGTAACCCATGTCCTGGGGATTTATCACACTTCTTTTGACTGTTGCCCAAGGAAAAGCCTGAGTAGCAAACCTTATAGAACAGCCCAGTGCTTCCTGTTTGCAAGAAAATAATACATATTGGGTTGGCCAAAAAGTTCGTTCGGGTTTTTCTGTAAGCTGTTATGGAAAAACTCGAACAAACATTTTGGACAACCCAGTATATACCATACTAGATTCTCTGTCAGATTTCTCCCTATGTGGTCCACCTTTTATTGCGTTGGGTTTTTTTTTTTTTTTTAACATCTTTACTGGGGTATAATTGCTTTACAATGTTGTGTTAGTTTCTGCTGTATAACAAAGTGAAGCAACTATACTTATACATATATCACCATATCCCCTCCCTCTTGCGTCTCCCTCCCACCGTCCCTATCCCCCCCCTCTAGGTGGTCACAAAGCACCGAGCTGATCTCCCTGTGCTATGCGGCTGCTTCCCACTAGCTATCTATTTTACATTTGGTAGTGTATATAAGTCAATGCCACTCTCTCACGTTGTCCCAGTTTACCCTCCCCTGCCCCATGTCCTCAAGTCCATTCTCTATGTCTGCATCTTTATTCCTATCCTGCCCCTAGGTTCTTCAGAACCATTTTATTTTTTTAGATTCCATATATATGCAGTATTAGCATGCGGTATTTGTTTTTCTCTTTCTGACTTACTTCACTCTGTATGACAGACTCTAGGTCCACCTCACTACAAATAATTCAATTTCATTTCTTTTTCTGGCTGAGTAATATTCCACTGTATATATGTGCCATGTCTTCTTTATCCATTCATCTGTCGATGGACACTTCGGTTGCTTCCATGTCCTGGCTATTGTAAATAGTGCTTCAATGAACATTTTGGTACATGACACTTTTTGAATTATGGTTTTCTCAGGGTATATGCCCACTAGTGGGATTGCTGGGTCGTATGGTAGTTCTATTTTTAGTTTTTTAAGGAACCTCCATACTGTTGTCCATAGTGGCTGTATCAATTTACATTCCCACCAACAGTGCAAGAGGGTTCCATTTTCTCCACACCCTCTCCTATGCTGGGTTTTATTTTTTTTTTTTAATGCAAAGAGATACCAAGAAACAAACCAAACATGAGTTATAACCTCCTTAGTCAAATTAGCCTTTGTTGACATTAAAAAAATTATTAACTATACTTATTTCATCATTTTATAATCTATACATGTATCAAATCATTATGTTATATACCTAAAACTAATACAATGTTACATGTCAATTATATCTCAATAAAACTGGAAAATAATTTAAATTTAGAAAATTCAAACAGCAGGAAATTTAAAAAATTCAATGCCACTCCCCTCTATTCCTCTCCTAAAGGCAATCTTTCTAACATTTTCTTGGGATTCCTTCCAGTAAAAAAGAACATATGTAATACGATATGGATGACTCAGTTTTGTTTTTCACACAAATGGGATCGTGTGATACTCCTGCAGCTTATTCCTTTTCACCCAATAACCCATTTGAGAGAATCTTTCCATTTCAGCACAAAGCCATCTACCTTTCTTTTCCTTGAACACATAGCATTCATCATATTCTTTGCTCATTGAGAAATCTGCCGTAGGATCTTTTTCTTATCAAACTCTTTATATATTCATCAGTTCTTGGTCAACTTTATGGGTTCCAAATATGTTTTCCTTGTTTTTTACTGTTTAATTTCAAATACATGTTGGCATTTCTTGTTTCTAGAGGTCAAACGATTGCCTCACAGGGACTGCAGGGGCTGTATTGGTTTTCTATTGCTGCAGTAACAAACTTCCACAAACTTAGTGGCTTAAAACAAATCAAACGTACTATCTTACAGTTCAGGAGGTTGGCCGTCTAAGGCGGGTTGGCGGGGCTGCATTCCTCCCTGAGGCTTTGGGGGTGGTGCAGAGAATCCATTCCCTCACCTCTTCCAGCTTCCAGGGATCACCTTGGCTCATGGTCCCTTCCTCCACCTTCAAACCCAACAGTGCAGCATCTTCTTCCCTCTCTGGCCTCTGCTTCCACCCTCACATCTTTTCTCTCTGTCTGAGCCTCCCGATTCCCTCTTATAAGGATCCCTATCCTTGCATTGGGCCTATCCGGATCACCCAGGATAATCTCTCCACCTCAAAATCTTTAATTTAATCACATATTCACAAATTCCAGGCATTAGGACAGGGAATCTGTGTGTGTGTGTGTGGGGGGGGGCATTATTCAGGGAAGAATCGGAGGAAGGGGTGGGAGGGAGGGGCAATAGTATGGCTCCAAAGGAAAAGCATAGCCATCCCTCCATCTCTGGAACTCTGGAACGCTCTACGCTTCGTGTGACCTAAGCCTCATCACAGACCTCTTCTTGCAACCCCACCTAAAAGGCAACATCCTTGTTCTTCAAGGCCTGTCACATCGCCGTGTGTGTCTCGTATTCGCCTCCCCGCCATGGGGCACAGGAACAGCTTATGGAAACCAGGCACCTGTGCTAGGAAATTAACACTCCCGCGTGGGTCTTCCCTCCTCACCAGGTTATAACCTCCTGGAAGCCAGGGGCCAAGACCTCGGCTTCCATTGTTGTTGTAGTCCACAACATGCCTGGCACGGCACCTCATGCGATTGCAGAGAAAAGGAAGGAAGGAAAAAAGGAAGCGAGGGAAGCAACTCTCCTGGCTGAGTCCTGGGCAAACCGTGCTCCCTCCCTCCTCACCTGGGCTCCCCCTGCCCTGGGGCCCAGCTTGACTCCACTTGCCCCTCGGGTGACTGGGTCTTCGCAGAGGACACTGCCCACAGGCAGGTCCTAGAGCCACCTGGGAGCAAAGACTCTGCAGGAAGATCATGCCCTATTTTCTATTTAGGAGAACGCTGGAGACATGAGCGTGATAAAGACATTTACCAGGAAGTTGAACCTCTTTGTGGGTTCTGCTGGAGCGGAAGGATGAAGGGGACAAGGGGCAGCTTCTGACATGGGGAAGAGGTTCAGCTATTGTGTCTTGTTCAGGTACTTCATCTCAGAGGCAGGGGAATGGACTGGATGACTTCTCAATATTCTTTCCAGCCTGACATGGTCATAACCGCCACATCCCCATCCCTGCAAAGCTGCCTCAGGCCACTTACTCTGAAACCTCCATCCTTGAGACCTCCCTGGGCAAGTGGCCATGACATTTTTTCCCTCCTGATTGTAAAAATAGCACTTATCTCTTATTACCCCCCCCCCAAAAAAGACAAGTTCAGAAAAGCTTAAATAAACAGGAAGATATGATAGCCATAATCCAGATATTCAGAGGGAACCATGGTTAGCGTTTAAGCCTATTTCCATTTGTGTAATTGTGACTCCTGTGAAAGCCTTCTTTCTGGGGTCTTCTGGGGAGAGGGTGTCAAGAGATCAACTTGCTACCTCTGCGTGTCCCCCGTGGGCGCATACTGGGCATGACCCATGCTGCTTCGGCCCAGGGCTTTGTCCAAGCCCAGCCTTTCTCTGAGGTGCCCCTGGGACCTTAAGAAAGATTTCAGTTCTGCACTGAATGAGAACAGATCTGGGGTCCTATTTGGCGGGGATGGGAGGGAAGGTGGAGTAGGTTGCTGCATGAACCTCCCCAAGGTCTCCTACTGGGATCTCTTGCCCCCTCTCCTCTCTTCCAGTTGTCCCTCTGACTCTTCACCTCTTTCTGCTCAGAAATCCAGCTCATCCCCTTCTGGGAACGACCTCTCTCCCTCAAACAAATGAGGAATTCTTGAAACGACTCCTATGCCTCCCGCATTCCCAGCCTCTGGCTTTGAACGGCCATGTCTTTTTCCTATGCCGCCAGCTGCTGCTGCTACAGCAGAGGAGAAGCAGGTTTGCTGGGGAGGTAGGGTGCAGGGGAGGAAGGGGAAGCATGGTGCTCTGGGGTACAAATGTGGGAGGCAGAGAATGGGGGGTGTCTGCCACGTAAATGGCAGCTGTTTCACCCAACAGTGCATCTAAAACAGAACCTACCTTGCTACCCCAAGATTAATTTCTTCCAGGGGAAAAAAAAAACCCCACAACCATACAAATAATATTTGACCTGCATAAGAAATTAATATTCTTCCTACTACTGTACTTGTAACTCTATTTCCTGTGAGCAAACACCCTGACTTTATTGGTGGAAAGAACATTTACCTCCTCTCTGCCAAGGTTAGATGCCAAGATATCCTCCATTAACTTGACAAAAAAGCATATGGCTTTAATTGCTTGGAAGGGAAATAGGGGTGGGTGTGGGGTAGCAGGGAGGGCAGGGTGAGAAGCCTCTTTTCACTCTATCACACATAGTTTTGTTTGTTTGTTTGTTTTTGCAGTACGTGGGCCTCTCACTGTTGTGACCTCTCCCGTTGCTTGCGGAGCACAGGCTCCGGACGCGCAGACTCAGCGGCCATGGCTCACGGGCCCAGACGCTCCGCGGCACGTGGGATCTTCCCGGACCGGGGCACGAACCCGTGTCCCCTGCATCGGCAGGCGGACTCTCGACCACTGCACCACCAGGGAAGCCCCACACATAGTTTTTAACATACTTGAAATTATACAATTTTGTAGCCTGCTTTTTTCGCAATATGGTAAGCATTCTCTCAAGTTTTAAAACCCTCCCTAAACACCGTGTCTTATATAAGCCCCATTTTAAATGATTGTATAACATTCCATTGTAGAGCAGAGCACAGTCTGGGATTTTTAGGGGCAGAAAGTCAATGTTCCAGGATTATTCTTGCTAAAGTAAATCCTTATGAGGCTTAATAACTAGCTTAGGAACTGCTGAAGACTTGCCAAAGAAATTGCTAACAGGCAACAGCCTTTTTAGGTTGGGAATGAGGCCGTAAGTTATTGAACTGTGTGCAGAAGGTGTTGATGCCAGCCCTGCTGTAACACGTGAGCCAGGTCAAGAAACATACCATAGGTACAGCCAAGGTAAAAGTGTAAAACACAAAAACCAAAACAGATACAAAAGACACATTACCTGGGTGATTGTGTCAACAGCCATCAATCTGTCCCCAGGGAGTAGAACTGGAGACATTTCATCTTGGACGCAGGCAGACAGCTGTGTTACTGGATAGGAGTGCACAGGCCTGAGGCCAGCAAATTCCTAACTTTGAATGAACTCTGACCATCTCTGAGACTGTGTAGCCCTTGGTTCTCAACCCTGACCACATTAAGGGAAAAAAACAAAGGAAATTCCCAGGACTTATCACATTCTGATTAAAGAAAAAAATCTGATCTTTTTGCTCTGGAGAATCCTAGAGAAAGACAATGCTCTCTGTTCATTTTTCCAGGTTCGATAACCGAGAAAGCATTTCTGGAGGCAGGAGATGGGGTGGGCTATAGGACCTCTAATTGGCTCCCACCCTCACCCACCGGAAGTTAGGAATCTATGTTCCTTAGTCAGAGCTTGGCAGGAAACACTGGGATATCAATCATTTTACAGAGCATTTTATGCCCAGTTTTTTTTTTTTAATCTTGCAAACCCTATTTTCAGGTCTCATCATCAGGGAGACTGGGTTAATAGGACAGAAATTTTGGAATGGCAAGGAACTCTGATTGCCTCAGGTCTTCTCGGAGGTCTCCATCAGAGTTTCATACAGATATCTGCAGGGGACCTCCCAAGGAACGGGTGGGAAGCTCACTGTCCCATTAGGACTCTCCTACACTCTTCCCAGAGGGCCCAGCCTAAACAGAGTTGGCTTGGAACTTGGCAGGAAGCTGCAGAAGAGGAAGCCCAGCTCCATGTCACATCACAAGCAGCTTCCAGTAGCCTGCCCTAAAATTGTCCACCCCCTTCTGGTCCACACCCCCTACCCTCACTCAAACATCTAATCAGCCAAAGTTATCAACGCACCTCCTAAGTCTGTCTTGGGTCCACTTCTCTTCCTCCCCAACATCAACTCCCAATGCAGGAGCAAGCTCCTCTCTGGTCTAACAGCCTGCCATCTTTCTGCCTCAGTCTCTCACTGCCACAGCCAACATAGTCTTTCTAAGCTGAGAACTTCTCATTTGAAGATGATGTAAAGTTAGCAATCCCCTTTTCTTTTACTGGAAATAATCTAAAACTGAAAAGGAATTGAGTAATTACAAACTCCATTTTTAGGGAAAGTAGGAGATGCTTAAAACACAAAATAGGTAGAAGAGTTGCCTCCAAAGCAGAGGCACTCAGGGAATTCCCTGGCATCCCAGCGGTTAGGACTCTATGCTTTCAGTGGATTCAATCTCTGGTTGGGGAACTCGGATCCTGAAAGCAGGGAGAAAAAAAAAAAAGCAGCAGAGGCACTCACAGGAGGAAGGTGGAGTGAGGACAGTTCACTGCAGAGTCTCGGGGACAACCTGCAAAACGCTCACCACAGGGTGAGGGGCACACCTGGAGGTGCAATACAGAAAGCCCTTGTTTACAACAGCAGGAAGCAGGCACAGATGCTGGTGGCATGAGCTCTGCTGGACCAGGACTAAATGAGGCATCACCCAGACAAGCCATATTTGTAGGAAGTGGTCTGTCTCTGTGGCAACAGGGGAGGAGAGGCTTTACACTGGAAAAAGCATCACCGTTGGCTGGAGATAAATCAAGGCTAAGTGCACTTATATTAACCCTGGGTCATAAGGAAAATTTAGACCACCTGGAAGGCAACCTCGGCCACTCTCATACAGGAGGTCCACGGGCAAGGAAAAAAATAAATCACCAGCTTCAATGATGAATCATCTATACAGAGATTTGACAAGAAAAAAGGAGGGAAAAAAAAAAAAGCAACAGCAGGCAAAGGCGCACCAAAAAAATGTTGCCACGGAACACATGAAAATTCTAACCAGAAAATTAAGAAAACATAGTGAAGAGACCTCAGGGAAGAGGTCATGAAATAATAGGAGGAAATGAATCCTGAGCCAGCAGGGCTCAGGGAAGACGTGGAAGAAAAAAAGAGAACTGTTTAACCTTCATTCTTAAAATGAAGTCTAAAATCTGAAGGAGAAGAAATAGAAATTCAGAGGGAGAAAGCAAGAGAAATAAGGGAAGTCAGAAAATTAAATGAAAATTAAAAAAGGATTAGAGAGAAAATGATAGAAACAAAAGACAAAGAAAATCTGTTTGTATGTGCGTTAAATATCTCTGCAAAGACACACAAGAAATTGGTAACATGGTTTGCTTTTAGGGAGGGAAATTAGGTCATAGGGGCCAGTGGGTGGGTGGATGGGAGGAGGACAGGGGTGGAAGGGAGAATTCTCAGTCTTTTAACATTTTGACCTGTATGAACATGTTAGCTCTTCAAAAAAATTATCATTAAGCAATCCTCACAACCCCCCGACACACACACACACACACACACACACACACACACACACACACACATTCACAAACCTGATTGTGTGGCTCTCCTCATTTAAAACCCTGCAATCTTTCTCAACACTGTCAGGATAAAGAGCGTCTCAAAATGGCTTATTAGTAGGGCGACAATAGAACCTACTGCCCAACAGGGCACTTCTGAGGTTGAAAGGAGGTGAGACAGATGTAACCCGAGACTAAGGTCACTTATGCGGCGGATCGCAACGTGGTGCTTGCTGCCTGCTCTAGCCTCACCTCCCACTTTCCAGCTCATGGGCTCTCACCCCAGCCATACTCCTGACCTCCCCGCACATGCTGCTCCCTCTGCGGTAGTGTCTCTCCTGCATTCCTCCACACTCTCTCAGGGAGGGATGTGTGGAGATCAAAGTTAGGAACTTGCTGCCCTCAGGCTATCCTCCCCTGCCCAGGAATCAGGAATTGGGCTCTAGCCTACGGCTGCCTGCCTGTGTCCAAGATGAAATGTCTTCAGATCTCCACCCAGGGACAGACTGATAGCTAGCGTGGGGACGGTGTCTTTTTTTTTTTTTTTTTTTTTTTGCGGTACGCGGGCCTCTCCCTGCTGTGGCCTCTCCCGTTGCGGAGCACAGGCTCCGGACGCACAGGCCCAGCAGCCATGGCTCACGGGCCCAGCCGCTCCGCGGCATGTGGGATCTTCCCGGACCGGGGCACGAACCCGTGTCCCCTGCATCGGCAGGCGGACTCTCAACCACTGCGCCACCAGGGAAGCCCCGGGACGGTGTCTTTTGCATCTGGTTTTATACTTTTACATTGGCTCCTGCTTGCTCTACTTCCTGTGCAGAGCCAAGTCTGCAAGGGGACCCCTCCTATACCATTTCCGCCGTGCCTGGCCTCAATACCTTCTGCGCACAGCTGTGAGAGCCTGGAGCAACATTTCCAACCTCCCAGCACAAGCCACTCTCTATTAGCAATTTCTCTGGAAACTGTGTAATTCCCAGTGTGTAATTTCTATTAGTAGCTTCATTTTGAAATCCCATCAAGTTACCAGGTGCTATCCCAGCATCCCAATAGGCAAACACCCTAACAGCTCCCCCTTTAAAAGCAAAGATTGTCCTCCTTCAGCTCAAAATTTCCAAAATCGTTACATCCCTATATGTGGACTCAGGAGAATTGAAGAGGGAGAAGGAAAGATTAGGGTCCAAGGACACCCGGGCATGAGGAGCACAGCTCTCCTCTTTTCCTGTGACTGGCCTCTGAAGCCCCTCCTGCTCAAACAAGTTGAAGGGAAGACCCCCACCTGCCTCAGCTGGAGCTGTGTGACCCCTGTGAGCCTCCGCTCTCCATCCGTCAGTGATTTCGTGAGGATCAGAGGCGACATAACTGAAGCCACACGTCCCGCACATTGCACGTAGTAGGCGCTGTGATGGCTATTCCCTCCCTTCTGCTTTCTTGTCTCGAGAACTTGATTGTGTTGGGACTTTTCTACAGCATTGCTCAATGAGCCGGAAATGGCAGCCCTGCTGACTGGGATGTTGGTTTGCCGGGAACAGAGTGGTACTGTTGACATTTGCGGAAAGCTTTCTTGCTAAACTTTAAACACTTTGCAGATCCAATCCCACTGGCATTGCCTGCTAGTGATATTTCTATGGCTATGATGGACACGCTGAGTTCAGTCAGACACCTGGGGAGAGGGCAGGATAATTGGTTTCCTTTAGGGTCCCAACAAAGTTAGGTGGACACCAAGTCCATTTTGGCATGAGGAAACAACATATATTGACCGTTATCTGTCTGGCACATGGGAGGAGTTCAGTAAACACTGACAAGCTGAAGAATGTGAAGCAATAAATGAATTAATTGCACATGCCAGAAAAAACTATGCAGTTTTACTTTGTGCTGTATGTTTTGCTAGGTATGAATGGCTAATTTCAAATGTTTATATATTTATTTGGGCACAGTGGTGTGTCGGGCCCTGCTCTAGGTTCTGGGGACATAACTATAAGCAAAACCAAGTCTCTCTGCCTTCTGAGACCTCTCAGTGCAGAGAGGGTGACAGAGAAGAAATGGGAGTATTACCTATATTAGTCTTCTGGGGCTGCCATAACAAAATACCATAGACTAGGCAACTTGAACAACAGACATTTGTTTTCCTGTAGTTATGGAAGCTGAAAGTCTAAGATCAAGGTTCAGCCAGTTTGGTTTCTAGTGAGCATTCTCTTCCTGGCTTGCAGACGGCTGCCTTGTCGCTATGTCCTCATATGGCCTTTCCTCAATGTGTGCAAGAGAGAGAGTTCTCTGATGTCTCAACATCACTCCTCCTCAAACTCTTACAAAAATTTGAGAAGGGAATACTTCCAAACTCATTCTAGGAGGCCAGCGTTACCCTGAAACCAAAGCCACGTAAGGACACCACAAGAAATGAAAACTATAGATCAATAGCCCCGTGAATATAGGAACAAAAAGTCTCAACAAGGTAGCAGCAAACTGAATTCAAGAACTCTTAAGAAGGATTATACACCACGACCAAGTGGAATTTATACCTTGTATGCAAGGATGGTTCAACATATGCAAATCAATAAATGCAGTACATATTAATAAAATGAAAGATAAAAATCACATGATCATCTCAATAGATACAGAAAAACAATTTGACAAAATACAACATCCTTTCATGATAAAAACCCTTAGCAGATTGGGTATAGAAGGAACACACCTAAACATGATAAACATCATGTATAACAAAGGCACAGCTAACATTATACTCAATGGAGAAAGATTGAAAGCTTTTCTTCTAAGATCAGAAATAAGACAAGGATTTCCACTCTCACCATTTGTATTCAATATAGTATTGGAAGCCCTAGTTAGAGTAATTAGGCAAGACAAAGAAATAAAAGGCATCCAAATTGGGGAAAAGTAAAACTTATTCTTCCTGTATATAGAAATGCAGGTGATATGATCCTGTATATAGAACACCCCAAAGACTCTACCAAAAAACTGTTGAAACTAATCAGGGATGTCAGTACAATATGAACATACAGAAATTAGTTGCGTATCTATACACTAAGGATAAAGCATATGAAAAAGAAATATAAATATCCCATTCACAACAGCATCAAAACAATAAAATGCTTAGGAATAAATTTAACCAAGGAAGTGAAAGATCTGTACAACAAAAACTATAAGACTTCTGAAAGAAATCAAACAAGACAAAACAAATGGAAAAACATCTGTGCTCATGGATCAGAAGAATTAATATTGCTAAAATGTCTGTAATACTCAAGACCATCTATAGATTCAATGCGATCACCATCAAAATATCAATAGTATTCTTCACAGAAATAGAAAAAAAAATCCTAAAGTTTATAAGGAATCACAGAAGACTCCCAAATAGCCAAAGTAATCCTGAGGAAAAAGAACAAAGCTGGAGGTGTCACACACTTCCTGATTTCAAACTGTACTACAAACCTACAGTAATAAAAACAGTACGGTACTGGCACAAAAATAGACGCATAGACCAAGAACAGAATAAAGAGCCCAGAATTAACCCCAGCTTATACTGTCAACTTATATTCAACAAGAGAGCCAAGAGCACTCAATGTGGAAAAGATAGTTTCTTCAATAAATGGTGTTGGGAAAAACTGGATAAACACATGTAGAGGAATGAAATTGGACTCCTATCTTACACCACTCACAAAAACAAACTCAAAATGGATTAAAGACCTACATGTAAGACCTGATACTATAAAACTCTTAGAGGAAAACATAAGCAGAGCACTCTTTGACATAAATTGCAGCAATATCTTTACTCTCCTATAGTAACGGAAAAAACAATAAAGATAAACAAATGGGACCTAATTAAACTGAAAAGCTTTTGCACATCAAAGGAAACCATAAACAAAATGAAAAGACAACCCACAGAATGGGGGGAAATATTTGCAAATGATGTGACCAACAAGGGCTTAATTTCCAAAATATAAAAACAGCTCATACAACTCAACAACAAAAAACAACCCAATCAAAAAATGGGCAGGGGCTTCCCTGGTGGCACAGTGATTGAGAGCCCGCCTGCCAATGCAGGGGACGTGGGTTCGAGCCCTGGTCCGGGAAGATCCCACATGCCGTGGAGAAGCTGGGCCCGTGCGCCACAGCTGCTGAGCCTGCGCTCTGGAGCCTGCGAGCCACAACTACTGAGCCCACATGCCACAACTATGGAAGCCCGTGTGCCTAGAGCCCGTGCTCCGCAACAAGAGAAGCCCCCGCACCATAACAAAGAGTGGCCCCCACTTGCTGCAACTAGAGACAGCCTGCGAGCAGCAATGAAGACCCAGTGCAGCCAAAAATAAATAAATAAAATAAATTTATTTAAAAAAAAAAACATGGGCAGAAGGCATAAATACGTCTCCAAAGAAGGCATACAAATGGCCAAGAGGCACATGAAAAGATTCTTAACATTGTTAGTTATTAGAGAAATGCAAATCAAAATTACAATGAGATATAACTTTGCACTGGTCAGAATAGCCCTCATCAAACAGTCTACAAACAATAAATGCTGGAGAGGGTGTGGAGAAAAGGGAACCCTCCTACACTGTTGGTGGGAATGTTAATTGGTACAGCCACTATGGAAAACAGTATGGAGGTTCCTTAAAAAACTAAAAATAGAGCTACCATAGGATGCAGCAATCCCATGCCTGGGCATATATCCAGAGAATACCATGGTTTGATAGGATACATGCACCCCAATGTTCATTGCAGTGCTGTTTACAATAGCCAAGACATGGAAGCAACCTAAATGTCCATTGACAGGTGAATGGATAAAGAAGATGTGGTACATACATAAAATGTAATATTACTCAGCCATTAAAAAGAATGAAATAATGCCATTTGCAGCAACATGGATGGACTTGGAAATTAGCATACTAAATGAAGTAAGTCAGACAGAGAAAGACAAATATCATATGATAGCGCTTACATGGGGAATCAAAAAAAAATGATACAAGTGAACTTACTTACAAAACAGAAACAGACTCAGACCCACAGACTCCAAAAACAAACTTATGGTTACCAAAGGTTAACCAAAGGGAAAGATAAATTGGGAGTTTGGGATTGACATATACACACTACAATATTTAAAACAGATAACCAACAAGGACCTACTGTACAGCACAGGGAACTCTGCTCACTATTCTGTAATAACCTAAATGGAAAAAGAATTTGAAAAAGAATAGATACATGTATATGTCTCACTGAATCACTTTGCTGTACAGCTGAAACTAACACGACATTGTTAATCAACTATACTCCACCGAAGCACCCCGGACAGCACCCTTCCTGGGCTGATTTAAGGGGACTGATTGAATCAAAGGCAATCATGTGATTTAAGGGGGCTTATTGTTTTAAGGGTGGTCAGGAGATTAAGAAGGCCCATTGATTTAATGGGGTACAGGAGAATTAAGAAGGCAGAATGGGGACTTCCCTGGTGGCTCAGTGGTTAAGAATCTCCCTGCCAATGCAGGGGACACGGGTTGGAGCTCTGGTCTGGGAAGATCCCACATGCCGCAGAGCAACTAAGCCCACGAGCCACAACTACTGAGCCCGCATGCCACAACTACTGAAGCCCACGAGCCTAGAGCCCATGCTCCACAATAAGAGAAGCCACTGCAATGAGAAGCCTGTGCACCGCGAGGAAGAGTAGCCCCCGCCCCCCCACAGCTGCAACCAGAAGAAAGCCTGCGTGCAGCAACAAAGACCCAATGCAGCCAAAAAAAAAAAGAAGGTAGAATGACTTAATGGGTGTCTGGAGAGTTAAGAAGGCAGATTGATTTAATGGGGGTCAGGAAAAGTAAGGGGTTTGATTGGTATAATGGGTGTCAGGAGATTTAAGAAGGATGGTTGATTTAATGGGAGTCAGGATATTTAACAGGGCTGATTTAATCAAGGGGAGTCATGTGATTTAGGGGGCCGGTTTAATATATGGGTGTCATGTGATACAAGCATGCTGATTGAATCAATGGGAGTCACCTGATTTATGGGGACTGATTTAACAATAGGAGTCACATGATCCAAGGGGCTGATTGAATCAGTCCAAGCACCCTCCCAAGGAGGACAGCACCTATGTACACAACTGTGTGTATAATATGTGTCCACAAAGGAACTTTGGGTACTCAATGCATATATACAACTGTGTATATACTAAGTGTCCACAAAAGGCACTTTGGGTACACAATACATATACACAACTCTGTACCACAGGGAGTGCGTGTGGGGCCTCCAAGCACCCTCCCTGACCTCTCGTCATAGACATTTCTGGTATTTCTAACTTTTTTTGCTATTACAAGCAAGGAAACAATGTCTATTGTATTAGTTATTTACTGCTGCCTAACACATTATCCCAAAACTTTGTGGGTTAAAACTATAATAAATATTTAATATGGCTCACAGTTTTTGCCAGACAGGAATTTGGGAGCTGCTTGGCTAGATGGCTTCCAGCTCAGTGTTTTTCATTGGGTTGCAGTCAGAAGGTTGGCTAGGGCTACAATCACTGAGGTTTGACTAGGCTGGAGGGTGTACTTGCTCCAGGGCTGGCAAGTGGATGATAGCTGATGGTGCAGAGCCCTCGTTCCTAGTTCCCCATGTAGCCCTCTCCATGAGGCTGATTGAGTGTCCTCACAACATGGTGGCAGGATTCCCCCAGAGTGAGTTATTCAAGAGAGAGCAAGCAGAAGCAGAAATGCCCGTTATGACCTAGCCTCAGAAGTCACACACTGTTACCTCTGCCACATTCTGTTCATCAGAAGTGAGTCACCAAGTCCAGCCCCTTTGAAGGGAGGAGTATCAGAGTTTGCAAACATATTTGAAAGCCCTCAGTACTATCCTTATACATAATCTTTATGTACTTGTGTGAATATTTCCTTAGAATAGATTTTTTTGAACTAGAATTGCCAGATCAGGTGATATGTAGACTTTTAATTTGGGTAATTCCTGTATGTGTCAAAACTGCTTATTTTCCCCCAGTAAATATTTTCTCGCTTTTTCCTTTAGCAACGAATCTCCTGAGTTTTAGCTGGGCACAGCTTGAGAATGGATTTCCCAGGCTCCCTTGTTGCATGGGGACAGGTAACTAAGTTCTGGCCAATGGGAAGTATTGTGTGAAATTTCTGGGTCATGCTCGTAAAAGACGCTGTCGGCCTACTTCCTCTTTCTCCATGGAGAAGGCTGTTTGGAGATCAGATGTGGTGGCAGTGAGAACGAGCTTCCACCAGGTGATGAAGACAGTACTTTTGGGGATGGTGGGGTGATGTATAGAAAGAACCTGGGCGTCTGGATAACCCCATGCAGCCAAGCCACGCTTCTTCTCAGGACTTCCTACCAGCTTAGCTTTTTGAGAGAAAAATAAAACTTCTGTCTTGTTTAAGCCACTGTTGTTTACTGATGATTTGCCTTCTAAAAAGGCCTCACCAACAGTATATGAGTATCCATTCCACCATCCTTGCCCACACACAGTATTATCAATCTTTAAAATTTTACCAATCTGATGGACTCCCCCCTTTTCTTACGACTTTATCAGCTCCCTCCTTTGCTGCTGGACCAAATACTAGGAACAGGAGGAGGGATACTGATCAGAAAGCCCACCACAATCTGGACTAATAGAAAACACAAAGATACAATGTTGCTCTCGAAAATGATCCTCGTACAACTCTAAAAGTACACATTCATCACCCAAAAATGTCTCCGCGGAGATGCTGTGCCTGCCCTCAAAGGCATTACAGCCGTACTGGGGAGAGGAAGCACCTGGAAAGAGACAACTAGCTGTGCAAAGTGGAAGGGTCTGGCTGTCCAGTTATCGGGGCTGACCCAGGGACCTCGGGGAGGGAGCTATGATGGAGGACATTAGCCTCCCCCCCGGGCCGTGGTTCACGAATTTCTCATGCTACTCTGGCCAGAAGAGGGGAGGAGGGAGTGGGTTACCTGGGGGAAAGTTATGGCAAATGGCGAAGAGCACGGGCTCTGGATTTAGAGCGCCTGCATCACGTCCCATGCCTGGCCCTTCACTCTGTGGACAGGGATGCCCTGAGTGCCTCCTGAGACCCAGGCACTGTTGGCGGTGCTGGGAGTCCCATGAGAAACACTGCCGTATCCAGAGCTTACCTTTAGAGTGCTGAGACGGACAAGCCAGGCTGCGCCAAGGCTCCCTCACCTGCAGAGTGAGAGGGCTGCTGGGAAGACTGAATGAAAGAACACGTGTGTGAGATTGTGCCCACAGCACCTGCGTAGCAAAGGCTCAGTACGGGCAGCTGCTATAATTAAGAAAAGCCGTGAAATATCATGATATCACTTATATGTTGAATCTAAAAAAATTATACAAATGAACTTATTTACAAAACAGAAATAGACTCACAGACATAGAAAACAAACTTATGCTTACCAAAGGGGGAAGCAGGGGGAGGGATAAATTAGGAGTTTGGGATTAATATATACACACTATTATACATAAAATAGATAACCAGCAAGGACCTACTGTATAGCACAGGGAACTATACTCAATATTTTGTAGTAACCTATAAGGGAAAAGAATCTGCAAAAGGATATATATCTATACATATATATGGATAGATATATGTCTGAATCACTTTGCTGTACACCTGAAGCTAACACAACATTGTAAATCAACTATACTTCAATTTTTTTTTAAAGCCATGAAGGAGAGAACCCTTCCATGAAGTCTCCAGGACCCCCAAATTTCCTCTCTGTGACCTTTCGTTCCCTCACAGGTGACTCCCGTAAACTTTGCATTAATGCCCATCCCCGCCTAGGAAAAAGAAAAAACACAACAACCCTGCTTCCGTAAAAGATCTTTCTCACTGAGAAATAGTTGGTGTGGTTTGATGCACGGATCCTGTTACATTTACACTTCAGTGGGGGACATCCTGTGTTTGATTAAACCAGAGGAATGAAAGTCTAATTATGAAATTTTTGGCATCAGTCAAGCTAAATGGGGACACCTGGCCCAATTGGAGGTGCTTCACTGATGCTGTTGAAATCATAACTTTTAGGAGATGGCCCCGACCTCCTCTCTCTCCTCTCCTCTCCTCCTCTCTCTTCTGCTCCCCTCTCTCCTTCTCTCCCCTGTCTCCTGTCTTTTTCTTGCCTAAATGGCCATCTGAGTCTCTGATGATTCAGCGTGATTGCGTTTCCATAGGCAGGTGTGTGTCTTGTTTAGTCACATTAAAAATAAATCACTTGGCCACACTCAGTCAATCTGTTACTTTTCTCTGCTTTCCAGGAACAGACTGCTCAAAAAGCACAGGACTGTTGGGTGAAATGCGAGTGGGGAAAGGAGTGAGGTGGAGTGGACAGAGCCCTTCCAAGCTGGCCATCCGACTTCACATCTAATCAGAGAGTGAATCAGTTATGCCTGCAATTATGCCAACAACTCAGCATCATGGCTGCTGCTGGAGACCCATGACAGCGAGCTGTGGAAGAAATAGGTTTGGGGTGGAGAGGTGGTGCTCATATGTTACTGAAAACCTACCGTGTGCCAGGCCCTGTGTTTACTGGACACCTACTACGTACCAGGCCCTGTGCTTGCTTTTGCATCTGTTTTCTTCCAAGGGAGGATTAGGATCCTGGTTGAGGGACCCTGGCCAATTTCAGCTTTCAGGGTCTTGTTTCTGCAGACTAGAAACATTACATCATTCTCTAATGATCCTGTTTGGCATGATGGAAGGGTCTTGGGGTTAGACAGACATAGCTCCACCACTGTGAGCAGATGACCTAACACTTCTGAGCCTCAGTTTCTTCATCTCTAAAATGGGGATGAAGATCAGGATTGAATGAAATAATATTTAAGACACCTCATAAATAGGCAGCTAAAAATGATAGTGTTTAATCTCTCCTCATAACATACAACTTCATCCTCTTCGAGATTTTTATTTTTTCAGGTTAGGGTGGCAATGTTCCCAGAGCTCTGTGCGTGTGCGTATGTTTCTTATTCTTGATAAAAAGACAGTCTGAGGGAGAGAGAGCTGAGTCTTTTGTAGCAATCTTGGTGCTTTAGAAAACCAGACCCCCGCCTCGATGAAATGCCATTGGGCATTCCGTCAGCAGGCAGAGTGTCCAAGACACCTCCCCATGGTCACGCCCTGCATGGTGTCCTTCCACATTGGGTCTGGGCTGGTCTGTGACTTGCTTTGAACAATAAAATATGGTGGAAGTGACACTGGGCCTAAGCCTTAAGAAGCACTGGGAGCTTCCGCCTTTGTGCTCTGGGGGAGGCCTTGAGCCAATGTATAAGAAATTTGGTCTCTCTGCACTGTAGAGATGTTAGGCCAAACAAACCGAAATATGGCAGTTTGGAGCAGAGAAAGGTTTATTGTAGGGCCACGCAAGGAGATGGGTGGCTCATGCTCTGGGCAGCTCAGGCCCCCCAAAACCCCCGAGCTCCCCAAAGAGGCTCCCCTAAGGGGCAAAGCATTTTTAAAGGCCAGGTGAGGGAGGGGCGTTGCAAGGTATGCGATCAGCTCATGCACAGTTCTCTGATTGGTTGATGGTGAGGTAACAGGGCGCTGTCACAGGGGTTAACATCATCAATCCTTAGGTTCCAGGAGGTCTGGGCCATCAAGTAGTTAACATCTTCCATTTAGTGGGCGTTTTTCACATCTGTAAAACCACTCAGGAAATGTACATTAAACACTGTTATCTAGGTACAGAAGTACCTGGAGAGGAGCTAAAGCAGAGGATATGCGGGAAGGCCGGTCCCGGGAAGGCCCCATAGGGTCCTGCTCCATTACAGAGAGAGTATAGAGAGCTGGTGGAAAAGGAGAGACCCTGAGAATCTATGGGAGGAGAGAAAGAAAGAGAGGAAGAGAGAGAGAGAGAGAGAGAGAGAGAGAGAGAGGGGCCCAGCTGTCCCAACTGAGGCCAGCCTTCCAGCCACCCCTCTGTCGACTTAAAACACAGGCACAACCTAAAAGTTGAGAGTTATGTTTTACTTGGAGGAAATCCTTAGGCCTTCGAGCCACGTAGGCAGCATCTGCAGTAACCCTGAGAGAACTGAGGTGAGGGGGGAACAAAGTTATATAGGAGTTTTGCAACAAAAGGCAGGTAGTCTGAATATCAAAAGATTATTGTTAATTAAAGAAAACCAGATATCTCAAGTTAAGAAATTCAGCACTTTTCTATGCATGGGAAAATGCAAGAGTCTGGGCTCACTGAAATCATTCCTTTGATATGCACCTCAGCTCTCTGGGGCCAGTGTCCTGTGTTTTCATATCCTGAGTTTCCTCAAGGCTCCCCATGGGGAGTGACTGCAGTTTGATGGCTGCGAGAGGGCAGGTATCCTTTGTTTCCTTCCTGAGTTCCCTCAGGGCTCACAAGCTCATGCAATCTCTGATGACTGTGACATCCTTTTTTTACTGATGCGGCAGGCAATATTCCATTTCTGACCTCCAAGGCACCAGCCACGTGAGTGACCCATCTTGGATGCCCCAGCCCAGTCCAGCCCCCAGATGGCTGCAGTCCCAGCCGATATCATATGCAACAGAACTACCCTGCCATCCCAATCAGCCTACAAACTCATGAGACAATAAAATGGTTGTCTAAGCCATTAACTTCTGGAGCGGCGAATTACACAGCAATAGATAATTGAAGCAATCAGCGATATTTTTGAACTTTCACTATGTACTACGCCATGGTGTCTCACTATGAGAGATACAGAGAAATCACCCTCAGGAACTTCGTTTGGGCAAGAAGATGGTGCATAGGCGAGTATAAAGATTTGAAGCATTTACTAATCCACACTCAAATGTGTGCTTAGAAACATGATGCAGACTATTTGGTGATAGGGTTGGGAGGCCGAGGAAGGTAATATTTCTGAGAGAAAAATATTTGAGCTGGATTTTGCAAGAAAGGGCAGATGACATTAGATGACATTACAGAGAATGGGGGGAGAGCGGGGCATTGATAGCAACGTGGCAAGAAAATAAATTGGGAGCCCCAGGAGGAGAAGTAGAGAAGCTTAAAGTTTGATATTAGCTGTGAAACTGCATGACTCAGATTGCGACTTGAACCCACCGTCTTTTAATTGAGATCACACACCTGGTCTCAGGACTTAATGAAGCTCAGCTTCCTGATGTCTCATCTCAGAAAGAATTCAGTGAGAGACAAAGCAAAAGGTAAGAAGTGGATTTATTTAGAGAGAAACACACTCCACCGACAGAGTGTGGCAAGATGCCCTGAAATAAGGGGTGGTTAGTATTTATGGGCGGGGTAATTTCTTAGGCTAACGAGTGGGAGGATTATTCCAACTATTTTTTTTGGGGGGGGGTGGATTTCCAAGAATTGGGCCACTGCCCACCTTTTGACCTTTTATGGTTGGCCTCAGAACTGTCACGGCGCTGGTGGGTGTGTTGTTTAGCATATGCTGATGTATTACAATGAGGGTATAATGAGGCTCAAGGTCTACTGGAAGTCGAATATTCTGCCATCTTCGACCTAGTTGGCTCGAACCAGTTTTTGTTGTGTCCTATGCCTGTGTCAGTCCTTTAAAGGTTGTGCCCTGCCCCCTTCCCTCCTGTTTCAGCTGGGTATAAAAATAATGGGGCTATTACAAAGTCAGGTTTTAGGTCTGCAGTGAGGACCTCAGAAAAGCTGGTCATCTCATGATCTTTACTTTTTCCTACCCATTTGGTAGAAATACAACTCGCTTACCTGCTGACTTATAAATGCTCGTGATTGTGGAGTCTCCTGGGGGAAGTTCTCTTCAGCACCCATTGGAGTGGGTGCAGGAGGATGTTCAGAACCTGTCCGCCGAGGGCACTTTTAGGTGCCCCCCAAGGACAGCTTATGGGGGGTGGGAATTGAGGTTGTCAGGGCCCTTTGTGTACTGAGGAGGAGCAAGGCTTAAAAGACTGTGGAAGCAGCAACCTCACCAGAGCTAATTGGTTGGTAATTAGCAGGTTAATGGCTCACGTGGGGGATAATGCAAGGCTAGAGCCATGGGGCAGGAAATGACTTTAAAGTCTCCCCCCAGCCCCGGCTTTGCTCCCCTCCCTTCTAACGTTTGGTGGGGCTTTGGGGTCTCCTACCTGGGAAGGGCTGGGTCCTGTTTGCCTCCTCGGCTCTGGGGGTCAGGACAAGGCCAGAAGGTGATGTGTAGCACCAAAACACTGACCCACAAAAAAATGAGTGACTGCCCTTCCCTTGAAGAAAAGGAGGGGTGCAAGTGCAGGTTGGAGGGGGGAGAGGGGTAAGTGGTCCCCACTCTAGGCAGAGAAAGGTTGAGGGCCAGGGAGCCAGCTGGCTCATCACAGCATCTTTTTTCAAATTTTAGGGTGCCACCTGAGATTGTGGGTCCACCCAGCCTACTCCATTAATCTTAGCATACACAGATTTTTATAGATACTGAATCAGTTAGGAATATGTTTAGTTGTAAGTAACACAACCCCTAACAGTGGCCTTAAAAATAAAGGCATTCCCTCAATCCACAGAGAACTATTGAGAGGTGACCTCATGCCCAGCACTGTTCTAGGAGTTGGGGACACAGCAGAGAAAAGCAAACTTCCTGTCCTAGAGCAAGAAGGTACCGGGTGAGGGCAGAGGCTTGACACTGCCTGGAGTGCCCAGGGCTCTCTACCTTTGCCCTCCATTCACCCTGTGTATTGGTTTCTGCCTCCTGGTCATAGGATCCCTCGGATGTCCAGGAATCTCGGCCAAGACAGGAAGCAGGAGATAGAGGGGGCACCAGCCTCTCCTGTTCCTTTTGTCAGGAAAATGAAAACTCTCCCAAAACCCCCAGCAGATTCTCACCATCACTGGGGAGAACAGGCACATGGCTACATGAATTCTCAGGACTAATTAATCTGGTCATTATTTTCACCTGGGGTTGCCCAGAACACCATCAGGGGTCAGTTTGCAGAGACGAGGGAAGGATGTCGCGGTCAGGTTGTTCACTGGCCTCGCTGTTCACAGGGCGAGGCCCTGACAAAGGGACAAATATCCTATTGCAAATCTTAAGTAAATAGTAAAAGAATTAAAAATGACATTGGATGGAATCCAAGATCAGGCAAAAAGTCTTTACTTACTGCTGTTTACTAAGCTCTTTTCCAAGTGCTCTGTAGGAAATGTGAGGGGTGGGAGAGAAAGGATCCAGCCTCAGGGAGCTTTCAGGCTAGCTGAAGATGACAGCCACACAGACGAAACAACCTGGGACCGCGAGAGAGTGAAAAGGCTTTGGTTGGGTCTGGATGCACAGTATCGAATAGAGGCACAAGTAAATGCCGTCATGGTAGGAAGCAGGATCACTGCCTGCCCTGCCCACACCCCTTCTGGGGAACCTGTCACAGCTCCTAACCGTGTAGTCCTATGACGTCCAGGCCCCTCCCCAATCCCAGCCATGGCTAATGGGACCAGACGTGGACCCTGAGCCCAAGGCAGCCAATCCACTGCCTGGAAGCAGGGACACGTGAGCTGAGTCACTCAGATGTTCCCTCTTGAGAATCTGAAGTAAGAGATGCAGAGACTACTGCCCAGGGTGAGAAGTCCTGACACCCTGCAGGACATGTCAAGAGAACACAAAGGACCTCAAGAAGGGAAGGGCAGGGACTTCCCTGGCGGTCCAGTGGTTAAGACTTCACCTTCCAATGCAGTGGGTGTGGGTTTGATCCCTGGTCGGGGGGCTAAGATCCCACATGCCTCGTGACCAAAACATAAAACAGAAGCAATATTGTAACAAATTCAATAAAGACTTTTAAAAAATGCTTCACGTCAAAAAAAGTTAAAAAAAAAACAGGAAAGGGCAGCCTCACTCCTGACTTGGGTCCATCCTGAACTGGAGTTGGTGTTGCCCATTCCATCCTGACCATCAACATTCCTTTTACCAGGGCTGCTTTGAACAGGTTTTGTGTCTCGGCTTGAATGGTACGGTGTGGGAAGGCTTTGTCCTCACCCCTCATCCCTGCATCCCCCTCTTACCCATTCCCCAATCCATCCCCCGCCTCTGCCTTAATCCAGGTGCTCTTCCACCAGCTGCTCCCCCTGCATTTGCTCTCCCCTTCATTTCATTGTCCACACTGTGGACAGTGGTCTTTCCAACATGACCCTGCCACGCCCTTGCTTTAGGTCTGTGGCTCCTCATAGCTCAGCCTCCAGGCCTGTCTCCACCGTGCACTCCCTCCCTGGCTAGGTTCCTGACCTGCCCTCCAGCCACCCTGAGAGTAGACAGTCACACCTCTGTGCCTTTGCACATGTCCAGACTTGTGCGTACAAATACACCCTCCACCCCTGCTCCCCAAGTCTCCTCCAAGATCAAGGTCAGGGGACATCTCACCCCCACCCTGACCTTGGTTCCCCTCTCCTTTGGCCATGACAGCAGTTCATGAGGCCCTGTGCTGGCATCTACTTCATTGTGTTAGCACCACGCTTTGTGTCCTTGTCACCTGGCACTGTGCTTGTGGGGTGGATGAATGAATGAATGAATGAGTGATTCTCTAATAATAAACCTCAGCTGACTTGATAGGATTTTGTTGGGAGATTTGGGTGTGAGGAGGGGGCTTTCCTTCCTGGGAGATCAGCCTCGGTCTAGCTTGGACGGGGGAGTCAGGTTGTTTTTTGAGGCCCTCCTGCCTCCTGCCCTTAAAGACCATCCCACCTGCCTGCTCCCCTGGTGACGTGGGGACAGCCTCACTGAAACTGGCCTTCTTGTCCTCAACACTGAACAGAAATTCCCCAGGAGCACTTCTCTGTTTTCCTCTTCTGGACAAGAGGCACACAGACAGAGCCAGAGCGGAGGGCAACGAAGCACTCAGATTTGAGAAACAGGCAGGAGATTCCAGAAGCAATCAGGGGAGAAAAGAACCTACATTATCCCCCGAATTCACAATGCAGCCCTCACAAGCTGGAGCGCCTGTGATTGGATCTTCCCATCTTCCCGTGTCTCCTGCAGCCCAGGATTAGCCAGTTTGGGAAAGGACGCAGTGATGCCCACACAGCTAGCCAGGGCTTCCCCGGGGACGTGTGAGGGCGATGTCTGGGGACTCCTGGGAGCCAGGTGGTCCTTCCTGGGAGGGGAGGGCATTTATCAGGCCCCCAAATATGTCTGGTCACAAAGGACCTGAAGACAGAAGGCTGCAGACCCCTTCTGATGGCAGAGGGGCAACTTGGAAGAGATTCCTCACCAGAACCCGACCACACTGGCCCCCTGATCTCAGACTGCAGCCTCCTGAACTGTGAGAAATGAATCCTGTTGATTATGAGCCCCCGTTCTATGGTATCATGCTATAGTAGTCCCAACGGACTAAGACAGAAATAACCAGCACCTGTCAAAACTTACTACCTGCCGAGCACTGTCTTAAGCACCTCATGCACATTTATTTATTTAATCATTTTACCATTTCTCTAATAGGTACCATTATTCTTGTTGTCCCCATTTTACAGATGAGGAAACTGAGAGCAGGGACTTTGACTCTTTTGTCCACTGTTCAACTCCAGCACCCAAAATGGCAGGAATTCAACAAACTCATCCACTGAACAGCACCAAAATTGCTCTAATGTGGAGCCTGGGGGCCAACAATCTCCCAGATGATGATGTAGTGGGACCTTGGAGATGCACAGAGGCTCTGATGCCATTCAAGAGGCTCTGCCCCTCCCTCCTGCCCTCTTTCCTTCCATACTTATTTTTCAAGGGCTTCCTATATGTAGAACTTGTGCACAGAGAGGAATCAGATTTCCCTTCTGCCCCCAAGTGGGTTATAATTACAGTGTAATAAGCAGCAGTAACCTATGCAGAAAAATTCCAGTAAAGTAATAAAAAACACAAAGAGAAGCAAACCATGTGCTGTAACAAGTTTGCCATCCATCCATCCATTCACTCATCCAAGGAGCATGCATTGAGCTAAGCCCTGGGATGCAGGGATGAATGGGATGTAGGTCCCCCTTCTGGTGGGTGAGGCCGTGGCTGCCTCCCTCAGGGAAGCAAAGGCTTGGGGAGAGCAGGCTCCATGCTTGAGGTCTGCCCCCTCCATCTATCTCTGCTCTGCTCCAAGGGGCGCTTTCCCCAGAGCTGACCCAGCCCAGAGTGCAGGCTCCAGGGCTATGGCCTGTCGAGAAAAGCAGGTCAGTAAGACTTGTCCCCAGGCTTTGGGCTGACTGTCCTCTTTCAGTGTCCCTCTGGCCTCCCTCCCTCCCTCCCTCCCTGTGGTGCCTGGCAGAGGGCCTCGGGCTCCCGGCTGAGCCACTCACTCACGCACTGAGCCATCCGCACAGAGAGCGGCCATCTCCCCCCGCCGGCCCCCAGAGCTCTGCGGGGTGATTGATGGGGCTACTCTGTTCCTGGTCCCAGAGAGCTCCTTTGAATAATAACTTGGCAAAATTACTCTCTCTTTTTTTTTTCTTTCCCTATTTTCTGATTCATTGGCTCTAAGTCATTCATCTCTTTTGAGTTAGAGGAAGAAAGAAGAATGAGGAAGAGGAGAAGGACGTGTCCCAGAGGTACAAGGGACCCTGAGCCCCACCTCCTTATTCTACAGGGGGAGCTGGAGGTGGAGCCCACCTCTGCCGTTAGGATTTCTATATTAATCCTGACCTCCGCTTGTAGAAGAGAAGCAAGTGTGGGAGGGATGGGAGGTGGGGGAGGCAGGGATCTTTCTAGGGCCCCTGAAGTTGCACCTTGAAGGCAGCTGCCCACTCAATCCACATGTAAGGCTGGTCCAGTCTGCCTGCAGGGATATTGCAGTTTGCTCATCCTTGAGGGGTCACAGGCAGAGCAGGTAGGGAAAGGAAGGAGACACGGGGGTTCGTTCAAGTGAGTTATGTCAGCTCATCAACACCAACACTTGATCACCTACTATGTGCTAGGCACGGGGGAGACAAAGATGCATAAACCCTGTTCCTGCTCTCAAGGAGTTCACAGACATGCATAGGTAAAGCCAGTGCCTGCGACAGATGCTCTCGTGGAAGTAGGTCCCACACAATCACACCAAGGAGGCTGTTCTTCTGCGCTGAGAGGGACCAGCAAGGAAGTCTTCATAGATGAGCTGATAAGGTGTTCTGAGATCTCAATCTGAAGGCGGGGAAGCGTGCTCCAAATGTTAGGCACCGCAGAAGCAAAGGCTGGAAGGTGTGAAATTTCATGGTGGTCGGGGAAACTCTGAGTTATATGGTGTTTTTAGAGTATGAAGGTGAGATTGATGTTGGCAAGACACAGGAGGAAGGGCCAGTAATGATACCGGCTGCAGATCTTAATCGAGTGCTCATGTGGGGAGGCCTGTGTGCTGGTCTCAGGAGTTCGATGACTGCGATAGGACAGTTATCCAACAGGAAGGGGTGTAATCAGATCTGCAACAGTGTGGAGGATGGATCAGACCCGGAGAGACTAGAGAAAGGAAGACAGCCAGGAGGTGGATGTAATTAGTCCAGGCAAGAGGCGATTGAAGGACTGAACCAAGGCCAGGCCGATGCAGGAGGGAATGGATTTGACAAACGTGTTGACATGCTTGGTGGTTGGCTGAAGGCTGAGGATGGGGACATAGAAGAGTCAAGGGTACCTCATGGGCCACCAGCTGAAACAGGGATCATAGCACAGAAACATTCACGAACAACTGCCAGGCACCTATTAGATGGTAGCGCTATTCCCGGCACAGAGACAAATAATTCATGTCCCTTGGACGTACTTCACGGTTTCTTTAAGACAAGCTTAATCTGTATACACAGACATCCAACCAAGTTTGGGGGAATCTCAGAACTTTTTCCTTTTACCAGAAAAATAATGCACCCTTTCCCCTCCACCACACTGAAACCCCCTTCCTATTTTATTTTGTTTCCTCCAGGAGGTGACACTCACACAGCTGGGACGATTCCAGGTGGCCCCACTTGTCCCGGGGTAGGATCAGGGCAGCTCATCGGGGGCCACTGCCACGTGGCTGAGGTTGGGAGCGGGAAGCTTCCTTGAGAGTCGAGTCTTTCTCTAGCCATCTCTGCCTTTCAGCTGGAGTCTCCTTCCCCCTGGGATGGATTTCCCCATAAAATAAATGTCTTGTCTGAATTAATCTGATTTTTAAAAGGAGAAAGTCATCATATTGTAAAGACAGATCATAAAAAGACGCGTCAGTCTGTCAGGAAGACTGGTTAATATGAATATTTGTTTAGCAGAGACAGTGCACCCGAGGCAGCCTTTCTGGACCAGCCCTGGGCCTGGAAGGGGCCTTTCATTTGCATACTTAGAGCATCTAGGGCTGGCAGCTTTGCATTCTGAATACGGGCACTGTAGCAGCCACACTCTGCAGAAGAGGCCGGGAGAGGCCCCCCAGCTGGAGGGACGGCTCCCTCAGTCCCAGCCATGCCCCAAACCCTTCCATTCGAGAACTAATCGATATGAGGGATCTTTAGAAGACACCTCAGACAATCTCTCCATTTTGTTTCATTCTTGAAAAAATGACATAGGCCATCACATAAGTATGTAGATAAAAAACGAGTAGTATATGAAGTACATGGTATAAAAATTCTATGCTGTGAAACATTACATGGGTAACACATAAACACACGAAACAGAACAGAGAAAACCACAAAAGTGCGTTTGCCTTTTGCACAGTTGACCACTGTGGACTGTTTGGTGTGCATCTTTCTCAACGTCTTCCCATACATTTCTATCTGTCTCCTGCATGATACACATACACCGTTTGGTTTTTGTGAGATGGAATAGAAACATCAAAACTTGGTACTGGAATTTTTTTTTAATTAACATTCTACTTTGGGTTTCTTTTTAAAAATAAAGCTATAAAACGAATACATGTTTATCACAGAAACTTCAAAATCGATAGAGGGGTAGAAAATGCAAAGTAAGAAAGAACCCTAAAACCCCAAAAACAAAATCTTTTCCTTCCTTTCTCTTCATTCCCACTCCCCAGAGCAAACAGATAAAATATATTTTTGTGTATCTTTTTGGAAATGACTATGCACGTACAGGCATTTAAACACTCACATCCTCCATCTGTTCACTGAGGAAGTGAGAGCTCGGAGAGGTCACAGGGCAGATCCAAGGTCACACAGCTGACTGGGGCAGAAGCAAATGCAGAGCCGGGCGCCCCAACTTCAGAGGGCAAAGGCCTTTCCGCGGCACATCTCCAGGGAGTTTGCCCAGAGCCAGTCTCAGCTGGTGTGGCTAATCCTAACCTCCACCTCGTCTGCCAGGCGGTGACACTTCTCCATACGGCCCACGTCCCCCCGCCCCGTTCCCCCAACACTGCTGCCTCGCAGTGTATTAACGGAATGCACTTGTGCGGCTTGCTCGGGGCGGGGGCCTGACGGTTTGTTTCACTAACACTGCTGTCTCTGCCAGAGCTGTCGTCACGGCAGAATAGCGTCGTGGAGCCTCCTGGCAAAGCAATTCGTTCAGTGAGCTTGTGCCTGCGCTTTTGTTCCCCAGATTACAAGTGACAGTTACAGGCAGAAGACCCTTCCCGAGGATGATTCCATTTAAGTAATCCCTTGCCCTGGTGGGAGCTGGTATCCGGTTAGGGCTCTTGCCCCTCCCTCTACAGGAGGCTATGGGGCCACAGGCCTGCCCCCCAGGAGCTCACAGCTTGGTGGAGGAGGGCAGCACACACCCTGATACACCCACCGCTGATCTGCAGGTCGCCTGTGTTCCCTCTCTGTTGTGTGTGTGTGTGTGTCGACCTTGGCCATCTTGGCCCCAGATGTGCCTACAGCATTGCCAACATCTGGGTGGAAGGAGAAAAGTCAGCCAGCCATCGGGATGTATTTGTTTCTGGTTGATGGCAGGATGGCCCCCATCTGGGCATCTAGGAAACATCTAGACGGACAGCCCGAGTAATCTGTATACCCACATATTTGATCCTGCCACCTATGACAATGTGAGGTGGCAGAGCCTGGACCAACGAACTCCAACCCTCCAGCCTGTTCTGACCTTGCAGACAGAAAAGAGGGAAGCCCAGAACCCGGACACTGGTACAGGGATGGGAGGGGTGTGTGTGTGTGTGTGTGTGTGTGTGTCTGTGTGTGTGTGTGTGTGTGTGTATGGGGGCAGGGGGTTGGGAGGGGAGGGTTGTGCATGCATTTATGTGTTGCGGTAAGGGGCTGGCAGCTAGAGAAACTCTGATCTAGAAAATGAAGTCTCTGGACTTCACGGTTCTGCTCGAGTCTGGCGCTGCAGGTGTGGGCCAGGGCCGGGAGCTTTGGGGTGGGGCACGGTCTTCCCTGGCTCTTCCTGATTCACTACCATTCAGCAACCAGTGTCCCTCCCAGCAAAACAAAACCTCCCGAGATCGCTGGTTCCACAGTGCCCTCCAGTGGGCAAGCAGAATATGTCTGGAGAGAACGCCTTCGCCACACGTGGTCACAAGTCACACGTGTGGATCCTTCAGGCATTTTAGAATCGAGGTTCAAGTTCCTCCACCTGCTTCCATGCCCTTTGGAAGATAAGGTTCTAAATGAACAGTTGGCTGTTTGTATAGAGGAGTGGGAGACCGGTAGAAGTCTGTAAAGAGAGAGCAAGGGACTGAGGACTGGGGCACCAGTGTTTTAGGGCATTGTGGACAGAGACTGGGTGAAATGTAAAACAATGGTGACGTGTGTGTGTGTGTGTGTGTGTGTGTGTGTGTGTGTGTGTGTGTGTGTGTGTGTGTGTGTGTGTGTGTGTGTGTGTGTGTGTGTGTGTGTGTGTGTGTGTGTGTGTGTGTGTGTGTGTGTGTGTGTGTGTGAAGTCCTGTGCTAAACAGACTCTGCCCTGCCAACTCCCCCCGTGACTTGCTATATCCTCTTTAGATACCCCAGCGCATCAGGACCTCCTAGCTTACCTCTCTCTACCCTCCGTAGAGTGACAGTTGTTTCTTGTTTTTGTTTTTTTTTGCGGTACGCGGGCCTCTCACTGTTGTGGCCTCTCCCGTTGCGGAGCACAGGCTCCGGACGCGCAGGCTCAGCGGCCATGGCTCACGGGCCCAGCCGCTCCGCGGCATGTGGGATCTTCCCGGACTGGGGCACGAACCCGTGTCCCCTACATCAGCAGGCAGGCTCTCAACCACTGCGCCACCAGGGAAGCCCGACAGTTGTTTTTTGTTCTTGTTCTTGTTTTTGTTTTTGCTTTTCCAAGCCTTCCCAAGTCTGATTACAAGGGGAAAACACAGACTCAGCAGGAGGAAATGGGTTCCAAGAGTGTTGCCAGTTAAGCTGGTAACAACTTCTCTTGGTCTGAGTTTCTCCACGTGAGTTGGGCGCCTATCCCAGGCTTGTTGGAAATTAAACACGATCATGCACAAGTGCCCCAACACGAGGCCTCCCAGATATGCTGGCTCCCAGCCCCAGGAGAGGCTCCTTGAGCCCAGTCCCCCGTCTTCCTGCCCTCCATACGGCACGTGGTTGCCTCCTTCACCACAGAGCTGACGGCTGGGTCCCACTCTTCCTCTTGTATTCTTCCTCCAGCTCCTCCCACATCTTGAATATGATGTCCTGTGTCCCGTCTTTTCTCTGTCTCAGTCCTCACTCTGCGTTGCACCCTCTGCCCCAAGATGCACATCAACGTCCTCATCCACCATCCCCTTTTCTTGCTGCTGCTTTTTGAAAAGAACTTCTCCCACCGACTTCGTTTCATTGTCATCCGCAAGATGACTCCAAGGGTCCTCTCTGCTCGTCCTCTGCACTCCCCTCACCGGCTGCATCCAGCCGCCCTCCCCCTTTGATGCCCAGCACTTTATAACGGGTGTCACCATCATGGTTGTCACCAGCTTCTTTACCTGTTCTACGCCAAGTACTTCCTACCCACAGAAAAGAAAGGTACAATCTACAATCCCATTGAAAAGTGCCTGATTCCAACCCGCTGAAGGCAGCTTTGGGGAGGAGAGTTTAGGCTGCAAGGCCTAAAGCAGCTGCAAGGCAGAGGATGCCCGGGAACAGTGGGGTCACCAGGGGCTTGCAGTGTGGGGCAGAGAGAAGATGCCCAGCTCGGATCCGACAGGTGAGGCTAGCCCTCCTGCGCCTGCCTGCCACCTAGGACCTCTCCTCCCCCAAGAGTCTCCTAGGGGGGCTTTTGTATTTTCTGTCCTTGCCATCCACTCCTACCCGGACAGTGACAGATGCAGACAGAGGCTGGAACACAGACCAGAGGGAGCTAGGGTGCAGAGAGAAGATGCAGAGACTCAGATACCTGGAGCAATAAAGAGCCACCCAGGGACGGAGGATGAACGTCCTGGGCACGAATGGTGGTATATCATCTCACCCTCAGCAACTGTGATCAGGGAGGACGGGGCACCGGGCCCATACTCCAGATGAAGAAACAGGCTCAGAGAGGTTGCCAGGGCCACGTCACTGGGGCATGGCTGCACTGAGCGTCAAGTCACAACCTGCTAGATTCCTGGGCACAAGGCCTTTCTGTGACCACCATGGAGAGACACACACAGAGACGCTGTCTCCATACTGCTTCTCTAATGACTCAGTGTGTGCAGAGGAGGGAAAACCGTCATGCAGAGCAAGGGAGGGACACACACAGTGGGGAGACACAGGGAGAAAGAGAAAAGGGACACAGATAAATAGGGAGACGGGAAGACAATGACATAAGGAGAAGGGAAAAGTAGCTGCTTCTCTCTCCCTATGGGAATGGATTTGGGATAAAATACACATTCCGCGTCTCACCCCCTGATCTTCAGAATCAGAATTTCTGGGAGTGGGACCCAGGAATCTACATTTAAAGAAAGCTCCTCGGAGTAGCAAAGTGTGCTTTGAAATGCATCAGATAAATGGGATAGATTTGTGGACGGCTAGAGGGAGGGATAGATGGAAAATTCCCAGTAAAGCAAATACAGCAAAATGTTAACCGAGGAATCTAGAAAGTGGGTAACACTGTCCACTGCACAATTGTTTTAACTTTCTGTATGTTTGAAAACTTTCATAATAACATGCTGAGTGTGTGGAAGTTCCTGAATGACCCTGATGATTAGGCAGGTCTAGGACCACTGTAGCAGGAGGGAAGGCATCCTCAGAGGACTTCTAGAGAAGCTGTTGCCCTGAGAAGGCCCCCTGCACTCCCCAGCCATGTCACCTCCATCCCCCGCCCCCAGTCTGACCAGTCCCACAGCAATCCCGGAACTCACAGCAGCACCGCACAAGGCCCTGCCCTTCTCCCTGGGCTCTGAAGGAAGTCCATCGGTCCCCTAGGGCCTCCTGTTCTGCACGGTGAGCAGGATTTTCTGAGTCGTCTGAGGCTGGTCTCTGCAGGGCCCTGGTAGCAATCCGATCCGGCTGGCGGGCAGTGCGGGTTTGGGCAGAGCTTGGAGAGGCAGGGCTAGAAGTTCCCTTGGAAAAACTTGAAGCCGAACTGCTTACAATGGTCCTTGAGCATCTTGGCCAGAGCTGGGAAGCCACAGAAGAAGACCTGCACCTTGCCCTTCTCCTCAGTGGCTAACTTCTGGAACACCTGGACTGCACAGGGCTGGGGGAGAGCAGAGGGAGAAGAGGGGGGACCGTGGACCCGCCCAGTGACACACCCAGTGGAGCCGAAGACGTAATGGGCCAGGATGGCTGTCCTCCCCATGAGGAGCCCCAGGGCACAGCTGCTTGGCTTCAGCCATTAGTTTAGGAGCCATTTGCTCAGTGAGTAACCTGACTCCGACCCCAGGGAGGGGCTGGACCAGAAAGAAATAAGATCCAGCTCAGTTCAAGGAGCTGCATCCATGGGGGAGACGTGCACTAAACCAGCTGCAGTGCTGTAGGCCGATGGCAGAGCCCAGAGGGTACACTGACCTCCAAAGCCCCAACCTCATGCTAGCCCACGGGCCTCCATCAAAATGCCGCTTTCTTGAAGTCAGGCTTTCTCCTCCGGCGAGGACCCTTTTCCACCCCAAGTTCTGCTTAAGAATTGCCTTTGCCTAAAGTTCTCTTGGTGCTGAAGTCCCGCCGGCATCCCGTTCTCCCCAGGCTCTCACTATCTAAACATGGATCATCTATAGCAGTTTGAAAAGAAATACCTTCTAGTCACTTCAGGCAAACTCTGCACCCCAACTGGTAAGTGCTCAGGGAGGAAAAATAATAATAAAACCAATCTGAGGAATAAAATAGAAAGACTGCAAACTATTCTGTGGCTCTGGGCCTCAGTTTCCCTCTTTGTACCAGGAAGGGATAAGACGACGCCTCCCCGGGACTCTGTCCACTGGGGCCTTCAGACTCTGGTTTGCAGAGGGTCAGGGCTGGGAGAGACCTTGGAGGTTATATGGGCTAACTTCCTCTGTGATCAGATGGGGAAACGGAGGCTAGGGGTGGAACAAACGGTGCTAGTGATGGAGCCAGGATGTAGGTCCCCTGCCTCCCGTTCCAGCCCTGAGATCCTGGCTGGACTCGGATGCTGGCCTCGATCTTTGCCCCTGCTTGCTTGGCCCTAATCTCCCCAGTCACTGCCTCAGACTCTCAGACCCACTAGTCCCTGCAGGCTTCAGGGCTCCAGGTGGCCTTTACCTCGTTCCAATCTGGCCGCCCAGGCTGGCTGCGTGTCTGGAGGCCCGTGATGGAATCCTTCTTCTCCTTCTTGGCCTGGAGATCGAGGACCATCTGCAAACCAATGGCCTTCATGTCATTCTTGCCCAGCGCGGAGGTCATATACATGCGCAGCTCCAGGAAACGGCCTACGTGGGGGAGGAGAGGGCAGGATTGAGGGGCCAGCACCCATGATGGGGATAGGGCAGGATGCCAGCCACCTTGTCCTGGGGCTTGAAGGAGGACTCACACTGTCGGCCAACCATATTCACCCAGTACCTCCATTTGACCAGTGCTGTAGAGAGGAAAGATGGCTCTCTTGAGCTGCTCGAGCTGGGTAGGCCCTGTGCACGGCACAGATGAGTTATCATATAGCCATTGTCTAATGTAAGTCTCACAACCACCCCAGGAGCTGGACCTTATATTTGCAGAAGGTAAATGAATCCCAGGGCAGCGTGGCTGTCCTTGGTCTCTGAACTCATGCCCTTCTGTGCCTCATGGTGTCTGCTCAGCCTAGCTGGGGACACAAGCTATGCACACATGGAAAGACCGCTGAGACCAGAGAGTCAAGGGTTGAGTGAGTGGATCAGATGGCAAATGCTACTGACATACAGGGCAGGCTGAAGCACACGCAGCCGCTTTCTGGGACGGTGGGGACTGGGCGAGGTCTTGGAAGAGGGCTGAGACTCAAAGGGGAGGTGAAGGAAGCACCCTAAGAAGGGAGTAGCATGAGACAAAGGTGGGAGGCTGGAGTTTGTGGGGCATGATGTGACTGCCCGGCTGGAGCAGAGCATCCTTGAATGGGTGCAACAGCGGGTAGGACTGGATACACAGTGAGGCCAGAATGTGAAGAATCTGGAATACCCAGCTAGGGAATGGGGGCAGGGAGAGGGTACTGGAGCAGGGCATGATGAGATGAAAAGAGCATTTCAGGGAAGGAAGTCAGAGGACTGAAGGGACAGGGCAGAGACTGGCATCTAGGAGACCCATTAGGCCTGAGCGTCCACAGCTCTGTGTCTGCAATGGGACAGGTTTGTGAGATACTGATCCCGCCAGCTCTAGGGCAATCGGTACATCCAGGTGGGCACCTCTGTGCTCAGGCAGTTTCCTCCATTCTCCCAGAGGTGGCAAACACATGTTGTCATTTTCCCAGTGTTCCATGATGGGGAGAAGACTGGCCAGGGCTGCCCCACACCCCTGCCACAATGCAGGCCAGAAAGGGCGGGGCCTGATCTACCACGTTGGATTCACGAGCTGACAATCCTTTATCCTTAAAGGATTCTCTCTCCCTAAAGGATTCAGGCCAGCCCAGCTTGTTCTCTATTGTTTCATACGCCACGCCACGATTAGCCCACTTTTCCTTTGGCTCAAGATCTCAGCCATTGTTAAAATGCAAATGGCCCTAGGAGGGACACCACATTTCATTTCACACATCACTGAACTTGAGTAGTGTGGTGGTGCAGGAGGGAAGAAGACGTACCGTAAGGGATGCCCACCTGAGACAGCCCTGGCCCTTCTTCCTCAGAGTCACTGCCCGCCCCCATTCACCCACACAGGGGTAAGAAAGGAGAGAATGAGACATCAGAGCGGGAGGGAGAAGGAGGCGCTGTGGAGGTTTTCGCTCTCTCCAAGACAGCGTGTTCCAGACAGTCCTCCCATTTCTGGGACACTCTCTTAAGGAAATCATCCAAAGGAAGGGGAAAACAAAACTATGTGCTCATGCATATTAATTGCAGCTTTATTTATGATAGCGGAGAATTAGGAATAAATAAAATGTCCAGTAGTAGGGGCATGGTTAAATAATGTACGGCAAACCACCGTATCCTTCATTACATAGCCATTAAATACTACGAGTACTGGTACTACTATTACTACTAAATTTATGGAGCAATTACTACTACTACCATTACTACCACCTCTACTACTATTAGGACTTCTACTAATGGTAAATTGACTGAGCAGTTATTAAACTCCAGCCCTTATTCTAAGTGCTGTACAGATGATCTCTCACCCAATCCTCACTACAATCCCATGAGGTAGGTACTTAGTAGTATCCATATTTTTCAGATGAGGAGATAGAGGCAAAGCAATGTGCCCAAGGTTCTATAGCTATTATGGGATAGAGTAAAAGACTCAACTCAAACAGTACAATTGAAGCTTAAGCTATAGAAATTAAAAATTATAAACCACAAATTCTTTGACTCAGACCTCGGTATATGATTAAAGTTGAAATCAGAGGCCATGTGCTTCAGCTGCAATGAGAAACCTTGGAAGAAATTTGAGGTAACAAAGTTGTTGACTCAAGTGGCTTTGAGAATGCAAAGCAGTGGGTTAACTGTTACCCTTTGCTTACACAGATTAGGAAGAAGCAAACAGCAAATATTTATACACCAGTAACTAGAAAATTTTAATTAAATCTAAACTTCTCCCTTAGGCTGTCATCATAAAAGCAAGTTTCTTATGAATTAATATACTTAAAAGCATTTAGAACAAAGTCAATGCTATATAAATATTTGCTTTAATTGTTATTTACAAGAAAGGGCAAGAAGCTTTACTACAATATTCTAGGGTTTATTTGTTCTCTTCCAAAGACTGTTGACTGGTGCTTTAAGGCTTTGGATGTTTCTTACAGTAAACTATATGTGTTTGAATGTTTTTTGTAGAAAACTGTGTCTGATTACTTGAACTTATAAACTATGTTTAGCATAGGAATTTGAATTTATTCATGGCAACCTTGTGATAATTAACCAGCCAAATAAGATCTAGTTCCAGTGGACTCAACACTGTAAAAAAAACCTCACCAATTCTCTTGAAGTTAGAAACATATCTAGAGATATTCCTCCTTATCTAAGATCTTCCGTAAGTAAAACATAACAAAACAAAATAATGACTAACAGATTAACTTTAAACATAATACAAAACCTCAGTATTCCACAAAGATGTCCCATGAGGACTATTAAATAACCCAGAGAAACATGTTATCATGCAATGCTTAGTAAAAAATGTAGGATACAACACTTGCTGGGCGGGGAGGGGAGACTGCAGGGACTGGGGAGAGGACATTTAAACATTCCAATTTAATGAACGCATAAAAGAAGGGACCAAAAGAATTCATACAAATCAGCAAAAGAATTCGTACATGCCAAGCTGTATAATTTTTATCTTAGACCATTTTCTAAACTTTTTGATTGCTACCTCATCAGGAAACATTGAGCACACACCCCCAATAAATATATATGTTTGTTCACATGCTCAATTCTACTTACAGATTACGTCTATTAAAAATTTATGCTTGAGTAAAAGGAACCATATTACTCTCTCACCTTGAACAACTAGAAAAATAAGCAAGATATATAAAACAGTGGTTTCCAGACATTGGTCAACAGGTCATGTAGGACTGTCATTACTGAGGGAGGAAACACTGAAGTGAGCCTTACAATTACCTGGTGTTGGCCTCACTGAATTGAGGAGACAGAAATTGGAGATCAGGGAGCCAGGACAGCTAGAACGTGCCAGGCACAAAACTAGAATAAGGGCAACTGCAAAGAGGAAGAGAGACCGAAGGAAGAAGAGAAAGAGGAAGGGAGGATGAGGGCTCACTAGCTCTGGAAATCTGCATAAAGTTCCCCCTCAGTCTTTGGCTCAGTGTTAATCTGTACACTTGTGAAAATTACCAGAAAACATGAGGCTTCACAGTACCTGGAGCTCAAACAGAGCTGGCAATAGTTTGTCTTCCACCATCAAGAGTGCAGAGACCTTCTAATATATAAGGCAGTAGGATGAGTCCTCAGAGGTGCAGCACCTTAGCCCTGAGGCTGAATTAGCCCCACAATAAGGCCTGCTCTGGACTCTCCCTAACAAAAGTTAAAAGCAAGTCTTGAAAGTATCCAAACCATCCTAAACAATGTCACTGTGCAACAGAGCAAAGTACAGTGCTATTTAAAGAAATACCACAAAATCCAGAACACAACATGCAATTCACAGTACCTGCCATCCAGTAAACAATTACCAAGCATGTAAAGAAACAGGAACATATGATTCGTAACTAGGAGAAAATTAGTCATTAGAAACAGACCCAGAAATGACAGAGATGATGGACTTAGACAAAGATGTTAGAGCAAATATTATAAATGTCCTTGAGAATGTAAAAACAAAACAAAGCAGCTACGATGAGAAGAGGAATGGAAGACATAAAAGATACCCAAATGGAACTTCTAGAGAAGAACAACACAATAAGAGAAATGAAAAATACAATGGATAGGATTAATAGCTATTCTAGGTGCTTTGGTTTTTCCCTATAAATTTTAGAATAAGCTTCTTGATATCTATTTTTCAAAACCTGCTGGGACATTTATTAGGATGGGAAGGATAGATAAGTTGCTGCAGAAGAAAAGATGAGTGAACTTGAAGACATAGCAATAGAAACTATCTGATATGAGGCACAGATTGAGAGGAAAAAACAACAACAACCATACTCACAATAACCTGTGAGATATCAAACAGTCTAAGATCTGTGTAATTGAAGTGACAGTAAGGAGAAGGGGAGACAGAAAAAAAACATGTAAAGAAAGAATGGCTGAAATTTATCCAAATTTGATGGAAACTATAAGCCCAGATGTCCAAGAAGTTCAATGAACTTCAAGTACAAGAAATATAAAAAAACTGTTTCTCAGAAATGTTTTGTAGTTTTTAGTATACAGATCTTGCCCATATTTTGCTAAATTTATCCTTAAGTATTTCATGGTTCTTAAAATTCTATTTAAAGATTTTCAAATACTAATTATTTGTTGTTTGTAAATAGAAATAGAATTGACTTTTGCATATTCACCTTATAACCTGGACCTTGTTGAACTCACTATGAGACTGATCTAAATAAAGAGCTAAAACTATAAAACTTCTGGGAGAAAACCTAAGAGTAAATACTCATGACTTTGAGTGAGGCAAAGGTTTTAGTTAGGACACAAAAAGCATGAAGAATAAGGGAAAGAAATCTGATAAATGGGACATCATTAAAATTTCAAAATTTTGTTCTTCAAAAGACAGTTTAAGTAAATGAAAAGACAAACCACAGACTGGGAGAATATATTTATAAAATGTACACCTGGTAATGGACCTGTTTCCATAATATATGAAGAACTCTTACAATTTAATAAAAAGAAGAAAAATATCTGGATTTAAAGAGCAGACAAAATATTTGAACAGACACTTTACAAAGAAGGCATACAAACAGCAAATAAGACCATAAAAATATCTTCAGCATCATAATTAATTAGGGAACTGCAAATTAAGAGCATATTGAGATATCCCTATACACCGCTAGAATAGTTAAAATTAAAAAGACTGCCAACATCAAGTGTTGATGACTTGGTGCTTTGTGACCACCTAGAGGGGTGGGATAGGGAAGATGGGAGGGAGGCTCAAGAGGGAGGGAATATGGGGATATATGTATATGTATAGCTGATTCACTTTGTTGTACAGCAGAAACTAATACAACATTGTAAAGCAATTATACTCCAATAAAGATGTAAAGAAAAAAATGTTGATGAGGTTGTGGAGCAACTGGAACTCCACTGCTGATGGAAATACAAAGTGGTACAGTCATTTGGGAAAAATAATTTGGCAGTTTATAAAACTTAGCACATACCATACTACCCAGCAATCCCAATTCTAAGTATTTACCCAAGAGAAGAGGAAACATATGCCCACACAGAGACTTTCATAGTCAAAAATGGCTAAAAAGTGGAAATAACTCTAACATCCATCAGCAACTGAGTGGAAAAAGATTGTGGTATATCCAGAAAATGGAACACTTCTCAGCTACAAAAAGGAATTAACTACTTACTTTAATTTAACATGCAACAGCATGGATAAATCTCAAAGGTATTATGTTTAGTGAAAGATGTTAGAAAAGACTACATACATATTATATGATTCCATTTTTATGAAATTCTAGAAAAGGAAAAACGATAGTGATCGAAAGCAGATCAGAGGTTGCCAGGAGCTGCAAGTGGAGAGAGGGCATTGATGCAAAGTGAGATGAGGGAGCTTTCGGGGGTAATAGAAATGTCCCATGTTTTGATTATGGTGATGGTTATAAAACTGGACACACTTGTCAAAATCCCATTGTCTTTACTGGACACTTAAATTGACGAATTTTATTGTATGCAAATTATCCCTCAAGGAAACTTAAAAAAAAAAAGTGTGAATACAAATCGTCTGAGAATCGTGTTAAAATGTACCTTCCCGGGCCCTATTCCCAGACAATCCGACTTGGAAGGTCTGGAATGAGGCCTGGTTATCTAACTTTTTAATAAGTGCTCATTTTGAATAAAAAGAAATGCCATAAAAAAGAGAAATGGGGTGGGGGAGGCTATACATTTTTATAAAATGTGAATAAGAAAAAATATCAGAAGGAAATCCTTTAAAATGCCTGGATACCTAGATGGGATTATGAATTTTTTTTCTCTTCTCTCTTTTAAGTTTCACAAAATATTACATTTTATTGGGGGAAAAAAGCAGGCCCCTCTCCCCCACATTTTTTTTTTTTTCGGTACGTGGGCCTCTCACTGTTGTGGCCTCTCTCGTTGTGGAGCACAGGCTCCGGACGCGCAGGCTCAGCGGCCAATGGCTCACGGGCCTAGCCGCTCCGCGGCATGTGGGATCTTCCCAGACCGGGGCACGAACCCGTGTCCCCTGCATCGGCAGGCGGACTCTCAACCACTGCGCCACCAGGGAATCCCCTCCCCCACATTTTTGATAGAATAATCTAAACACTTTCTTAAAAAGACCCCGAAACCCGCTGCCCCACCTCCATCATCCTCAGGCCCCGCCCCTCTCCTACCCTCCTGAGTCTCCTCGGCCTGGTCCATCTCCATTCTGGTCAGACTCACAAACCACTCGAAAGACCGCTAGTCTCGGTTGATCCAGATGGAGTCCACCTACGGAGAAGGGTCCAGTTCAGAGGGGGCCTACCTCATTCACTCATATCTGTGATCCCCAGGGCCCTGGTGTAACCACCCTGCTGTGAGCAGGGCACACAGTATCGCCCCCATTTAAGGGAGGGGGAGACCGAGGCTCGCAGAGGTGAGGAACATTGCCCAGGCCACAGAGCAGCATGGGATCAGAATTCGGGGTCCTGACAACCAGGTCAGGATTTTCTCTAATAATCTATTGTTTACAGCAAGCAGTATTCTGAGATCTTAAGTTTAGGACAGCCAGAAAAACATTACTTCATTGTTTTTTTTTTAGAAACTCTTTGAAGTGGCCTACACAGAATAATAAATTTTCAAACGGCAAACGTTTTCATTTTTAAAACCACCGTCAGGTCACGGCTAGCAAGCATCGTGGCTGTAACTGAATCCCGGCTGCCTGACTTTCAGGCTCCGTGTTCTTTAACGAGATGCCTGCCTTTAGGGCCCAGAATGTCTCTCTGGGGGAGCCCTGAACACAGAGACCAATGGATCCAAGCCGGGGAGGGGTCATCTCTCCCTCCCCTGCCTCTGCACAGGGGGCATGTAGCTCTGGTGTCTGGGGAGCTCCCCAGTCCTTCCTGCAGGAGGCGGTGCTCACTCACCTTGTGGAGCTTCACGTCAGCATCCTGCACACACACCCTCCCTCCCGGAGTGCTGGCAGTGGGGCAGATGTGCGTTCTCTTCTGGTGCCTGAGGGGAGAAGAGAGGAGGGGCTCTTGAGTTTGGGGTGAGTATGAGATTTCTCAGGACCCCAGAGAACAGTGCAGGGCACAGGGAGGGAGGTGGAGTGGCAGGGCCCACCCCATGAGGAGAGGGAGGGGTGAGACCCGAAAAAGAGCAGGAGAGGAAAGAGAGAAAAGGGGAGAGGGAGCCAGGTGAAAGGAGGGAGAAGGCAGGGCGGGGAGGGGAGGCCGTCTCTCAGGACTCTGCCCTGGGATGCAGGCAGGGCCACAGCCTGTCCACCTACCTGTACAAGATGCTCTGCAGGATGGAAGCAAAGGGGGTGATGCCGACGCCTGCCCCGATGAGCACAGCATGCTCGGAGGTGAATATCCTGCGGTTGGGGGTCCTGTAAGGGCCATCGATGTAGCACTGCATGCAGGAGGGGTTAGAGGAAAGACAGGATGGGTGGGTGAGGGAGAAGCGGACCGCGACGCTTCAGGACCTCCCTTTATATACAGGCAGTCATCTCCTGGGCTGGAACCCAGGAGTAAGTGGCTCCCACTCAGAGCACATTCTACACGCTGTGGTCTGAGCCAGAGTCTGGGAGAGCCCTAGAATGTTCACATGCAGAGCTGGTGAGAGCAGGGCCCAGCTAGCACTCCCCGTGTGCCCTGGGAGGGCAGGGGTTTGGTTCCGTTATCTGGAGACCTGGGAGTCAGACCGTGGGGACTGTGGAACCCGGGTACCAAGAGCCACAGCAAGCCCTCCCCATGGGCAGAGGCTTCGATTCCTCTGCTTGGGGTCACCCCCTTGAGCCTCTCACCTTGATGTTACAGAACTGGTGGTTCTCAGAGGACACCTCGGAGACCTGCAGGGAGTAGAGCAGAGAAGGTGGGTCTCTGGGAGTGGGCGGGCCAGGCATTTCTCAGAGGCTTCCTCACCCTTGCCAGTCTGAGCAACCTTACAGAAAGGGAATTGCCTTTTCTGCCCCAACCATTCCAGGGAGCATGGGGCACTTTTGAGGGAGAACATCAGTGGTGTGCTGGTACACGGACTCCTCAGAATAAGAAAGCACCACCACCGGCAACGACAAACTCCTGATTTTTAGTGTCTAGATTTCCGGTGTAAACACTGCCATCACGGCTCCCACCAATGACTGTGCTTAATAACTGGCTCTCAAAATTCCTGAAAATGTAACAATCGCTCTAGAGGTCCAACACAAGTCAGCTTCAGGGTGTGATGGGAGAAGACTCACCCCAGCCGCCTCTTGGGCTCAGCCACTCCCCGATAGCTTTCATGTTTCTAGACACAGCCCCGGTCTTGAACGTTCTTTCCCTGTGCCTAGAGCACGCTCTCCTCTTGCCCAGCTGGCAAATTCCTGTGCATCCTTCAGTGTGCAGCTCACTTGGAGTGGCTGCTCCTCCTGGAAGCTTTGCCCAGCTGCTCCAGGCAGAAAAGCCACGAATGGGCCTGGTTCAGAGTTCGCCCCTGCCCTTGGGACCCTGCTCTGGGCTTGCTGACAGGGAGCTGCCTGAGGGCAGGGAAAAGGCCTCCTCTGCTCTGCCTAACTCCTCCAGCCCCGAGGACAGGCAGACCAGATTCCCTGAGGTCAAAGTGCTTCCTTCCTGAAGATGAAGGAAACAGAACCTCCCCCCACTCAAAGGGCTGCAGGGGCCTGTGACAGTTTCTCTCTGGTGAGGAGTGACCTTCATAATCATCCAAGCAAATCCCTTATTTCACAGAGAGAAGCCAAACCCGAGAGTGTGGAAATGACTCGCCCAAGTTCCCACAGAGCTCGGGGTGGAGCCTGGGTCTCCAGCTGCCCATCCTGCACTCACCACGTCACACCACGTTGCTTCTTTGGCGGCAACCGAATTCTGTGTCCTCCACAGTGCTGGATGTGAACTACTTGTGAGGATTATTTTAGGAAGTACACTGTGAGAGGGATACTTCTCTTACAATGTTTTAAAATCCTTCTGATTGCAAGGAGAAAGCCTTACACCATGGTTATTATATCTTTAACATCTCTCTAACACTTACTAATCCCTCCTCCTTTTTTTTTCTTTTAACAATCTGAGAAAGAAAGAGATGGAGAGCATGACAGAGAGAGAGAGAGAGAGAGAGGGAACAAGCAGTGGATGCAGCTCAGGCTCAGAGCCTCATTTAGCAGGCAGCAACATCTGGCAAGCATTTAATTACATCGTTTTTGCTTTCAGAGTTATCTTCTGTTTACGGCACGTGATAACTGGTTCTTCATTTAACATGGCAATCTAAAGAGTCCTTTTAAAATACGATTAAGTTGAAAGTAATGTTGGGATGTAAGGAGAAAGATTCAGTAGGAAATATCACCTGTGGGAAGTAAATACGGCAAAAGTTATGAAGGTGCCATGCAGGTGACTGGCTACAGAAACACCACATGGCGTGTGGTCCTTCCTGAATGTGGCCTGCCCTTGAGGCCTTCTCTTCCAAGTTCCAAGGACCCACCCACCGTTCCTGGGAAGAAAAATCATTGGCTCTCCATGCTCCAGCCCCAGCTTCCTCAGCCCTACCTGGCCCAGGTCTTCAGCTGCAGCTTCCCACTGTGCCTGAACCCCGTCCTTTGTCCCCACGTACACCAGGCCTTCATCCCCCTGCTGTGGAGTTCCCTTGGGTCTGTAGGGCATCACCTCCACAGAGACATCCTTTTTGGAGTCCATTGCACCTTGTGCCGAGGCTCCAGAGTGGATGGGCTGGGGCTGCAAACCCTGTTT